>NC_080834.1:94536564-95161564 GCF_030435755.1 Ochotona princeps | reverse complement strand
CTTTTCCCACACAAATAATACAGAGTAATAACAGAACTCCCTGTGCGTAAGACAGAAGAAATTTTAATACCTTACTTTATAAATCATTTCTGAAGGACTAAGATACCTACTGCAGGAGAGCAGTTCGAGTATCCACACTAACTTAACAACTTAGTCCCAGGCAGTCTTAAAGGTTCCCATCACACAGAGTTTTTTTTGTTTTGTTTTGTTTTTCATTGTTTACTGATAAAAGATGTCTTGATTTTCTCGCACACTAGTGGGTAAAATATCATCAAAGTTTAAAAGTATCTGTGTGTTGTACATTCTATTTACCAAAAGGTGTTTAAAACTTCGATGAAGGGAATGGCACCATGTGGCAGTAGGCAAAACCTCTGGCATCCCATATGGGTTCCACTCTGGAAATCAGCAGAGGCTGTTCGGTGGAACCCTCCACCCATGTGGCAGACCCAGAAGTTCCTGAACTCCTGGCTTTGCATAAGCACAGCTCTAACCATTTTAGCCATTTGGGAAGTGAAGTAGTGGATAAAAGACATTCTCTTTTCTGTTCTTCTTTCTCTGTAAAAACTTTACTTTCAAGAGAAAGTAAATAAATCTTTAAAAACATCTTAAAAATTGCAATGGAAATTGACAAATAAATACTTCTTTGAGATGGTTAATCATAATGTAGGCCTTTCACATTTGTACCATGGCACTTGACTGTACAGCAGGAATAAAAAGAAAAAGGTTTGTGTGGTATTTCTTGTAAGAGAATAATCTTTGAATATTGTATACCCCAAACCTTTTAAAATATATCATGAGAACTTCATTGGGCTATTGTGAGGGGAATATACTTGTAAGGTATTAAAGAACCACATAAGAATGAACATTCTTCTATTTTCCAATGAAGCCAAAACCTGGACCCAGGAACTCTCCCCAGATCTTCCCATGGGTGGTAGGGACACATGGACCACCTTCTATTGCCTGTCCACACACATTCGCAGGAAGCAGGTCTGAGCACAAGAGCAGGACTCAAGGTGATATTCCTGTATGAAACAGCAATCTCACAAGCTTCAGCTTGCCTGCTTTGCCATAGCGTGGGCCCCACACTTCCTTGTAAAAGGATTTTTCAGCCAATGGATACTTAGGCTTAACTAGGCTAAGTCCTGGAAGAAAAGCAAATGGATTCATTGTTCTCTAAGAATTCACAACGTAAATATAGTCCAAGATATATTTAAAAAAAAGTCTGTTATGTGAGTATGTCCACTCACATATGCTTTACTGAATTTATTATTAACACTAACACATGAGTTATAGAAATATGTGGTGGGGTCCAGCACAGTAGCCTAGTGGTTAAGTCCTCACATTGCATGCTCCATGATCCCATATGGGGACCAGTTTGTGTTCCAGCAGACCCTCTTCCCATCCAGCTCCCTGCTTGCGGTCTAAGAGACCAGTCAAGAATAACCCAAAGCCCTGGGACCCTGCACCCACATGGGAGACCTCGAGGAGGTTCCTGGCTCCTCCTGTTTTCAGATCAGCTCAGCTCCAGCCGTTGCCGCCACTTGGGGAGTAAATCAGCAGATGGAAGATCTTTCTCTCTGTAAATCCACCTTTCAAACAAAAGTAAATAAATATTTTTAAAAATACTTCACAAAAGTTTATATTTGACTTGATTGTTGAAGAAGGAGCAGTTGCTACACGAGTAAAGAATCAGATGAGGGCCCGGCGGCGTGGCCTAGTGGCTAAAGTCCTCGCCTTGAAAGCGCTGGGATCCCATATGGGCGCCGGTTCTAATCCCGGCAGCTCCACTTCCCATCCAGATCCCTGCTTGTGGCCTGGGAAAGCAGTTGGGGATGGCCCAATGCATTGGGACCCTGCACCCACGTGGGA
The DNA here is from genome assembly GCF_030435755.1 of Ochotona princeps. NCBI lineage: Eukaryota > Metazoa > Chordata > Mammalia > Lagomorpha > Ochotonidae > Ochotona > Ochotona princeps. Next base: position 95,159,695 of record NC_080834.1, on the reverse strand, counting down.
GACCAAGAAGAGGTTCCTGGTTCCCGGCATCAGACCTGCGCGCACTGGCCGTTGCTGCTCACTTGGGGAGTGAATCATCGGACGGAAGATCTTCCTCTCTGTCTCTCCTCCTCTCTGTATATCCGGCTTTCCAACGATAATAAATCTTAAAAAGAAAAAGAATCAGATGAAAGATGTTTGAGCTAACTTGTGAGCAACCACCTTAGACTTCCAAGAATGAATTACCTGATATAGGGAGAAATTTGACAAAAGCAGTTACTAGGTGATAGCGAGCTGGGTAAGTGCTGCTTGAGAAAGAGACAGTAAGTTGGCGGGGATTGCTGGTTATTTTGAGAAGTTGTTGCTATTTATTACCTGCAAGACTGAAGAGGCAAAATTGCATAATGCTTCCATGATCTCATCTGCATTCTTAGGAACAGTCCATACACTGTTTTTCATGTGTGCAGTCTTTAGAGCAGCCCTACAATGAATCCCCATAGAGGGGGGGAAGAAAGAACCATACAGAGGTCTCCCTTCATTCTATATTTCCCAGTTTCTTCTTGTTTTGCAGGTTCAATCAGTTACTTTCTCAGGCTTCAAGTTTACTTTGGACTTCCCTATGCCTTGACCTAATTCTCTGGAATCCTCTGACCACCTCCTACCTCAGTCAACTTTGTAAATCCTGTCTTAAAGATGTTCTAACATCTATCAAAATAAATGTCCATTTGTCCATCTATTTCAGCAATCTGTCAGTCTTATGTGACAGTAAATATTTTATTCACAGTCAATAAATCCGTCCAGGGTAGCAACCAGGTTGAATTCCCAATGGCATCATAGCGCACATGGCACACAAAATGTACTCAATCTGTATGGGCAATACAATTTACTAAAGAATATTTTAAAGAAATTGTCATGGTAGGAATCAGGCTTCGACAATGATTTGACACTTTCATACTTGTATACTAAACCCTATTGCGAAGTTTTACCAAATATAGAAGCATGCTATCAGTTAATTCAGCACAAGGTATTCAGGTACAAGCTTATCTTTTTTGACACTTCAAACTATAAATTCACTTTCCATTTTCAAAACCATAAGCTATTTTCTTTGATAGCTGGTCCAACCAGACGGTTTGACTATATAATTTTATTCCTCCTTTGTTGATGTACCCAGATAAGTTATTGCTTTATGAGTTACAGCCTATTAAGAGGCATTTCTATTGAGCAAGTTCTTTTGCACAAAATATTCCTTGGGAAATGTAGGCACTGCAATGTTATTTTTGAAACACAAAGAAAATGCATCAGTTCTGGAGAAATAAAAATCCTGCAATCACACCACTCTTTTTGCTCTTAGAACCAAATGCTTTTTATCCAGTTAATAACTTGTGTCTAGTAAAATACTTTCCGCTGTCTTTTTCCTTTATATGATTTCACTTTAAAACATCTACAATCCCAGAGTGCTATTTATGACTCTGTACCTAAAAGTTTAAAAGCAAGTCTGATTTTTCCCAAAAGTGTTATTGAACATCATGATGAATTTTTCTTGCTACTTGGTTCAATGCCCGATTCGTCGTTGGCCATTTGAATTGTTCATTGAGCATCAGTAAAATGGGAACCCCTTCCTAATGAAGTTACCTCATTCTAGATTAAACAAGAACAGCTTTAGTTTTAACTGTTAGTGGAGTTTACACGCTATCTTCACTGTGCCAGATCAACTCCAAAGAACAAGAATGTGCCAAAGGAAAGGGAAAATACAAGGCATTGAACATATGATCAAATGGCTTAAAAACCTCGGTGTAGGAATCACTTACACTACACAAATTTACTTGCCTCTAAGTTTTCTTACACCTAAAATGAGGACAAGATTGTTACTGAATATTCTTCCCATTGAACACTGTGTAGTGCATTTCAACAAACTACTTCTTGCAAGCTAGTTTTTCAGGCATCAATCCGTTTCTCTATTAAACTGTGATAATTTTATTCAACTGGGAAAAGGACTTGTGAAATAGCTAACTATTGTCATCTTGCATTTTGGGGGCAAAATCTATCTTTCATATTACTTACTCTGAGGCTAAAGATAGATATTTTAGCAGAGAAGAAAACAATTTATATCTATAAATATAATACATCCATTAACATTTTGTTATGAATATATTATTGGATAATACAATTTGCCTATTACAATACTAGACAATCTATAATAGATAGCAAATGATAAATTAAGGGGAACTATGCAAAAGTAAAATGTCCTCATTGAAATAGTGGGATCTCCTTTGGTTTCTCTGGAGTTTTCCTCAACTTATCTAAGAAAGAGTTTGAGACCAGCACAATGGCGCAACTGCCTAATCCTCCACCTCTAAGTGAGTCATGCCATAGGGGAATCAGTTCCAGTTCCAGGTGCTTCACTTCTGATCCAGCAGGCTTCTTGTGGAATTTAACCCTAAGTACACAAAGGTGATTTTTTTCTACCTTTTCTATTTTAATTTTCTTCCTTTATTGAACCCATTTTTACAAAAATTCAACTCTGCAAAAAGTCCTGGGACCCTGAACCTGTGTGGGAAACCCAGAAGAGGCTCTGGGCTCCTGGCTTCAGATTGGCTCACTTCCAGCCAACGCAGCCACTTGGGGAGTGAATCATCGGAGGCAAGATCTTCCTCTCTGTCTCTCCGCCTCTCTGTATATCTGACTTTCCAATAAAAATAAGTAAATCTTTTTTTTAAAAAGTCACAAGTGGTGTAAAGTACATTATATTAAGGAATGGTGGAAGAAAGGATAATCTAGACGGAGCTCTCGGAGTTGCTCAAAGAAAACAACAGTGCCATCCTTAAAGTAGTAGCTGATGGAGTAAACATCCATCTTTCTCAGCACCATCTTTCTCACTACTACTTGCTGTCAAGACAAGAGGATCTTGCAACTGACTGTACTGGATTCTAGAAATACAATAAATAAGATTATATCATGTTTCAAAAATGAGGAAATGGAAAAGATTATACTATCTTCTATATATTCTCCTTAAAACAATGACTGATATGTGTGGTGGGATTTCTAAGGAACTACAAGGTACATGAAATCTTTGCCATAGGACCAAAATGGCCATTTCTAAGGCATTAATATGCATGTATTGTAGTACAAATTTGTTTGAAATTGTCAGCCTCTAGCAGCTATTAACCTACAGTGTAAATGGTGTTTAAAGTGCATGTATTGATTGTAGCTGGAATTAGGGATCTGTGAGATCATAACCAACCAATGCAATACAGTTTCAATACTTCAGTTAGGGATTTTTAATTTATGTTTATATTATGTGCACACCACTTACACATACTAATGAAATACGAAAAGATTTTATAGCATCATAGCGTTACTTAACATGTCTCCCATATGCAATCAGGAGATTCTGTTGTCATCTTTGGTACACTGCTTTCTGTGCTGTTTTCTCCTGCTTTCATCTTCTCTCCTTTGCAACTAAGTAGATTAAAAACAATCAGAACTGAGAGCATAAGAAAAAGGAGGTGCTTTTAGGCAGACATGAATTGTCAGGTCCTATCAAAATGCTTCCCCTAAGGAGACGGTGAGGTCAAGATAAAGATCATAGACTTGCAGAAAATAATTCAAAAATATCAAAATACTAAGTACTCTGCCTTTTGCTGAAGTAAAATACAGAATAATTTTTTAAGACATTTTGCTTTAGATGCACTAATTTTATTACAAGTGGTTGGTAATGGAAAGCCCATACAAATATCAAACAGAATCAAAGACTTGGTAAGAACTTTGCTCCATATTTAATCCATCTGTGACCTTCAGGGACTCCTTTCTTGTTTTGATAATCTCTGTTTCCCGAAGTGCACTCTTATAAAGGTATTTATTCAATAAGAAAATCAAAATTAAATCAGTAAAGCATGAGTAGGTTTAAAATGATTTAGAAAAACATGTCTAAAATTAAAAAAATACATTAATTTCTATAAAGATAAAAAGGAACAATACAGAAGAAGTTACACACATACACACACACACTCTGTCTTCCCAACTTTTCATATACATGCAAATGTATATCATGATAAACATAAACCTATATGTCGTTTCATTAATGACACCATAAAAGCATTTAAAAGCCTAATCCCAAATCAGAAAATACAATTTTCAATATGGAATGTAGGAAAGATTACTTAAAACAACTTTTTAAAATCAGAATAAAATAATCTGATTTACAAAACGGACAAAGGTCCTAAGTAATTATTTTACAAAAGATACTTAAGTATTCAATAAGTATATGAAGAAGTGTTTAACATTTGTTACTAAAAAAATGCAACTTAGAACACAGTGAGATGTCAATACAGGCCCACTAGACTGAACAAAATTAAAAGTGAAATTAAATGAAAACCTAACAATGCTTTGTATTCGCCGGAATGTAGAGGAATCAGAAGTGTCACAGGCTGGACTCACTGCTGAAAACATCAGAAATCTTGCCGGCTCCATTCTTGTGCTACTGCTGGACTGCTACCAGGGCCAGCAGAGTAGGCCTGGACACTCCCACATATGACTGAGTCCCAGGGGAGTGGGTGGTGCAGGGGAAGGGCCTCAGGTCCTCTGCAATGTGCTTAGGTCACAGGCGGCTGGAGAGGTAGGGTCACAGGCCAGCATGCTTGCCACAAGACTGCATATGGGGAACTGTGCATGTCCTTTGTTTCCAGATGGGTGGGCAGTGCTCAAGGCCAACACACCACCCTGCTAAAATTGAGCTGGGGAGCTCATAAGCTTGTGGGCCCCAGAAACTGGATTACTCAGGGAAGTGGGTATTGAATCTGAAGGAGGAGAGACCATTAAGGGATTACACTGCCGGTGAGGAACGACTTCTGTGGACCTTCAACTCACAAGGACACTGTACTTGCTGGTAAGCAAGGCAGCTGAGACCAACCAGTTTCAAGGCAGGAAACTGGAGGACCTTTCTGGGTCAGATCAATGTACCCATCCATGTGAGAGATCTGAGCAAGGCTAGCTAGCATCAGAAAAAGTTGACAACTACCCAGCAGTGCACACAAAAGCTAGGGCTGGTAGGCCTACCTGGCAGACCTACCTGGCAGGGCTAGATCACAGTACCCAGGCTGGGCTAAGTGAACATATCCATCCACTAGGGCACAAATGAACCAGAATAAGTGCAACCTTGTCAGAGTTTGCCAGGAATGGGTGCAAGTCCTGTCAAGCTAGAACACAGAACAACCTGGAAAGTACAAGATCCAGGGCTGGGAGTTGACACAATATAGAAATTGTCGCACCCCTGATGAGCTACAGTTTCCACCAGTGAGCATAAAAACCAGTACTGGAGTTGGTACTGGCTAGACAGGTGAAAGCATCTGCCAGCATATATGGGGGTTCAATAGTGGGCTCGGTTGGGCTGAGCTAGGCTATAGCACACTGTGATGTGTAGAAGAGCCAAATGGAGACAGGATAGATGTGACCAGTCTGATGAACAGACCAACATGCACAAGAACTGGGGTGGGGGCATGTTTCACTGGGGTTACTGGGGATTACTCCGACTAGCCTGCAGTTCCTGCTGATGTATGTGAGGGCTGATTATGTGGTAGGCAAAATTAGGCTATTCCACAGCATGCATTGGTTTGCATATGAGATGGTGCTCAGGACAGAATGACCGAGAAACTGCAATGACCAGAGTGTGTGTGGGCTGATGTGGGTGATGGACTGAGTTAGATTCTGTAACAACTGACACACACAGGAATCAGCTCTGGCATCACCTCTGGGGATCCCCGAACTGGAAAGCCAGACTCAAACTCCAACCATGGTGAAAACCAAAGGACCTATGGTCTAAACATGAAGCAGTAGCCAGCACACCCAGATGCACATGGGGGACATGTCAATTCAGGGAGGCCTGCAGAGGATACCTAGTACCATGAAAATAGACAGAGAGCAGAACAAATTGGAAAATTCTCCCTGACACGCTTTGACAGCCAAGTACCTTTGCAGCATTAGGAAAGTGAGTTCTGTAGAGCATTGCAAGAAACAGCTTTTCCCTGAAAATACTTTTTTTTAAAGATTTATTTTTATTGGAAAGTCAGATATACAGAGAAGATACAAGACAGAGAGCAAAATCTTCTATCTGATGATTCACTCCCCAGTTGGCCCCAACAGCCAGAGCTGAGCCAATATGAACCAAGGAACCTACAGTTTCTTTCAGGTCACCCATGCAGGCTCAGTGTCCCAAGGTCTTGGGCTATCCTCAACTGCTTTCTCAGCCAACAAGCAAGGAGCTTGATGGGAAGCAGAGCAGCCAGGATTACAACCGGCACCAAAATGAGATCCCATTATGTGCTAGGCAAGGACAAAGCCTTGGCAATTAAGTCAAGAACATAGAGCCACAAATATAGAAAATGCACACACATTCACACATACAGTTTCAAAGAGAGAAAATATGAGTAAATGGATATCCTAAGTATGATAGTGTTAGTTCTCCTCAGCTTCATAATTTGAGAAATATTTGGTATTATGTCAGTTTTCAGTTGTAGAAGTAAACCAGGCAGTCAGAAATAAATGTTGGCCATTTTTAAAGGATTTTAAAGTTCTCACAGGGCGTCAGAGAAAAACCAGAGAGGGTCTACCTAAGAAGCCGTTGAACTTGACTGGACAATAAGATGCTGGACTCTATGTTTGGTATATGCTTGCAATGAGGGAATCTCAACGGAACTTGAACTGCGGTTATGTAACAAGGTGGAGGAATCCACCATGGGGGGAGGGCTTGGGGAGGGGTGGGGAGAATCCCAGTACCTATGAAACTATGTCACATAATACAATGTAATTAATAAAAAATAAATAAATAAATAAATAACAAAAAAAAGTTCTCACAGGGCGTCAGAGAAAAACAATAGTCTTAAGCAATCAGTATACTTGTAATGCTAATACCGAGCAGTATGAGGATTAACATAGGTTTACTTTGCATTTATAAAGTGAGACAGTATGGCTTATTGCCAGTTTAATAAATAGACAATCTCTTGTACCAATTAAGTTAATCAATACTGTCATTTGACATTCTGCTATATCAATAATGTCAGTAGAATCAAAACTGAAGTATATGTAAATCTAGAAAAATTGTATAAACAGTAAAGAAATGTGCAAAATGACTGATTACACAAGCATTTATTGCAAGATGTGGCCTCATGAGTTAAAAATTAGCATCTCAGTCAAAGCATATTTTCCATTGCTAGCAACAGTATAACAAAATGAACACCTGTATGTATATATCAAAGTGGAAGTAGTTACATCATTTTTAAGATAGTATTTTAAAAATATATTAATAATCTGAAAAATAGCCTTGTCTTCTGCTTCAGTAAGTAACATCAGCAGAGCAATTCAAACTATAAAAAAATTAATGCAAAAACATGTTAATGATACAGTGTTTATAATAGCAGATAATCTAAAATTCAAAATTGAGTAACTTAAACATTTAAGTATAAATAATTCATTAAAACATTATGAAAACCTAGACATTTGGAACTTAGTAAATCTACAGTTGAAATTCTAACCCTTCCACCAAGAAGTTTTGTTTCAATAATTGATTGTGACTTATTTAAGTAAGCAAATCCACTCTAATAATATCCCTAGGTCAGAAAACTTATCAGCCATCCAAATTTCCACAGCATTCCACACTGAGTTCATCACTTCATGCACTTGTAGAAAAGTCCTTGGTTTCCATTGTGGTGTAAAGTTTGTCCCTTTTCACTTGATATTGAATCCTTTTTCTAGCTAGAGACCTTTCTTTTCATTGCTCTTTGGTCTGTTCTCAGGACAATGAGTTTAGTGATTCCATTAAAAGATAAGCCAAGGGCAGCCATTCAGCCTGAATGTTATGATGCTGATTAACAAACCTGAATCCCACATTGGGCATACAAGCATTCAGAACTGGTTCTGGCTCCATCTCCTGCATCCAACTTCCTATTAGCGCAGATTTGACAGACAGCTTTGATGGCTCAAATTCTATGCTTGCCAACCATGTCAGAAATGTTGGTTGGGTTTCGATTCCAGTTCCGGTTCTGCTCTTGACAAACTCTGTTACAGGCAACCTCTCAGTGCCAATCCAGAAGTGCATTTACGCACTTGTGTTTACGTGTGTTTCTTTCTGTTTCTCTGCCCCTCCCCCCCCAAAAAAATACTACTACTAATATTAATAAAAAGACCATTTCAAATATGGCAGTCTTCAGATCACAAAATTCCAATAGCTCCGTAATACTCTAGTGCTAAAAGTTAAAACCCTTATAATACCCTCTAAAAATCTTTTCCTGTGGAAATGTCAAGTTAGCTAGCTTTTTTATTCTAGCAGCCACCTTTACAATAGAAAATAAGCAGCAAAGTAATTAACTGCTGACTCTATTCAACATGATTTTTACAATATAATATCATGACAACATGTAACTGATCAAAAATGAAATCACTTACAGTCTTATACTACGTCTTCAAAATCTAATGTGTCTTTTCTAACATACGGCTCAGTTCAGATAAGCAACCATGGTTCTGTGAACTCATCTCTAAATAACCAACCCTTTTCTCATTGTACAAGAGTTGCGTTGCACTTGGACTTAGTGGTACGTTCCAGCCTTTGCTTTCACAAGTATTTCTGCCTAGTTGTCCACAAACCATTTTTTTTTTGACCTTTTAAGATCTTTTATTTAGTGCCACTTTCTCAATGAGTGTCATTAAGAGTTGAACTCATGTCTCCAGCATTTTACCTTTTTATAGAATTCATCAATTATTTTATTGTATTATTGATCTTTTCTGTAATTCTACTACCAGAATATATGTACCCAATCAGGACAAAATGTGTTATGTTGTATCAATCACTGTTTATATGAACAAGAACAAAACTTGAAGCATACTCAGAATATAAGCAATGTTAAACGAATATTTGTATTCATATCACAGTTAATTTTCAGATAGTCATACCAGGTAGGGAAAATAATCAATTTGCTAAACACTAGGGGTTAGATTTTCCCAACTGTTCTTGACAAATGCTAAAGCAGGAGGCTGAAAATGTACCATTTTAGCTAGGAAATACATTTTTACTTTAAAGAATAATAATTAAAATAAGAAAAACTTTAAAAGTTTTAGGTTTCAATATGAAATATGGTAATGCGAAGACTAGCAATATTCACCTCGTCTTTTTTCTTTCCATTTTAACCTACCTTTCAGCAAATAGAACAATTGTGAAAATGAGCTGATAGTAAGTATTTTTAAAGATGAATTTCATGTTTTGACAAGCAGAGTTTCAGAGAAAATCTCCATCTACTGTTTCACTCCCCAGATGATCTCGGCAGCTGCTGTGCCGCAGCACACCCAGGAAATAGGAGTTCCATCTATGTGTCCTATGTGAATGTAAGGTCCCATGTTCTTTTGCTACTTTTCCAGGCCTTTAGGAGAGAGCTAGGTTCGAAATGGAGCAGCCAGGACAGAGACCAGCTGTCACGGGGATGGGTGCTGTAATTACAGGTGTCGATCTGATCTAATGTGCCATGATGCCAGCATCTGACACATGTGTTTCAAGTCTCTGACTAAATGATTTCTTCAACGTTGTAGGAATGCCAACCACAATGATTCCTAAATATTTATTCATTTTAAATTAATTTTATCAGAATCTGTCTGCAATGTTTAGGGTCTGACACAAGCCTAGTGACTAAAGTCCTCACACCACACAGGATCCCATGTGGGCTCCATTTCTTATCCCGGAAGTTCTGCTTCCCGTCCAGCTCCCTGCTTGTGGCCCGGGGAAAGCAGTAGAGGATGGTACAAAGCTTTGGGACCCTGCACCCACTTGGGAGACCATGAAGAAGCTCCTGGCTCGTTGCCATGGATCAGCTCAGTTTGGTCCATGGATCAGCTCAGTTTGGTCCATTGTGGCCACTGGGGGAGTGAATCAGTGGATGGAAGATCTTCCTCTCTCTCCTCTCTGTATATCTGACTTTCCAATAAAAATGAATGAATAAATGAGTAAAAAAGAAACACATTGTTTATAGAGGAAAATATTCCAATAAAATCTTTAGGCTTTCTAATGCCCATTCAACTCTCTCTAGAGTGGCAATAAACCTAAAGTCATTTTTTTCCTCCTCACTGGATGCCGTAAAAATGTACAGTAGCATTTGTATCCACCAGCAGAGAACTTAGACAACCCAAGATTTATCAGTGATGCATTCAGCCTAAGGCTTGTACCTGAGCACCAGGAGCCAAGGTTCTGTCTTTTATCATGCCAGGAAGCACCATCTTTTATCTCGCACTACTTGTCCAAAGTTCTAGGAACCAGATCAGGAATAAAGACTACTGAAATGTTATCCGTCTTGTTATTTCCTCTCATCCTTAGGTGTGTTCTCGCACATTTCAATTCCTTTGAAGTACATGAAGGAAACTTCAGCAAAACTAGTCATAGTAACAGTAGCACAGCAGACACATTTAAGCCTTAGGATTTGTGTTGGCTTGGCATTTCCCAAAGGTATTCCTTTGGGGATCGAAATTCTTACCATGAAGCCTGGAGGCTGTACAAGGAAATCCAGTGCCCGAGCACAGAAAAGCCATTGCAGGAACTCATAGTACCATTTTGGAAAAAATCACAGATTTTTGTGGAACTCTAAATCTGGAGTTGAGCATTCTGACAAATCAGTTAAACCTGACATTATTACTGTAGGCTCTTCTGAGACTACCCATGGCTTTAACATGTCTGGGTAAGTAAATAAAATGCTGTCCTACAATGTGGAGATAATAAAATGCCATTTTAAGGACCAGTCTGTGGCAACCAAACTAGCACTTCACCAACACTTGTGTTTCCACGTCACCATGTGGCATTGACAGTAACAAAACCCCCATTCTTGGTGGCAGAAAATACTGACTTGCTATTAGTAAATCATGAGTAGCTTCATGGACTCCAAGTCAATGCCTTTAGATTTAGCCTAGTTCATCATTCAGGGAAGCTAGTCTAGAAAGTAGTAACAATAAAAGAAAGAAAAAGGTAGTTTCCGTTGGTAAGACACATTATTCTGTGAAATGGAGGCTATTATAAGGGGACATTCTGGTATGATGCAGAGAAGCACTCATCTCTCTGTTCAGATGAACTACCCGAGTTCAAACTCTTCATCAAATCATTTTGTGATCCTTGTAAGATAACACCTATCTCAACTTCCTTCAGCTTAAAAATTACACTTTAATCCAGCTGTATTTTAATCTACAATTTTGAAATGGCTCCTATAAAATCAGGACAAGGCCTCCCCCACGCTCTCCAACCAGGCCTGTTGCCAGCCTGTGTTAAGTATGTCAGAGGTTGCTCTGGTCAGCCCAGAGCGCCCTATAGACTGTCATGCCTCCTGCATAGACTCCACCGGCCCTTCTAAACTGTCCAATGGGGTCAGAGTTTCAGGGGATTGGTCCACGCATGCCTCACACATTCTAGCGCTGAGTATGGTTCTTGAATGCCAGTCAATGTCATAGTCCTGCCTTCTGTGACCCCTCTGCTGATCCCTCATCCTATCAGGTAATGGGGCATCCTGCTGGACAAGCTCGGAATTTTGCCTTTTAAGAGAGCTGATGTTGGCGATCGGCACTATAAAGTGACTACAGGTTCTGACTCTACAAATAAACGCAGGAAGCATGGAGGGGGATTCCCCTGAACAAAATGGAGGAATCAAAGCATTAACCAAGAAAAGATGGAAAATGGAGTAGATGAATCAACCACCTCAGCTTTATGCTTCCAGCGGAAAACTGGACAAGGGGAAACCCTAAGATGGACTATGTCAATCAGTGGACTCTGCACCAGCCTCATCATACCTGGACTGTTGCTGATGATATGTTGGAGCTTCTAACTGATTGAGGTGATGCTCTGCTGGCTCTGCCTACAAACCTGAGAGGGCCTCCCTAAGAGGCCGTTGAACTTGAACTGGACAAGTGGGATGCTGGACTCTGTATGGTGTAAACTTTTAATTAGGGAATCTCAACGGAACTTGAGCTGTGGTTATGCATCAAGGTGAAGGAATTCATGATGGGGGAAGGGTTTGGGGTGAAGGGGGGGGAATCCCAGTACCTATGAAATTGTGTCATGTAATGCAATGTAATTAATGAATAAATGAATATATATAAAAAAATAAAATAAAATTAGAACATAACAAAAAAAAAATCAGGACAAGAAAACACGTCTGAAAGGCTCTTAAGTATTATAATGCATTGTTTTAACGGATGGAGTGTCTACCTAGTTTAATGCCCATGGCTGTGAAAAAATTAAAACTTCAACACCCAGAGAAGAATGAAGGAAGAGTCATGGAACTTGGGGTTGTTACCGAAAGTCAGACCACCTGAACTTAGCAAAATTACAGTTCTGTGCATAAGCAGTTGACCTGTAATCTGTGGCCAGCATTCCTTCCTGGAGTTCCAGCTTTATTGAAAGACATCCCACCACTCTAATTCCCAGTGATAAATCCTCTTAGACTATTTTAATAAACTTTTAACAAAATAGAAGTCCCAGGTTTCATCTTCTCTGTTGTCCTGATTGGTGACGTAAGAATTGAAAATCTGGGGTGGGATGCTGTGGCATAGAGAATTAAACTGCTGCTTAGACATCTGAATCTCACATTGGAGTACCAGTTCCAGTCCTGACTTCTCTGCTTCAGACCCAGCTTCCTAATCCTAACCCTAACTCAAAGGAACCTTCTAGAACAGCTAGTTTCTTCCTAGGTTACCACTGCCCTCTGTGGGCAGTGGAGGTTATAGTCACAGACCAGTTCGGCCTGCTGTCACTCAGATGGATTTCCCAGACTTCAAATGATGCTGGCATTTGGGGAGCCAACCTAGAAAGAAGATGTCTCTCACTAACTCTTACTCTCAATTCCATTCTGCCTTTCAAATAAATGAGAAAATATCTCATCTAAAAGAAAAATAGATTACCCCATAATTAAATATCCCAATATTGAGAGACACTAACACATATTTTGAGACATAGTAGTACTAATGCCAACAACTTGATTTTTCTATGTGTAGTATGCACATCAAATTTCAGATCTATACTGAAGACTATTTTCTGATCTTCACTGCAAACCTATGACACAGATTTTGGCCGTGATCCCATATGGGTGCCGATTCTAATCTCGGCTGCTCCATTTCCCATCAAGCTCCCTGCTTGTGGCCCAGGAAAGGCAGTCAAGGATGGTCCAAAGCCTTGGGACCTTGCACCCGTGTGAGAGACCTGGAGGAAGTTCCTGGCTCCTGGTTTCAGACTGGCATAGCACAGCCATTGCGCTCACTTAGGGAGTGAATCTTCAACAGAAAATCTTCCTCTCTCTATATCTCCTCCTCTCGGTATATCTCATCTCTATATCTCCTCCTCTCGGTATATCTCACTTTACAATAAAAATAAATACACCTTAAAAAATAAAATATTGTTAAAATTTTGTGAACCTTAAGCCCAAGTTATTAAAAGTCAATAAAATATGGCTAAATGGCAAGAAGCACCCTCAAAAAAAAATCACTTGAGAAATGTTTACTATTTCCTCATGAATGTCAGGAACCTTTTAGGAGTTTCTGTGTTACAATTTCTGGTAATCTATTTTTCTGTGTATCTTAAAACTTTTAAATGATTTCCCCTCTATGCACTGGCTGCTATTAACTCATGCTTTGGCTATAACAGATAGGTTCCATCATTAACTCTTTGGGGTACCGCATATACCGGGATACCCACGATACCAGGTTTTCCTATTTATATGATGCTATAGCTAGGGAAAAATTAGAGATTACTGATTGAACTTCTTAAAATTATAGAAATGCCAAACCCATAGAGAAAGTGACAATTGTCTGTGGTCAATACTACTTTGTAAAGTTGGCTTCTGACTCCTTCAGGTCCCTCTTTACTCAGAGGTTTCTGTTGCAACGCTCATTGCTCTGTAACTCCCCAGGTATGTGTCTCACAACCCATATTCTCTCAAACTCACACAACATGAGAATAACAGTGATTCTGAATTAAGCACTGTGTTATAACAGATAACTGCTGAAATACAGATTCCTGAAAACTTAACCTTATCTGTATTCAGATTGATTATTCTGCATTCTCAATTTTCCTCACTGCATTAATTCCTCTCTTCAATGCCATTTTCCTTGCATTCCTAGTGTCACAATTAAATGCACTGCATCAGTATAAAGATACAAGCATTCCAACTAAATTAATTTTTTGATATAATATGTTCCTAAATGAGTTTAACTTATCTCTAGGAGTGACTTTGGCAGAACTTTGTTGACAGACAGTTGTATCGACCATGCATAGCTAATTTCAGGAACAAGTTAATTTTCTCACTTGTATAACATGCCTAGATACATCACATTTATTTTCAAAAAAAAATGCTGCTTTCAAGGAAGCCGTTTATTAGTAGGCTTTTCTAGAACTTGAACTTCAGTATTGGTCTCCTGAATTGGTAATTGAGTGAAAAAGCACACCACATTTAAATCGAAATCAAATGAAAGAGCTAATCACATTTAAGTGTGCTTGAGACCTTTGGAGTAACAAAGTTTATGTTGAAAGATAAATTCCTGATGACAACATAGATATTTTTCTGGAATCTTACTGACTTATTCTCATTCCTATTATATCCTTATCACCTCCCAAATGTTTTGCTTTCATAAACAAAACATTTTAATAAAATAAATGTATTTATCTTAAGATTTGAGTTACAGAAAGAGAAAGAGATGGAAAAATCCTCCATTTGCTGGTTCACTTCTCTGATGGTGTGGGGAGAGGACTGGACACGTCTGAAGCTAACAGCCAGAAGTTTCTTCCAGGTCTCCAACATGGGTAGCAGGGGCCCAAGCACTTTCACCACCCTTCACTGCTTTTCTCAAGACAGCAGCAGGGAACTGCATCAGAAGCGGAGAAGCCAGAGCAGGAATCCCGTCCATATGCAATGCAGACATCACAGGGAATGGTTTTGCTTTTTGCATCACAGTGCTTCCCTGCATAAACTTCATTTAAATGATAAATACTACAAGTTCAACTACAGAAAAGTGATAAAGGTAAATTGGCTTGGGCTGCAATGCCCCTCTGTGTAGAATCCTCACTCTGATTCCAAGTTGGACCCCAAAGTTCTTGAAGCAGCATAAATTCTCCCAAAGAGCACAGCAGAAGAGACACAGACTCAATACTGAAAGGCATCAGGGAAAACCTCTCTTTTTTTTTTATAATATTGTCTTTTATTTACAACAAAACAACAAAAAAGAGGAATGGCATCTGCTAGAAAGTAAGTGTGGAGACCAAGGGCAATCAGCCTCCACCATCAGGGAAGGTAAACCCTCCATTTAGGATTTGACTCCAGAGTGAGTTTCAATTGACAACACTGAAAGGATGATCTATGCCCTGGCATATTTGATACTTAAGTTCAAACATTAGGAACCTGGGACATCACCTTTCATTCTTCTGTTAAGTTTTAATTGAGGGGAGCAAGAATTTAATCAAGGAAGCATCAGGATTGAAAGTTAAAGACCTTGGCCTGGTGCAGTGGTGTAGTGGTTGAGGTCCTCGCCTTGCAGCGCCAGGATCCCATACGGGCGCCGGTTCTAATCCCCGCAGCTGCACTTCCCATCCAGCTCCCTGCCTGTGGTCTAGGAAAGCAGTCGAGGATGACCCAAAGCTTTGGGACCCTGCACCCATGTGAGAGACTCAGAAGAGGCTCGTGGCTTCGGACTGGCTCAGCTCCAGCCATTGCCGCTGCTTGGGGAGTGAATATAGAAAGGAAGATCTTCCTCTCTTCTCTCCTCTCTGTATATCCCCCTATCCAATAAAATGTACGTTGATCCTTGGATACATGCTAAAGATCAGATATAAATGATCTTTGGAACTCTTTTAAGCAAGTGTTTTTATAGGCAGAGATCATTTAAGTGACAGCTGTTATTATTTTTTTATTTATTTTGTGAGAGTTTCACATGCTCAAGGATGTCTCCCTACCACTACCCAATTACCCACCCACTGACTTCCCCTGCATTGTTACAATAGTTCTTTAAAAATAGTCATAAGTCCACACCATCGTCACAATACACTTAAATAGCAGAATGATGGACTTATCACTATTTTTAAATAATTTGATGTAGTCCCATTTGTTTATTTTGCCTTTGACTACCTGAGCTGTTGATGACTTTTCTGAGAAGTCTTTCTCAATGCTTATATCTTGCAGAGGACTTCCTATGTTTTCCTGTAATAGTTTGATGGTTTCTGGGTGTATATGTGGATGCATGATCCATTTAGAGCTGATTTTTGTATAAGGTGACAGGTGGGGGGGGATCTTGCTTCTTACCTCTGTAGTCTGCTATCCAATTGTCCTAAAAATATTTGTTAAGAAGACAAGACTTCTCATTGGGTTATTTTCACTTTTCTTATCAAAGATTAGTTGGCTATGCATGTGTGGGACTTGAACTCCTGTACGAGCTTCACATTGTTGTTAAGAAGCTTTATAACAAGCTTTTAAAATTCTTTATCCCAGGCCTGGCGCGATAGCACATTGGTATAGTCCTCGCATTGCATGCACTGGCATCCCATATGGGCACTGATTCTTATCCCAGCAGCAAAGCTTCCCATCCAGCTCCCTGCTTGCGGCCTGGGAAAGCAGTCCAGGATGGCCCAAAAGCCTTGGGGCCCTGCACCCCTGTGGGAGACCAGGAAGAGCTCCTAGCTCCTGGCTTCAGATTGGCTCAGCTCCAGCCACTGCACTCACTTGGAGAGTGAATCATCAGACGGAAGATCTTCCTCTCTGTCTCTCCTCCTCTCTTTATATCAGCCTTTCCAATAAAAACAAATAAATCTTTAAAAAGAAAAAAGATGAGCCAGGGAACTCAAATTCTTGAACCATCATTGCTGACCTCTAATCTTTGGATTAGCAAGAAATTAGTATAGGAGTCAGAACTACAGATCAAGCCCAGGAACTCAAAACCTAGAAGTTCAAGTCTTAATTACTAAGTTAAATTCCAGCTTCCTCAACAAGTGTTTATTAAACAGGTGTGTTTATTATAGACCAAGAATTGTTCTATACACTGGGAATGCAGTACTGCAAAACAAATGGAATTTCGATAATCAAAGTTTACATTCAAATAAGTGATAAACAATTAACCACTGAAATCCTGTTTGGCTACAAAAGGGAATGAAACATTGATACATGCTAACATACGGGTGGACTTCAAGATAATAAATGAAAACAGATCAAAGCAACACATCATGTATTATTCTATCTACAAGCAATTTGGGAGTAGTCCAGTGATTGATGGGTTGGGGAAAAAGCAGAGACGAATAGGAAGGAAGAATGACAATGGGAATTATGGATATGTTCATTCTCTTCATTCTATTATGGTTCTGTGGGGTGGGTGTATAAATATGTCAAAATATGTTAAAATGCACATCTTAATAATCTTAAATCCAATTATAATTTAGGAATTTTTCAATGTAGAGTGGAAGAAGATTCTGAAAAGGTACATCTGCCTAGAGTGTCAAAGAGGAAGGAAAATTGCACAACACATTACAGCAGTCATAAGAGAAAATCAAGTTGTATTCTGTTGACATACTTGCTTTTCTTACCAATTTTTATTTTTAAATGTATTATTCACTAACGAGAGAAGAGTAAAGGGAAATAAAGAAAGAGTGCACCTATTCCCTGATTCTCACCAGAAATGCTCACGGTGTCTTACAGTGGAGGCCAGAAGCTGGGATTCAAATCAAGTCTCCAGACCTGGTGGCAGAAACTGAAATCCTTGAGCCATCCCCACAGCTTGCTGAGGTCTGCGTTTTCAAGAAACCAGTCAAGAATGGATTTCAGGTACTTCCCTGGGAGTTAGTACCCTAATTAGCAACTCAGCTATTATGACAATTGTCCAGCCTTTTGAGTTCAGCTTATTCTGTACGTTAGTTATAACCAGAAGTAGCTTCACAGCTTCACATTATAACAATCTCATGGAGCCTGCACGGTCTATCACACCTATTTCTACAGTCGTTCTCCTTTCAGTCACTCTGTACCAGTTGCCTAATATGCTTATAATATTGTCCTTTTTAAACTCCTGAACTTATTCATGATGTACCCATTGCCTAAAATGTTCTCCCCCTCCCCCCACATGCCTCCCTAGACCTCCTTCTCCCAGAAGGACTTCCTAATGGTAACATCTAGATTCAGTACCCATGACAAGTATTCTCAAAGTGTATCATCCATTGTCCTCTCACAACATTCATCACACTTGCCCTAACTACTTGTTTTGTGAGCTGTGTCCTCATTTAGATTGTAATCTCTTTTATTGTCACAATATTCCCAACATAATATGGTCCAACAACAGCTATTTTGTGATGCTCAACTCATATTTGTTGACTAAATGTACACAAAAGGACAAAAATGTCTTGGTTTCTGTTTTAACTACTTGCTGTTTCTCTCCTGTAGTTTTGCCTTCATCTCAACTACTTGCAGTATTGAGTCTGAAGCTTTATAAAAGCTGAGGACCATGACCACTTTGTGCAGGAAGGGGTCACTTCATATAGGCTCAGTAAATTCATTACATGAATGTCCTTCTCCTTCTTTGGCTTCCCTAGAAAAGTATACATTTCTCTTTCCAAATTTTGACCTCTAGAATATAAATCACAATATAACTTACTCTTTTTCCAAATACCTTGAAACAGTCTCTTTATTGAATGAGACAATTAAAAAGCATTGAGACAATTAAAAAGCATTGTGCTAACAAATAGGGATAAATTTAATAGATTGCAGAATTTAATCACTCATACTTAGAAACTATCTGAGTTAAACAAAAATTTGAGGGCCCAGTGTGGTAGCCTAGTGGCTAACATCCTCGCCTTGCAAACAATGGGATCCCATATGAGCAGCAGTTCTAATCCTAGCACCTCCACTTCCCATCCTACTCCCTGCTTGTGGCCTGGGAGAACACCCGAGGATGGCCCAAGGTCGTGGGACCCTGCAGCCATGAGGGAGACCTAGAAGAGACCCAAAAGAAGCTCCTAGTTTCAGATCAGTGCAGCTCTGGCCATTGTGGCTGCTTGGGGAGTAAATCAGACAGAAGATCTTCCTTTCTGTCTGTCCTCCTCTCTATATATCTTTCACATAAAAATAAAATAAATCTTAAAAAATGATTTGACATGTTTCTTTTGTAATGATATATTGTTCTTGATTCTCAAAAAGCTTTATTGACTCAACAGGACATGGCTCCATTTTATCAGATTTTAGTCTTAAGGAGTAAACCGAGTGAAAACCATCTAGTCACAATAGGAGCAGTTGATGTATTTTTATTTTTGATGGAATTCTGGTTCTTTTTCTTTTATAATTAATTCTTTTTAAATTTTTACTTGAAAGTCGGGATTACTGAGAAAGAGATCTTCCGTGTTGTTTCATTCCCCTAATGACGACCACAGCGAGAGCTAGAGCAGTCTGAACCTGGGAGCTAGGAGATCCTTTCAGGTCTTCCACTCGGCAGCAGGGCCCAAGGACTTCTGTCATCCCCCACTGCCTTCCAGGGTACTAACCAGGAGCTGAATCAGAAGCGGAGCAGTCAGGATGTGAGCTAGAGTCACGTGGTGTGCCAGTGCCACAGGCCGAGAGCCTTTTATGCCGACAAACTAGTCCCAGAATTCTTTCTCTAAAAGCACAGTAAGATCACATTTGGAATTTTTCAATAATGAGAGATTCCACAATCCAAAAAGAAAAGAAGTAATTTAGAGGATAAGTGGCTCATTATAAATAAATGTATTGCAGCAATTGATTCAATTTGTGTCAGAGCCAGTCCTTCGTTTATTTGTCTGCTGATTATGTTGAGCACAGAATCTCATGCTCCGTATTGACAGCTTTTCCTTGTTAGAACAAGTCAACAGAGGGCGCTAGAGGAAGACCATATTATTGAAAGGGAACAATGTAACATGCTCCTGCTTTTCCTCTCCAGTGGTCATTTTATTTTTATTTTTATTTATTATTATTATTAAAATTTTATTTTTGGATGATATTTACATAATTGAAAAGGATGCATGCCCACGTGGACCACTGATTAGGGTGGGAAGTGTCAAATATTAGGGGAAAGTGGATGAGACCCTTATTTCCAATTTTCTTTTTCTTCTTCCTCTATCTGGGAGAAAGAGGAGTCAGAGAGGAACAGCAGAGGTCACACCATCCATCCTAACCACATTTGTAGCCAGGGATGGGTAACGGTCATCAGATACCATCCCAAGGGCATCCTGTTAGCCCCCCAACCAGCCCTATTTGCAGCCATAGATCTTTGCATCCAATCCTCTTTGATGAGCATCTGAGTTGTTTCCATATCTTTGCTATTGTAGCAAGTGCTGCTATAAATATAGGATTGTAGGAGCAGATCTCGGATTCCCTTAATTACCTGCATTTTAGAGAGTTCTTGCCCCATGATAAATTTTACTTATGCCCCTGCAAAAATTTTAAAACCTGCCTCTAGATTTCCAGGGTCCCTCAGATTTTCCCTCGTGCCCCAAGACGGGGAGAAGGTCTGGGGATGAATTTAATTATGCCCCTCTAGAGTTAAATCCTAAACTTGCCTCCAGATTTCCAGGGACCCTCAGATAGTCCCTCGTGCCCCTGAATGGGGAGAAGGTCTGGGGATGAGATTAATTATGCCCCTCCAGAGTTCCAGGGGTCCCTCAGATTGTCCCTCGTGCCTTAGCACAGGGAGAGGGTCTGGGGATTAAATCAGTTATGCCCCTGCAAAATTCCTAAATTCTAAACTTACCTTCGTAGGTCCAGGGGCCCCTCGGACGTCCTTTGCGCTGTGCCCCACGTTATGGCGCCATTTGTTTCGGCCAGCTGAGCCAGCATAGTAGGCACGGCAGGCACTGCGAATGTCCCAGGGAAAAGCACCGCCACATGGAGACCATGATGGTGGTGGGAGCCCTCTCCCTCAGGCCTCTTTATTACCCTAATTTATGCTCTTTCCCCCAAGCCCATTAACAGGACAATAGGATGCCAAAGAGTCTGGAAAGACCAGGTGCTACCACCTCAGGCCCAATTCCTGAGTGCTCAGCTTAAGGCATGTAAATCAACTCCTCAGCCCACAACAAAAGGTCTTCCTCTTTGTCTCTCTCCTCTCTCTATATATTTGACTTTCCAATAAAAAGAAGCAATCACCATAATGAATGCATAGGCACTAAATGTCAGGTTATCTATCTTTGTGAAATAAATCTTAATGGATTTAAAAGGCAAAATATATACAACTTCAATAATAGTGAAGGACCTAAATATCCCACTAACCTCAAAGGACAGATTGACAAGACAGAAACTCAGCAAGAAAACAACAGAACTCACCCAGACAATAGAACAAATGAACTTAATTGATATCTACCAAACCTTTCATCTTATCAATAAAATTAACTTTTCTTTCCTCAGTACATTAAACCTTCTCCAGGACTGATCACATTATAGGTTACAAAATAAGACTCAGCAAATAAAATTTAAAAAATTTAGAATCATACGATGTACCTTTTCAGACCTTCATGTAGTGAATCTGGAAGACCCCAGATAATAAGCAAATACTTGGAAAATGTACAACTGCTGCTAAAACAAACAATGGGTTGTAGAACAAATCAAAGAGGAAATTTTTTTAATTACTTAAATTGAATGAAGGTATCAACACAATTATGTCAAAACTTGTGGTACACACTCAAGACATAATAAAGAAGAAAGTTCATTTCAATTGACGCTTATGTCAAGGATCTAGAAAGGCACCAGGTAAACAGGCTAACCAAAGTTCTGAAAAAACTGGAAAAACAACAGCAAAATAATTCCAATATTAACAGAGAAAAAGAAATTATAAAAATAAGTGAGGTGGAGGAGGCTGAGCTGAGACACAGATTTCGTTTGGAAGAAGCCAAAAGTCGAGACTTAAAAGCCGAAGTCCAAGCTCTGAAAGAGAAAATTCACGAATTGATGAACAAAGAGGACCAGCTTTCTCAGCTCCAAGTGGACTATTCGGTCCTTCAACAACGATTTATGGAAGAAGAAAATAAAAACAAAAGCATGGGGCAGGAAGTCCTCAGTCTAACCAAGGAGTTGGAGCTTTCTAAGCGCTATAGCGGAGCTCTTAGACCCAGTGTGAATGGGAGAAGAATGGTGGATGTCCCGGTGACGTCGACCGGGGTACAGACAGATACAATCAGCAGCGAAGCCGCGGAGGAGGAAACACCTGCCGTGTTCATACGGAAATCCTTTCAAGAAGAAAATCACATCATGAGTAACCTTCGACAGGTGGGATTGAAAAAGCCCATGGAACGCACCTCTGTCCTGGACAGGTACCCTCCAGCTGCGAATGAGCTCACTATGAGGAAGTCTTGGATTCCATGGATGAGAAAACGGGAGAATGGCCCCCCAGGAGTTCTGGAGAAAGGACCCCGCACGAATTCCAGCCCAGGGCACCCAGGAGAGCTAGTCCTTTCACCAAAGCAGGGCCAGCCCCTGCATATTCGTGTGACACCAGACCACGAAAACAGTACTGCGACTTTGGAGATAACCAGCCCCACCTCTGAAGAATTTTTTTCTAGTACCACCGTCATTCCTACTTTAGGGAATCAGAAACCGAGGATAACCATTATCCCAACACCAAATGTGATGTCCCCCAAACCAAAGAGTGGAGACACTAGTCTTGGCGCAGAAAGAGCCATGTCCCCTGTCACCATTACTACCTTTTCTAGAGAGAAGACTCCGGAAAGTGGAAGAGGCACCTTTTCAGACCGGCCCACATCACCCATTCAGATCATGACCGTGTCCACATCAGCAGCACCAGCTGAGGTGGCAGTTTCTCCTGAACCCCAGGAAATGCCCATGGGAAGGACTATCCTCAAAGTCACCCCAGAAAAACAGACTGTCCCAACTCCAGTACGAAAATACAACTCTAATGCCAACATTATAACCACGGAAGACAATAAAATTCACATTCACTTAGGTTCTCAGTTCAAACGATCTCCTGGGACTTCAACTGAAGGAGTTAGTCCAGTCATAACTGTCCGACCAGTCAATGTGACAGCTGAAAAGGAGGTTTCCACTGGCACTGTCCTTCGCTCGCCCAGGAACCACGTGTCTTCACGACCTGGTGCGAGCAAAGTGACAAGCACCATCACCATAACACCTGTCACCACCTCATCCACCTGAGGAACACAGTCGGTGTCAGGACAAGACGGGTCAACTCAGCGGCCTACACCCACCCGCATTCCTATGTCAAAGGGTATGAAAGCAGGAAAGCCTGTAGTGGCAGCCCCAGGAGCAGGAAATCTGACCAAATTCGAGCCTCGAGCTGAGACTCAGTCTATGAAAATAGAGCTGAAGAAATCTGCAGCCAGCAGCGCTACCTCTCTTGGAGGGAGGAAGGGCTGAGGGCAGTGGCTAAGGGGGTATGTCGTGCAGATGCTAGTGCTGCTGTGAAAACAAACCTCTGTCTGTGCCAACTCCTTACACCTGCTAATTTAAATTTTAATAACCTTGTTCATAAAATAACCAACTAACAACCATGTATCTTTCCTATTTGTGCATTTGTTTTGATGCTAGGGAACAGAATTAATTATTAACACAACTACTGTTTGCCGTGTGGTTTGTTGAAGATGCTGGTTTTTAGGCAAGGCCTGACCTGTAGCTCCAGTTCTGCTTCTAGCAAGTAGATGCCTCAGTGAACCCAGCAGAGCCTCGTGTTCTTCATCAGTAGGATGTGGGGGCTGGACAACATGCTCTTCAAGGCTTTGTTTCACACTGTTTTATTTCTCAAAAAATTCATTATAAAATAGCACATAGTGTGTTGTCATTTACCAGCATCAAATCCTGAATTTAGATTGTGTTGGAAAAATAGATCTCATAGTTAATACAGGGGCTAGACCTCTAAGCTGCAAAAACAAGAGCCTTTACTGTGCTTTCAAGATACTTTGAATGTGAAATAAAATGGAAATGAAATGTGGAATCCCCCCAAAAAAAATAAATAAATAAGTGAGGTGATAAACCAAATAGGAATAAAAAGCACAATACATAAGATCAATGAATGAAATAGCTGATACTTTGAGAAAATCAACAAAACAAATTCACCACTAGCCTGTCAAAAAGGGATGAAAAACGGAAACATAGTAATATGGGCACTGGTTCATGTCCAAGTTATTCCATTTCCCATATATCTAAAGAGTGGCACAGATATAAATCGGTGCAGCAACCATGGAAAACATTAGAAAGACATTCTGAAAATGTTAAGTACATGTAAAAATAAAGAAAATGAAATAAGCATCTCAAAAAGATACCTGTATTTCCATTATTATTCAGAATATCCAATATATGAATATAACTTAAATATCCATTGACGAATAAATAAAGAAAATATAACTATAGAAAGCACACACAGGTACTGAAACTTCAAAAACAAAAAGAAAATTATGCCATTCATGGCAACATAAATTAACTGGAAATACATTAACTCAAATGACGTGAGACATACAAAGATTAATACCATATGATCACACGTAAAGAAAGTAAAATCATCCAATTTACAGATGCACAAAGTAGAATGGCAGTTTCAAGGAACTCTGTGAAATTAGAGATTTTGTTTAAAGGACAGAAAGTTTTCGTTGTGGAGGACAGATTCTGCAGATATGTATCACAATGACTGGTGTTAAAAATACTGAATACATTTGAAATTTGCTAAGAAAGCTGATCAACACATACCAGCATGCTCATATATAGAAGAAATAAGTTCATGATTATGTCGGGTGATGATGCTAACTGCTGTGATTATTCCTGAGGTGCATGTATATTAAAACATTAAGTTCTGTGAATTAAAAGCATAAAATTCTTTCTTGTGAACTATATCTCAATAAAGCTGGAGGCTTGGAAAGAGACACTATTGTTAAATATACCCCACAATAGTGTACCATATTAAATCTAGCAAAGAACCTGATACTATTTCAGACAGAATCACATATTTCTTAAATAATAATTAATGTTCAGTCCTTCTCATAAAAGTGGACTATTCAGTTACAGACTTAGGTAATAGAGGTATCTATTGTTCTTTATTTTCAGGTTTACATCTTTATGGTGATATAAGAATCTTGATTTTCATGTAGAGTACCATCAATAACTTCCCCTGCTGTGGGGAGTAGGTCACTTGATGTAGCTGGATTAATCCCTTGTTCCACTGGACTACTTTGTTTTGTTCTATGTGTTTTTGTGAGAGGAGTCAGACTGGGTAGTAGGCAGTTAGGGTTTTCTGGGTCCCCAAGTCATTTTTTTCTCAAATATAAAGGGGTATTTTCCCCAACATGTCTTGGATTCACCAGAACAGGTCTCTCCCAAGACAAATGCATATCTTATCAGGAGTGCTTCCCAGGAGACAAGGGTGACATTAACATATCTATTCCCCACCTGAAGCCTCTGCCCAATTCTTTCTCCAGCCATTGCCAAGGGGGAGGGCTTCAGACTGGCCTCTTTATCATTAGAACTCCTAGGAATATATCCAGAACACTTGTTCTATGAGAAACCAACATGCACTCCTATGTTCATAGCAGCACAATCAGTAATTGCAAAAACATGGAAACAACCAAAATGCCCATCAACAGAGGATTGGATAAGAAAGCTATGGTTCATCTACTCCATGGAATACTACTCAGCTATTAAAAAAAACAAAATGCAGTTCTTTGTGGCCAAATGGGCCAAACTGGAAACCATAATGCTAAGGGAAATGAGCCAATCCCAAAAGGTTAAATACCACATGTTTGCCTTAATTTAAGATGATATGATGTTATGTATAACATGCTATGTTTTGAATGTTATATGTTGTGTATAAACTAAAATTGAAGTATAGGTGAGGTGGTCACAGAAGGTGGCTGGGAACCCGCATTTACTTTTAACATATTGGTTACTCATTACTATGTCAATTAATTCCATAATGATGTAAATTTTTGCTGATGGTATGTTGGAGCTTTCAATTGACTGGGATGATACTCTGCTGGCTCTGTCATCAGACCAGAGAGGGTATACCTAAGAAGCCGTTGAACTTGACGGGACAATAAGATGCTGGACTCTATGTTTGGTATACGCTTGCAATGGGGAAATCTCAACTGAACTTGAGCTGTGGTTATGCAACAAGGTGGAGGAATCCACCATGGTGGGAGGGTTTGGGGAGGGGTGGGGAGAACCCAAGTATCTATGTAACTGTGTCACATAATACAATGTAATTACTGAAGTTAAATAATAAATAATTTAAAAAAAAAAAAAAAGGGATCAAGGAAGTTGGCCAGTGACACCTTTCTGGCCTTTTGTCCCAAGGCCAGATACCATGGAAACCAGGAATTTCCTTTGTTGATGGAGAAACATCTATGAGGGGAACCTTTAAAAGATACTTTCCCCACCATTAATGTGGGTTTTTCTCTCAGCTTTTCCTCCTGCCACTATGGCAGGGGACTAGGGTCTCTCTTTTTGCTTTTCCTCCTGCCACTATGGCAGGGGGTAAGGGTCTTTTCTATCTCAGAACCCCCTCCCGTCACTAGGACGGGAGTCTCCTTTCTTAGCTTTTCTAATAAATCTTACTTTAAAACTAAACTATGTCCGCATGAAAATTCTTCTTTCCAGCGAGACAAGAATTTGAGGTTGCGGCAGTATTCGGGTTTCAAAAACCTTACAACATTTTGGTTATTCAATTTTTCTTCAAAGTTATCTATCATATTCTAACACATTCTTTCGTCTAAGATACAGATTTATTTCTTGCAATCAACTAAGATGATACAGTTGTCATTTATTAAGAACTTGTAACTCGTTTAGTTGTGAAAGTGGTCAGAGTATGTAAAGCACAAACGAATTAGAGCATCAAACCAGACAAGTTCAATGACATCACTTATTTCTCAAATGTTGTTAGGAAAAAAATAAGGCCACAGGTACTATTAATAATGTCTCTAGTTAAACTGCATGCAAAAGCTATCCACATTCAACTTCAGAAGCTTCAAGATGAAGAACTGCAGACAAACCAATTCTGATCCTTGACACATTTAACAAATGCGTCTCCCTGAACCTACTACAGTCTCCTCTATTCTTGATCTCTCTACTGCCCATTTACAAATCATGTATCTATTTGGAAATTAATGAATCTACTTGTGGCCTCAGAGCTGCCACTGCAGTAACCTTGATAAATCCTTCCACACAGAGCCCTCAAACACTATTCTGCAAACTAAAGTACATTTTGTGGAGATCAAAATAACACCGAACCAAAAAAATTTCATAGAAAGGTTATTTAGAGGGGGAAACAATAACTTCATCAAGCAAATTTCACCATAAAACTGTCATAAAGTTCTGGTGGAAATCTTTCACTTCAACATTAGAAGGGACTATGATAAGAAGCTTCTAACTATCTGGAACGATTTTTGACAAAGCCTATATATTTCCAATTCTTATTTGTCTTTGGATATTTTCAAATAATCCTTGAGTATAAGCTTTAAAAGATATGATTTAAGAATATTTACAGTACTCAGAATTTTTCCAAGATAAACCAACAGAGAGAAAGTAAAGAATCTGGCAATACCCTTAAATTCTATCAACATTTCTAATATTTTCTCTGAACACTGATGTCATTGCTGTAAGATAGCCAGTTTTGTCATCTATATACGGAGTGATATTTTGCCATTTTGGCTGTTATCAGTGGTAGAGTAATCCCATAAACTGCACAGAAAGGCTCATACACAGCATCATTGCACTACCATATTTGATACTGTAAATGGTCCATTATTAAACTTCTCTATCAAAATTTAACTTATGCTACTTTGGTAACTTTGTAGCATACAAGACAGCATAGTTTTCAGCCACAGAATGGAATACAAGAAAAACAAGATGACATGACAGTACATTAGAAATATTCTAGTCTAGAAAGAGAAAATAAAAGAAAGCCCCATTTAGCAAATGTTTAAAAACATGAATTGCTAAAAATTCAAAGAAAAATTGCTTTTATATTAGCACCAATTCCTTGGAATAATAAAAGTGATCTTCTTGGAGCTGCTGCTGCAGCACAACAAATTAAGTTGCCATTTCCACTGCCAGAATCCAAAACTCACAAGGCCAGATAGAGACGCAGTGGTTCCACCTCAGTCCCATGCTAACGCACCTGAAAAAAGCACCATTGGAAGACCCAATAATTTGAATCTAGACCACCCAAGTGAAAGCACTAATTGGAGTTCCAGGTTCCAAGCTTTACTCCAGTCATTGTAGCCTTCTGGAGAGCAGACCAGATTAAAAATTGTGTGTGTGTGTGTGTGTATCACTCTCCCTTTAAAATAAATAAATCTTGGAAGAAAAAGAGAGAGGGAGGAAGGAAGGAACGAACGAACGAATGAAAGAAGGAAGGAAGGGTGGGTCTTACCAAGGTCTAGATTCTAAAATCTATGAAGGCATATTTTTACAAATGGACAAAATATAAAAACAAATCTGTCTGACAGTCAAAAAGACACTGTCTTTAAGAATATTTCCAATATATTTAAATTTTAAAGCTATATAATCCTAGAAATAAATTGTCTATTAGTAGCCTTGATTATTTAGAAGTGGGAAATAAGTGTTGGTGTCAAAATAATACTCAATTAGAATTCAATTAATTTTCTTTTGCTGCTTATAAAAGGCAGTACAACGGGTACTTGGGGCCTAATCTCCCATAGCCTAGCCTCTTCAGATTGCGGCAGAAAATAAATGAGAAGAACTGGAGCAACTGTGCAGTTCTATCAACAAGCTACACGTATCATTACAGATTCTTGTGGGATGCTCATTAGCTCATAAGCCACAACAAGGGTATGACAGGATTGCTATCACTAAGTATGTTTCTTTTACAATTAATTATCCAACAATGCTTTCCTGGATACTCTCACAAGACAGCCTCCCAGGAACTGAGTGTCATGAAGTGATCCCACACCTAACAACAGGATGCGAAATAGGTGTTTAGGGCTCCAAGAAATGTAGAGGTTAAAACTGTTGCTTTCCAGGTCACATTTATTTCTCAAATGTGTTTTCAGCAGCTCTCCTCTTCCTTTTGCTCAGGCTTTTTAAGTTTGTAGGATACATAAATGAGGGACAATGCTCTTCCTAGAGAGACATATTTGAACTGTTGCAAAACTAATTGTAAGTCCTTGAACATCTACAGTTTGGTAGTTGTAGGACACTCTTACTAGTGCTGTTCAGCGTAGTGCTTAAACATTCATCATTTTAACTCTTTTTTTCTTTCACATAAACATACTTAACCTCTCAGAAATTTGGAGCTATTTCTCCTTCTTTAGCAACATATAAGCATTTGTGTGAGGAAGGACAAATATGCTCTATGTATGATCAAGCATAAAGAATGTTCTAAGGCACTCCTATTGGGAATCTCTGTCTATCTAAGCTGTCTAGTGATAAGATCAAAGGAATCCCTGAATCAAGTATGGATCCAGGTGGAGGTAACCTTAAATAACCTTAGGGCAATGTATTTCAAGGTTGTTTTTACAAACATCTTAATTTTTTACAAAGTCAGTTGCTTCTTTTTTTTTCTGTATTTGCCAACAAACAACAGTGCATATGACCTCGATGACTAACAGTTCCGATGAGGAGTGTAGAGGGATCAATGTTAGCAAAACTAGAAAAATAATCGGCAAAATATAACCTATTGAAGCTGAAGGAGAAGTGTCATTTCTGTCCGTGAGGGCAGTCACATTAAAACATAAAGACTAATCCGTGGGCTCACAGAGGCCCACTAATCCTTGCAAACCCATAAGCTGCTTTGCAAATTTTATCATGAACTTGCAAAGCTTGTTCGCAAGGCTCTCAAATCACAGACTCACTAGAATGTTTGTTTGGAGGACAATCCAGTAAGGTCATTGTCCAGCAGCGTTCATTAACCCATCTCCTGTCAAATACCCTTAAAGCATTTCTGACACAAGATTCTTAGTCTCAAATTTCTCTGGGGAACTTTTTGTAGTTCCCTGCAATTCCAAAGCACTTCAAAGCACAGGGTTTTTTTTTTTGTTGTTGTTGCTCTTTTACATTTGTAAAAGTGAATTTTTGAATTATGAAAGAAGGAAGCAATGGATTCAGAGGAAAAAATATAATCATTAATAAAATGAAGCTAAATCAAGTTATGTTTTAAATTTCTGTTTTAAATGTTTGATTATGCACTGATGTGATGGAATTTTATAAATAGAGTATATCAAGCTCTTTGATATTTGGTCCCGTTCGATAGGAAAGTAGAGATAAGTCTATGTGAGAGGGACTGAAAACTAAAATGGGACTTGTGCGTGACTGATGAGAAAGATGCACAGCAGTCTGCCCCACAAGCAGAACATCATTTGCACATCAGAAGTTTCACAACACCGTTAGGTTCCTGAGGCAGTTTAGGGGCTCCTCCCCACCCTGTGTTTGGAGGCTATTAGGTCTTTTACCATTCCATAGCTTAAAGTTCAGGGGATAAGTCCACAAAATCAATGGCCAGCAGTATCCTAGGAGAGAGAGAGAGAGAGAGAGAGAGAGAGAGAGAAAGCGAATGAGCGAGCAAGCAAGCACAGGAGAAAAGCTAGGTTCCTGGCTAATAAACACTCCATTCTGACTGCCAACTAGGCCTTCAGCTGACCGAGAGGCTCAACTGGCACATCAAGTATGTTCTCTTTATTAAACTTCACTGGCATGCTTGTTGGTATTTTTATGTCATATCTGATTTTTTTTTGTATGAAGACAATGACTTCTTCAACCCTATCATAAGGGACAGTCACTGCGCATCTTCCCAGACTTCCCTACTACTAATATACTTATCTTTATTACTAAATTTGAAGCGAGCAGTACTACTTGTCTTGATAGTTCCTGAAATCATATCTTTATTTTCTCAGTAACTAAAACATTAGTTGTTGCTAATTGCTTCTTAAGACATATCTTCTCCCCTATGGCACTACTCTGACTATACTGTAATCCACTTAGTCCAAATAATTTCCAAATACATGTGTTTCATGTACATTTGGAATAGAACCTACCAGTATACCACTACTACATTCAGATTTATCCTTTAGTAGGTCCCACTATTTTTCTTTTTTCTTTAAAAGATTTATTATTTTATTGGAAAGGCGGATACATATAGAGGAGGAGAGACAGAGAGGAAGATCTTCCATCCAATGATTCACTCCCCAAGTGAGCCACAACGGCCGGTGCTGCGCCGATCCGAAGCCAGGAACCTGGAACCTCCTCCAGGTCTCCCACAAGGGTGCAGGAACCCAAGACTTTGGGCTGTCCTCAACTACTTTCCCAGGCCACAAGCAGGGAGCTGGATGGGAAGTGGAGCTGCCTGGATTAGAACCAGTGCCCTTATGGGATCCTGGCACGTTCAGGACAAGGACTTTTAGCCACTAGGCCACACCGCCGGGCCCCCCACTATTTTTCAAATTAAAAATAAATTATTTTCTTATGTAATAAAACTAGTTCCTTAATTATTTACTAAATAATAGTGGGAAAATTGCATATGACTTTCATACATTTCAGTTGTGGATATTTTACTGGAAATGGGTGGATCAAAGATCCCTTCATATAAGAAAAGACTTTCAAATATGAGAGCAGAAACAGCAAGCAAGATAGCCAGGTTGAATGAAGAAAATCAATCTGACAGAGCAGATTGGGATCTCAAAAAGAACTGACATCCCAGCCTAGTTTGGACTGGAGTTTAAATAAATAAACATATATGGCTCACCATTCTCCTTTCCCCCTTTCTTTTAGGAGAATTAGTGGGTGGAAAATTTCTAGGCATGGACTTCATGAAATTCCTCCCAGATTTTTATTGGCATAATATTGCTGGATCTAATGTTCCCTGTGGTATAGGGCAGGGAAGATTCTAGTAATCTTTTTCCTAGGATCACCCACCTAACAAAATGATGAATTTTCATGAGAGATTATGCTCTCCTTCCAAATATGCTTGTATGGTTTTTCCTCTATCAGTTGTATACAATTTTTATTTTTGTTCTGTTCCTCTCATATGTAAGGCTCTTATCTACCTTTTCACCTGACAGAGATTTAGAGTATATGTGTTCTGATGATTGATGTGCCATAAAGTTTCTTTCCAGTGTTTTCAACATCATTCAAGTTTCTTTGGCACATCTAGGATCAGTGCTTATACCATAAAAAAAAAAAATCATCAAATAAAAATGCTTTTTTTTCCTCTGATAATAAAAGCAGATGGTGGACATATAGGAAGTGTGAATAAAATTAAGTGAAAAAAATTTCACAATCAAAGCAAATGGGCAGAGCCGGGGAGAGATGCGATACTCATTGGTTCCAATAGAGGTCGGGGCTCAGAAGAGAACCAACCCAGGGGTTAAAACCATCAGCTGATCAGAGTGATGGACGGTGGCGGGCACTGTGCTTACTAGTAGTACATGTAGGAGCCTGGACTGGGAATGCCTCAAAGTTTTTTTTAGGGGGATTCCCCTGAACAAAATGGAGGAATCAAAGCATTAATCAAAAAAAGATGGAAAATGGAGTAGATGAATCAACCACCTCAGCTTTATGCTTGCAGCGGAAAACTGGACAAGGGGAAACCCTAAGATGGACTATGTCAATCAGTGGACTCTGCACCAGCCTCATCATACCTGGACTGTTGCTGATGATATGTTGGTGCTTCTAATTGATCGAGGTGACGCTCTGCTGGCTCTGCCTACAAACCTGAGAGGGCCTCCCTAAGAGGCGGTTGAACTTGAACTGGACAAGTGGGATGCTGGACTCTGTATGGTGTAAGCTTTTAATTAGGGAATCTCAACGGAACTTGAGCTGTGGTTATGCATCAAGGTGAAGGAATTCATGATGGGGGAAGGGTTTGGGGTGAAGGGGGGGGAATCCCAGTACCTATGAAATTGTGTCATGTAATGCAATGTAATTAATGAATAAATGAATATTTAAAAAAAAAAAAAAAGCAAATGGGAAAGTCTCTTCAATAAATTCTGTTGGGACAACTGGTTGATAGCCTGCAGAAGCAAGAAGATAGACCCACATCTTCCACCATACACTAAGATCAAATCTAAATGGATAAAACACCTAAACCTACACCCAGAAACCTTCAAACCCTTGGAAGAAAATGTTGGAAACACACTGCAAGATTTAGGTGTAGGTCTTGACTTCCTAAAAAGGACTCCAAAAGCACTAGCAATCAAGACCAAAATAAACGAATGGGACTTCAAACTAAGAAGCTTCTGTACAGCAAGGGAAACAATCAACAAAGTAAAAAAGCAGCCCACAGAATGGGAGAAGATCTTTGCACACTACATAGGTGATAGAGGGCTAATCTCCAGATATACAAAGATCTCCAGAACAACCAAAACACCAAAACAAACAAACCACTCAAGAAATGGGCACGGAAAATAGGCAGACGTTTCACAAAGGAACAAACCCAAATGGCAAACAAACATATGAAAAAATGCTCAAGTTCCCTGGTAATAAGGGGAATCCAAATTAAGACAGCAATGAGGCACCACCTAACGCCAGTAAGGATGGCACACATACAAAAAAATACAAACACTTGCTGGCAAGGATGTGGGGAAAAGGGAACCCTATTCCACTGCTGGTGGGACTGCAGACTTGTACAGCCTCTATGGAAATCAGTATGGAGAACACTCAAACAACTGAAAATCTGCATACCATATGATCCAGCAATAGCACTCCTAGGGATATATCCAAAACACCTGTTACACGAGAAACCAACATGCACCCCTAGGTCCACAGCAGCTGCCATTGTCCAGTCATACATTCGGTATGTAATACAGTGATTTGCACCTACAGGTCCCATTACTTCCATTCAACTCTGTTTTGGTGTCACTTACCTAATATACAAAACAAAAAAGAGAAATACACTATTTGCCTTTCTGTTTCTGGCTTATTTAATTAAACACAATAATTTCTCCCCTTACATATATTTTCTGCAAATGACATATTTCATCAATTTAATGCCTGAATAATATTACAATGCTCATGGAATCATCTATTTTTCCATTCTTGTGTTGTTGGATATCAGGGTATATTCCATAGCTGGACTATTGTGACTAGTGCTACAATAAACAGGCAAGGGCAAATATTTCTTTGACATGATGATTTCATCGCCTTTGCATATATACCACAAGAGAAATAGTGAGTTCATATGGGTTCCCTGAAGACCCTCTGTACTGTTCTCCATAGTGCAAATGCTAATTTTCACGACTACCAAAACTGTATAAGAATACTATTTATTTTTCCACAACCTCACAAGCATTTATCTTTTTACTGATAGCCATTTTTAACCACAGTGGCTTGATTTAACTCGATGGCTGATGTCACTGAGCACTTTACCACTTCTGACAAATATCTGCTCAGATCCTTTGCCAATTTCTCATCTAGATTGTTTTTTTGTTGCTGGGTTTTTTGTTCTTTTATCTTCACCTTAAACAAATGATTAATCATATGAAGGCTTCCACTGTGTTCCTCCAGTGTAACAATGGTACTCAGAAACAAGTGTGTTATGCCATAGTCCTTGTACTGATGGCTTCTCTTGTACTTCTCTATCATGTTGTACACATATTATATAGCACAAGAACATTCTCATCCACTAGCCGACCTCTGTAGTTCTCTGCGACACTGAATTTTATTGCACTGTTGTATCCTGACAATATTATCAATTCTACTAGTCGGCAGGCAAGTAATTTAGTTCCCCAAGCCCCTTAATTGTCTTTTCCCTTGTGCCACCCCTTGGTGTCAGTTGTGCTGAGTTTCTTGGAAATAAGAATCAAATCTCTGGATTGAGTCATGCAAGTTGAACCATGGGAAGATTTTAATTGTGACACAAGAACAACAAAAGCCTCAGCACGTCCCATGAAGGACTCTGGACCTGGGCTGAATCATCTTCAGGGATACCCAACACTGAATGTAAATGGTCAATTCTTTGTACGTCCTCACTAACCAACTTAATATGGATGTGGCCTATCCCAATAGGTAGGCGCTAGTCTTGGGTTAGACAGCCCTCTTTAGCCATAACAGATCTCGGGAAGACTTTTACTAATGACTATTAGCCAACAACATTTTTAGCAACTTGCAGAAGGGAAATCTTGATCCTGAAAAGGCAGGTTGGATATTTAGAGTGGGGTTGTCTAGAGAGCAAAACACACTGTCCTCTGTAGAGGGTATAATGGCAGTAAAATCCTAGAAGTTCATCGTAATTACAGCAATCAGATAATTAGAATACGAGGCCAATAATAACACAGTTAAATGCTCTCGGATTAGATTCATTGGAAATGAAGGCATGTCTGCCTGAAATACAACATACACACCGATGATAGGAATGGAAAATGATACAAGCCCTTTGAAAATAAGTTTGGTAGTTTCTTCGACAAGGAAATCTACACTTATTATGTGACAAAACAGTTGCATGTTAATGTGTGTGTCTCAAAAAAATAAAAGTTTATGGTCATACTAAAGAACATGTAAGAATATACCTAACAACTTTATTGATAATAGTAAAAAACAGACAGTCACACCAAGGAACATTGCTTAGCAGTTAAAAAAAAAAAAAAAGAATGGACTACAGCTACACATAAAAATCTGTTTGGATCTTTATGTTGAATTTTAAGTCTATCTCAAGGCCTAACTAATTGAATAGCTCCATTCATATACCAATGTTTTTTTTGAAATTTATTTATTTAATTCAATTCAATTTTTTTCTTTTAGATTTAGGTAAAGGGAACACATTTCATGTATTCATTCATATAATTGTAAGAGCATAATGATACTCCCCTTCAAAAAACACACCAAACTCTCCTTTCCTCCTTCATTCCCACCCCCCTTCCTTCGGTTCTTAGTTTTTTTTTTTAATTTTATATTTATATCCTTTCAATTTCCTTTACAATCACAACCTCAAATCTCCACTAAAAAATATAAGTAGAAAAATCACTGTTACTCAAGGGTATAGCGAAGGGCTATAAATAATAATCACATATCTAAAGCATCTCAAAATGTTTTCCTGAAGCATTCTTGAAGTTAAAAATAAAAAATGTAAATGGTAAATAGATTAGCAGTTGCTGGGGTTTGAAAAGGGGAACAGGGGAGAATGAGCTAAATTATAAAGCAATGGTGTGAGTGACTCTTGGGAAGTAACAGTGCTGTAATTTGAGCATGTTAGCACAAATATAAGCACACCTGAGGGCATACAGAACTTGGGAGCTATGAACTGGGTGAATGGATTATTGGTAGATTTTTCTGGCTGAAATGTACTATAAAATAACTTGATACCATAAGAAAGACTGGCTGGAGAGGAAATACAAACTCTTTGTATTGTGCTTTTGTTTTTTTAACCACATTTATTCATCTGGAAACGCAAGGAGACAACACATACACAAAAGCAAATTGATTTCCATCCACAGTTTAGTTCCTCCAGTCTCCACAACAACCACATATGAACCAGGCAGAATTTAGGGGACAGGAACTCCTGATCAGTCGCATGAGTATCCGGAGACCACGCATTTGCCCTCTCCACTATGGCCTTCCTGGCTGCATCACAAGAGAACTGGACTGGAGGTGGAACAGATCCCACTCCAGCAGACAGGCTAATGCAGCATAGGAATCACACCTCCTTCTGTACTATTTCTTAAGCTGCATGGGAACTCAGCTATCTTCAAACATACTGTTTTGGAAAAAATCTTTTTGTAATATTATAGAAAATATATAAATAGAACTTTTTTTTTTAAGATGTAGTTTGGAAGAACTCAGAGGTGTTTTATCAATGGTGTTTCCTATCAGGTCAGGCATGTCAGACACGTTGGCTTCTGACTGCCACAGTCCGTATCAGAGGACCTCAGTTCAAGCTGAGGCTCTGCATCCAATTCAGACTTCCTATTAATGTGCGCCTAATTAATGTACTTGAGTACTCCCCATGCATGTCAGACAGCCAATCTGCTGGTTTCGATCTGGCCAGTTCCAGATGAGGCAGGTAGTTTAGGAGTGAGCCACAGGATGGAAAATTTCCATCTCCCTCTTGTTCTCTCATACACTCTCACTTCCAAATAAATGAAAACTCAAGTAGAAATTAATTTCCATCAGAAACAGATATTGTAACATCTTCCAAAAGAGGCAGGTGACCTTGTGCAAGATTTAATTGAATCTGAATATCAGAATGAATTAATCATTTTAATAATTCAATCCATCCTGCAAAAGGAACATCCTTATTTAAAACAAAATGGAATTGTTCTTGTGTTTGCAAGGTTAAGAATCATATCTTCAGCAGCAAACTACAGAAGGAATATTTTAGTTCACTATAACGGAAACCATTTTAAGTTATTACTGCTCCATAATAGATTAAGCTGCCTCAGAAAATAGTAGGTTTTCCATTCTCAGAGGGATGAAAGCAGAAAGGGTAAGAGTATCAGAAAGAATGAAAACTCTAGTAATAACCTCCTAAATTCCTTTAGTAATAACCTCCTAAATTCCTTTAACACTTAAAAGGT
Source organism: Ochotona princeps (assembly GCF_030435755.1). Taxonomy (NCBI): domain Eukaryota; kingdom Metazoa; phylum Chordata; class Mammalia; order Lagomorpha; family Ochotonidae; genus Ochotona; species Ochotona princeps. Next base: position 95,122,260 of record NC_080834.1, on the reverse strand, counting down.
GTCAGGAATTCTTTATAGTACCACATGCTTAGGCTTAGGAATTAAGTAAGCCATGCCAAGTAGGGAGCAGGTGTGAGGCTTCTTCTCCATTCAAGCTTTGGCACGCTTTCCTCACAGGACTCCCCTTGGCAACCTCAGTTGGATGCATGGGAACTCACAAGCTTTGAGCTGGAGGACTGCCCGGTGAAGGTGCTGATGAATGTCTGAGAGACCTACACTTTGGTAATTAGGCTGGGTTGTCAGGGAACATTTGTAGATAACCCGAAGGTGAGAGGAAGTTCCTCCACCTGCAAACCACCTGTGTAGAACCATTAGCGTAAAACAGTAAGAATAATAATAATAGTAAGTCTGTTAATTATGTTACTGCAACTGTGAACTTTTCCTTCTGTCTTTCCTTCCTTTCTTGTTTTTAACAAAACCTTCAGATCTTTGTAATTGTATAATGGAAGAAACCTAGTAAAACCAACATTTGGGAGTAACTTGCTCATTCGCTCATTTAAGAGTGTGTCGAGTTCCCTGGTCCCTACTGTTTATCTTAAATTTTGTGCTCCTAACTCCTTCAGCTCCTGCCATTCAGTTTTGCTTCTTTCAGAAAGGCTGCATAATGGCACATGACAAAAAGTCTATAAATAGCGTATACCCTTTTGCATGATTTCTAATGTGTTATGATAATTGAAAAAGAGACTTTATTTAAAGCAAGTGGAAAATAGTTTTGCCCAATTTCCACTTGGTAGCAAAATATGTAATATTCAGAGATATAAACAACCTCTTTTTGCTTTGATGCAATTTTTTCTTTCTCAAATAAAGTAAATTAACTGGGTTGCTATGGTTCTGAGTGTTGGATGAATTTTTTCTTAAAAATAGAATGATTTGAATTTATCATCTCTTCAATTTAGACTGATAGCCAGAATAATTTTATAATAATTATACAAGTTACCTGAATATATGATATAGGCTGCCTTATGAGAGAATAACAGGCACGTGTCCAGCGACAAGATAAACACAACTTGTGCTTAATGTACTCATGCTTGAAGACAGACTATAAAAAGCAGTAGCCTAAATAATGGTACGTCTGCTACTCTCAAACACTTCCATATTAAAAGAGGTGAAAGCAAAAGTGACTGAGATTACTCAAATGATTATCATGTCAATGTACTTCTGTAGTAGAATCACATAGAATGTCCATTACAATTTGAATGTGTAGAACATATCCTAACCTAATAAATCAAAATGTCAGCTCTCACAGCCTTGACACAGGAGAAAATGACAAATGAAGATTGTGTCTCAGACACATTCCGCAGCTGATTCTTTTGTTTCCAGACTCCATCTGCAAAACTCATTTCTCTAGCTTTATCAGAGCATTTGGAGTCAGTTTTGCTATCAAAAACACAACAGCAATAATAATTGTAAAATATATTGAAAGCCTCAGTCAGCATAAGGCCTTGGTCATTCATTAGAAGGAGAATCTAACTTGTGAACTCAATGGCTTAGCTCCCTCAAGGGCCTTAATCCCTGCTGAGAAGAGGCAAAATTTAGAAAGTATTTCTGTAGTCAGAATCACTTGACTAATAACGTAAATTTTAGGTTATGTTCCTTGTTATGGTGCAGAAAAGACTCGGTGTTTTAGAACAGAGCTAATTGCCACTTTGAAAACAAATACTCTGGAGCCAAGGCCAGGGCTTTGGCAGTCGGTTAAGCCTCAGTCTGCAGCACCAGCATCTGGTATGGACACCAGTTCAAGTCTTGAATGTTCCACTTCTGATTCGGGGTCCTGCAAATGCTCCTGGACAAGCAGAGGAATACGGCCCAAGATCTTGGGCCATTGCATCCATGAGAGACCCAAAAGAAGTTTCTGGCTAGAGAATCAAGATAGCAGAATAGAGTAAGTGCCAGAGTCCAGCTCGAGCTGAGTAGGGAGCTCGAGAAGGGTGCGTGAAATAGGCATCCAAAGAAGAAGAGAGACGGACCACTATAATTCCAAGATCATTGTGGACAATGTGAGAAAGCTGTCCACTTTATTTATACAGAAGCAGTCACAAACTCTGGCACAGACTTTTTACGTCATGGTGTTGCATCCACTCGACTGCAGAGTGCGGCCCCAAGCAGTACAATTACAAAGTTTTCTTTAGGGGCAGTTTGACATAGCTTCAAGGGGGGCACAATTTACAACAGCTTGAGAGGTGAGTGAGGAAGGATTCCACATTCCTTGCTTATCTTGGCTTGCCAGCCCCCACCTGCTCTCCTCAGGTCTGGGCTCTAACCTTGGCGCCCCCTTTGACAATCAGACCCCTACCTTGAATTATGTATGGCTTAAAAAGTCTGGGGCCTTGGTTTCTGGGGATTGGGGTCATTCACATTAGTTGGCCATTTAGGCCTACAAGCTCAGCCTTTAGGGTCCCAGTAGCTACATTTTTTTGTCATAGTAGTTTCAGCCCATATTCTCATCACTTCCTTTAGTTTGTAAAATTCTTATTAAGCCCTTTCCCAGAAGCCATGCTAGATGTCTGGGTCAGCTTTCAGGGCAATGGGTAGGCACAAAATAAGGTATCCAGAAATGGCATGGGCTTAACTGTATTCCTGTGTGCAGTTAAAGGCCCACTCACCAAGACATTATCAATAACATTAACTCTCAAGCTCACATTGGTTGCAAAAGCCATCTCACAGAGGCAAACAATGCCTCAATAGATTACAGAATTCTTAGTGGGGTTGTTGAGTGTCCATGCAAAAAGGGGGCGAAACTGTGTCAAGGTGGTCAGAGAGAAATCCACTGGGCCCTGCCAAACAGCTGGAAGCTCTCCCAGGCCCTACCAAGCAGGGGAGCTGTTCTCTTCACACCTTCATGTTATTCACACCTACTGCACGGACCCCACCAAGTAAGGACATGTTTAAACAGATGGAGAAAAATTATTCAGAGTGAAGCAGAGAAGGCTCATTCCAGGAAATAGGAGAGAACAGACTGAAGACAGAGGGGCAGCTGGACACTGAGGGACATGGGAAAGCAGTGGAAACAACGGTGTTGTGTTGCAGTAACAGATATCCAGAGGCATTCAGCCAGCAGCGATCTGAACTGCATGGGCAACCAGAACTCCACCAGCAACCAGGTGGGAAGGGGAGTTCACCAAGAGCTCAGGAGTTGAACCAGGACAAAGAAATGTCCATCCTGCAGGTTTATTTGATTTTACCAGGAGCAGAGACAGAACAGCAGATCCCAAACAGGATCTGGTGCAGGAAGAATGTGGATTCACAGCCCAGACATCCAACAAAGCCAAACTGGGTGCCATTTTGTGTAGGCAGGTAAAGGCTATGAGACAGGACTACGCATGCACTAAGCCAGGAGTGAACTCATTTCTGGTGCAGTGAATTTTAACGATGTAGCATCCAAAATAGGTCTGTGTTGCCCCAGAATTCAAGGCCACTAGAATATGACCAGTGGCACATCAGGGCACCATATTGTACAGTGTGGCAAAAGTTTTGGGACTCTAGGGACACAGTGAGATGCACATACACTGAGCTGGAAGCAAACTCCCTGAATTCAGTGCATTGCACTGGTAACCACCTGATGGAGGCAGTGGGACAAGCAACGTCAAAGAAAGAACTGAGTACCAAATACAAACAGTAAAATCTAATTGTAGACCTGTGGGTGACACGGCTTAGAAACCTGCCTTAAGGAAAAGAATATGCTAACCAGAAATACAATGACCAAGAGCAAAAGAGACAGAGGCACACTGAATATTACTGACTACTCCCCTGCAAATAAGCAAAAGTCTTTGCCAAAATCAGAGTTAACTGAGGAATACATCAAGAAAATGGGGGATAAGAAATCAGAAAATTCATTATGAAGTTCCTTATCAACAATAAGAAGCACATACAAGAGGTCAAGGAATTGAAGCAATATATCACAAAGGAAATAGCATTACTGAAACAAAACCAATATGAATTATTTGGAGTGAAGGATGCAATAGAATAAATTAAAAATTCAGTGAAAAATCTCCATAATATAATGAGTGAATCGAACGACAGAATCTCAGAATTAGAAGATATTTCTTGTCACAATGGGGAAACAATCAAAAAGCTGGAAGCAGAGCTGGGGCAAGCTAATAAAGTATTCAAGAATTAAGAGACACTATTAAAAGACCAAATATAAGACTAATGGTAGTTACAGAAGGCACAGGAGGAGATAAGTTTTAAAATATGTTTAGTGAAATAATAAAGGAAATTTTCTCTAATATGGAGAAAGATTTTGGAAATAGAATACAAGAGGAGCACAGAACTCCCAACACGGTTGAATAACAGTGATCTTTACCACAACCATGATAATCAAGCTCTCTTCAATTAAACACAAGGAAAAAAATCCTTAAATCCTTAAAAAAAAATAGACATATGGAAGTACGGTAATCGGACTCGCACTGAACTCTCAGGAAACTCTACAGGCCGGAAGGGAATTCAGTGACATATTCCAGGTTCTAAAAGCAAAAAAAAAAAAAAAAAAAAAAAAAAAAGTCAGCCGAGAGTAATGTGCACAGCAAAGCTTTCCTTTGTCTTTGAAAAGGAATAAAATTCTTCCACAGTAAAGAAAAGCTCAAAGAATACGCCTCTTCCAGAACTGCCCTGCATGTGAAGCTTAAAGATGTTCTCTTGATTGAGCAAAGGAATAGTACCCACCAAAATCAAAGGCAAGTGTGAAGATCATCCTTATAAAATAAAAAGATTACTAAATCAATTAAAAACCATTGCTAAAATGACAGAAACAAATCATCTCCTATTTATATTAACCCTGAGTTGCTTAAACTCATCAATATTCTAGATTAGTAGACTGGATTTAAAAAACAAAACCCATCTATTTGTTGCCTACAGGGGACACATCTCACCAACAAAGATCAGAGGAAATTATATCTCATGGATTGTGATGCTTCTGTTTTTAGTTTCATTTCCTCAACGCAGTTGTTTTTTTTTCTCATATTAAGTTCTTCAATGACTCATAGGCCATACATTGGCATCTTTTTTTTGAAGAAGGTTCCTGATTTTCTTTTCATTTTTTAAGTGACGTATTAGTAAATTCAGTAGCATGCTATTTAACTTCGTGGCATTGTAAAATTTTTTTCCTCCTGCTGTTGATTTTGTGACTTATCACTTAAGGGGTTCTATAGTAACTGTATAATGGAGACTATCATATTCAGTAGCATACTATTTAACTCCATGGTGTTGCAAACTTTGTTTTTCTTTCTGTTTCTTATTTTATTTTGTGGCTTTTTTTGAGGGTATGTATAGTCACTGTGTAATGAAGACTATCAGATCCAGATGTGAGGATAGAATGCAGTATGCATCTCTACTTTCAGATCAAAGATGGACTTCCAATTAACTATTGAATGTATCTTCACAATGACACGCTGTGCTCTGCCATTTTCCGTGCCCACAATGATGAACGTATGACTGTTTATGAGGAGCTATACGACTGTAATAATTTAGGGGAACTCAGTGGCAGAGAGGGAAGTTGGGGAGAGAGTAAGGAAAATTCCAGAGACTATGGAACTGTATAATAAAATGATGACGATGATGATAAAGAATTTGTCTAAAATTAATCAAAGAAAGAAGTTTCTGGCTCCTGGTGTTGGCCTGATCCAACCCTGGCCATTGAGCCCATTTGGTGAATGAACCAGTGAATGGATAACCTCTCTTCTCTCTTCCTCCATTACTGAGCCTCTCAAATAAAAGGCTGAAAATCTGAAAATTCTTCCCAACACAATATGTTATCATAGATAACTCACTTAGCAACATGTTACCTATGTTTCCTGATGTTACTTCCCAGTGGAGTTGGTGTGTTAGCTATACAGGTGTATATGGGACAGATGAAATAAAACCCCTCCCAGCTCTTCAGCTTTGAGGCATAGAGCAGCTGTCCAAATTAACGCGAAATTTATAGGTTTAGGAGCAGATATAAATTATCTTGAGAGAAAAGAAAAATGTGAATGGAAATTGAAACTAATCCCTACAATGTACTCATGCAATGACTATCCTCATTTGTATTATTATAATTTTGTACCATTTGGATGTGCTCTTGTAAGGAAAGAAAAGAGGAAATTTGCACTTGGATATCATATTTTATATTACCAATAAAACAGCATAAATGTCACCTAGTTTAAAAAATAGCAATTATTTTAAATGTAATAAAATTAAAACTAACCCTGTATGTGAAAAGGTAAATTTTCACATACAGGTAAATGGTGAGAAGGTAAATTTTTCTAAATGTTGCATTTAGTTGACTTTATTGGGAGATACACTTTAATTTTTTTAAATAAAACTGATTGTGTTACTGTAACTGTGTAGGAGTGTTAGAGAGTAACTAACTGTTTCATTTATAATAGGAGCATACACAATTACTTGGGTATTTGCTCCTCCAAGTATGCTGTCTGAACTATCAGCCTCTTCTGGGAGTTTGCTAGACATGTGAAATCTCGGGTCTACCCTAAAATTGCTGAATCAGAAGCTACATTTTAATAAAATCTCAGATGTTCAACTGAACATATTTTAAAAGCACTTAGTTAAGCCTTTAAGTAAACTGCCTCTTTTTAATTGGTCTAAAAAACACTTTTGACATTAGATTTCGTTTTGCTAGGGCCCTAAACAAATGAATAACCTATTATTACACAACACGAAATGATTAGGGCTGGAGAAATGTTTAAAAACATCTGATAAGGACCAGCGAGGCAGCCTACTAGCTAAAGTCCTCGCCTTCTTGCACCAGGAGGATCCCATAAGGGTGCCTTCTAATCCTGGTGGCCCCTCTTCATCCAGCTCCCTGCTTGTGGCCTGGGAAAGCAGTCAAGGATGGCCCAAAGACTTGGGATCCTGCACCCTCATGGGATAACCAGAAGAAGTTCCTGGCTCCTGGCTTCGGATTGACTCGGCTCCGGCCAGTGTAACCATTTGGAGGAGTAAACTATTGGAAGGAAGATTTTCCTCTCTGTCTCTCCTCTTCTCTGTATATCTGACTTTCCAATAAAAATAAAATAAATCTTAGGAAAAAAATCTTACTCAACTTGCTTGTGTATTAGGAAACTAAGAGCCGAAATGAAGGAATACCAAGCCCAAAGTCTTACAACCACTGAACTGCCAAGCTAAATGCAAGCTCAGATGTTTTGCTTTCCAATTCAATTGTGGAAAACAAGACTCATTTGAAAGTAGTACAAGAAATTTCACTAATTTTTCAAAAGCTTCCTACCATATGGAGAATAAAATTTTCTCACTTTTGTCTCACAAAAGTATGCACAATCTTTTGCTTTCCTCATTTGTACAATAATTGAGGCAAGCGGTCATGTGCACCTAGAAATAAAGTTCTACTTCAAAGCACTTTTGCACTAGAATATCCCTTTTGCCAGTTCTGCTTCTGAAGGGCAGTACTCTTTACCAATCATTTTAATATCAGTTCATTTATCTGGAATGACAGAGGAGTCACAAATCATACAGAATGGGTTGCCGGAACAGAGGAAGAAGGTCTTTTCAAGATAAGAGGGCACCAGGGAGTGTGGACTTTGGTTTTCACTTCCAATAGTGGCAATGTTGCTGAGTCACTGTATTTCACAACACTGCAAAACCTCACTGTACAGAGTTTGGAGAGAGTAACTTTGCAACAGTCGGAGGATCAGATCTTAGGCTGGTTAGAGCTCTATCACGGCCATGTCAACGATGATTTCAGAAATTGTTATTCTTGCAATATGTACAAAAGAAATGTCAAGAAGAATAAAGAGCTTAGAAGGGTAAAAACTAAGGATACAAAACCCCGTTGAAACTTTTTACATTCATGACCTCCAGAATGAAAAGACAAAATTGTGTTTAAGCCACAAACTATGTAATAATCTATTATAACAGCTATGGGAAACTAACACAGAGAGCTAATACAAGCCAAATGAAAAGGTAAGCAGAAGGTATTTGCAAAAAGAATGATAGGCAAATCAATGATAAATGTTTACACACCCACAGTTTATGTAACTCAGCAAGCTGTGTCTTGCACCAACACCACCTATCACCTGGGTAGAAAGCATCTGAACTGTGACTAGTTCTCATCAAGACACATGACAGATTTTAAGAACTTAGTATGAAAAAAGAATTTGGCAGAGAATTTTCAAAAGATTTATTTTAATGTGGCAATACTCAGGGGAGATAGGCTAACCCAGTGATATGTTTTATGTAACCTATCAAGATTCACCCATCACATGTTGCGATATCTGTGATCAATTCCTACCAACGTCTTGCTGTTGCAGAATTTAGGGAATGGCATTGATAATTCCAGTGTTTAGGTATCTGCCACCATGGAGGGCAGAAGGTGCTCTCACTCCTGGCATGGACTCCAAACCATCCCTCTCTTTTGAGATCATTTGGCTACACTTTTCTTAAACTCTTTTGTTCAACTTCATTTCCCACCATCCCCTTACAAGACTATCACACCTTTCAAATTCACCCATTGGCCCTCTGTCCTTAGTACATGAATCTGCTTCACTTTTTCATTCCAATGGCTATGCTTGTCTCCTCTCTGCATTGAAAGTATAATTATGCTTAAAGGATATAACTCGAAAATCAATGTTCAAGTTTTCATTTCATTTGTAAAATTAGACAAAAAGCTACCTATCTTTTGTTCCCAAAATGAGCCTAAGAAACATAATTGCAGGCCCGGCAAGATAGCCTAGCAGCTAAAGTCCTCAGCTAGAGCGCCCCTGGATACCATATGAGTGCCGGTTCTAATCCCAGCAGCCCCGCTTCCCTTCCAGCTCCCTGCTTGTGGCCTGGGAAAGCAGTCGAGGACTACTCAAAGCTTTGGGATCCTGCATCCATGTTGGAGACCTGGAAGAGGCTCCTGGCTCCTGACTTCAGATTGGCTCAGCTCCAGCCACTGAAGCCGCTTGGGGAGTGAATCACTGGATGGAGGATCTTTGTCTCTGTCTCTCCTCCTCTCTGTGTATCTGCCTTTCCAATAAAAATATATATCTTTAAAAAAAAACATAATTGCAATGTATTTAAGAGGGCTGCCTTAAGTGAAATTGTTATAAAATTGTGTCCTGTTGAAGAATTAGAAGAAGAAACTCACTTGTGTGATTATTAGAGGTCTCAAGAATTTTGGTTGCTTCATCATAATCACTGGTAATTCATTGTAGAGGGACATCGTGACCCTAGAAGGTCAGTGAGCACAGGATCACAAGTGAAAGGAAAATATTTGTATGGAAACAACTAAGTGTGTATCATATAGCTAAATGGATATCATTTGTATGAGAACAGTTGAGTGGACAGTATGTGCATAAGAACACTTGGTGGAATATACAAAACAAAATGAGTGCCAAACAAAAGTATACAAACAGTTGATGGGTTTTGTTGATAAGCTCAATAACTCCTCCTTTCTCCTGTATGACCCTTTGTATATAAAGTCTGATGACACTAATAAACCTTGGCTTTCCACCATCAGAGTCCACACATGTTATTATCTGCTCCTTGCACCAAGTCCATCGCTGCAGGACAGCGACAATTCATTACAGGGCAAATTTCGTCCACAAAATGAAAAGGTCAGTTCAAAATGCTAATGAGTTTTGCTACCACTTGTTTCCTTATGTGGAGAAGCAATAAATAATGACTGTCTTATACCAAATGCAGCAAATAATAGAAAATTGTATTGAAAAAGTGAAGCAGATTCATGTACTAAGGACAGAGGGCCAATGGGTGAATTCGAAAGGTGTGATAGTCTTGTAAGGGGATGGTGGGAAACGAAGTTGAACAAAAGAGTTTAAGAAAAGTGTAGCCAAAGAAATAGAAAGAAGCACAGGGAAATAGAGTTGCGTCACTGAAGTAAAAAAAAAAAAACAGTGTGACTTTAGAAGGAATGTCACAAAGACATCAGGTAAGAATCTTTCATATAAAACATCTAGGCCTGAAGAGGTAGCCTTGTAACTACAGTCCTCGCTTCACATGCACCAGGATAGCATATGGGTGCCAGCTGCTCCACTTCCATTCAGTTTGAATTTGCTGGACCCTCGCTTCACTCTAGCTCAGCCCCGACTGATGTGGGCATTGGAGTAATAAACCACTACATGGAAGATTGCTGTCTCTCCGATTTTTAAAATAAGTAAGCTCATAAATAAATAAATCTTTTAAAAAGAAGGTTGTTGGAAATGTGAATTTAAGAAACTCTGGTGACCTTACCAAAAATATTTTTGTTGGATCATTAAAAAATTAATTGATTGATTAGATTGATTAGACTGATTAATTGATTGGTTAGTACAGAATCTCAAAATTTTGAGACAATGTCTATTCATTTAATTTGTGTCTGGCTGTATAAGGTTTATTATAATAGCCAAAATTACAACTTCATTAAAAATGTTTCTCCAATTTTACTCTAAGTACCCATCCCATTGTGTTTTCTTATTCTGGATAGAAATTCATCCTAGAAAAAAAAAATCTTCAAGCTAATAACACTCCACTGTATTATAATTCATCTATATTTTTCTACATCCTACTTACTTCCACAATTCTGACCAAATAAAAGTATAGTGACAATTCTAGTCTACAAAAGCATTTAAATTATTCCCCATGGAGCTTTACATCATTTGGTCCAAGGCTCTATTTCCTAAGAAAAATCTAAAGTGCAACCACTTTTATGAAATTTCAATAACAGGCTTTCATCAGTTCAAAGACATCCTGTAATATTAAATAGGAATTGGAAATACCAATTTGAAAGTCATTATGTTTTGCTCTATACTTTGTCTAATCCATCAAAAGAATTAAGACAGACTCCAGTAGCAATGGGTGTATTAAGCAGCAGATTTTAATTTCCATATAATGCAACCAACATGTCTTGAAGAAATTATACCTGATCATACAATATTCCAGTGATCCAGAGACATCTTAGTTCTTCCAGATTAAAGGGAAAGTGTCCAATACTAATTGCAGTGTTTCAAATGGATGATGAAAGCAATGTAAAATGGTTGCTTTTGAGAAGATTTTGAAAAAAAAATCAAAGACCATGAAATTACTGTTGCTAGCCATAAAATCAAAAATTCACAAATGTGAGGATCAAAAAGGTAGATTAAAAGGAACTAGTGTGCTATCACTGGAGAAGACTATTTCAATATAACATGACTCTGAAGAAGTCATGAGACAGCATATATTCACCTTGTGTGTACAGGAAAAAATAAACTCTTTGGCACTTGATGAACAACATTTCTTTACATACGAATGCTAGTGGATATATTATACAAAAGTTAACAATTTAAAAAATTCAAAATTTTGCAATTATACTAAAGTAATTGACTTGGACACGATTATAAATTTCTATAACCATTATGAGAAAAAATATAATGGACAAAGAACATTCTATAATGCTACAAAGCATCAGCCACCTACACACAAATAATTTTTAAATCATGTATGTATGCTATCTATGAAATGGAGTGATCAAATATACCACCACTGTTAGTCTTCTCACATATTTAACTGAAATGGAATTCATGTGTTAGACAAAACTTTCAGAGTACTTAACATAAAAGGGTTACAAAAACCATGATGACCTTTTTCTTTAAGTCAAATTTGAAATACAAAGTATTCAACAACAACAACAAAGACTAATCTCGGTAATATCATGGTGAAAATATGAAGTAACTCTTGATTGAAATCCATATTGTAGGGGTATTCTATGGTGCAGCAGGTTAAGCAGCCGCCTGCAATGCTGGCATCCACATGAGTGCCAGCTCAAGCTGTGACTGCTCCTGTCTACCCCACCTGCAAGGCCTCAAAAAGCAGAGAAAGGTGGTCTGAATGCTTGGGAAATCAGCGCATGGAAATCATTTTCTTTGAAACTGATTTTCCCTTTCTCCTTGTAAATCTGTCTTTCAAATAAGTATATATATTTTTTAAAGGAAAGAGAGAATACATAAATGACCAAGTATGATATTTGAACTCTGACTGTAATCACGTTGAAGAAATAAAAAGAAATACAATATGTATCAGGGAAATTTTGAACGAAAAAAGAACTGTGAAAATGTTCTTCTCAGATGACAGTGTTTTGTTTTTATAACAGAACACCTTTGTTTGAATCAATTCTGCATGAACTGTGTTAATATCCATTACAATTTTCTGCCTTCTACAAATCTTTTTTTTTTTTTTAAATTATTTACTTTAATGAAAAATAGGGAAAAAAGAAATGGCTGCAACAAATGAAGCTGAACCAATCCAAAGCCAGCAGCCAAGAGCTTCTTTCAGGTCTCTCACAGAGACACAGGGTCCCAAGGCTTTGGGCCAACCTCCATTGCTTTCCCAGGCCACAAGCAGGGAGCTGCATCAGAAATGCAGCAACCTGAAAGAGAACCGGCACCCATATGGGATGCTGGCACTTGGAATGGGAGGATTAGTCAGCTGAGCTATCATGCCCTGAAATCTTTTCTGTATATTAATTTTAGGAAATTAGAAAACAAATCTAAAATAATGTTAACAAATCTTTAATGTGTACTCCAAGACAAGACTACTCCATTTTGTACATTGTCAACTGCCTTTAGAAAATCTCCATTGAGCTATTTAATAAACATTTCCAAACTTTCATTACCAAAAATAAACACTAATGTTTGCTCCCATACGGAATCTTACTGTGGTCTTCACATCCTATTTTCCAGGAATTCTGCTGCAGGTGTTTCTGAAAATAGTCTCCAAAATATTGTGGACTTCTTCATTTAAACCCAGTATCTGGTGTTTCAAAAAATTCTGTCTGTAACATCAAAATGTATCCAAACTTTCACCTCCATCACCGTTAGCATCTTTTCCTAACCAGAGTCTTTGTCTCTTGCCCAGATTCCTGATACTATCTTCCAACTGCTTTCTTTTCATCCTTTTTAATTTAGTTTCTATTCTTAACCTAGCTGCCACAATCATCTACAGCAAGGTCAGTGGTCCTGGCTTGGCAGGGAAATTTTCCTGGGTTGAACTTGTCACTCACAATAATTATAGTCTTGCCATTTCATAATCAGAATCAGTGAAGAGGGAGAAAAAGTCCAATCAATGCAGTTTTTAGGAGATGACCTGGACGCCGGATACATGAATTCCTCTCGTAAATCACTTGGCCAAAGAATAACCACAGTAAACTAAGTCTTGAGAAAAAAGAAAATCACATGAAGGGAACAATCCTGCCCCACAGCAGTTGCACACAAGACTGATGGAAAGAAAGCTGTGACAATTTCCCTTGATCCTTGGTTCTTCAGTCCTTTCTAATTTCTACATTCAGGACATAACTGCCTTATTTACTGTCCTCCATAATCCCTTACTGCATCCACTGGGCAGCCACGTCCTTTATAACATTGTAATTAAAGCTAAAGGAACATGAGTTGGAAAAGTTCCATAACCTCCTCCTTGCTGTGAGAAGGTGATAGGTAATGACTCAGGTTTGCTTATGAGTCAAAGTAAAACAGCGTAAGAGACGTGTCTGATTTAATTAGCAGCAGATATCCCGCAGAGCCCATCAGACTGCTAATTCATTTGCTTCCAGTTCACATGTGTAGAAGGAATCATGATCAGACATTTTCAATAGGTCACCCTTGTAAAAACTGAACCATTTTCTCTTTATTTATTGCCTTTTAATTAGCCCCATTCCCAATATCTCTCGTTTAAAATATCTTAAACACAACTGAAGTAATGGGATTGTGGGTGTCTTGTGTCTGATCTTTACGTCTCTGTGTTTTTAAGTAATCATCCTTTGCTATCGGTGATAGAGATTCTTCTTAGATTTTGAAATTTCACAAATCTATGAACTTAAACTTTGTAGCTACAAAGAGATCATCCTTTAGCAATCGTCTCCTAATATTTTTCTTAAACATCAATCTGGCTAACTCTTAATTTTTAGATTAACTTATTTTTATAAAATTTAATTAATTTTTTTAATTATTTCTATTTATATAAAAGCATGAAAACTAAGAGAATGTTTCTCCATGAAACAGTTCACTCACAAAATGCCCTCCACATGAGGGTCTGGCCAAGCCCAAATCCAGGATCCTGAAACTCAACTTACGTCTTCCTTTTGAGTGAATGAAGTACATTGACCATCATTTTCCACATTTCAGACTGCATAGCATCAGGGAGCTGGATTTGGAAGTGGGAGTGAAGCTCAAACTCGGGCACTTCCATATGGGATGTGAACATCCCGAGCAATAAATAGCCAGCACACTAAAGGCAGGTCCTTTGATTCCCTTTGTATAATCAATGACTTAAAGACTTAAGGAAAAATCAGCACACAGAATTATTCACAATTACTTTCAACTTGTTTCCTCAGAACTGAAATCTCAGAGGCCCACAGCATGCCTTCCATTACAGAAAAAAATTAATCTTATGAAACATTTACCCACAGCATGATCACATTCTCCCGGTTCCCGAGTAACAATATTTATGGATTTTCCATCCATCACTTTGTGCATTTCAGATATAGTCGTGGCTTTCAGTATATTTCACCTCCAAGTAACATATTTGGGAGGATAGGTAACAAATTCCAATATAAAATATTCCAAAATAAAATTGTACTGAAAACATTGCTTAATACAATAGTGTGGAAGTACGGAATCTAGACTTGGCATGGAGGGTTCCCCTATGCTCTAAATCATAAGTAATATCTAGACAGCAGAGAGGAGCAAACAAGGAGTCCATGATAAGCATCCTCAAAAGGAATCCAGGAAACGGGGTATATTCTTGTAGTCACATGACACTAATTCACATTTAGTTACGCAAGCACATCTGATTGCAACAAAGTCAGTGATAGTATGCTCACATACTGTGTTAGTTAACACAGCGTATGTCTGCTTTTTAAAGATTTACTCATTTGAAAGGCAAAGTTACAGCCAAAGGTATAGAGACAAATACACATATTATATATTATTATATTATATAAATTATATATTATAGTATATATATAGATATATATGTCATCCACTATTTTACTGTCCAAATGGCTGCAACCAGCAGGATATAGGCCAGAAAGGGGTCAGGTGCCTGAAACTCCGTGCAGATCCCCCATGTGGGTGGCAGGGGCCCAAGGACATGGGCCTGTTCTGCTGCTTCCCTGGGTGCATTAGTAGGGAGCTTGATTAGTAGTGAAGTAACTGCAATAGCATCACAGGCAGTAGCTTTAACTGCTGGGACACAGCACATATTTACATTTTTTTTAAAAACCAGAAGTCAGGAGTTCACTGATCTTTATTGCAATGATTTCTGTGCCACTTCCTCTAGAGATACAATTGACAAAAATTGAACAAGGTATAAATCCTGTTATCACAGAATTACTGGTCTTCATAAGAGCCACATACAGATTCTCTACAAAACTGCAATCAACATTAGGATCGAGATTAGGTCTTAGCCTTGAAACACAAAGATGGAGAAAAAAATCATTCTGGGAAATAAGAGAAGTCAAATTTGAGCACAAAATAATGGAAACAGATCTTTTTATCGCTGGAAAGCAGACCTAAAACCATGAAGTAGAGGCATTTTCAGAGTATCTCCTTATCTAGGAGAGAGACATACAGCTTATAAGAGACACCATCTTTGGCGGCAACAAGGTGTGATGAAGTGAAATGAGAGTTCTAGTGAAAACTTCATTATGAAGCCTTGAAGACTTTGCCTTTCCCACAAGATTTTGCGTTGCCTCATCCACATTGTTTATTTTGGATCCTCCATTGAGGAGGTTGGCTGCAGATGATTCCCTGTTTCTCTTTTTTTTTAATACATTTTTTATTATTGTTATTATTTCATAATACAGTTTCATATTCCCTTATCCCCTCCCCAGTTCCGCTATATCATTACTAACATAAAGTTCTTCATACACGGACAATGGCAGAGAGTCCAGCATCCTATTGTCAAGATATAGTGAACAGTTTCATTGTAAGTCCATCTTTGTCTGAAAGTAGAAATGCATGCCACACTACATCCTCACATCTGGATGTTAGTCTCCATTTCACAGCTACCGTACATCCCCTTAAATGAAAAGTCATGATTCAAAATCAACAATAGAAAGAAAAATAGAAATTTACAATGCCATGAAGTTAAATGACATGTTACTAGATATGACAGTCTCCATTACACAACTGCTGTACATTCCCTTAAATGAAAAGTCGTGATACAAAATCAACAATGAAAAGAAAAATAGAAATTTACAATGCCTGTAGTTAAGTGACATGTTACTAGATATGACAGTCTCCATTACACAGCTACTATACATCCCCTTAAATGAAGAGCCACAAAACAAAATCAACATCTGGGAGAGAAAAGAAATTAACAACATCAAGAAGTTAAATAACATGTTATTAAATGACTAATGTGTGCTTTTCAGACCCTCTCGTCTAAGGAGCCACTTTGAATGACCTGTGGGTGCCAGACTAAAAAGGCCAACATATTTGTTTCAATTTGGAACTACACTTAAGAACCGTCCCTGCTCCATACTACCCCGTATGCTTTGAGATTTGGCCATCGTTTCTATTAAAATTGCATTACAGGTTGAATTCTCCCTTTGATCAATCATTTCTGCTTCATCTGCTCTCTAATACTTCTGGTTACTGGGTACAATCCTGTGACTCTGCCATGCACACTCTCTATTCCAATCTTGTGCCTTGGAACCTGACCTAAAATACCACTAAGTTTCCTGCTAATAAACTGATCACTCATACACTTAAATAGGGCACTAACTCAAGAAAGAAAAATTCACTTACACACTATACATCTTGAAAGTGGATAAACTTTCAGGTAGCAGGCAAGTAATGTTTTCCCTTATGGAATCCACATTATTTTATAGCTAAATACATATTTCAAGCACTACAGCTGTCCCAGCTGATGGGTTGCAGGCCTTGCTGAGCTAGGCTATCACACCTACCAGTTTGCATGAAAGTCAGGGATGGGGCAGTCACGGCAGGGTTAGGCTACAGCACCCAGCGGCGAGAACTGGGACAAAACCAGGCCAGGCCAGGTCAGGCTGCAGCATCTGATGGCAAAAGCCAAGCTGGGCTATGCCAGGCTGGATCAGAGCAACCATCATACATGCAAGATCTGCAGCTAGGAGCAACTCTGGTTAGGGAGCTAGTGGATACCTAGACTGGGTTATAGCTCCAACTGATGAGCATAAGAGCTGGATTCGGGGCAGGGAACTGGGCTGGACAAGGCTACAATATCTCTCAGTGTGGGTGTGGAATGGGTATGGGGTATGCCACTTTATGCTAGGCTCCAGGACCTATCTGTGCTTGCAAGGACCAGAGTGAGTGTAAGACAAGCTGGGTTAGGTCTCTGCAACTGATGAACCATGTGAGAGCTAGTTCTGGGGGTGGACCAGGCAGGGCTGTGCTATAGCAACAAACAATGAGAGCTGCAATGGTTGTGGGCTGCTCAGGCAAGGCCACTATACTGCCAGGGCAGCAGGTGAGCCAAGTCAGGCTGGGCCAAGAACTCACTGGTGTGTACAAGATTAGCCACTGGGAGGTGACTTGATAGAGGATCTTTGGGAACTCCTCTGTCAAGATGCAGTCCCTGCAGGTGAGCACAAGAATCAAGGCTTGGAGAAGTCCAGACCAGGCCAGGTTACAGTATTTGCTGGCATATGTGTGGTTCAGATCTAGGGGCAGGCAAGGCTGGGTCAGTTCATAACATCCACTGGTAGATCTGAGAACCAGAATGAGTTACAGGAAAGGCTAGGCTGGGCTACAATACCAGCCAGTACTCATTAAGGCTGGGACTAGGGGCTGGCTGGGTTTGGCTAAGCTGTAGCAACTGGAACATCCTGCAGCTGGAACTGCAGGAAGGCTGGGCTGAGCCAGGCTGTAGCACCTACTGGTGAATGCCAAGGTGAGGCAAGCCATGCCAGTTTGGGCCTCAGCTCCCACTAACACATGTAAGACCTTGGAGGAGAGCAATCCCTGTATGAGAGCTGCAGGGGTACATAATTTTATACATATATATATATATGTATAAAACAGTATATTTATATTTATTATATATTACATGTATATATTTCTGCTTAAGGCTACTTTATCATGAAAGCTAGTGGAAAATGGTTAGTGAGAAAATGTGATTTAAACATAAGCTTGGTTTGGTGCAAAAATTTTGTAATCTGGGCATAAGTTTTCAACATATGTACTGCCCAGAACCATTTTAAAGATCCCATATTTGCTTTGATTATTTTTTGCACCAAAATATATAGATCTGTAATTTCATTTCCTAAGAATTGCTGAACTAATCTTGTGTATTTTGATGATAATACTGAAATTATGACTATGAGAACTGTAATCATGTCTGGGAGACGTTTATGTAATATACTTATACTCTTCCTAAAGCACATCACAGCCTTATTATGTTTAGAAGTACTCCACAGCTCTTCAGCACTATACTTCAAATCCATTTTAAACAGTGAAATCACCAAAAAGCAGCACAAAATGCAAAAGAAATGGCACCGGAGAGATCACAGAGGCAGTGTTTTTTTATACTGTGAAAAGTGAAATAAAAAAAAGCACCACCTTGATTTGTCTCAGTCCAGTGTATGTACTCATGCCATGATGACTCAAGTTTTTAGCTGCTCTGCTAGAAAAGAAGCACAAGTGTTGATGTTTGATTTCCAAATATATAGTATTCTAAGGAGGATAATATAGTGGCATTGAAATTTAGGTCTCTTCCTAAGATCTGCATTCCATCTGGATGCAGGTTCAAATTATGGACATCACACCGGATACTCCAGTTCTACGCCAATGCACCTAGGAAAGCAGGAAAGCATCAGGAAATGACCCAAATGCTCAGACAGCCACACCTTCATGGGAGACCTGAAAGAAGCACCCAGCACCCAGCTTACACCTGGCCCCACCCCAGGCGTTGCACCCATTAGGAGAAGGAACCAGCAACTGGGATATTCTTTCTCTCTCCCTCTTATTCTTTTCTCTGATCCACAACCGCCCCTCTTTATATAACTCTGTTCAAATAAATTAAAAAATACATTTTTTAGAAAGAACAGTGATTTGTGTAGACAAATTCACAAACAGGGAGTATGAATACCAAGCACTGTCTCTATTCAGCTTCAGTTTTAACATATCCGGGAGAGAATAGGAGAATTCTCCTGTCTTGCCCCTGCAAGCAGTGTTTTTCCAAACTATACAAGATTTATTATACTACCTCTTTCTTTGTTTCTAAAAGGTCAGGTGTTTTATGTAGGTATTATCCAAAGCAAAGCAGGGAGGATCAAGAAACTAGCAAGAATTTGCGATGAACCAGATTAGTCTCTCACTAATCTTATGGTCTAATTCACCCACCATACACAGGACTTTGAGTCACCTGCTACACTGTTATTTGTAATTAAAATGATCAATGCTACTGCTTGACTTTTCTCATATAAAAAGGCTTCCTTTTCTTTTAATGCATTAACAATTTTTTTATTGCTTTAAGTGCCTTTGAAATACAGCTTTTGCTTTTATACTTATTTTTTTCAAGTTTTTTTTTAAATTTTTATTGCTAAATTACATATACAGAGAGGAAGATCTTCAGTCCAAGGATTCACTCCCCAAGTGACCACAATGGCTGGAGGCGCACTGATCCAAAAACCGGAGCCAGGAGTTCTTTCAGGTCTCCCACATGGGAGCAGGGTCCCAAGGCTTTGGGCCGCCCTTGACTGCTTTCCCAGGCCACAGGCAGAGAGCTGGATGAGAAGCAGGGCTGCCTGGATTAGAACCGGTGTCTATATGGGATCCTGGTGCATTCAAGCAAAGACTTTAGCTGCTAGGCCGCCATGCCAGGCTCAGTTATTTTCTAAGTTAGATGAACCTGAAATATTCTTAATTTATCCTATAAAAATACAAAGTTATGAAAATTTTTGTTTTCCAAAATACAAATGCTTTGTTTTTATGATTTCCACAATAATAGGTGTGGCTGCTCATGCATTGGCCACTTTTGTCCTTTACTTTAGAATTCATCATAAAAAAGAAAAGTAGGGAACCTCCTTCCTCAGAAGGAGTGTGCTCATTCTCAGTGCACTGGAAAAGAACTTTCCTCATGTCCTCACTGCTCTCCCTATTCAGTGCCACCTAGCAGAACCAAGGCCCACATGTTATTAACCACATGCTCCACAGATCTGTGAAACCCTGATGTGATGGACAGCCAGACCCACTTAGAAGCAAGCACTGATGCAGACTCATCTGTTGTCTGCTTGAAAACCTGGTGGCGTGATGTAATTTACAACCTGTCATTGTCTCACTGAGTGGGACAAATTATTCACATGTTATCTGTGAAGGCACAGTTAAATTTCAGAGTTTCATCTCTTCTCCAGTTTTTCTGTCGCAGTTTCCTGCATCTCTGAAAGGATAGAGCGGTATCTAAACTAAAAAACTGGCATAAAGTGAGGGCTTTGTGGATGTGACTGGCAACAAAAGCATGAGAGAAGGAGAGGAGGAAGACAGGGAGAAGCAATGCTGCAACAAGATGATCATTGCCATCACAACACCTGAAAGAGCAGTAACGGCATGAAGTGGAAAAGGGATCACCAGCATTGTGTCACAGTACTCCAAGCCAGAGCTTGAAACACCCACATCCCTTATGAGCATACGTTGATGTCCCAGCTGCTCCACTGTTGACTCCTCTCTCTGCTAACATGCCTGGAAAATCAGCAGAAGATGGCCTAAGTACTGGGACTCTTGTAGACCAAGAAAAAAAATCAGGAATCACAGGCCGGCTTAGTCCCAGCCATTGTTGCACCTGTATTGGAGGAGTGAATCAGGGAACAAAAGCTTTCTCTCTCTCTATCTCTAGCCCTCTCTCTCTCTCTCTCTCTCCCTCCCTCCCTCTCTCTTTTTTCTCTCTCACACTGCCTTTCAGATAAGTAAATAAATATTTTCTTAAAAGAAGTGAGAAAATAAGTCTTATGATTTCACAACTAGAATATTCATAAGGAAGGAGTATTAGTACAGATGAGAACAAGCAGCCAGATTATAATATGATTTTATAAAGGTTAAAAATATAATAAAGGCTTGGAAGGAAGTCAGGATGGATGGATGGGAAAAGGTTAATTAATGAGTCCTGGATATAGATAGATGAATCAGGAATTCTCAGGTTTTCTTCTTAATGTGCCTAAGAAAGCAGCAGAGGATGGCTCAAGTGCTTGAACTATTGCTACCCACACAGAAAACCTGAGACAAACTCCAGGCTCCTATCTTTGACCTGGCCCAGCCTCAGCCACTGTGGCCATCTGGGAAGTGAACTAGCCAAGAGCAAAGGGAAGATGTTCTTTTTCTTTCCTTTTCTTTTCTTTTCTTTTCTTTTCTTTTCTTTTCTTTCCTTTTCTTTTCTTTTCTTTTCTTTTCTTCTCTTATCTTTTCTTTTTCTTTCTCTTTCTCTCTCTCTCTCTCCCCCCCAGTGAATCTTTGTATCCATTGTAAATCTGCCTTTCAAATAAATAAATAACAGTTTAAAGATTGTATGAGGTTCCAGTGAACAGCAGGGTAACTATAGAAAAAGCTAAAGCCCAAATATTTCTCCATTAAAATAAATTAAAAGATTGCATTTCAGATGTTTTCATTTTAAAGAAAGCTTAAATGTTTGAAGTGGTAAGTCTTCTACCCTGATTGTACATTATATCACATACACATGTTTCAAAGCAACACTTAGTAACTCATAATTATGTACAATCTGCATTAAATAGAAAACTCAAAAGAGTCAACATTTAAACAGTGAATGGATGTGTTTCAGTAAATATGGTGAATTAAATTTATGCACAAATTCACAACTTGCTGAATTCCCACTAAAAATAAGACTGAGAAATCATGTATCTTAGACACAAGTCCACAAAGAGGAAGATAATAGAACACAGACGTCAAGGATATAATTTTGGATGCTAGAAAACAGATGCGATAGAGACAACTAAGGGATCAACACTAAGAAAGCAAATCCCAAAATGACAATTGAAACAGCTAGAAACCAAGCAGGTACTTTCTAAGAGTAGGAGTGAAGTATGGGGTAGGGTATATGTATAACTACAGAGGTGGGTGGGTGTGTGTTTGTGTGTGTGTGTGTGTGTGTGTCCCCATACATACAAGAATAATCCCCGTTAAGTTCATTCAGGAATCACATTTCTAAAGCCATTCATAACAACCTCTTCTGTTTTAAAATGCCTGTGAGCAGAAAATTTCAGATGCATTCCCTGAAGATGTTAAAATTAAGAGTCTATAAGTCAAGATTCAGACAGAGGAACAATGTAACAATGAGTCTTATGCAATTGTGTGCATGTTCAAGAAACTAAGTGTTACATAAAAATGAAAATTACAGGACAAGGAGTGAAATGATTACTCAGTGAGTTCAAGACATCCAATAGTGAAAGTGGACCACAGGAATAAAGTCTTGGAAAAGTCCTTGGGCAACCTTTGCCTCCAAGTGTATTTAACTAAGAGCCTTACCAACAGCCTGGGCTCCTGTGATCAGCATGGAAAACAGTTAGAAAGACACATGGGACATGAGACTTGTGAACCATGAGGACAAGCGGAAGCTATTTAAACTTTCAATGTGTTTCTGACCTATTGAATCGTGAAAAAAGCTTTAGAGAATACTAACATTTCATTTCTTCTTTCCAAATATTATGAATGCTTCTTTTTGGGCCAAGTCAAATTGCAACAGTACAGGGAAAGAGATTCCGGTAAACACATTCGCTTTGCATAACCAACTAGACCGTTGAGTTTCTCAGGAATGAGGCTGTACAAGAGCAGTTGAGGGCACGTAGGCAAATATGGGAACCTAAAACGCAAATACTGATGTCGTTCAAGCAAATGCTTTCATGCAAATAAAAAGCGAAAACCTCTGCCTTCTTCCTTCATTCTCAAAACTAGCAGGTAGGGCTTTACTCTCCAAGACTGGAGAGTGGAAAGGTCTTATGAAATCTTCTAGCAAAAGAAAAGGCTAACTATTTGAACATCAGCTCTTCCCTCACATCCTATTACACTGAAACCGCCAGTGAGTAAGACCCATCCATATGCTCAGAGCTGCAAGTTAGCATTTTTAGTTCACACCACTCTGAAGTATCAAGCAATATTATCAGAGACCTAAAAAAAGCTTCTAACGCAGAAGAGGCAGCACAAACCAACCAACACAAGAAAATGACTTTCTAAAAAAGCAGAGGCTTGATAGCTAGCAAAATTGATTTCATTATCATTGATGATTTCAAATAAATATTACATTACATTTTTCAAATAAGTATGTTATGAAAGGAACTCGTGAAAACAAGAGTGGTGTGTGTTTGGCACAGTGTTTACAACACTGTTCACAAATCATGCATTTCACATCAGTGTGCATGAGTGAATACCAGATCCATTCCCAACTGAACCTTCCTGTTAATGCCCATTTTTTAAATATTTATTGTATTAATTTGGAAGGCAGGGTTATGATGAAAGAGAGGGAGAGAGAGGTCTACTTTTGGTTGGTTCAATCCCCCAAATGAGTGCAATGGCTGGGACTGGGCCAGACTGAACCCAAGGGTCAGGAGCTTCTTTGGGTCACCCACATGGTATTGGGGCCCAAGCGCTTGAGCTGTCCTCTTTTGTTTTCCCAGAGTGAAACATCCAGGACTCAATGGACACCCATATGGGATACCAGCGCTACAGTCAGGCGGTTTACATGTTACGCCATAGCACCTGTTCCCAATTCCTTTTTCAAAGGCAGCAGGTGATGGCTCAAGTACTTGGGACGCCACTAACCATGTGAGACTCAGCCTAGTTCCTTGCTCCTATTTTTACCACAGCTCAGTCCTGACAGCTATGGGTATATGGAGAGTGAACTAGTGGGTGAAAGATCAGTCTCTCTTTCTCTCTCTCTCCCAATCTCTTTGACTACTGAACAATCTTCAAAACCTTAAATATTATACAAAAACATGATATCCTACAAGTCCTACATTATCAGAAAAAAATTATAAAACTCAATAGAATCAAATTGTCTAACAGATCAAATTAAAGACATAAATTAAAAGGGAAACCAAAATCATGAAAGAAAGTAGGATAAAACAAAAACATAATAATCAAGGAAAGTTTATACAAAAGAATCATGCTCTAGCACTTGTGCTCTAAAAATTATGCTCTAAAAATCAAGATAAATCTCTACAAAAAAAAAAAAAAAAAAAAACCCGACCAGAATCTTACACATGCCTTTGGGGGTATGGACTAGGGAAAAATACTCATCTTTCATAATGGGCGGTCAATTGATCTGAAGTCCTAGAAAAACATACACTGAAATATGAGCGACATTTAGAGATACTAAGATCTTTAGAAGCATGAAAGTGTGAAAAAAGCAATTATTTCTGGAAAAGAAGGCATGTAAAAGAATGTCCTGTGACCATTATTCATCTTAGTAGGTCTGATAGCATTAGTGAATCTTTAAGCTGAGTACTATAGCATTTATAAAATTTAAGCTTAGAAAATGAATAATTTGGAGCTAGTTCTATGGCTCAACTGCCTACTCCTTTACCTCCAAGCACTAGCACACCTTAGGAGTACCGGGTCTAGTCCCAGCTGGTCTACTTCCCATCCAGCTCTTTGGTTATGGCTTGGAAAAGCAGAAAGGGCAGCTCTGAGAATCTACACAGATGTGGGAGATCAGGAAGAAGCTATTGATTTCTGGCTTTGGATCTGTTCAGTTTCAGCCATTGTGGCTACTTGAGGAATAAACCAACGAATAGAAGAGCTTTATCTATGTCTATCCTCTCTGTAAATATGCCTTTCAAATAAAAATAAATAGATTTTTAAGAAAAATGAATAGTGAGAAGATTAAGCCCATTATAATGAATTTTACATAAATATTGACAATAAATGTAAGTACAAAATTTAAACATACATAGAGAAAATATATAATATATTGATGAGAGAATCATGGGGAAGAGTTTTTTGAGGCACTGTAGGGATAAGGAGTAGCTATAAATATTGCTACGTTGTGCAACAGCAACCAATAATGATACAAAAAGAATGTTTATACAGCAGAAATGATAGTAAATGGATTGATGTGCTTAACCATTTTTATGGAAATCAAGCCCACAAAAAGGCTTATCTTTGTAAAATATGAGAACACAATCTCCTGCGAACAAAGTGAAAGATCATTGAAGTCAAATAAAAATCTGTCATAAAGCAGTAGGTCTTAAAGCAGACGACCTTGAAGCAACCAAGCAAAGGGTAAAGGATCCTGTAATTGGTGACAGCAGCACAGACGAGGCCCTAGTTCCCTAATTACACCTCTCAGATTGTGTGTTAATGCTTGGAAAAAGATATATGATTTTCAAAAGGGCAATGTTTTCATATCACCTATCCTGAAAAATAATACAATAGGCATGACTCATCTTTCTTCCATGCCCTTCCAATCAAAGCCTAGATTTTTAACTAAAATTATTCACTACTTGGTACAAGCACTGGAATAAAATTATTCTGAAAATGCTAGATGAAAATTAATTGACTACATGGACATCACCGTTTTTTAATTAGGTAATCACATTCATCACTATTAATCTTCAGTGTTGTTCTGAGTGGGGGAACCTATTTGATCCAACAATAAAGTGGAAAATCTTCAAAAATTGCATCACTAAAATTATTTTGGAATTTTTCTATATACCAACAAAAGTTCACAATATAAAATGAACATTAAAGATAACATTATTTGAACATTCATTTTTCACTGAATCTGTTCTTAATAATTTAAGTTCATTAAAAAGAAAATCCCATTTTTCAGGATAGGAACGCTAGTTATACTTTTTGAAGTGAAAGTTTATGGAATGTGACTTATTCTAGCTGTGATATTTGTACCTGAATGCAAAGGCAACATGAATCATCTTACAAATGTGGCACGATTCCCACAAACCCCAGAAACCACATTAGCCAAACAGCTAGGGCTCAGCAGGCTGTCTAACAGGACAGTTTGTCTCTGAGAAGGTCACAGTGACCTTGTCAATTGCTGAGTCTGTAAATAATTACCTAATTCACAAAGTAAAGGAACTCCACAGTCTGCCTAGTTTGAAAACAGTATTAGCACAAAAGAAAATCTGTTCTTCAACCTTGTACTCATTCCCTACAGAAATAATTTGACAAGAGACCAACACCATAGCTAGAAAAAGAGGAAAAGTATCATACTTACTACAGGTAATTCACAGATCTAACTGCAGGAACCTGTGTCTCACATATTTTAAATATGATGGAGGTCCCTGCCAGGAAGTTACTCACAGTCATTAAAATCAACGTGGGTTGCTTTTATGAAGAGTAAATGTATACTGGGCTCAGGACTTAGTAGGGAAGGGACAAAGACTTTGAATACGCCAGTCATTCAGGGACAGAGTGCCTGCCTAAGTGCACTCAACACAAGGAATGCTCCACCCCATCTTCCTGGTTTGTGCATTTGAAGTGGCAAGTTTCTTGCCATGTGAGGAACAGTCAATAGGGAAAAACATCAAACATCCCTTCCGTGCTGTGCACATATATAACTGGCAGATTACCATTTGCTGAAAACCACCAACAAACCAGAGAAAGCTTGAAGCAGTGAGAGAAAATGACACACTGCACACGAAGGAACAGAATATTACAATGACAAAAGAGTTTTCCAGAAACCATGCTAACCAGAAAGCAATGGCATGGATTTTTTTTTTTTTTTTAAGATTTATTTATTTTATTACAAAGTCAGATATACAGAGAGGAGAGACAGAGAGGAAGATCTTCCGTCCGATGATTCACTCCCCAAGTGAGCCGCAACGGGCCGGTGCACGCCACCAATCCAAAGCCAGGAACCTGGAACCTCCTCCGGGTCTCCCACGCGGGTGCAGGGTCCCAAAGCTTTGGGCCGTCCTCGACTGCCTTCCCAGGCCACAAGCTGGGAGCTGGATGGGAAGTGGAGCTGCCGGGATTAGAACCGGCGCCCATATGGGATCCCGGCGCATTCAAGGCGAGGACTTTAGCTGCTAGGCCATGCCACCAGGCCCAATGGCATGGATTTTTAAAAAGAAACTGTTGGGGTGCAGCCTGTGATAGCCAGCAGCCATTGACAAGTGGACAAATGAAATTTGGCTGGGTCCCCCAACCTCTGTCCTAAAGTTGGATCCTAACAGCAATAGAATAGTAATTGCATCCTTAACCACTTCCCCCACATCCTAAATGAGCCAGGATACTGGAAGTCCAATTAGTCTAGGTATTTTTAGCTACCAGCCCTGTTCCTGTTCCTGTCCATCCTACCGAGCACTAACCAACTCCTTAGCCCACAACACTTAAGTATTCGCTCCTGCCCACCTGTGACTCACCTATCAACTCAGAGGGGACGGTATTGTGTTTTGTGTAACTACTCCCCTCACAAGCCCCTTTAAAAAGGCCCATAAAGCAGGAGCTCTCTCTTTTCTGGCTAGGTGCTTCCGTTACTCTGGCACCCTGACTCTTGGCTGACCCAGGACAGGTAATCCCCTGAGCATGGTCCCTGTGTGCTGCTTAGATGGGACAATGGTTATTACAATGTTGTTTCTGGTCTGTGTGCTATCTGGAGTTCCAGGAGGGGTGAGGCCTAGCAGTAGTAGAATGTGGGCAGAGAAGCCAGGGAAAAGTGAATGTCTGCAGCTTTGTAAGTGTGTCCAGGTTCTTTGTGAGTGTGTCCAGGTTATTTGTTGCATGTCTCTTAGGATAACATATATTGTTGGGGAAGCTGGGACATAGGTCTTCAGCTTTGGATGGACTTAAGGATGATGACCATTTGTTTGTTTGGGGATTATGATTGGTTGGATTATGATTGGGTGGATCGCTGTATGGATTTGTGATTTCTACTGTGCTCTATTATCACCAAGCTTGGTTAATAAAGACTCCTTAATAAACCTTAGACATGTCTGGTGTGATCTCGCTCGCACCCTGCAACAAAACTATCACACCAGAATTCTACACTAAGTGAAAGAATTTTAAAAGACTAAAAGCGGGCCCAGGACAGTAGCCTTGTGGTCTTCCATATGGATGCCGGATCGTGTCCTGGCAGCCCTGCTTCCCATCCATCTCCCTGCCTGGGAAAGCAGTCAAGGATGACCAAAAGCCTTGGGATCCTGCAACTGTGTGGGAGAGCTGGAGTGGGGTCCTGGCTCTTAGCTTTGGATTGGCACAGCTCAAGCCATTGCGGTCGCTTGGAGGGTGAATCAAATGGTAGAAGATGTTTCTCTCTGGCTCTCCTCCTCTCTAAATATCTAACTTTCCAATAAAAAATAATTATTAAAAAAAAAAGAATAAAATGGGTGCAGCGTTGTGTTGCAGGGCTGGCCCTATGGTGCAATCAATTAAGCTGTAACTTACACTGTCATTCTACAACAGAGGGCCCATTCAAGTTCGGGCTGCTCTGTTTCTAAATGGACTTCCTGATTATGCATATGACAAGGGATTAGAGGATGTTTCAAGTGGTTTGGTCCCTGCAACTCTGTAGAGAAACAAAATGGAACCTCAAACTACTGTGTGTGGCTGCTCTGGCCACATGGTGGGGTAAAACAGCAGCTGAAGGATCTTTCAGAGAGAAAGAGAGAGAGAAGGAATTGAGGATGGTGAAACGGATACATGGATAGATAGATCCTCCATCCACTGTTTCACTGTTCAAAAGGTCACAATGGCAAGGGTTGGAGTGGGCTGAAACAATTCAATCACACAAATTCAATCACAGAACAGGTAGGAATTAAGTAAATTCTCCTTCTAAATTACAATATTTATCATGCTAAAGGAAAAAACAGTAAACAATTTAAAGTATATATGTATGAGAAAAAAATTGTAACTATATATATATAAGAAAATATGCTAATGAAATGACATTGTGGTGGATGAAATATGAGATTACATGGAGGCTCTTTTGTTACAGACTTGGTCCCCTAGGTCTTATGGTAATAGTACTGAATAGAAAATTGATCCAATTATGATGTTCAAAGGAGAACCCTTTGAAAAGTAATTAGCTAGGATTAAGGTTTTAAGGTGGAACCTCATGAAGGAATTGGATGTGTCCTTTGTCATGCAAAACTCTGCACCATTTTAGTGCTCTACCAGCAGGAAGTCCTCCTCTGTAAGCTGTACCAGTGAGGCTTGACCAATGTCAGAGAAACTGCAAAATCATGAACCAAATATATGTATCTTCCTTCCTAAGGAGTCTATGCCAGTTATTTTGTTGTAGTAATGGAAAGTTGACTAACAAATACATCCTAAAAGGATGCGTAACAATATCCTTGCAAGCATTAATCAGAAACTGGGATAGCTACATTCGTGAAACAAATTAGAGGCCTTCAGAGTTAAAAGTTGACATTGCAGGCCAGGTGTGACAGCATAATGGTTAAGGTCCTTGCCTTGAACCTGCCGGGATCCCATATGGGCACCGATTCTAATCCCAGCAGCTCCACTTCCCATCCAGCTCCCTGCTTGTGGCCTGGGAAAGCAGTCGAGGGGCCTTGGGACTCTGCACCCATGTTGGAGACCCAGAAAGAAGTTCCTGGCTCCTGGCTTCAGATCAGCACAGCACAGGCCTTGCGGCCACTTGGGGAGTGAATCATCAGACAAAAGATCTTCCTCTCTCTCCTCCTCTCTGTACATCTGCCTTTCCAATAAAATAAATAACTCTTCAAAAAAAGTTGACATTGCATTGGAAAAAAGTTTTCCAAGAGGAAATAATATGGAATGTGCATGTATTTTCTGGACAATAAGATGCTGGACTCTATGCTTGGTATATGCTTGCAATGAAAGCATCTTGACTGAATTTGAAGTATCATACTGCAACAAGGTGGAGGAATCCACCATGGGGGGAGGACACGGGGAGGGTTTGGGGGAATCCCAGAGCCTATGAAACTGTGTTACATAATGCAATGTAATTAATTTTTTTTAAAAACTGTATGTATTTAACAACAGCTTCAAAATACATGAACTAAAAAGTGACGAAACTAAAAGCAGGTCGATGTGTTTAAAAAAATGACTTTCCAATGCTGAATTTGAATAAATTGACCTGAAGTAGCGATACTTAAGCATGACTTTAACCTACAGGGATATAGTGAACTACTACCTAATTCACATGTAATAAGGTTGTCACTTTACTTATTTACATAAACAAAACAAGCTATTTGTTGTAACTTATAAAATTGAGTTTACAGCTGGCCAAACATTTTGGAGGGTTCTACATTTGCAACTTCAACCAATCACTGAAAATACTCAAGAAAAACTATGTGCATATTGAACACATTCAGACCTTTTTTCTTGTGATCATTCTCTTAATAATGTAGCACAACAGATATTTAGATGGTATTTCCATTGTATTTGATTTTGTACATAATCTAGAGATGATTTAGTAGGACACTCTTGTAAGCTAAACAATTGAACTTCAGCCAATCACAGCAACCAAATCCCTAGTCAATCACAGTTGCACCGAACAAATGGTAATGAAGTCTGTATTAAATCTGTTTTTTTATATATATATATGAAACTAGCTCACCTTGAGGGTGACACCTTGACCGAGCACACCTTATAAGACTCTTCAATCACCTTCAGTATCAGCATCTCATATGAGCTCTGGGAAAGCAGTGGAGGACGGCCCAAAGCCTTGGGACCCTGACCTAGAAGAAGCTCCTGTCTCCTGGCTCCTGGCTTCGGATCAGCACAGCACCAGCCATTGCGGCCACTTGGGGAGTGAACCATCGGACAGAAGATCTTCTTCTCTGTCTCTCCTCCTCTCTGTATATCTTTAAAAATATATCTTTAAATAAATCTTTATAAATAAATCTTTAAAAAATATATAGATTTGAAATACAGAATTACAAGAGAGAGGGAGATACACAGAATTTTGCATCCACTTGTTCGCTCTCCAAATGACTTCAATGGTCAGGACTAGATCAGGCCGAAGTCAGGAGCCAAGAACTTCATCCAGGTCTTCCAGAAGAAAAAGCCATTCTCTGCTGCCTCCCAGGGATCTTGGTAGGAAGCTGGATCGGAAGTAAAGTTAATAATACTTAAATTTCAGTGCTTGGATAAGGGATGCTGGCTTTGCAGGTGGCAGCTTAACCCACGGTGCCATGATATCAGCCCCCATCTTGAATAATTGTTTGTTTCAAAAAATATTTATGAATCCTAATTTTAAAGTTGCAGAGAGAGACAGACAGACAGACAGAGACAGAGAGATTTTCCATTTGCTGATTCACACTCCAGAGGCCAGTGTTGGGCCAGACAGGAGCCAGAAGCATCTTCCAGATCTCTCACATGGCTTCAGGGACCCAAGCACTTGGCCATCTTCTGCTTACCTGTGCAGGCATTTTATTAGGGAGCTGGATCAGAACTGCAGCAGCAGGGTCTCAAACCAAAGCCCTGTATGGGATATGAGTGCTGCACGTAGGGCTCTTACTTACTACACCACAGTGCTGACCCCAGGGTGCTCTTTCTTTAAGCAAATTTAGCCAGGAGGTATCTGTAAAATTGACAAAAACAGAGCAGCAGCTCCTAGTTGCCTATCAAAACCTCAAGCAATGCAATTCATATACGGCTAACAGTCCTTCAAAATCCTGTAATTGAAAAGTGAGTCTTTTCTTTCTTATCCTGTTATAAAGATGATGATGAAGGACTGGATGGCAAGGGAGAAAGAACAATGACTCTTCTGGTAGTGAGAGAACAATTCCATTCAGTTCCTTCATTTGCATAAATGGATAAATAATCCCTGCCTGGCAGCCTCAGAGGACTACGGGGAGACTTAAGGCAGTGTTTCATCTGTAAAGTTTATGAAAGGGAATCCTACTTGATAGCTCATTGTTCAGGTCGTTTTGCAGTGTGCTGTACATGATCTACAAAGTTTTTTTTTTTTAATCACTTCAGGTCATTAATATTTGTCGGCTTCCTTGTTTGGTGGTTCCTTTTTCCAAAACCAATAATCGACATAAATGATTAGAATACTTGACTTGCTCTGTTCTTCTTGGAGTGGCCTCATAGTTTTGTGCTAGCTTGAAATTTGTATGCAAAGTTCCAGCAAACCTTGGCCTGGGCAGGTTCGCCCCCTCCTCCTGCACTGTGAGCGATGCTGGCGCCACGTGTTGGGGTCCAGCTGCAGCCCAGCACTTCTGGTTGCTTTCAGCCAGCGGTGAAGTGCTTGTCTGCCTCTCAACCACTGGGAGCTGCTCGAGACTCCTCCACCCTCTCCACCACCCCCTCCACTTCCTGGCAGCTGGAAGAGGAGGCTAGAAGCCAGCAGCAAACTGTGATGCCTGGCTGTTGGGCCTGCACTAATGACAGCCCCTGCTGAATCATGACTCAGTAGCTGTGCCTTTCCTTCAAAAGGGTCAAGTGAGAGAAAAGGAAAGGCCGCGCTGACCCCTGGCCTACGTTCCTCTGATGCAGAATGCTTCTATTGACTGGTTTCCTGTGGGTCTGCAGGTGGATGCCTACTGAAAATGTAAAAGGAAGTTAGCAATTCTTTTTTTTTCTTTCTTTTTCAGGCTTGTCAATCTTCCCTTCAGTTCAGAAAATGAAAGACAAGGCCAAAAGGAAGAGAAAGTTTGGTTGGCTGCCACTCAATTACTGTAATACAGAAACAATATGAATATTCTAAATGGACAGAAAGGAAGGAAATGCTAAGGCCAGTTGACCATAAGTGTATTATCCTCATCTGTACTTTTCTTTTTTTAAGATTTATTTATTTTTATTACAAAGTCAGATATATAGAGAGGAGGAGAGACAGAGAGGAAGATCTTCCATCCGATGATTCACTCCCCAAGTGAGCCGCAATGGCCGGTGCTGCGCCGATCTGAAGCCGGGAACCAGGAACCTCTTCCAGGTCTCCCACACAGGTGCAGGGTTCCAACGCTTTGGGCCGTCCTCGAGTGCTTTCCCAGGACAAAGGCAGGGAGCTGGATGGAAAGCGAAGCTTCCGGGATGTGAACCTGTGCCCATGTGGGATGCTGGTGCGTTCAAGGTGAGGACTTTAGCTGCTAGGCCACGCCGCCGGGCCTTCATCTGTACTTTTCATTGGAGGTTGCTCAGCAGTAGCCTGACCTCTCTTCCCGTCCTTCCTATTGGTTTTCACCATGGAAGCTACTTAACAATCTACCACATTGGTTAGCACTCTTCCGTGTGGAGACTAATGCGCAGAGCGACTTAGGGAATCGCAGCGAGCTCTTTGTTTTTCAGTCTCTGAAAAACATTTCAACATTTTCTGTGGGAGCCCTGAACTTTCAAGTTCAAACAGCTGATTGATGGTTGGTCTTTTCCTTTCTACCTGTTGCTGCCACACAGTTAGTACTCTCTTTCTTCAACCTCACATTGTACTTTAAGATTCATTTGTTCATTTATTTGAAAGACAGAATTGTGGGCACAGCACAATAGCCTAGTGGATAAATTATCAGCCTGCATGAAATGGAATCCCATATGGGCACTGGTTAGTGTCCCAGCTGCTCCACTTTCTATCCAGCTCCCTGCCTGTGGCCTGAGCAAGCAGGAGAGGATGGCCCAAAGCCTTGGGACCCTGCACCTGTGTAGGAGACCTGGAAGAAGTTATTAGCACCTGGCTTTGGATCAGATCAGCTCAGCCCCAGCCATTGGAGCCACTTGGGGAATGAATCAGTGCATGGAAGATCTTTTTCTCTGTATCTCCTTCTTCTCTCTCTGTATTTGCCTTTCCAATAAAAATAAGTAAATGTTAAAAAAAAAAAGGCAGAATTGCACAGAAAGAGGAGATACAGGAAGATATATTTTCCAGTGCTTGATTCACTTCCAAAATGGCCACAAGAGGTAGGCCAGGAAGGCTGAGGCTAGAAACCAAATATCCCACTGGGCCTATCACGATAACCTAGAGGCTAAAGTCCTCGCCTTGCACCAGCTGGGATCCCATATGGGCGCCGGTTCTAATCCTGGTGGCCCGCTTCCCATCCAGCTCCCTGCTTGTGTCCCAGGAAAGCAGACAAGGATGGCCCAAACCCATAGGACCCAGCACCTGTGTGGGAGACCCAGATGAATCTACAGGCTCTTGGCTTTGGATGGGCACATCTCCAGCCGTTGTGGCCACTTGGGGAGTGAATCAACAGGCGGAAGATCTTCCTCTCTGTCTCTCCTCCTCATGTATATATCTGACTTTGCAATAAAAAATAAATCTAAAAACAAGAAACAATATCCCACATGGGTGCAGGAGCCCACTTACTTGGGACCTCCTCTGCTAATTTCTCAGTACATTACCAGTGAGCTTGATTGGAAGTAGAACTGGCTGTACTTGAACTTGTGCCAGTATGGGATGCCAGGGCTGCAGGCAGTGGTTCATCCCATCACAGCATAATGCCAGTCTCTGAGGATTTTCTTATATGTGTTTACTTTTTCCCTTATTCGGACTTATTTTTCTAATGATTTTCCTTTTTCAGGAACAAAATGATTTGCTGCATGTTTGCTGGCATCCACGCCTCTGTTTCCATTATCTTATTTATAAACATCCTCCTATTTCATTTGTTTTTTCCTCAGAATTCATTTATATAATTTTCCCAGAAATTTGTGTTCGATTCCTATGGTTCCAGATATTTGCTTTTGTTTTACAGTGAATGTTCAGAAATTGCAGGTAAGTGGAGCAATATTAAAGCACCACAGTAACAGAGGAGATTGTCGTAGATGACCAAAGAAAGCTTTGGAAAAGGCAGTGCCACGGGAACACTGATGCTGCACGCCGAATCTTTTCTCATAAGCATGCCTTCAAGGGAGATAAGAAGAATCAAAGGCTGCTTTTTCAGCCTTGTAGTTTTTTAGTCTGCTGCTGCTGCAGTTTCTGCTAGGTGCCATTTTAACTCCCTTTCAAATGAAAAAACCTGAGCCACAAAATCAAATATCTCCTCACCGTTCTCTCGGGCTGCCTAGTCCAACCTTCTGACCGACTAAACATACCCAACTTCACATCCAGAAACAAAACCTTCTGAAGACAGAGGGATCAATGAACCTCTGACTTGGAAAACAGATGTAGCTTTGTGGGTGTGGACAACTGACAACAACCGAAGCAGCTCAACTTCACTTTATGCATTATTTGTACTCCCAGAAAATATGAATAGACATATCTATTTAGGGAGTGAATCATATTTTGTTACAGGAATTCATTGTAACTGTGAAACTCTATGTTGAGCTGAAAGGCCATTCTATACCGTTCAATAAAGGCTAACTTTGATCAAGTGTAATCAATGTACACTTACTTCACTCAGGCTGGAAGTCCACAAAACACAATCGTAGACACTTTGTTATCTAAGCATTCACTAAAAGATACGTTTCAAAATAAGCTATAGTGTTAGTGACTCCTTCATTAATCTGTTCTGGCTCCATATTAAACACTTAAGCATCTCAAACAATAGTTTTGAAGATTCAATAGGCAATCAAATATGTAATTAGGCATACTCCGCATTGCTTGTTTGTTGGCACCCAGAAAACAAAGAGCAGGAATGGGGAAAAGCTATCAACTATATACTCTAAAACTCAAAGCAAGATCTCATTACGTAATGTAAAACAACCACAGTCTATTTCATGACAAGGAAATTTGGGAAATAATATTTCTAAGAACAAAAAGTTTTTTTATCGTAAGTATAGCAACAGAACCAAAAAAAGTAATGAACAACTTCATTGAGTTTTTCTTTCTAATCATCACAACTTATTTTTTTCCAATATAATTCCAGGAATACCCAAACTTTGAAAATCAATAGACTTCAATTTTTTTTAAAACTTGATGTATTCCAAGATCCTTTCTTTTCATTGATTGAACTTCTAAACTCTAAGGCATGTGAGGAATGGAGCTAGTTAGGGGGCTCTTTAGAGATTTATAAGAATTAGAACAAAGATTATAAATGGAGAAAAATTAATTAGAAAGCAAAAAATAATTAGCACAGGATGACTCATGTGATTAAGGAATGTAGAAATGGTTCCTCAATTCTGCCACATTTTTGGATTACATGTCACAAGAGTTGTTAGGCTTTTTTAATATATATAAATAACTTTTTGTTTTACAGCGGCTTTAGACTCAGAAAAATCACATAGCTAATAGAGTTCTCATAAGCCTACACCCAGGAGGTCCCTTATTATTATCTTTATTTAAGGCACCATATTTGTTAGAATTATTAAACCAATACCCACTTGAATTTTTTTAATTTAGATTCTAATGTCTATTGCAGCATTACATCTGAGATGTGGCACTACCGTTGGCTTTCTTAGGTTCCTCTGGGCAGTGATGTTTTCTCAGCTCTTCATTTTTGCTTTGTTATGGCTGCTAAGATTTCTGTAAAATATTCTTCAGCTGGAAATGACTTTCAAGATTACACTGAGGCGAGGATTTTTTAAAGGAAGACCACTTAGAGAAAGCATTACTTGTCCCGTGTCACATGAAGAGTATAAACTGGCAACTTAATTCACGTCTTTGAACAGTAAATTTGATGACCCATATAAGGTGCTGCCAGTTAGCTTTCTCCCATCATTGCTGTTCATATTTCACTCTTGTAAGAAGTGAAAGTTTAGTGAGGTAGATTCCTCTACTTCAGGGCAAAATTCAACATAAACTGGACTTTTGTATGGAAGATTGCTAGATTCATTCATTTGTATTCAGTCTTATATTTGCATTGATATAAACCCAATGATACAAACTGTGTATGGCGGGCTACAAACAAATTAGTGTATTTTCTTGCTTATGTTATTCTAGGCTTGACATAAGCAGTACTTTCAGTTGCTAGTGGGTTATTTAGGCATACTTTTATTATTGTTATGTTTGTTTTTGGTTTTTGAGTGTTTCCTTTCTTCCCAATACAGCAGGATACTCCCAATGCATCCTGCATGTTTCCTGCCCACCTGCTAAAATGAACCATGCCTCTAAGAAACCTGAATTAATTTGGATGATTGTATTAGTAACAAGCTTGTTCATGAGTACTAAGGTGTTGATTGCTATTCTCACATTATAACCTTGTGGATGTATATACAAATATGTCCATGTTCAAATATCTCTGTCTGCAGAAAACTAAATACAAGTTTATACTGATGTTTCCGAATCAGGTTTGTTAGCACAGAAGTTAGTATAGCCTCTTTTCATTGAATATACATTCCCACTCCAACTGTAAAAAAAAAAAAAATCTGGTTCTCATTTCGGTTATCCATTTAATTAATTGGTCATTTTCAGCAGTTTTAACCTGTATCTCCATGAGGAATACTTGTGTCAATTAGAGCACAAGTTTCTTCTGCATTACTCTTGTTTGTAGACTTCTACACTATTCATCCCCGAAGTTTCCTAGGTCAGCATCAATTTAACTCCATACTTTGCAGTGAGGTTAATTCTTACATCTGCAATAGAAGTCAATTATTTTGTCGCATTTTTAAAATTTCATTTGTGGATACATATGCCCAATCTCCTAAGAAATAACCTTATTGGTGTATTAACATTACTACAAATTAATATGAGGATAAAATAAAGCACAATGTCATCTATCAATTATGGTAATATCACACAAATAGATTAATCACCCCTTAAGATATCCTACACTGTACTTGTCCAATCCTCCACACTTCACCCCAATCCCAGATCATTTACCATCATCATTCTTTCTTTTTCCAGGATATCAGATACTAATGGTCATAAAGGATATAGACCAATAAGACTGACATCTCACATTTAGCTACAGGCATGTGATGTATCTTTATTATCCCTTGGCTTTGGTAACTCATTTGTATTGTTGGGAAGAGTCCATTGTGATCATTTTTCCTACTTCTCTATCAGCATAGCATGTCTACCATCTTTTACGCTTAATTAATTTTAAGAGTTTTTCCTACTGAGCCATGTGTGAGCCGTATGGACGAGCTGTGGCTGGGCTGAAACATCCAACAGCAAGAACCAGAATGGGTTGAAGGTCAATCAGGAAAAGCCACTGTTACTGCTAGGACAGGAGGTGAAATGAGTAGGGCTGGCCCATGGACCCACTGGTATGCGCAAAATCTGGCATTGGGAGGGGTTGTGATGGAGGAGCATGGGCAACTCTGCCAAGACACAGATGTGGCAGGTAAGCACAAGAAGCATGATAGGAAACAGCCCAGAACAGGCCATGGAAAGTGTCCCACTGGCATACATTTGGCATGGGTCGAGGGTACACCAGGCTGAATCAGTTCATGTAATCCAATGACAAATCTGAACGCCAGAACAGAGTGTGGGTCGAGCCAGGTTCGGTTGCAACAAAAACCAGTGCACAATACGGAATGCCAAGGTGAGGTTCCCTGTGCCAGATGTGATCACAGCACCCAACCAGCATGTGTGAGAACCAGGAAGGGAGGGGGCAGAGTCGGCAGGGGAATCAGGGGTGGTTCCCTTGCTGGAAAGCTACTCCCACTGGAGAGCATGAGCTGGGATGGGGACAGACCAGACTAAGCAGGTTTACAACACCTGTACATCTCATGTGGACTAGATCAGGGAAAAGCCAGGCTGGACTGATTATTCCTACTGGGGCAAAAAAAATTAGAGTGGGTGAGGGTTGTTTGGGCTTAGCCACAGCATCAGCTAGCAGAAGTTGGCACAGGGGGCTAATTCTGTCAAGTCAAACCACAGAACCACCTGGAGAGTGCATAATCCGGGAGTGGGAGTGGCCTAGGAGGGAAATAGTGGGCTCCTCCCTCTTGGGTTACCACCCCTCATGGGAGGGCACAAAAGCTAGGACAGGGCTGGGGTGGCTAGACAGAGAAGCACTCAACATCCGTGAGGGCTGGATAATTGAGCTGGTTAGATGGAACAAGGTTTTAATACCCATTGACATGTATGAGAGCAGAAGGGGATGTGGGACAGACTGCGCTAGTCTGCCACACATACTGGCAAACCAGGGTAGGGGTCACCTGGTGGGGATTATTGTGGGTCACTCCAACTAGGCTGCAGCTCCCACTGGTTTATGTGAGGGCCAAGTATGTGCTGGGCAGAACCAGGCTGGACTGCAAACACCCATTGGTTCCAGTGGAAGACAGGGATGGAAACAGAACCAATGCAGCAATTGCAACAACCACCTCATTGGGGCGATGGAATGTGCTGGGCCCTGTACTTGTTAGTACATAAAAGAATCTGGTCTGGGAACACCTCACACAAAGTTTCGTTTGGGGATCCCCCGAATTGAGCTTCTGGACTCAGAACCCTAACCATCAAGTCAATCAACCACCTCAGCTATACATTGGCAGAGAAATACTGGGCAAATGGAGACTCTATGATGGACTATGTGAATCAGCGGATTCTTGAACGACCTCAACATGCTTGGAATGGCGAGATTGGCAGTGATTCATAACTGGTGAACTATCAAAACCACAAAACCACTTGAGCAGGTATCTCAGAGCATGCCCCACATCCGGGACCTGGTGTGGGTGGGAAACTGGGTGGGCCTTCTCCCTCAATAACCCCCTTTACCTCAGATACATGAAGGAAAAAATGTGGAAATAGTGTTACCCACTGTCCTATAGCCCTTGAACCTTTTTACACAAATTAACTATGTAAAAAATATAATAAATATAATAAAATATAATATAATAAAATATAATAATTGTAAAAAATATAATAAAAATGAAAAAAATTAAAGTTTTTTTCCTCTTAGCTTAAACACATGCTTGAATTTATTTTTTTTTTTTTGTAAATTTATTTTGATTAGTGTTTTCTGCCATTCCTGGGCTAAGGTTTTATTTGCTTTATTAATTTTGGAAAAAAATTTTTTACTGTTATTACATCAATTATATTTTGCGATGTTTTCTGTTAGGTTATTCCAATGACAACTTCTTCTGAGATGGCTCCAGAGTTATTGGATGATCTCCTCTTTGTTCTTCTCACTGCATTTAATTTTAAAAATGCCTGTATCTATGTCTTTGAGCTCACTGATTCTTTCCTAAAATGTGTCAATTGCTGGGCACCTTTTTGATTTCTTGTATTTTATTTCTCGGGGTTTCCAAAAGTCTACCTGAATGTATGCATTGGTTTTTGTATATTTTCTGTTCCTCTATTGAAGCACTAACATGTTATACCTAATCATTATATATATCTTATTTAATGATTCTAGCACCTCTCAAATATCTGAGCCTAATTTTTGTAATTTGTCTCCTCACACCATAGTTTTAATTGTCTTTTGACGTGTCTCACATGTGTTGTGGAAAACTGGATCTGTGGTGTAGGATCATAAGAAAATACAGACTTTAGTGTTAACATTTACATCAATGGGACTAGGAGTTCAGCTGTGTTTAGCATTGGCTAAAGCTGCAAATATTAGGGATTTCAAAATCCTCTCACTTATTTTCTTACTCTGGGCTGTGAGTTTTCCTATGTATGTCTAAGGGATAATTTACATCTATATGTAGTTTCTAAGCAGTTTCTGTAATTCACTGTTGTATTATAACCCTCATCAATTGTGATATAATATGAAGGAAAATAAGCAATACAGAGTTTTAAAATTAAATTTTAATGGAATAGTGAGTTTATCCTTTTGGATATGACCATTGCAATGAATCACAGAGTTGTGAAGCTAGAAAGTTATAGAAAGCTAACATGAACTGAGGCAGTAGCAGAGTAGGGAAGAATGCACTTACCCAGAGGATGAAACCTATTAGAAGATCTTCACCACAAGAAGGTAAGCCTGTAGTGAGCACTACTCTGATCCTGCCGCACAACAGATCTTCTGTGGTTCCAAGATAACTTCATCTTAATAAATGTGCAAGAATGATGGCTATGAAACATTTGGTTATACGTCTTCACCTATCCCTATTACATCTGTTCGAATGATATGAATGATTATATCTAAGTTCTTAACTAAGTTCTAAAATCAAAAGTGATGTGCTTCAATACTTTCATGCATTAATAAACAAATTATACTTGATGTATTAAATGTGAGACAATTCCAAACATTTTCCAGCAGAGGGGTTCCTATGTTTGTCTTACATTTTTGCAACCCTGTTTGCAGTTGTGAAAACCTTAGAAGATAGTAAGCAATTTAATCTTACAACTGTATGATA
Organism: Ochotona princeps; assembly: GCF_030435755.1. Classification (NCBI taxonomy): domain Eukaryota; kingdom Metazoa; phylum Chordata; class Mammalia; order Lagomorpha; family Ochotonidae; genus Ochotona; species Ochotona princeps. The sequence continues at coordinate 95,081,317 of NC_080834.1, read as the reverse complement.
AAAGAGAAAATATTGGGCCCGGCAGCATGGCCTAGCAGCTAAAGTCCTCGCCTTGAACGCACCAGGATCCCATATAGGCGCTGGTTCTAATCCCGGCAGCTCCACTTCCCATCCAGCTCCCTGCCTTTGTCCTGGGACAGCAGTCGAGGATGGCCCAATGCATTGGGACCCTGCACTCGTGTGGGAGACCCGGAAGAGGTTCCTGGTTCCTGGCTTCAGATCGGCGCAGCACCAGCCATTGCGGCTCACTTGGGGAGTGAATCATCGGATGGAAGATCTTCCTCTCTGTCTCTCCTCCTCTCTGTATATCTGACTTTGTAAAATAAATAAATCTTTCAAAAAAAAAGAGAAAATATTGTTAAGTTTTAAATGCACATGTAAGTTGGTTTGAATAGTCTTGACCAACAAGTTCATGAAGTTCTATGGTCTGAAAAACATCAATAAACCCTTTTGATTGCTTTCTGCAATTTTAGTAACTTGGAAATGGGCTACCAACCTAGGACTTTAATGTAATAAAATATTACATTACATATATACGTGTAGATGTATGTGTGTGCAAATACATATAAATGAAACAAAAACAAGAAGTTGCTGGCCTAGGCAAAAAAAACACATAAAATAGTCTTTTATTAAGAAGAAACAAAGAAATATTTTTCATCAACTGATTCATTCCTCATATAACCAGGACTGGGCTGATCTGAAGGTGGAAGCCAGCAGTTTCTTCCTGGCCTCTCACCTGGGTGCAGGAGCCCAAGAATTTGAGTCATCCTCTGCTGCTTACCAAGACTATAAGCAGAGAGCTGGATCAGAATTAGAACAGCCAGGAAATGAACCACTGCCCATATGGGATTCTGGGGCTTGTAGGTGGAAGATTAGGCTGCTGAGTTCCTGCACCAGCCTCACAATGTTTTTGAGAAGGAACAAAGTTTATTGGGACCATAGACTACGTGAGTTCTCACCCAACTTCTGCTCCTACAAAATCCTATTACTCTACCTCAAACTGTTTCTTTTAAACATTCACATATCAATCTTTCCTGTTCCAAGATATTAACATTTAAAGAAACTATAAAAAGGGAACAAGCTTCATGTATTTCAAAAACACAGTTTGTTTTTATTTACTTACTTTATTGAAAATGCAGATTTACAAAGAGAAGGAGATACAAAGAGAAAAAACTTCCATCAGCCGATTCACTTCCCAATTGGCCCCAGTGGCTAGTGCTGAGCTGATCAGGAGCCAAGAACTTCTCCTGGTGCAGTGTCCCAAGGCTTTGGGCCCGTCATGGACTGCTTTCCCAGGCCATAATCAGGGAGCTGGATGGGAGGTGGAGCTGCCAGGATTGGAACTGGCGCCCATAACGGATCCCGGCACATGCAAGGCAAGGACTTTTAATCACTATGCTATCATGCCAGGAACTGGATGGGAAGTGGAACAGCTTGGACACAAACGAACGGGATCCTGGTGCATGTAAGGGCAGGATTTAGCCACTGAGCCAGAGCTCTGGGCCCTCAAAAATATAGTTTTAAGAGCTTAATTATACTTCCTACCCTACCCTCTTTTGCTCGCTCATTCTCACTGTTTTTTCACCTTCTCTAATGTTTTTTTTACTCTTTACAACGACATACCTTAAATTGCTGTTATAGTCACAAGCTTCACCCTTCTCTGGCTGATGCAAGTCTGAGACTCTACAACAATTTTCCTTCAGCAAGATAAAGCACTTGCACACACACAGCCATTTCATCTAATGATTATTTTTTATTCCCTTTTTATTTTCATAATATGATATTTCAAACGACTGGTCTCCCTTTGCTTGTTGGTAATTACAGAAACCCAGTCATAGTTCCTTAATTGTTAATGAAATATGTCCTACCCAAATTATTCCTCTAAAACGCTGCACTTAATTTCTAATGAGTACCATCATGCTTGGGAGAGATCACTATGCAGTATGTTGAACCTGTATTCTGAGTCTGACTTTAACACTTAAAACTATACGATATTACACTTACTATACATCCCCTTAAATGAAAAGCCACAAAACAAAGTCAACAACAGGCAGAAAAAAAGGAATTAAAAATGACATAAAGTTAAATCACATGCTACTGAATGACTAGTGTGTCACTGAATAAATGAAAAAGGAAATCAAGAACCTTCTTGAGGAAAATGATACTGCTGTATGAGCTATGAGTCACTGAAGAATTTAAGTATTTTGAAGAGATGGAACTAAAAAAATTTTTTAAGTCTATCATATCCACATATGACAATACAATGCACTATGCATCTCTACTTCCAGATCAAAGACGGACTCCAAATGAAACTGTTAACTATAGCTTGACAATAGGAAGCTGCACTCTTTGCCATTGTCCAATGAGCACACTGATAGACGTATGACTGTTTATGAAGAGCTATATGGCTTTAATAATATAGGCAACTCAGTGGGAGTGGCATCTTGGAGAGGGGGTAAGGGAATCCCAGAGCCTATGGAACTGTATCATAAAATGATAATAATAATAATAATAACAGCAATAATACTAAAGCAAAAAAAAGAAAAACCAATTTTATTATTATTTCTGAAAAGGGGACTGATACTTAAGACTGATGGTGCTATTTACACTCATAAAAAGAGTACTAGAGAAAAATTAATACTTACTGAACATTCAATGAAGTAACAGTTTTCACAAATACTCTTTGAATTAATATAAGATATGGAGCATCAGAAAGTTCAAGAATGTTTCTAAAATCATTGATCCTTAAAAAGACTCAAAATGGACTGCAAAATTGGAGCTTCTAACCCAGAATAAATTTCAGTGAAATTTATAAATTTTTGCTTTTTTTCTTTATTTTTTTTTGTATAAAGGGACAGTGATTCAGCTGAATTATTTTGCTCCAAAAAGCACAAACTGTGCAAAATTTCACATTAATACAGTAACAATATTTCTGAAAACACACATGTCTTAGAATTAATGGTATCTCAAAGCAAAGAATATAGTTATCCCATAATTTCTGGAATAATGTTTTCCCTGAGGCAAAGAACGACTTAATAGGAAATTATATCTTCCGAGATTACTTGTAATACATAATAAACCTATTTTCAAACTTTAGAAGCACTGCTGTTACTACTAATAAGAAGAAACAAATAAGGTGAACCCTGAAATAAACTAGCCTTTTTGCCTGCAGCTAATTTCGGGATTGCAAAGAAAACTATAATCAGAATTTACCAATGATAAAGTGATTAAAATGTTCTTAATATAATGCTAGAGAAGAAGAAATTTATAAAGAGATTTTGAAAATGCTATAAGGAATGACCCGAGTCTGTGAACACAAAACAATACAGTGAGGTTGGATGAAAACAAGTTTTGAAGACTGAGCAATGATTGAACACCTAGACTGTCAACAATCCAACAGCTCACACAGAACAAGAAAGTTCTGTCTGAGACAGTGGGTAGCTGGACCACAAGGACAATTCAACAAGAACTCAGATATGCTATGTCTACTAGGTAGAGCTAAACAGACATTGAATTAAAGGTTCTTCTAGAGTCTGCATAAAACAACTGGAAGAAACTCTGAAAATGTTAAAACACACAAGTACAATTTTTGGAAAGCCCTAATACTTTTTTAAAAGAACACAGTACTATTGATAGAATAGCAACTTTAAATTAGTAATGTATATTATCAAAGCGAAAACCATTAAATGTATGGAAAATAGCAAAATGCAAACTTAATGGAACAACTCATTACAACTAGCTTCCAAAATTACAGTAAGGAGCATATTAGCAGAAACATGTGTGAAGCTGTATATTTAAATGTAAATATGGGGCACTACTATTTTTTTGTTGTTGGAAGTCAGAGTCCCAGAGAGGATATCCTCCATCCACTGATTCACTCCCAAAGTGGCCATAATACCAGAACTGTTCAGGTCTCTCATGTGGATGCAGGGTCTTCCGGCCGTAGGCTGTCCTCTACTGCCTTCCCAGGCCACAAGCAGGAAGCTGGATGGGTAGTGGAGCACCAGTATGAGTTCCTAGCACATGCAAGACAAAGATTTAACCATTCAGCCATCATGCTGGGCTGAGCACTAATTTTTTTTCCAATATTTTTATTTTTGATGATGTTTACACAGTTGAGAAGGATGTATATTCATATGGATCACTGATTAGGGTGGGGAGGGTTGAGGAATAGGGAGGGTTGATGAGACAAATATTTCTAATATTTTTCTTCATGTATCTGGGAGTAGGAAGGCAGGGGGAAAGCAGAGAGCTGCTCTCTGCAGCCAAATATGTCAGAACCTGGGGATTGGGGACTACCCCCACTTGATGTCATCCCAGTATCCTCCATGTAGAGCATGTTATGAGGGTATTGCTTAATTTATTTCAATAGGTCTGAGATGCTCTTGATTTCACTGCTCCAAGATTGAGGAAACCCTCCCAACATCCATTCATTGACATAGTCCACCCTAGAGTCTCCATTCACCCAGACACTTACTGTCAAAGCTTGACCTGGAAAGCTGTCCAATCTATTCTGCTATCCATTGTACTAGACATCTTCTATAGACCTCAGTGAACTGTCATGCTCCCCATGTACATCTGAGCATACTTTCCACTGCACAGACTTCAGTAACCAAAAAGGCCCGTTATGACAGAACACAGATCCTTTTATTGTCCCTGTGGTTGGAGTTTTGAGTCTAGAGGTCAAGATGTGGGGATCCCCAAAGAAACTTTGGCATAAGTGGTCTCATACCTGACTCCTATATGTGCCAGGCAGTGCATGGTCCAGCTCAATCTGTCTTCCACACCAGTCCACACACACACACACACACACACACACACACACAGGTGGTTGCAGTTGCACAACCAGTTCTTTCCCCAGGTCCATCTCATATACAAACTAACAGATGCTCTATCCCATCCCAACCCTGCCCACAACACATTCGGCCCTCATGTAGAAATGGCAGCCCAGAGTGACCCCCCAATAATTCCCGCAGGCCTACCTTTGGCCTTGATTCCTGTGCATACAGTCAGTCCTGCATCCCATTCTGCTCTTGGACACATCTACGGGAATTGGAGCCAGGCTCAACCTCATCAACTCTACTATCCAGGAACACTACTTTCATACTCTAATGATAGAAAGCATGATCACTCTTAAATAGAAAGTACTATTAATAGCAAACTTATTCATAATATTTAATATTTAAGAAACAAATATTTCTTAGATAAAAGGTACTATGATAAGTATATTCATTTACAGTAACTATTATAAGTATGCTATTTATAAATATGTGAAGCATACATGTACTTCAAGTATATATGCACTTGATGATGTAAAGAAAAACATGAAGATGGGCACAGCACAGTGGCCAGGCAATTAAAGTCCTCACATTGAATGTGCCAGGATCCCATTTGGGTGTCGGTTCTTATCCCAAGAATCCCACTTGCCATCCAGCCTTAGGAACCTACAGCTGCATGGGAGACCCGGAAGAGGCTCCTGGCTCCTGGCTTCTGGCTCCTGGCTCCTAGCTCCTGTCTTTGGATCAGCTCAGCTCTGGCCATTGTGGTCACTTGGGGCATGAATCATAAGACAGAAGACCTTCTTCTCTGTATTCCTCCTCTCTATATCCACCTTTCCAATAGAAATAAATCTTAAAAAAAAAAAAAGAAAGAAAAGCATGAAGATAAGCAGAAAATGTAAGATATTTTCAAAACTAAATAAATCTGGGCCCGGTGCCGTGGCCTAGCAACTAAAGTCCTCACCTTGAACGCACCGGGATCCCATATGGGCACCAGTTCTATTCCTGGCAGCTCCACTTCCCATCCACCTCCCTGCTTGTGGCCTGGGAAAGCAGTGCAGGACGGCCCAAAGATTTGGAACCCTGCACCCGTGTGGGAGACGGGGAAGAAGTCCCCGGCTTCAGATCAGCTCAGCACCGGCCGCCGTTGCGGTCACTTGGGGAGTGAATCATCGGACAAAAGATCTTCCTCTCTGTCTCTCCTCCTCTCTGTACATCTGCCTTTCCAATAAAAAAAAAAAAAGACCATGTATAACAAGCCAACAGCCAATGTGATAATGGTCATGTAACATTTTTTTAGGACAAGCAATATGAGAAGATGTAAATTTTTTTCACACATGTTCAACGCAATATTGAAAATCTTGGCCAGAGCAGTAACGCAGGAGAAAGAAAGGGCATCCAAATAGCAAAGGAGGAAGTCAAGTTACATTTGTTTGCAGACAACACGATTTTATATAGAGAAAAACATATTCTATCAGAAACTGGCTCAGAACAGTTGCAGACCACCAAAACAATATGCAAAAATCAGCATTTTTTTATACACTGACAATGAACTTGCTGAAAAAAAAAACAAGAAAGCAATTCCTGTCAGTTGACACACAAACACAGCAAAATATATTGAAAGAAATTTAATCTAAAACATGATATTTGCAAAGAAAACTACAAAAAGCTGATTACATAAATTGCAGGGGAATGAAAAAAATCAAGTGACATGTTTATGGATTGAAAAGTTATTATTGGTAACATTTGTTACCACCCAAATTAATTTACAATGCAATACAATGTTTATTTAAGAAAAGGCATTTTGTAAGTTTCATATGCAATCATGAAAGACTGAAAAACTAAGGCAACCTAAAAGCAGAGCCAAAAATATCACAAAGCTGTAACAACCAAGACAACATGACACTACCATAAAAGCTGACGCATAGACCAAAAGGAAAGCAAAGAACCCAGAAATAAATTCACACATCTACATCCAATAAATCCTTGACCAATGAATCAAAAAGACCTATGTTGGATAAAACAGCTCACTTGATAAATGGTACTGCAAAAATATCCATTAAACATCCATATATAGAATGATGTGAGATTACTATATCTAATCATATACAAAATCTACTCAAACATGTATCAAATATCTAAAGATGGGATCTAAAATCATTGGGGGTGGTTTTATGGTGCAAGCGTGAAGTCACTATTTTGAGACGCCTGCCTTCTATATTGGAGTACTTTGTTCGAGCTTGTTTCTTCATCTGTGATCCATTTTCCTGCTATTGTGCACCCAAGGAAGCCACCAATGATCCTGACTAAAGTACCTGAATTCCTGCTACCCATGTGGAAGATCCAGATAGATGTCTAGGTTCCTCGTTTCACCCTGGCCAAGGCTTGGCCTCTTAAACTCGTTTGCAATGTGAATCAGAGGATAGAATGTCTGTTCCTTTCTGTTCCTCTGTATATATTTTGAATAAAAATAAAAGCCTAATTTAACAAATTAAAAAACTGATAATATCAACATAAAACAGGAAAACAGATCAAGAACTCTGTATAGGCAATTTTTTTTTTTTGTATAAGCTTTTAAAGGCACAAGAAACAAGAAAAGTAGAAAATTGGATTATATCAAACTAAGACGATTACTTTCAAATAACAAAGGAAATAAAAGCACAAAGACAAGTTACAGAAAGAGAGCAGTATTTGCAAGATACACATCTGAAAAAGAACTGGTTTGAGGAAAGCATAAAGAACTTAAAAAAAAGGTAACATCACAAAAATATGTATCTGATTAAAGTACAAGCACATGATCCCAGTTCCAGCCATGATTAATATTTGGGGAGTAAATTAACAGGTTAATTGCTCACTCACTCTTACTCTGCTTTTCATTAATAAAAATGATTTGGGGCCCTGTGTGGTGGCCTGGCAGCTAAAGTCCTCACCTTGAACGCCAGGAGGATCCCATATGGACGCCAGTTCTTATCCCAGCAGTCCCACTTCCCATCCAGCTCCCTGCTTGTGGCCTGGGAAAGCAGACAAGGACAGACCAAAGCCTTGGGACCCTGCACCCGCATGGGAGACCCGGAAGAGGCTCCTGGCTTCAGATTGGCACAGCACTGGCCGTTGCGCTCACTTGGGGAGTGAATCATCGGACGGAAGATCTTCCTCTCTGTCTCTCCTCCTCTCTATATATCTACATTTATATATATCTGACTTTGCAATAAAACTAAACAAATCTTTTTTAACAATTAAAATAAATTTTAAAAAATATGATTTGAACAGATGTATCTCAGAAGATATGTATATTTCCAACAGATAGATTTAAAATGCTTAATATGAATTCTTAAAGAAATGAAAGTCAAAACTACAGTGATATAATCCTTTCACAAATAAAATTACAGTAAAAATGTCATTTTATAAAAAAGCCATGTTTAAAAATGGAAATGTGATTTACTCAATGATCTTGATGAAAAGGAAGAAATGAGACCCTCTCACTAAAACAGAAGTAGAACGTAAAAATACTAACCTAATAAAGAGTTTGCACAAAATCAACACATTATCACGCTAGGGTAAATATTGGAGTGATTATTTCTTATGATCAAGAATGTGCTATTCAACTTCTCATCACTTTCAACAGATACCTTTGAGGAGCTACTTTTATTTCTTTTTCACTGATTTTTCTTGGCAAGGCATATTTACAGAGAATGAGAGGAAAAAAAATATGCCTGCTGGTTCACTCCCCAGGCGACTGCCAAGTTGAAGCTCAGCCAATCCAAAGGCAGGAGCCAGAAACTTCTTCCACATCTCCCACATGGATGCATGGTCCCAACGTTTTGAGCCATCCTTTCCTGCTTTCCCAGGACACAAGCAGGGAGCTAAGAGGGAAGTGAAACAGCTAGGACACAAACCGGTACCTATATGGGATCAGGCACACACAAGGCAAGGATTTAGCTCCCTGTTCTTTTCTTTCCTCTCTGTCTCTCCTCTGTGTATCTGCCTTTCCAATAAAAATAACTAAATCATTTTTTTTAAAGATTTATTTTATTTTTATTACAAAGTCAGATATACTGAGAGGAGGAGAGCTAGAGAAGAAGTGGAGCTGCCGGGATTAGAACCAGCGGCCATATGGGATCAAGGAAGGCCACGCTGCCGAGCCCAAAATAACTAAATCATTTTAAAAAAGCAATCCTCCATCTGTGATGCAAGCATTCCATATGTGAGCCAGTTCGAGTCCCAGCTGCTCCACTTCCCATCCAGTTTCTCATTTGTGGCTCGGGAAAGCAGCAGAGGATGGTCCAAGTCCTTAGAACCTTGGACCCTTGGACTTATGTAGGAGACTCAGAAGAAGCTCCTTGCTGCCAGCTTAAAACTTGCCAGTAATGGCCATTATACCCATTTAGAGAGTGAACTAGCAGATGGAAGAGCTCTCTCTTCTGTCCCTCTCTGTAATTCTGACTTTCCAGTAAAATAAATAAAGGCATATTTACAGAGCGAAGGGGGGAGAGAGAGAAATATCTTTCCCTGGTTCATTCCACAAGTGGCCGCAATGAAGCCGAACCGATCCAAAGCCAGGAGCCAAGAGATTCCTTTGGCTTTCCAAGTGGGTGCAGCCTCCCAATGAGACACTCACAAAATCATAATTTTCACATCAATATTTTATTATATCTCTTTTACAAATGAAGAAAGAATTGCTGGCCTTGGAAGTAAGTTAACGAAAACCATTTCCACACAACACATTTCCAAGCCTATATCTTGTGTTGCCTTCTCTGTAAATTTCTACACATCACATAATCTGAGACTATTTTGTCTCATGTAAAACGAGGTCCAAATTCACGAAAAGTTAAAGGTTTTTGAAAGAAGCAAATAAATGTGTGTTAGCTCTTTACAGTCTTAATATTAAACAAATAGATTTGCTGTTTTTCATTTCTTCACTGCTATGAATTTAGTTTTAATGAATTTTTATGAATTTTAATTCTGATTATTTTAGTATTTACTAAATGTGACTAGATAACTATAATAAAAAATATTGTTGGTTCGGGCCTTAAGGTTGGGGGCAAAAGCATCTCCCAAAAGTGTGGTGCCTGTGGGGGGTGCCCCTGCCAGGCTGGACCCAATGCTGGAGACTCAGGCCAAAGCCACTGCCGAAAGTGAGTGACTGAGTCCTTGGCTTTGGCACCAGTGCACCAAGTGGTGCCAGGCTGTGCCTGCTGCCCACCCAGCAGCGAGCTCTGGGGGTTTGGGAATACGTAATTGCTGCCTAGGGACACCCATGAAAAAGGCCACTGTTAGTGTAGGTGAGAGATAAATTCTAGGTGATTCCGAGTAAGTAACAGGGTTATGAAACTTTCGGGCAAGCATGGGGACTGAGACCCCAAGGGGAGTGTCCATAAGATCTATTTGGGCAAGACTGATTCACCAGCCCAAATGGGAATCCTGAGATGGGCTGTTAGCATAGACCATCACTGACTGCCACAGACCAGTCCATACCAAAGCTATAGATGGGAGCCTGCCTGGCAGGGTTAGGTACCAATACCTGACTGGATTGGGATTAGTGGACTGACTGGTCACACTCGGCAGGTCAAGACACTAACCAGAACGCAAGAGAACTCGGTCTGGAGGTAGACTGTGGGGGAAGTGTAGGCCCAACCCTGTGGAAATACAAGTCCCGCAGGTTAGCTCAAGACCTGGGGTGGTAATGGAATGAGCTAGGTGTGACCATTGCACCTGCCATCACTTACGGGTAAAGGAACCAAATAGCAATCTGAGCAGGTCAAGGCAGCAGTACCCAAAGGCACATCCTAAAACAGGATGTGGGGTGGGCCGGGCTGCAGCTGGAAAGAGCCAGACCGGGCAGGGCCAAGCAAACCTCAACTCACAAGAAAGATTAGAAACCAGGATGGCGCACATGTCATGCCGAACTAGGCTCTTACACCGACTGGTCTGCAAAAGCCAGGGATACTAGGCCACAGTCTCAAAGGCAAAGGTTGAGACAGGTGGGGGTCTTAGCCAATTGAGTCAGAGTAAACACTGGCATGCACATAAACTAGGGCTGAAAATAGACTCGGTTGGGGAGCTGTGAGAATACACCCTTGCTGGGTTGCGGCTTCCACGTGACAGTGCAGGGGCCAGAGTGGGGGCTGCATTCTGGTCTGGATATGGCTGCAATCTCCCTTGGCACAAGTATGAACTGGAGCTGGGCGCACCAAGCTAGGCTAGATGCCAGCACCATCTGGTGCTCTGGAGAACCTGGGCAGATGGAGGACGGACTAGGCTGGGTCTCTGTCCCTACTGAGCCATGCGTGAGCAGTGTCTGGGTATGGACGAGCCTTGGCTGGGGTGAAACATCCAACACCAAGAACTGGAATGGACTGAAGGCCAGCAAGGAGGACTGGCCCATGGACCCACCAGAATGCGCAAGATCAGGCACAGGGAGAGGTTCTGATAGAGAAGCTTGGGAAACTCCTCTATTGGGACACAGTCCCTACAGGTGAGCGCAAAAACCATGATAGGGAGCAACCCAGACCTGGCCAGAGGAAGATATCCACTGGCATATATTTGGCATAGGTGGGGGGCAGACCAGGCTGAACCCATTCCCAACAGCCGCTGGTGAATCCGAGCACCAGAATAGAGTATGGGTCGGGCCGGGTTCGGTCACGACACAAACCAGTGCACATTACGGAATGCCAGTTGGGCTGAGCCATAACAGATGTGGTTGCAGCACCCGAACACCACACATGAAAACCGCGGGTGGGGTGGGGGTAAGAACTGGCAGAGGGAATGTGGGCTCCCCTGCTGGACAACCATTTCCACTGGAGAGTGAGAGTTGGGATGGGGGCAGACCAAGCCAGGCAGGGCTACAACACCTGTGGGCCTCAGGTGAACTAGATCAGGGAAGGGCCGGGTTGGGCTAACTGTTCTGACTGGTGCAAGCAAAAATTACAGTGGGAGTTGGCTGGGCTTTGCCTCAATATCAGATGGCAGAGGCTGGCACTGGGAGCATAATCTGTCAAATTAAACTCCAGAACCACCTGGAGAGTGCACATTCCGGAAGTCAGAGTGGCCTAGTAGGGAGATAGTGGGCACCTCCCTCTTGGGTTACCACTCCCACTGGAGAGCATGAAAACCAGTACAGGGGCAGGGGTGGCTAGACAGAAAGGAACCAGGATAGGGAGCAGGCCTGATGGGGTTATGGGGAGTCGCTACAACTAGACTGCAGCTCCCACTGGTTTGCGTGAGGACCGAGTATGAAATGGATAGGATCGGGCTGGACTACAACACCCATTGGTTCACGTGGAAGACAGGGCTGGAAACAGAACTGACCCAGCGATTGCAATGACCAGCATGAGCATAAGCTGATTAGGGCGACGGACTGTGCTGGACCCTGTACCGGCAAGTATGCACAAGAGTCCGGTCTGGGAACATCTCAGATGAAGTTTCTTTTGGAGATCCCTCCAACTGAACTGCTGATCTCAAAACCCCAACCATGAAGAGACTATGTCAGCCAGTAGATTCTTAAGAGAGTTCATCGCAATTGGAACGGCAAGACTGGCAGCAATTCAGAACTGTTGAACTATCAAAACTGCTCGAGCAGGACCCTCAGAGCGCTCCTCGCATCAGGGAACTGGGATGGGTGGGAGGCTGCGTGGGGATTCTCCCTTTTTTTCTCCCCCTGACCCCAGATACAGGGGAAAAAATGATATTAGTGTGTAAACAACTGTATTACCCACTTTCCTTTAGCCCTTGACCCTTTGTACCCTAAGGAACTAAGTAAAATCATTAAGAAAAAAATACTGTCATCTTAAATTTTAATATGGCTAAGTAGCCTATCATTTAAAACAAGTGCTGTTTAACCCAGTCATGCAAAAATCTTGCAAACATCGCATGTCATCCCTAACAGAATTGCAGGCGAGTACTTTGGAAAAATTAAGCTGTCCAGAGAGAAGTGTCTATTCATGGACAGTGGTACATTCTTGGCAGAACAGTCTAAAGGAAACTGTCAACACTGCTGCATTTGCACTACTTGAATCAAAGGTGAAACTTGCGTATTTTTTATCACCACGAAATATCATCTGAGTTTTTGCCATTTTTTAATTTTAACTGTTTTCCTTCCATAATTTTATATTTTCAGCTTCAGCACTAAAAATGAACTCTAAAATAAAATAGTGATGATGTTTCAGTATTGGTCAGTAGTGAGCAGAAATGAGAAACAGAAAGATTTGTGACACTGGCTTAATGGTTGCTTTTCGGAATTTATTTTATGGAATTTACATTTCTGACACAAGATGCCAAAGATGTCCATAGCTTTACTGAGAGGTAGATCAGTAGATATGTTTCTTCAGAGCCTAAATTGCATCACTTTGTGTTTTGTTTCTATCAGCATCCTTTGAGATGTAATTAGTTGCTGGTCTCTCATCTCTCTCTCTCTCTCTCTCTCAATCCTCTCTCAATCTCTTGTCATTGAAATGAAGTCACCAAGAAAGGCTCCTCACCTCTCAGTCTTTATGAGAAATATAGTTGTCAAACTCCTATAACATGGTATTAGCAAGTAAAGAAGTCTGATCACATTGAGTAACCAACTCATTAGCACTCTCCACTGTTTTTTCTTTAATTCACTAAGAATGTAAAAATCCTACTTTTCATTTAAAAGAAGTTCAATCTCCTCCCAATCTGCCCCTCTTGCAAAGAACTTTTGACCCCATCACAACAGCCTTAAAATCTCTTCCTTGTGATTTTGACTAGTGCCCCAGTGCAAGTTTTCAGCGACATACACACAGAAATTATGCGATGCTGCATTCATCGAGATATGTAATGCATCCAAAATGTCAAACTGATCTAATCTAGTCTATTACGGTCACATTGCAAGAATAAAATGATGCTCAGAAAGTTAAGTGTAGCACTCAAAAATATGATTATGGTCCTAAAGTTACAATTATTGAGTAAGGGTCCTAAAATTGGTACTAAAAGCATTTATGTTTAAGTCTGAGATTCTTCAAACTACATCTCACTGGTATCTTTTCTATAAGTAATATCTCAACATATTATGCTCAGAAAAACAAAGGTAGATATTTAAGAGCATCTGCAGAGTTATCAATACTACCTAAGGGAAAATAAAATTGATTGTGAAATCTCCTGAGAGCAAATTTCTTCTGCAATCTAACATTACGGTTAAATTAAAAAAAAAAAATCAGACACTCTTGTATCCTTCCATAATACTGCTAAAACTGAGATTAGAATTATCATCATAAATGGGACAGCACTTCTGTTGTAGTGCTTAAATATGCATCTTTTTTTGTACCGTTGGAGAGACTCTCGGCCACCAAAGCTTGTGCTCTTATAGTTAACCATAAGTAGGGTTAACATATCAAACAGTGCATACCTGCCTTGTGCAATGCCTTGTTATTGAACGATCGAAACACAGAGTTTGGAAGTGTTACATCAACTTGTCCTTTCTGACCCAACCTGCTGAGTCCACACAGTAGGATGAGTTAAACATGGCATTCTTAAAATCTGAAAAGTATGGAAATGCTGAAGCACACTGCTAGCCTTCACTGTGCTCTATGTGCAGTGCCAGCATCCTATGTGTGATTCTGAAATTATCTGAGATATTAGGACAAACAAAAGTAAAGTGAGCATTATAACCAGCATGCATAATTAAGTGATTTTCACATTTCTTCTTGCTGACTTAAATGCTGAAGTTCAGATAATAGAATACTGGACAGAAACCAAAATTAACACTCTGTTAATCGGAACAGAACTCATGCTGAGAAAAGTACAAATGAGGTAAAAAGCACACATGAGGCAAAAGCACACACACGCAATTAGGTGCACAGAAACATTAAGTTGCCTTCAGGCTTATTGCAAGAATTGAAAAGTCAGTCTAATAAAGTTACTGGAGGAAAATCTGCAAAAGCCAGAGATATGTCAACTATTTTTCAAGTTCAAGTCCTTCCCTTGCTTGTGCCAGGATCCCATATTGGCACTGGTTAGTATTCCAGCTACTCCACTTCGCATCCACCTCCCTGCTTGTAGCTTGGGAAAGCAATGGAGGATGACCCGAAGCCTTGGGATTGTGTACCTAAATGGGAGACCTGGAAGAAACTTTTGGCCCAGGCTTTGGATCAGCTCAGCTGTGTTGTTGCAAACACTTGTGGAATGAACCATCAGAGGGAAGATCTTTGTCTCATCTTCTCTTTGTAAATCTGACTTTCCAATAAAAGTAGGTTAAAATCTTAAGCATATATAAAAGTTTGTTTAAAAATATTTTTCCTGGGCCCGGCGGCGTGGCCTAGCGGCTAAAGTCCTCGCCTTGAAAGCCCCGGGATCCCATATGGGCGCCGGTTCTAATCCCGGCAGCTCCACTTCCCATCCAGCTCCATGCTTGTGGCCTGGGAAAACAGTCGAGGATGGCCCAAAGCTTTGGGACCCTGCACCCTCGTGGGAGACCTGGAAGAGGTTCCTGGTTCCCGGCTTTGGATTGGTGGCGTACCGGCCCGTTGCGGCTCACCTGGGGAGTGAATCATCGGATGGAAGATTTTCCTCTCTGTCTCTCCTCCTCTCTGTATATCCGGCTTAATAATAAATCTTTAAAAATATATATATATATTTTTCCTGGGCCCGGCACCGTGGCCTAGTGGCTAAAGTCCTCACCTTGAATGCACCAGGATCCCATATGGGCGCCGGTTCTAATCCTGGCAGCTCCACTTCCCATCCAGCTCCCTGCTTGTGGCCTAGGAAAGCAGCCGAGGACAGACCAAAGCCTTGGGACTCTGCACCCATGTGGGAGACCTGGAGGAAGTTCCTGGATCCTGGCTTCAGAACAGCATAGCACCGGCCGTTGTGCTCACTTGGGGAGTGAATCATCAGACGGAAGATCTTTCTGTCTATCCTCCTCTCTGGATATCTGACTTTCCAATAAAAATAAAATAAATGTTTTTTAAAACATATTTTTCCTTACAATTTTTAAATTTCATTTGCGTGGTTTTTGTCCATTAGAACTTACTATAAGATTCTTCAGAGTCATAGGCTTACTATAGAAGGTATTCATCGTCCTCTGCCTGAATAAAATTAGTTTTAAGAAATATATCTACATGCAAAATATTACTTACAGAATATTTAAATCATATTACATGGTCTCCAATAATAATAACTGGCAGCTTCAGTTTTTTTTTTTTTTAACTACCATTGCGAAGTCTAAGAACCTTTGGGATGACTTACATATAATTTATTTTAATCTTGCCTGGGAAGTCACATTATGGGCTTTTGTAAGCACTTCTCGGGTGGATTAACTGGGGCAATAGGCTTTAGATACATTTGTCTTGTTTTGGAACACTTAGGCTTGAACCCTGGCCATGCTCTCCAATTCAGCTTTCTACTAATATGCACCCAAGCAGGCAGCAAGTTCAAGTACCTGCCAGCCATGTGGTATACCCAGACGGAGTTCCTGACTGGCTATGTCCTTGCTGAGCCCTGCTGTTGTGAACACCTAGAGCAAGAAGCAGTGGCTAGAAAATATTTTTACGTCTCTGTGAATCTCCATCCCTGACTCTGAATGAAAAAGTTTCTTTCAAAGCGTATGACAATTCCAACAGATAATAGCTTCTTGAGAGCATAACAATTTATTATTTACTTTATATTTTGAGTTTATTCATATTTTTTCTTTATTTGTAAACATCACAGTGTACTATGTCAGTACATATTTGCGGTATAAAAAAATCATTTCAAGTAACTTAGTCTTTCCATCTCCTAATACATTTTTTAAGACTTATTTATTTAAAAGGCAGAGTAGCAGATATAGAGAAAGACATAAAGAAGCAATAGAGCTTGTCCATCCACTGGCTCAGTCATCAAACACCCACAACAAGTGGGATAGACCAGGCCAAAATAACGTGCACAGAGCTCCCATGAGTCTCCCATGTGAATGGCAGGTACCCAGGTAACTGAGTGATAGACTCCTGTTCTATGGGGTGTGCCCTAATTGAGGACTTGATCAGAAAATGGGGATAAGCCTGAACCCAGGTACTCTGGCAAGGAATGAGGCCATGAATACCACTAAACCAAAACACCTCCCTTTTTACATTATTTTTTATGTGTTTTTGGATTCAATTTGCTATTATTTGCTGTCAATTTTTGCAACAACGATCACCAGGACTATATTTATCCTTTGTTTTGTGCTTTTAAAATATCTTTATGGGCCCTGCACAATGGTTCAATTTATAAATTTTCCACCTTCAAGCACCAGCAATTTCACAGACCTAGCAACTCCAGGGATCCGGTATCATCAGGGCCATGATGACTTCTAATACTCAGGATAAAATCTTTTCTTGCTTCTTCCTGGCTTTAACTGTACATCCATGGATTCCCTGGGATCACAGTTTCATCACTCCAATCTGTCTTTCTTCACATGGCATTCATCCTTGCTTCTGACACAGTGAAGTCTCTTCCTCCCCCATGAGGACACTAATCAGCCTTTCTGGAGGAGCCATCAATTTTAGTAATTCACTAAGAAGACAAACACAAAGGGGAAGAGAAGAGTACCAGATACAAGTTCTCTAGACTTTTTAGAAAACACGGAGTTGTTCCTTTGGCTGCATACATGCAGATCTACAGGACCTGTGACATTGTAAACAGCACAGGAATATATACCATGACAGAATGCTCCACAAATACTACCATGCAAAATTTAAAAGAGTCTGCAATATTGCCCTACATATTATTGACATAGACATAAACAAATAAGGACAAAATTCTTGCCAAGATAGTTCATTTTGGATTAGTGAGCATCTCTAGCACCATAAGTTCCTGGATAGATAGCTTCCTGAGCTGTATACAAGGAGGTGCTCAGAAAAAAAAAAGAAAGCCAGGAAGATTTCTGGATTCAACTCAAGTGCTAGCCTGCCCTACCCAGAGAAGACCACCTTGGCAGAATCCATGGGAAGGACCCCGAGTTGCTGGAACTGATTCCCTACCGCACAAAAGAGCCAAGAACTCCGGGTTATACATTTTGTTTGAATTTAGTTGAGCAGAACTGTGATGATCTATTTCCAAAAAAAATATTTACATCTGTGGCTGCTTTAATGGTGTAGCAGGTAAAACCACTGCCTGGAACACCAGCAACTCAGATGATGTCAGTTCGTGTTCTGGCTGTTCCACTTCCAAGCAAGCTCTCTGCCAATGGCCTGGGAAAACAGCAGCAGATCTTGGGTTCCTAAACTCGTAAGGGAGACCCAGATGAAGGTCCAGGCTTCTGACTTCTTCCTGGCCTAGCACTAGCTATTACAACCATCTGAGGGTTGAATCCTGAGTTGAAAAATCTTTTTCTCTTTCTCACTTGATCTTGATCTTTCTCTCTCTGCAACTTTGACTTTCAAAATAATTCTTTAAAAAATATTTAAATAAAAGATACCAGTCATATCGTCTTGGAGCCAGTCCAATAACATTACCTTAATGTGGTTACGTGTGCAATGATGTTACTTCCAAATAGGGCTACATTTGCACATAATAGGTGTTAGGGTGGTAATGGGGATCTTTGGAAGGTAGATAGCCTTAAAGAAACAGTGAGACATTTTATAAAGTATAGTATTAGCACAAACATTAGACACTTTTGTACCATATTACCAACACTGCTTAGAATTGTACTATGAAGAGTAGGCCATTGTAATGCACACTGATTTGAATTTATTTGACTTGTATTACTATGGTGGCATAAATAGAAATACATTTTCTTGGTAACATGGAAAAGCTCCAAACTAACACAACACATAAAACAAAGAGATATAATTACTTCAAATTATAAAAAGGGATTTTCCTGGAAAATATGATTAACTTTCTATGGAATTACTTATAAATTGTTGGAGTCCGGAAGATTTAAACTGAATTTATTTTTGTTTCCTTTTAGCTTCCCAAAGCAATTTTTCAGCTTTGATTGTCATTGTAGACAATCTACTTTGTGCCACCACTTTTGGAAATAAGAGTTTGCTGTTTGCATTTTGTCACCAACACAGTCGATTGGAAAGCCTATCCCTTTTTGACTAACTGTCCAGATGGAGGATTTAGAAATTGATGATAGAAAAATTTCTTTCAGACTAAAAGTTATTTATTTTTATCATGTTCTTATGCTTTCTTATTGCATTACATATGCAAGAGTGATAAATATACCTTATGAAAATACAGTTTGCTGGTGGCATTGGGCCTGCAAGCAGCTTTCAGTGATGTACAGCTGGTGGCTCATCAGAACGTGACATAGGAAGGAAATTTAGGGTGAATAAGGCCAAGTTAAAACGTTCACAAAGGGTAGTATATTCCCCCCTCTGCTTTTCAAGTTCTTGAGATCTTGGTGTCTTCTAACTATGCCTTTGCCTTGAGGATATCAAGCAGGAGCCTTAAATCTAAGCTATTAGGTTGCCTATTCTTAGAAGGAACAGTGTAAAGTGAAAACCGCCAAATAATAGCTTTACAAAACATTTATCCCAAAGACCTATTGCTTGTTATGATTGAGGCAGGAGTACAGGTTAACAATAAACTTAAATATAAATGTATCAATGATGTAACATATTTTGAAAACAGCCTATTAGTAATTTAAATCAAAGAAATCTGTGTTAACTAGTAAAATTATTCCTGGACAAAGTAAACTAGTTTTTTGGCAACGGTTTAAAATCATTTAGACATTTTTACAATCCTATTGGAAGGCTCTGGGAGTGGAGGCGGAATCCTGGCACTGCCATAGCCCCAAGGCAACGCAAACTATGTGCCCTGTGTTTGCAGCTAAGGATCCAGACAGCTGATGGGACAGATTAACAAACTCACCCGCTTTAAACTTAATTCACAAAAGCTAGAACATCTTCTGACCAATAAACAGACAGTAACACATGATAGCAATGTTAAACCACTGTACAAAGGACAAGCATTGAGACACACATGTGCACGTACACACACACACACACACACACACTTGGAGACTTAAAAAAAAATTATTCTCAACCAAACTTAGTAATAATAGTGTTCACTAGAAACCAATACGTGAAAAGCCATCAATTCAACAGTCTTGAAACAAGACCCTGAGAGAAAAAAGTCACCACTATCAATGCAAAAAGTCCCTCCATCAATGCAAAAATCTGAATTTCAGTGTAAGGAGTTATTCGAATATCCCACCCTGGACCCAGTGCCATTTCCTCTTCCTCACAGCTCACAAAATTCGCGCCGGTCTAGCCATCCACCAATCAGATGGAACCTGGCATTCCACTGAAAATCCCACCCCCAATCTTCCCGCCCTTTCCCCAACCCTAGCCACTCACCAATCATCCCTAGGCATTCACCTGCAGGCACCAATCCCCTGGGGCCCACCCTCAATCCCTCCCAATCTCCGCCCCCCACACCTTGCAGACAAAAAGGCCCCCAGGTGCGGCTTTTCGCCCCACCCCACCCCCAATAAACCTCCTAAGATCACTCGTTGCATCTGGTGTTTTCAGCTCACAGTAAAGAACCAGGATGCAGGAATTAGCTGCGCGTAAAATATCGTAACATCCTATGAACTAAAACTCAACCTTTTTAAATAACTAACATTCAGTCTTCCCAGTAATATAGCCATCCTAATACATAGTGAACAACCAGTTACAACTGTAGAGCTAAATCATTAAAAGTGCGCAAACTCAAAATGTAAACCTACACAACTCCATGGACAGATACAACATAGACACGACAAAATTTTACTCCATTTGGCAAAAATCCGAATATAATCGAATTAGCTTGATCTACTGTCTCCACAAAACGGGAGACAAATCCGTTGGCATTCTTGAGGCCTCGTAAGAATACCTAGGGAAGCCCTAGGATTTGAAACTTTCGAATTCTTGGATGCTTTTTTAAGGATGGCTGAAATATCTGAAGCAAGATTTTTTTTGTTGAAGTTAGCATAACACATTATAGATTAGCTTCAATTATTGACATAAAATCATTCAAAAACCTTTAAAACAAATACAAAACCTTTGCCAGCTTAAAGCAGTGAGAAATTTGATAACCAGTCGAAAGCACAAGAACTACTTTCAACATGTAAAAAGGCTTTGTAGACAAAGCAAATTTTACATTTTTGTAAACACAGTAAATGAAACATTGAGTTACAAGAGACAAGTATCTTCTTTGAATTCTAAAGTTCCCAAAAGTTGCCACGGACATGCAGATGAAGTCAGTCAGTTTACTAACAGTTTACTACAACAAAAGACCTTCCAAGGAAGAATTCGCAAGCCCAGGGAATAAGTTCTGCAAAATCGTTCTTTTTCCTCGAATTTCTTCTTCTTTATCATTTTATAAAAATATTCAAAAAGTGAGCAACCACGCAACAAAAAACTTAGGGTCAGGTAACAAAGTCCGGATGAATCAAAACCGGCCAGCTATTGGGGATAGAAGGCCAGGCTAACAAAATCAGCATCCCAAGGCTAACTAAAATCAGCATCCCAAGAACTGCTACCAGAGCAAAGAATTCAGCCAAGCTTTCAAGGAGTAAGGTCTCACCTTGGTCCCATTCAAATTCAGAATACGCAGCTTGCCCCTACACTTTGATTCCAAGACTCTTCAATTACTATGCCTCAAGGCCACACACAAGCAAAGCTGAGCTAGGAGCTCCACAAACAGGCAAACATCCTCTAACACAGAAACCAAACCAAAGGGTAAAAACCTCAAACTCACAAACTGGGGTTGCCCGCCTCTGGGCGAAGGCTGAAGCCAAAAGTTGGGGCAAAAAATCCCAGAGCTCACTGATTAGGGGGAAAACTCAGAGCCTACTGGTTAAAGGCAGAAAACTCAAGAGCCTGCTGAGTAGGTCGCAAAGTCTCAGCCCACCCTCACCCACTTTTACCTGAGGTGCTGAAGTCCGGACGTTTTCAAGTTCTGATTGTCCTTGTTCTAAAGTCCTGAAGTTTTGTGTCTTGAATTCAGGTCCCTGCTCAGGCACCAGTTCTCGCGGTTGAGACGTGCCAGCACGGCCCAAGGGTGAGGCAAGCAGGTGAGAAATGTCTGCTTTATTACAAACAGGTTACAGGTTTTAAAGGGTAAGGAAGGGGCGGGCAGGAGTGAGCCTTCGGGTAGACCCCACACCCACCAAAGAGGCTGTAATTGGCTGTATGACACGTCTATCTCCGTAGATCTTCCGGTGATGTCAGAGGTCATGTTCAGGTATACTTCCCTTGACCTTCTAGCCACGTTGGAGGTCACACTCCACTCCACCTGCAGGCGTGAATGCTGTGCCTCAGGCCATGGGGAAGGTTAGGCTGAAGCCACGCCCTCCAGGCAGCAGGGAAGAGGCCTTGGTGATTCCCAGGATAAACCAGTCAAGCTGTATTCACAATAATCCCCATAGGGTAGTCTGCCAAGACAGTGCTTGTGCAACTAAATTGTCCAACTGAAATATGTTCACATTGTCTAAAACTGCCACGGAAGCATTTTACTGTTGCAGATTGGCAAAAATTTGGATGGGATTTGGATTCATCTAACAACTCGGGAAACAGATGGTGTTAAAAAGATACATATGTAGCAGCTTCCATTGTTTCTTAGTACGTCTT
Source organism: Ochotona princeps (assembly GCF_030435755.1). Taxonomy (NCBI): domain Eukaryota; kingdom Metazoa; phylum Chordata; class Mammalia; order Lagomorpha; family Ochotonidae; genus Ochotona; species Ochotona princeps. The sequence continues at coordinate 95,059,005 of NC_080834.1, read as the reverse complement.
CTTTCTGTTGTCTTAAGCGTTTTCATCAGTAAAAAGAAAACTTATTTTGCTAAAGTCACTGATTTGCATATTAAGTTGGTTGGGAAAAACCATAAGATAATAACAAAACTTGTCTATTACTGTTATTAGGACAAAGTTTTCCAAAAGGAAAATTTAATTTGAGAAAGACATAAATATATAACTACACATTTATCATCCATGCTCTTGTTTATTCAATAAATAATATTGAGAACCAGTCACGGTAGACACAGTAACACTTGGACATGAGTATTACCCTAATTAAACAATGATTCCCATTCTTAAAGAATCTCTCAGGTAGAAAATTGCCAGTGGATAGAACAATTCTAAACAAGTTAAAAAGTAGGAAACACCATAAATAATGAAGTATTGTCAAAATTGAGACAGAACAGATTATATGAGGGCAAATTACCGAAAAAAACAGCACTTAAGACAAAGCATACATGGGCCCGGTACAATAGCATAGTGGCTAAAGTCCTCTCCTTGTATGCACCAGGATCCCATATGGGTGCCGGTTCTAATCCCAGCAGCCTTGCTTCCCATCCAGCTCCCTGCTTGTGGCCTGGGAAAGCAGTAGACGACAGCCCGAAGGCCTGAACCCTGCACCCATGTGGGAGACCCGGAGGAAGTTCCTGGCTCCTGACTTCGGATTGGCTCAGCTCTAGCCATTGCAGCCACTTGAGGAGTGAATCATCGGACAGAAGATCTTCCGCTCTGTCTCTCCTCCTCTCTGTATATCCACCTTTCCAATATAAATAAATAAATCTTAAAAAAAAAAGGACAAAGCATGCATAACAGGTTTCTTTGTTTTTTAAGATGTATTTACTTTATTTGAAAGGCAAAGTTAAAGGGGAAGAGGAAGAAAGAACTTTCATTCTCTGATTTCACTCTCCAAATGGCCACAATGGCCAGAGAAGCACTGGTGTGAAGCTAATAGCCAGGAGCTTCTTTCAAGTCTCCCACATGGGTTGCTGGGGCCCGAGGACTTGGGCCATAATCTGCTGGTTTCCCAGGCACATTAACAGGGATCTGCTTCACTGGTTTATGTGAGGGCCGAGTATGTGCTGGGCAGAACCAGGCTGGACTGCAAACACCCACTAGTTCCAGTGGAAGTCGGGGCTGGAAACAGAACCAATGCAGCAATTGCAACAACCAGCTCATCAGGGCAATGGACTGTGCCAAGCCCTGTACTTGCTAGAACATACAAGAATCTGGTCTGGAAACACCTCACACAAAGTTTCTTTGGGGATCCCCCGAATCGAGCTTCTGGACTCAGAACCCTAACCACCAAGACAGAGGACAGAACAAGTCAACCAACCACCTCAGCTATACGTTGGCAGTGAAAAACTGGGCAAATGGAGACTCTAAGATGGACTATGTCAATCAGTGGATTCTTCAATGACCTCATCATGCTTGGAATGGTGAGAGTGGCAGCAATTCAGAACTGTTGAACTATCAAAACCACTTGAGCAAGACCCTCGGAGCATGCCCCACATCTGGGACCTGGGATGGGTGGGAGACTGGGTGGGGCTTCTTCCTCAGTATCCCCCTTTACCTCAGATACGTGAAGGAAACAATGTGGAAATAATGGTCCTGCCCACTTTCCTGTAGCCCTTGAACCTTTTTACCCTAATTAACTATGTAAAGATTGTCAAAAATACAATTTAAAAAATGGAAAAAGTTAAAAAAACAAACAAACCAGGGAGCTGCATTGGAAGTGAGGCAGCCATTGCCCATAGGGGATGCTGGCACCACAGGCAGAGGAGGATTTACCCCAAAGGTTGTTTTCAATAGTCAAAGGTGAGATGCCAGTTCTGTACAACGGTACTTGAAAACTTATGTGGACTGGAGATAATGCAAAGAATATGGAAGAAAAAGCAACTTTCTAGTAAAACCAGGGGTTTGTACTTTACTAAGGAATAAAATGCAAATAAGTTTTTTTTTAATTTTGTACTTTATTAGATGACCTAGTGATGGTGTATAGAATAGTTTGAAGTGGCAAGAAATTTATGGTTGAAAAATTCAGTTTCTGAAGTTGTTGAACACAGTGAGAATAGAAAGTAAAAAGTTGGAGTCAACTCAAATATAAAGAATAAATATATAAGACATAGTATTTGACTCATCAGGGGCTATATTAAGCTAACAGAATACAGTGAAGAATAGCTGTAAAGTTAAAAAACAGTCAAACAAGAATAAAAAACATAACAAAACTACACATAGTAACTGATCCAGTGACCCAGGAACAAAACAAAGAAGATAGCAAAATAGCTGTCAAAATAAATGAATAAATAAACACAGATTAGACACTAACAAGTGAAAATGTGGGAAGCATTTTGGGTTACGTTTAGTACAATCATCTAACCTATATATAATGTAAGCCAAAATACTTTTAAAATTTCCAAATATAGTATTGAAAGTACAAAGTGAATCAGATGAAATAGAAATTTTATTTTTGTATGACAATGTTTCCAAAACGTTATTTCAACCTAAAGAACTCTCAGATATTTTATGTAAAGTTTTGTATGGTTTATGTAACGTTTATGTAAGGTTTTAACCAGAATTGGAATTTATTCACAGATTCATTAGATACCTTTTCTATGACAGCATCAGGTCTGGAAAAGAACCTGATATGAAGTATACAAAAATTATCCCTCAATTTAAAAGAACTTTTGTTACAGAAGGTGAGACGATTGCATTAGAAGGACCAATGGAAATAGAAATACAAGAGATTAAGATAAGAGAAAGAACCAAAAACATTCTAAAAGTGTGGATAAAAGGTAAGAACCTGCGACAAGCATTGTAGTGCAGATTAAGCCACCTGTGGAATGCTGCAGCAGGTAGCAGAAGGTCTGGGTAACATCTCCACTACTGTGAGCTTCAGTTTCCAACCCAGCTTCCGGTTTAAGTGCCTGAAAGGCAGCCAGTGCAGTGTTGTGGGGAATTTGATGTGGAAGACAAGAGCAATTCGAGTCTCACATGAAAATTTTCATGTGGACAATTTCAGTGTGCAAACTGAAGTTTATTTAAGAGACACAGAGAAATGGAGAGAGAAGGAGAGATCTGCTACCAAAGTAATAGGAGGAAGCTCCAAGAGGGAGGGAGGAGGAGAAAATGGTGAAGTTGAGCATTTTAAGTACCATCTTAGGAACAGGGGATACATGAATCAAGGAATGGAGGGAGACTCACAGTGGGTAGAAATCCAGTCTAGCTCTTTGTCAGCAAGCTGTCATTGGTGGCACCCTCCTCCCATTCTTACAAGAGAGAGAAAAAGTAGGTGCCATCTGAGCCCAGCACAATAGCCTCCTAGCTAAATCCTCTCCTTGCAGCCACCAGGATCCCAAACTAAAGCCTCACCTTATAAGCACTGGAATGCCATATGGGTGCCAGTTCGTGTCTCACCTGCTCCATTTCTCAGCCAGCTCCCTGCCTGTGTCCTGGGAAAGCAGTAGAGGATGACTCAAAGCCTTATAGACCTAGAAGAAACTCCCGGCTCCTGGCTTCAGATTGGCTCAGCTCCAGCCATTGAGGCCACTAGGGGAGTGAACCAGTAGATGGAATATCTGTCTCTCCTCTTTGTAGATCTGACATTCCCATAAAAATAAAATAAAATCTTAAAAGAAAAATCAGGTACCATCTCTTTGCTTTTATCATGACAATGACTCAGAGATGACTTTGTTGTTCTGATTTTGTCCCTTTGCTTTCCCACAAGGGGCTGATTTGGAGCATTTTCTTGAAAGGTAATAAAAGATGGAGATAATCAAGGTTTTGTATTTTCAAAATCTTCACCAGCATCTGAGACCTTAACTATATTTTGGCCCACTTGATTCCTTACAAAAGCACTTGGGTTTTACTATAATGATCATATTATTACCATAGTCTAGCATTTAGGCAACAGAGGGGTTTCTCTTCTTCTTACAGGTCTTCATCTCCTCAATACAGAAGACATTTGTGTTCATCTCCATTCCAGCTGCCTAAATCGTATTTACTAAAATAAAAATCAGCAATAATGTCACAGTCATGATAGTCTAGACAACAATAATGTGATTTGTAAACATACGCCCATATCTTTTATCTGAAAAGAGAGTAAATCATCATTGTCTATAATCTTGACAACTATAATATGTTCTATTATCATTTTTCTGAGATAGTTCGATATTTCCTTTTAACCAAATATTATTGGTTTTCAGAGATTTTTTTAAACATATATTCATTTCTTTTGATTGTCAGAACTACAGAGAGGGAGGGATAGAAAGAGATCTTACTCTACTGCTTCACTCTGCAGATGGCTGCAATGGGCAACCCTAGACCAGGCTAAAGCTAGGAGATGGGAGCATCTTCCAGGTTTTCCACATGGGTGGCAGGGACCCACGTATTTGCCCTCATGTTTGTCTCAGGTCATAGCAGAAAGCTGGATCAGAATGGATAGCCTGGACAGGAACTGCTGTTCATACAGGATGTGGGCATTGCGGTGGCTACCTCTATGCTACAAGGCAAGTCCTGAGAAATTTTTTTTTTTAAGATTTATTTTATTTTTATTACAAAGTCACATATACTGAGAGGAGGAGAGACAGAGAGGAAGTGGAGCTGCCGGGATTAGAACCAGCGGCCATATGGGATCAAGGCGAGGACCTTAGCCACTAGGCCACGTCGCCAAGCCCCGAGAAATTATTTTTAACTCTTTAATTATATACACATTGCTTTCAGCACCCTGCACATAGATTTTATTTTCAATTGTTTTTAAAATATGTTGGCACAAATGTGTATTTTGTTTGGGTTTACCAATTTTGATCTGTTCATTTATTCATATCAGTGTTTACATATTATAAAGCCAAATAATTCACACTCATTACTATTTTAATTATTTAAAGGTAGTGTCTCAGAATTCTAAAGATCAGTGTAGTTCTTTCAGTATAGAAGTGAAGAAACTGATTGCAAGACGTTTGTACGTGCCTGTATAAGACAGTCAGATGTGGGGATAGTAAAATCTATTTCTTTGTCCTAAAAATGACATTTGAATAATAGAACTCATCTCAAGCAATTCACAGAAAGTTAGATAAAAATTCAAATTCTTAATTCAAATCATTGAAAATACTGAAGATTTAGGTCCAAATTTATTATTCAGATGTCTTTTCCATTGTCAAAATTCCCTTCTTATATTTGCAAACCAACACAAACACTATCTTATAGTTTTGCAGGAATACTGACTACAATCCCCCTGAAATGCCTATCTTTCTGTAGGCAAAAACAGTACATTTCAAAACAATACGAAAAAAAAAAAACCAGTCATCTGGTTATCAGACATTGCTTAGTGCTGTCTTTAGAGTTGAATAAATGTAAGGAGGCTCTTAAAATATTTTTCTCAATGTCAATAATTCTTTCAACACGTCTTTAAAGAGCAATCAATATTCATTGCTCAAAATAAGTTTCATTTAACCTTTGAACACTGAATCTAATCTCTTTTATCTTGCTCTTTATCATTTATGTAAAGGGCTGAGATAATATATTAGATCAAAATAAATATGAAATGGAGGTTTCTTTAAAAATGTATGAATAAGAAGCAGATACATGCACAGTGCTGTATTATGAAATGTTGAAAATGTGAACATTATCTTTGTAAGACATATATTAGTAGGTAAACACACAGAACCAAAGAACTGGTAATGCCAACTCAAATGCATGGCAAAATCTGTGTTTACCAGTAACCACACATTTACCTTAAGCCACCTGAAAACCAACACTTTTTCCAAAGATTTGTGGAGGTCAAAGAACAGAAAAAATTAATTAAAACAGCTTCTACATAGTGGAAATACAGGGTGACTCTGCCAAACAATTAGTGCAGAGGTCACAATCAACAACGTTTACCATTTTATGTCATGGGGTTTTATTGTCATTAAGTTTGTATTGGCATGTTCTATGTTTCTGGCACTACACTAAATAGAAATAAACATATAATTGTCTTAGTATATGTGATGGTTCTCTCTATAGTTCTTGTAAGCTATTTAGACTTTACATTTAATTAAATTTTTTCAGTTATTTCTTTTTCATTTTATCTTAAAGATAGACACAGAGAAAGAGATAGAGATTTAGATGGGAAACAACTGCACAGCTTTCTATTCATTCTCCAAATGCCCACAGCAGAACTGTCAGTCCCAATCTATCATATGGGTGGTAGAGACCCAACCACTGGAAGCAAGGTCTTATGCTTCCCAGGATCCATGTTAGCAGAAAACTAACTCAGAAGCATAGTAACTGAGTCTAACTGGGTACTTCAATAACGGATGAAGGCAACCCAAAAACAACTTAACTGTTGAACCAAACACCAACCCAAAGTCACTGATTTTAACCAAGGCATAACAGTATTGATATTTTTCAGCAGGAGGATAACAACATTTATTTTGTTTTAGGAAAAACCACACTTTAGTTTTTCTATGCTGTGTTGACTGTAATAGTGATAAGAGCAGAGTTGTATCATTGACGCATGCAAAGAAAGCAAGGAAATGATTATCACCATTATTGGTATATTGATGGAACTGAAATTTACTGAGATAGAGTGCCCAGTATATAAGCACGTATTATTAAGTGATAGATTGCTCTGGAGAATACTTGATGGGGTTTCTACCACAACACAGATGCATTTCACTAGGCATAGTATGCTATACTCAGTTAGACACGGTGACTTTGTGACCTTATGTACTAAGAATTGAACTATTCCTTCATATTTTTATTCCAGTTAATACTTCGACTAGCAAATGGGTTTCACCCATTATTCCTTTACTCTAGTCCTAGCATTTAAAAATTGGCTTTGTTTTTCTTTGAAACTCAAGAATTCTGCCAAATTAGTTGTAAAGAATGTATGTGCAAGGAATTCATGGATGAGCAGAAAACAATGTAAAGAACTAGAGTTAATGCAGTTCCTATCAATATAGCATCCAGTGCATGAGGTGGAAGCATCGCATACAACTTGCCAAGATCCCAGCTAAGGCAAGACAAGTTTCTTAGTAAGGTAACATTAAGTTGACTCCAAGAACCAAGCTGGAATGAAGTCCAGACTGTGCTTTCTATAATCTTCTCTATCTTCACCTCCTAACAACAATGTTTCTACGGTAAATTCTCAGCACAAATTTAATGACTACAAGTAATTCTACTTTTTTGTAGTTTAACAAAATGTCAAGGCCATATCTTGAAACGCTAAGACCTTAAAATGGTTCTTCCCGCTGGTTCCTGTCTCAAGACTCTTTCACCCTAGAGTGAGTTTCTCGAGGTATAGTAACACATTAATGTTGATATTCAAGATTATTCTAGGTGGATAAGCATTCTTATTTTCAGTTCTTTGAAAGGCAGAGTTACACAGAGAGAGAGAGAGTTGGAGAAATGAATAGAGAAAAAGAGAAATAGCACATTCCACCGGCTCACTCTCCGAATGACTGCAATGACCAGGGTTGGGTCTGGAGCTTAGCCTACCATCTGAGTCTCCCACATGGATTGTAGAAGCCCAACCACTCATTTCTTGAGCCATCTTCTGCTGCATTCCCAAGTGAATTAACGGGGAGATAGAGTCAAAATGGAGAAAATTAGACCAGAAATGGTGTTCTTATCAGAGCATACATGAAAGAGCTTAACCTGCTGTGCAAAATGCTGGCCCAATAAGAATTCATAGTATCAACTGTTTTAGATACGCTTAGTGGTATTTAGAAAAAAATAGTCACAGTTGTATAAGTCCCATATGCTTAAGAATGTCCTAACCAAATAAAACCAAACAAAAAAAATTACAGGACACAAATTTAAATACCATTTTCAAACAATGAAGTTTGGGAAAATATCACCATAATCAGCTTCAGATATGCACATCCAGCCACATCTGAACACACTTCAAGTGACCTTGAACATTCCTCTTGGTTTTATAATTTCATTAAAATGCTCAGATTGGAATGATGACTTAATTGTCACCTCCTTTCCTAACATTTAGTTTATATTACAAAACTTAAATATGCAACCTATCTGGTATTTTCTTTTGCAGCTATCATCTTTGTGGTACTGGATCTCCATGAGAGAAGGCTTGTGCTGGATATACTCCTGAGCAAAAGCATAAAAGCTTTTGCTTTTTGAGCAAAAGCACTGTCCCAATGAGCAAGAAAATGAAAGCCTATGCTGTAGGTGTTTAGTTACTGTTTGCTAAACTGAATTGATTAGGACCTTGAATCATATAAGCCCCTGAAGGTCTCCATTATTAAACATTATTTCCAATTTAAGCATTGGTAATAAATCATACCTTCCAAAAGACTGTATTGAAAAATAAACACAGGGTGTCTGGGAATATAACTAAATCCAGTGACAGAGTTTATGGATTATCTTATCAAAACAGGTTATCAGTTAAAAAAAAAACCCTATCAGTATGGGAAAGAAGAAAATAGAGATATGAAAAAGAAGATTATTGTACAGAATTGTATCACCTGCAAGCACTTTCTTCGCCTCAGACATATTTCATGCAGGAAAAAGATAGTTTTGTTGCTTTCTCTAAATTATATTGAAATTATGTAAATAAAAGTACAGAATATAGTACCATGTTCCTTCTAGCTACCTTCGGTATTTTTTATTAGATTTTCACTTTGTAACTTAGTCTCTCTTTTTTTTTTTTAATATATATATATATTTTTTTTTTATTATTTAACTTCATTAATTACATTGTATTATGTGACACAGTTACATAGATACTTGGGTTCTCCCACCCCTCCCCAAACCCTCCCACCATGGTAGATTCCTCCACCTTGTTGCATAACCACAGCTCAAGTTCAGTTGATATTCCCCCATTGCAAGCATACACCAAACATAGAGTCCAGCATCTTATTGTCCAGTCAAGTTCAACGGCTTCTTAGGTATACCCTCTCTGGTCTGAAGACAGAGCTAGCAGAGTATTATCCCAGTCAATTGAAAGCTCCATCATACCATCAGCAAAAATTTACATCATTATGGAATTAATTGACATAGTAATGAGTAACCAACATGTTGAAAGTAAATGCGAGTCTCTTAATTACACAAATCATTACTCCATTTTTTGACAGATTTCGTATCAAGATGACAAAAAGCCTTATACATGGATGAGATGCCCTCTCCTTAACACGGTTATTTTTAAATGTTTGTTGAGAGACTGAATTAAGATGCAAGTTTTTCATTGCAAAAGAATTTTGAAATCCACACTTAGTTTCATTCATAATAAACCTTTCATGAATTTTGAAAGATCCCTAATACATTCTCTCTGATCAAGCCCTGTCCTTTGTCTTGTATGATTCAGTAAAATAGGTTAGCTTTGAAATGTATTTTAATGTTAGTTTTCTCCTTAGATTTGTATTTTGATGATGCAAATAGATGTGCATAAATGCTTTTTTAAAAAGATTTATTTTGTTTTTATTGGAAAATCAGATACAGAGAAGACAAGAGACAGAGAACATCCTCTGTCCACTGATTCACTCACCAACTGGCTGCACTGGCCAAAGCTGAGCTGATCTGAAGCCAGGAGCCCAAAGCCTCTTCTAGGCCTCCCCCACAGGTACAGGGCCCCAAGGCCCTAGGCTGTCCTCAATTGCCATCCTAGGCCACAAGCATGAAGTTGAATGGGAGGCAGGGCCACCGGGGTTAGAACTGGCACCCATATGGAATTCCAAAGCATGCAAGGCAAGGACTTTAGCTGCTACGCTACCGCACCAGGTCCCACATAAATGCTTTTAATGAAGTTGGACAAAATGGAAAATTTTTACTCACTAAACATCATTGTAAGCGCTTGATACATAGTGTCTACTTTTTTTATTTTTTTATTTTTTTTTTAAAGATTTATTCATTTTATTACATCCAGATATACACAGAGGAGGAGAGACAGAGAGGAAGATCTTCCATCCAATGATTCACTCCCCAAGTGAGCCGCAACGGCCAGTGCGCGCCGATCCGATGCCGGGAACCAGGAACCTCTTCCAGGTCTCCCACGTGGGTGCAGGGTCCCAAAGCATTGGGCCGTCCTCAACTGCTTTCCCAGGCCACAAGCAGGGAGCTGGATGGGAAGTGGAGCTGCCGGGATTAGAACCGGTGCCCATATGGGATCCCGGGGCTTTCAAGGCGAGGACTTTAGCCGCTAGGCCACGCCGCTGGTCCCCTTAGTGTCTACTTTTAATTTTGAATCCATTTCATAAAGAAAAAACAAAGAACATTTCATGCGATAGTGTTTAGTGTTTTTTCCTATTCTGAATTTCAGAAAAGAACCTAGATAAATATGGTTCTGTTAAGCCAAATCCTTGAAGAGCAATGTGAATCAGAGTTGACAATAATTAATGACAAGAGAGGAAGGCTGAAAACTTTTATTAACACAGAATATAAGAATTCACACCCAGTAAGAAATCGCTGTTATAGAAATCAAATTCCTTAAATTGCATAAAGGACTTTCTGTTTGTCAAATTGAGATAATCCTATCCAATCTTTCAATTTATCCAGATTCAAAGACCATTTTTCACCAGGAAGCAAATTTCTGAGCTTTCACCATGGAAACTAGAAATAAATGAGCTTTAAAATAGCTACAATTGCAAGATGAAACTTATCCAAAAGCAGTAAGTGGTAATGTCAATTCATCTAGGCTAATACCGCGTAGCAAACCATTTTTATTCTCTAATATCTCAATTTAAATAAGCAGAAATTCTTTTTTATTTCAAAATTCAGAGCAGTGGTGACAAAAAAAAACCCATAAAGTTTAAGTTTCATTTAGGAAAATTATTCAGAAAATGTACAGCATAGGTGAGATGCCACAAATGGGTAGCTTCAGATTTAGCGGCTGCCACACAGAAGAGTTCTGATTTTTTTTCTTGTGGGGAAAAAAAATCAATTTTACGATTTCTAAGCATATAATGCTACCTCGAAGATTTGGTTAACATCACAATATAGGGTAAATCCAATGAAAATGGTTTATAGAGTCATGATCTGCTACAGCCTTTTCTTAAGATCAGTGCCTTGGGGAAGTGTGTTGATCAGAGGTGATCAATTTAATTTGACCATCTGGGCTGTGGAAACGAGTCCATTGTCTGACCCACAGCTAGTGGTAGGCCAAAATGGGGAGTTACTATGTGAAGTAATTTTTTTTTTTTTCACTGCTAGTGAGCAGTCTCATGCTTGGTGGGAGATGCTCCCACAGAGCCTGAGAAGGTTTCCACAAACACTAGTCAATATTTATACCCATTAAGGCCAGGCTTCATCTTTGTAAAGTCTGTCTCCCATAGTTCTCTAGGATTTATTCCTCTGCTGCAAGTCTCAATGTAGTCTGGAGTTTTTCCTTGCTAATTTACCTGTTGACAGGCCTTAGAGTGAGCCACTATTGATCTCACCATCTAATTTAGCTCCCGGATATAATTCACTCTCCTAAATCATTCAGTCATCCTGGTTGGTCCCACCCAAATGGGAGCTCCTGTGAACTTCTCCATTGCCAACCCAGGGCCTTGGAAAGAAAAATGTAATTACCTTAAAGGATCTTCCCTCCTGCAGGCAAATCCTGCTGCACGAGAGATTTTCCTACCTTTAGCTTGCTGGTGCTATACCTGGGTTTGGTGGGTAGTTCTGGTAGCATGATGAGGGTTAGAGTTTTGATGTTCCCCCACTAGGCTTAGGGCAGCTTCTCAGGCTGCCAGATCCACAATCCAGTTTCCAGCTACCTTGGGATTATTTCCTTTTTTGTGGCCCTTATAGTAAACGATAGTCATTTTCTTGGATAGCCAGATGCCTTCCAGCAAGGCCAATATCTCAGGAATGTTTTAAGTTTGTTTTCCCTCTGAGACCAGTATTCCTCTGTCCTGATAGAGACCCAGGCACGTGGGCAGTGATGGAAGCACAGCGACTATCAGTGTAAATGTTGGTCACTCTCCCCTCTGAATACGGGCAGGTCTAGGTCAGAGCAATTAGCTTAACCTTCGGAAGGAAGTTTCATAGTCCAGGGCCTGTGTCCAACCTGTTTCTTGTTAGCAACTGCACCTCCAACTATCTGCCTCTGCTCTGCACAAAGCTGCTCCCGTGGGTGTACAATACTTCATTTGGATCAGTCCAAGGCGCATTAGTCAAATCTGGGCACAGGTCAGGAAGCGTTCAGTGATGGACACAGAGTTTTTTTTTTTTTTTTTTTTTTAGGTTGGGATCCAATGTCTTTATTGTCAGGACCCCTCCCCTGGGGCTCCCCACCTCCAAACCCCCAGGAAAACCACATGGCTGGAAGTGTCCTCGGGAGAGGAGAGAGAGTGATGGAAAACTTCTGTGTTCTGCCCTCTGGCCTGAGCAATGCAGACAAGGATGGGGCATGGGGAAGGCATGGGCCAGGAACTCCACCTGCAGAGGACGTAGCACTGGCTGGGATGTGTGTGGGGAGGAGGCGCCTGCTGCCTGCTCTCTTCTGGTACCCCTAGGGATGGGTGCCTGGCTTGAGGCCTAGAACAGCGATGCCCTTGTCCTGTTGGGAGCCATTGTTCCTGTCAGACTGCTTACTGCAAGGCCACCTCCTCTGCATCTGTGTCCTGGCTGCGCTCCAGCTCTTCCTCACTATGCTCAGCAGTCCCTCCTCATCACCGTCGTCCCGGGCCTGGGCTTCTCCCTGGGTTGTGTCTGCTACAGAAGTTTGGTCTTCTTGGGGGGCTGGTGCCCGGCTGCTGCTGCTGCCATTACCACTGCCACCTGCACCACCACCGCTGCCGCCGCTGCCACCGCCACCACTGCTGCTGTCGCCCTTCTTCTTGGAAGTGCATCTTGCACCTGATTCCTGTTTTCCTTCCTTGGTCTCTGTTTACCGACTGGGACTGCTTTAATGCTGCCACCACTAATCTGGATACTCTTTCAGTTTGTCTATATCCCTCAGAATCTATCACCATAGAACTTCTGGGATATTTCAGCCAGCTCGGATAGTTTTTCTGAACGCTCTTCCATGTCTGGGGTGGACTGCAATACAAAATCAAGATGAAGAGCCTCTTTTCTGGAACCTCCAGGACAGTTCTGATGCAAGTCCATCAGCTTCCAGAAGTCACTCAAGACAAGCTGCAGGTGTCGTGGGGGTCCCAGACAAGCTGGGTAAATGGGACATGTTAGTGGATTTCTGGGCAACCACCCATCCTCCCACCAACAACAAATGGTGATAATTGGCAGGAGATACTTACTCCCCTGCTGAATTGTTATCCTAGTTGAGGCAGGAGACTAGGAAGGCCTGTTTTAATTGTACTGAGTCATCAGATGGTTCCCCATCTGGACCCTGCATGGCCATTTGAGCCGCTTCCAAGTGAACAGGGTTTAGAGGAGCTGCTGGCAGTCATCCCAAGTAAGTTGTTGGGTAAAAAACACAGTCTGTGGATTTTTTTTTCCTTTCTCAGAGTTCTGAAATTTGTTGTCTATTACACCAACGTTAAAACTGTCAGAAACCTGTATTCAAGAACATCTGTCTCCATAAATCTGACTGCAAAAGTTATAGAAAATACACAAGTGAAAAACAGAAAACTTTAAAAAAAAAACTTGAACTTTTTAATTGTCAAGAAAAACCATTTGGGGCTGCCACAGTATCCTAGTGGCTAAAGTTCTCACCTTGAACACAGCAGGATCCCATATGGGTCACGGTACTAATACCGGCTGCCCTACTTCCCATCCAGCTCCCTGCTTATGGACTGGGAAAGCAGTGGAGGATGACCTGAAGCCTTGGAACCCTGCACCTGCATGGGAGACATGGAGGAGGCTTCTGGTTCCTGGCCTCGTATCAATGCAGATCCAGCCGTTGCAGCCACATGGGGAGAGAATCAATGGATGGAAGATCCTCTCTGTCACTCCTCTCTATATATTTGAATTTCCAATAAAAATAAATAAATCTTGAAAAAAAAGAAAGAAAGAAAAACCATTTGTGCTCATTCCACATAGCTTCTTGAAAGAACCTGTAGTATTTTACCCAACTTGGTCAAAGTGGCCTCGTTTTGATCAAGATAACCATCATGACTGACAACTGCAAACAGGAGCATGACACCTTTCTAACCTTTATATCATTTCTAGGATATTTGAATCAATAATAATTATATTTAACAGGGCTTGAAATTTAACATAGTCTAACACTGAAATTAACCTGAAAAGATGCAGCCTTTGACCACATTCTTACTTTGCAACTCCCCAGGGGCCCTGTGCAAATCTCAAAACCAGAAGAGTTAAACCTATAAAAATTTCAAGAGTCCTTAAAGAATTTAATCAAAATAAGATTCCTCATCATCACAGAATATTATGTATCTATTTAATCAGAGTAATCCCAACATATTTCAAAGTTAGAGATCTCCTATTTCCAGGCATTTATAGCATATCGATATATGTGCATTTCATAAATCATGTGGCAAATAGATTAGATTCCAATTCCATGTTAGCACATTGGATAGTAATGCTAACTTTCTATTATACATAAAACAAGATTCATGCTTCTCAACTTTTCTGTGCTTTCCCCACCGTTCCTCCAGCATGCTTAAACTTTTAAGTATTTCGCCCTATCTTTCCCTTTCCATTCTGTGGTAATGTGAGCATTCTCTTGTGGGACAAAATATTTTACAAGCAGTGTTCTTCATCTGCTTAAAAGTTCCTGTTTTATAATCTTCTTCACCGGGAGCACATTCTCAGGCTGGCAACCATTTTCCATCTGCTAATTTTTTTAATTTACACTTTTAAATAACCCTCTAAAACTCTCCAAATTAAGACATTTCCTACATAAAAGCATATCAAATTTCAAGCTTGCTTGCTTTTTAAGTAGTCTTCAATCATTTGACGTACACAGCAAATTTGTGGAAGCATGTATATGCATACTTTTTTTAAACAAACCCAAATTGTCTTTTTCACAGAAGTTAAGGTGCTAGGAAACCATTGGCTCACTTACCTTTGCCCAATTTATACTTAGTAAAATTTCCCAGCCAGAAAACAAACAATAATGCATGCTGACGATTTTGGAATTTTTGTAAAGCAATTCTAGTTGAAAAGGAGTGACATAAAATAAAGATCGATTGCAAAGTCATCCTTGTTCAATCTCAAGGAGCACTGAGGCCACACAGTGTTACTGTAAATGGCATCTATTAGAGATCTGACTGTCAGTTATTATCTCAGCGCTGGACCTGTTGGACCAAGTAGTTTTAAGATGATGAACATTGAAAAAAACAAAAACAACAACAAAAAAATAAAAGCAGAAAAACTAAAAAAAAAAATAAAAAAAAAAGATCATGATGAACATTGGGCCCGGCGCGATAGCGTAGTGGTTAAAGTCCTCACCTCAAACACGCCGGGATCCCATATGGGCACCGGTTCTAATCCCAGCGGCCCGCTTCCCATCCAGCTTCCTGCTTGTTGCCTGGGAAAGCAGTCGAGGATGGCCCGGACTTGGGATCCTGCACCCATTTGGGAGATCTGGAAGAGCTCCTGGCTCCTGGCTTTGGATTGGCTCACCTCGAGCCATTGCGACCGCTTGGGGAGTAAGCCATCACACGGGAGATCTTCCTCTCTGTCTCTTCTTCTTCTGTATATCTGACTTTCCAATAAAAATAAATAATAAAATCTTTTTTAAAAAAAGATGATGAACATTAAAACAGCTAAGATATTACCACACCAAAGTATAACAGAGATGAAAATTAACACAGGCCAACAAATCACACTGATAAACAGACCAGAGGGTGCAGGGCAGTATTTACCAGCAGCCTGAATTTGGGAAGTAGTGCTGTATCCAGCCTTTGCCAAAACCCCTTACTCCTAGAGCGTTTCAGGACCTAGGGAGAGCTCTCCATTCCAGGCATTGATCTCTGAGGATTCCAACCACTCCCACACAGGCGCTTGGACATCCTATGGCTGAGGAATAGCTCTCAGCCACTGTCCCCTGGGGTGCCCGCCCTACAGTCTCAACAGGGAAGACCCCAAAGATCAGGTACCTAGAACTTTGAGATAGATTTCACTGGGACTTCCAAATGTTGAGTGTTGACCAGATCTGTCCCAGAAATGAATTGGAGCCATATTGTTAGAAACTCACCAATCTATTCACTGGCCAGTAGACTGTCTGATTGTACCACACGCGGAGGAGGTGGGCAGCCCTGACAAGCCATGTTCAGAGATTTTTAAGCAATGATCATCCAATTAACTAAGAAAGCACTGGTACATGATATAAATATTTCAATAAACTAAACTTACACCAGTGCATAATTCAAATTTTCTGTGGTATGGAGCACAGATACCAAAACAGTTTAAGCATCATACACATTTTTAAAATTTACTTTTTATTGGAAAGTCAGATAAACAGAAAGGAAGACAGAGAGGAAGATTTTGCATCTACTAATTCACTCCTCAAATGGCCACAATGGCCAGAGCTGAGCTGATCTTAAAGCCAGGAGCCTCTCAGGAGCCTCTCATGCAGATAGAGGGTCCTAAGGCTTTGGGCTGTCCTCCAGTGCTTTCCCAGGCCACAAGCAGGGAGCTAAGGGGGAAGTGGAGCTCCCAACATCAGAACCAGCATCCATATATGATCCTGGTGCATGCAAGGCAAGGACTTTAGCCACTAGGATACCCCACCGGGTTCTTAAGTGTCATACACCTTAAATCATCCAATCAGTAAGAGTCACATCTGACCCAGTAGTGAACAGTACCAGGCATACAGTTCCTTTAAATTCCACGTACAGAAACCAATTTAAGGAAATCAGCTGATCACATGAGCTGTAAAAGAAAAACAAGATCTCATCCCGGAGATTAATAAGGAAGATGATTATAACATTTTATTCTTTGAATGATTTTGCCAAAATTGAGCTTTTATTTAAGTGATACAATCCAGGATGGATTGTAGATCTTGTTGAAAGTGGCCACATCCATGGAACACATATAGCCCTCAAAAATAGTCACAGGAAATAGTTTAGACTCCTCAGACCAAGCCATCTGCTTCAATGCTTCTGACACACTCCTCCAATTTGCCGTATCTATTTCATCATCCAAAGGTTTCACATCTAGTAAGATGGGAGACCTGGCAACAAGTGAAGGTTTTAAAAAAAGACCAGGAATCAGCACTGTTGAGAGACGAGGTAATTCTTTTTCCTCTTAGTCCAATTTGAGTTGGAACATTTCTTATCCTAAGTTACAGAGAATACACTTTGTAAAATAAATTGATAGTGTAGCACAGGGAGCTGACTTTGATGGAGGAATAACAGGAAAAGCATAGGCATTATTTGTTTAAAGATGATTTGGCCAACTTATTATGTAGATAACGTAGTGTCCAGCGACCAAGCTGTGGTGTAAATTAGATAATCATTGAAACATGATGGATATTGAAGAGCTATTTATGGTCAAAGTGATCAATTCAAATTAGTTAAAAACAAAGAATAAGACAGAAGGAGACAGAATGTTGGAGAAGGTCAGGAGAACGGATGAAAAAGGCAGATGTTGAAAGGAACAGGTGGTATGATGGATAGTAAGGGAATATGCAAATATTTTACAAGCAGCCCAGTGCAGAGAATTGAGATGTGCAATAAACATGAAAGTGATCCTGGGTGACAATGTCTTCACATAAAATTAATAGAATAGTTTATTAAAATGTTACTCATTATATTAGATTTTAGCTTACATCTTTTCTATTAAAAATTAACTATTTCTTTTCATATTGTTAGAGTGGCTATTAGGAAGTTTAAGACGACATATCTAACTTCCATAATTTATGTATTGCATAATGCTATTTGATAGTTACTTCTTGAGTAATCATATAATATTAAAATTGATATGGTGAGATTTATATGATAAAGATAGGAAAATTTTCTCTCAGTTAAATTGAAGTCCTATAGAAGGTTACATTAAGATCTAGGATTATTTCAACTAAAATGCCATGCAGAAAACAAGAATCCTACATTACATGCTGTCTAGACTTCAGGAAAGTAGTTTAGGAGATTATGTGGGAGTTAAAATATATGCACATATTCTATTATATATTAACAAGATAGGTACTCAGAGAAGTCTCCCACACACTATTTACAATACTGACTTTAATTTTTCTACCAGAAAAGTAGATTTGAATAAAGAAAGAAAAAAAAATAGCAGCAGTGCAGTGAATGCCACATCCTGTAGTTAAATGGCAATTATTGCTTCACGGAAAATTAATTTTTCAAAAATGTTCTTTAAAAAGTGCTTTGCCAGGATTTTTTCTTTCTTTTGAATAGCCAGTACTTGCAACTGGAATTTTTTAACTGATCTTTCATATGTGAAACTATTTGATGAACAATTGTTAAATTCTGTTTTATGGCAATCCACGTAAGAAAACTTCATTTCTGACCTTGAAGAATCTCATTGACTAATAGGAGAAACCAGGGCACAAAGAAATAAAATAGGACAAATGGCTTGAGCATAAAATTATTTATAAGGCACAATTACAATATGATTCTGGCTGAGAGGAACAGATCACTTTCACTAACTGTTATTTACATTTTCCTTTAAAAAACAAATGAGCAATATTATTATAGTCCTGGAAAAATATATTTAAAAGTTGTTGATCTTTCTCTTTGTCTCTCCTTCCTCTGTAAATCTGACTTTCCAATAAAATAAATAGCTTAAAAAAAAAAAGGACCCAGCATGGTAACCTAATAGCTAAATGTTTACATTGTATCTGCCAGGAGCCTACATGGTGCCAGTTTGAGTTCTGGCTGATCCATGTCCATATCAGCAATCTGCTTATGATCTGGAAGAGCAATAAAGGATAGCCCAAAGTCTTGGGACCTTGCACCTGTGTGGGGGACCTATAAGAAGCTCCTGGCTCTTGGCTTCATATCAGTTTAGCTCTGGCCATTGCAGTCACTTGAGGAGTGAACCAGGGAGCTAAAGATCTTTCTCTCTGTCTCTGCTTCTCTCTAAAAATCATAGCTTCCAATAAAATTAAATACCTTTAAAAAAAAGTTGTCTTAATTGCCTACATATGGAGATAAATTGTAGTTTAAGTAAAATAGTATTGTACATGCATATTCTTTTTATTTATAACTTAAATAGACATTAGAAAGGTTTCATTTTTGAAGTATATTTGAGTTTTCTGTTAGCTGATTTTACAGACATACCTATTCAGTGTGTACCTAGCACGATCATATATAGATGTTATTTGTATTTACAGAGGAAGTGTAGCATGAATAGCTGTCACTGTGAGCTTCCCCTCAGTGTCCCATTTACTCTAATGCAAGCTGTGGACTTTGTTGGGGAAAAGAGGGCCAATTGTTTTGCTTCTGTGAAATTTCTACAGGTTACCAGGTTTTATGTTTCTTTTAAAGCACAAAGGTATAAACTAAAGCTGATGGTTTGGCTTTATGTCATAAACTTTTTACATGTCTAATCAAGGATCATCATTTTTATGTGCCAGATTCCTAAATCCAAATCAGTGGAATAAAACAAGGTTAAATTTTGTTTTCACATCTTACTCACTTGTAAAAAAATACTCTTTCAGGCATTATTATCTATTTTCAATTTTTGAAATTGGAGGACATCCAATTGTCGCAGTATTTGCTGAAGAGCTTGAATTTCCTTTCTTGGATTATCTTCAGTTTTCTCATCAAAGATCAGTTCGCCATGCAAACTGATTTCTGGATTTCTATTCTGTTGTTTTGATCTCCTGTTTCTCTGTGCAAGACTGTTTTGATCTTCATTGCTCTGTAGTATATCTTAGAAACTGGAATTGTGCTCCTCCAGCTGTATTTTTATTCTTTAGGATAATTTTGTGTTCTCTTGTTCAGATGTATTCTTTTTTTTTTTAAACTGTACTTATTTTATTTCAAGAATAGAAAGAGAAGGATTGGGTATAATTTGATTAATTTCATAACCACGGTCAGGCCAGGCCAAAACATGGGGTCCAGAATCAAATCCAGATCTTCCACATGATTGGCAGAGACCCAAGGACTTGGGCCACCACCTGCTGATTCCCATGATTTGCATTAGCATGAAGCCAGAATTAGAAGCAGATCCAGCACTGGAACCTAAGCTCTCAGGCATCTCAATCTCTGTACCAAGTGCCCCCTTAGCAGATAATTCTTGGAATTACTCATAGCTAAATTATGAAAAAAGGCAGAAAAGTGAGATTTTACAAAGCAGAGTGTATTACGTCTTTAGCTCTACTAAATCCATGAGATGTGCTGAGAAACCACAAAGTCACTTGATTAGCATATCTCCTAGAGTTTCATATTTCTGGACAACATAAGGGGAAGCATTTTCAGTGTAGATTAATTACACATTTCCTTGAGAACTGGGAATGAGCTAATTAAGGCATTATAATCCCTCACAAAATATTCATTAGTTCACTTAGTCATTCACCAGATGTATTCTTGTATCACCTTTTGCAGCTCTGAGAAGAATGTTATAGGGATTTTGATTTGGATCATATTGTATCTGTATACTACTTTTGGTAATATGTACATTTTGCTGATGTTGATTCCATCAATCCAGGAACATCATAAATGTCTCAGTCTTTTAATGTCTTAGTTTTTTTTAATGTTTTTTACAATTTTTTGACAATCTTGACATAATTAGAGTAAAAAGTTTCAAGCACTACAGAAAGATGGGCAAAACAATCAGTTCTGTATTGTTTCCTTAACATATCTTATGTAAAAGGTTATTTTAAGGGAGAAGCCCCACCTAGTCTCCCACCCGCCCAAGGTCCCAGATGTGGGGCATGCTCCGAGGGTCTTGCTCAAGTGGTTTTGACTGTTCAACAGTTCTGAATCGCTGCCACTCTCACCACTCCAAGCATGATGAGGTCATTGAAGAATCCACTGATTGACATAGTCCATCTTAGAGTCTCCATTTGCCCAGTTTTTCACTGCCAACGTAAAGCTGAGGTGGTTGATTGACTTGTTCTGTCCTCTGTCTTGATGGTTAGGGTTCTGAGTCTGGAAGCTCAATTCGGGGGTTCCCCAAAGAAACTTTGTGTGAAGTGTTCCCAGACCAGATTCTTGTATGTTCTAGCAAGTACAGGGCCTGGCACAGTCCATTGCCCTGATGAGCTGGTTGTTGCAATTGCTGCATTGGTTCTGTTTCCATCCCTGTCTTCCACTGGAACCAATGGGTGTTTGCAGTCCAGCCTGGTTCTGCCCAGCACATACTCGGCCCTCACATAAACAAGTGGGAGCTGCAGCCTAGTTGGAGTGATCCACAATAATCCCCACCAGGTGCCCCCTACCCTGGTTTGCCAGTATGTGTGGCAGACTAGTGCAGTCTGTCCCACATCCCCTTCTGCTCTCATACGTGTCAATGGGTATTAAAACCTTGTTCCATCTAACCAGCTCAACTATCTAACCCTCAAGGATGTTGTTGGGTGTCTGTCTAGCCATCCCAGCCCCTGTCCTAGTTTTTGTGCCCTCCCATGGGGGGTGGTAACCCAAGAGGGAGGAGCCCACTATTTCCCTCCCAGGCCACTCCCACTCCCGGATTATGCACTCTCCAGGTGGTTCTGTGGTTTGACTTGACAGAACTAGCCCCCTGTGCCAACTTCTGCCAGCTGATGCTGTGGCTAAGCCCAAACAACACTCACCCACTCTAATTTTTTTTGCCCCAGTAGGAATAATCAGCCCAGCCTGGTTATTCCTTGATCTGGTCCACATGAGGTGCACAGGTGTTGTAGTCCTGCTAGTCTGGTCTGCCCCGATCCCAGCTCATGCTCTCCAGTGGGAGTAGCTTTCCAGCAAGGGAACCACCCCTGATTCCCCTGCCGACTCTGCCCGCTCCTTTCCTGATTCTCACGCGTGCTGGTTGGGTGCTGTGGTCACATCTGGCACAGGCAACCTCACCTTGGCATTCCGTGTTGTACACTGCTCTTGTCGTGACCGAACCTGGCTCGACCCACACTCTGTTCTGGCGTTCAGATTTGCCAGTGGATGACGTGAGCTGATTAAGCCTGGTGTGCCCCTGACCCATGCCAAATGTATGCCAGTGGGACACTTTCCATGGCCTATTCTGGGCTGTTTCCTATCATGCTTCTTGTGCTTACCTGCAGGGACTGTGTCCTGCCAGAGGAGTTGCCCAGGCTCCTCCATCAGAACCCCTCTGAATGCCAGATATCATGCATACCAGTGGGTCCATGTGCCAGCCCTATTCAGTTCACCTCCTGTCCTAGCAGGAACAGTGGCTTTTCCTAACTGGCCTTCAACCCATTCTGGTTCTTGCTATTGGATGTTTCAGCCCAGCCATGGCTCGTCCATACTCACATAGATCTCATACATGGCTCAGTTGGGGTTGAGACCTAGCCTAGTTTGTCCCACATCTACCCTGGTCCTCCAGAACACCAGAAGGTGTTGCAGTCTGACCCGGCCCAGTGTGTCAAGTCCCAGTCCACACTTGTGCCAAGGGACTATACAACTGTATCCTGACCAGAACGCAACCCCATTCCAGCTTGTGTGACCTTTAGTGGGAACTTCCACCCAGCCAGGGTGTCCCCTTAGCTTCCCAATCAGGCCTGTTCCCAGCCAATGTTCACACGCATGCCAGTGGTTGCTCTGACTCAGCTTGACACAGCCCGTCACCTGTTGTGACTCCTGCCTTAGACACTGTGGCTCAGCATCCATGGCTCATGCACACCAGTTGGTGCAAGAACCTACCTGGGCATGTCCTGTGCTCCGTCCTGGTTTCCGATCTTACTTGTGGGCTAAGGTTTGCTCAGTCCTGCCAGATGTGCCCATTCCATCACCTTTCCATACATTGATGAGCCGTTGGTGCTACTTTGCCCAGCCTGTCCGACCCCCAGGTCTGGACCACCTGTTCACCAGTGGAAGCTATGACTCACCAGGGGAGCGGCCCACGTTTCTCCCCTTGATCCCCTCCCAGACCCAGTTCTCATACATGCCACTAGGCTTTCGGCCAGTGCCCGGCACAGTCCAGCCCTCCCCTTGGCCTTTTATGAGCTGGTGAATGATGCAGCCCGGTCCACCCCACACCACACTCAGGATGCACACTTGAGCGTCTCTGCCCCGACCAGTCCAGACTGCCATCAGTTCTCCAATCTGTGATCGATGGCAGGCTCCCCGGTCACACCTAGCTTCATCCACCACCACCCCATCTCTTGAAGTAACCTGTGGGGCTGGAATTTCCATAGGTTTTGGCCCACACATCCCCCACAGAATCTTCCCCTGGGTATGGTTCTCTAGCATGTTTGTTAATGTCATGGCCCTGCTTCATGTGACCAGCCTCAGCTGGGTCAGTTCTGTTTCCAGCCCTGTCATCCACTTGGACCAGTGGGTATTGTGGTCCAGCTTGATCCTACCCACTTCATACTCAGTTCTCACGCAAACCAGTGGGAGCTACAGCCTAGTTGGGGCGACTCCCCATAACCCCCACCAGGTCTGCTCCCTTCCCTAGTTCCATGCATGCAAGTATGTACTGCAGGCTTTTTCAGTCTGTCCCACCTCCCATTAAGCTCCGGTACCTGTCAATGGACATTGAAGCCAAGTTCGACCCAACCAGCCTACTATCCAGCCCACACACATACTGGCAGGTGCCTTCCTGTTTAGCAACCCCTGTCCCTGTCCTGGTTTTTATGCTCTCCGGTGGGAGAGGTTACCCACGAGAGAGGTGCCCACTATCTCCATACTAGGCCACTCCAACTTCTGGAGTGCACACTCTCCAGGTGGTTCTGGCATTTAACTTAACAGGATTTGCCCCCCGTGCCAGTCTCTGCCATCTGATGATGTGGCAAAGCCCTACCAACCCTTGCCTACTCTAATTTTCTTGCACCATTTGGAACAGTCAGCCCAGTTAGGCCCTTCCTCGATCTAGCTCACATGAGGCCCACAGGTATTCCCCTCTCCTGTCTCAGCCTTTGCCTTCAATGCTGTGGCATAGTATCCCTGCCTCCTGTAGACCAGTTGTTGTAAGAGCCTGGGTTGGAATGACATGTGCTCCATCCTGATTTCTATTCTTTTTTTTGTGAGTTGAAATTTGGCCCTGCCCAGTCTGCCCCTTTCCAGTTGCAGCTTGGCCCACTCCACATCCTGTTTTAGGATGCTCCTTCGGGTGATGCTGCCTTGACCTGCCCAGAATGCCATTGGTTCCTTTCCCCATAAGTGATGGCAGGTGCCATGGTCACTCCTAGCTTAGCCCCTCACCCCCACAGCTCACAAGCTAACCTGCGGGACTTGTATTTCCACAGGGTTAGGCCCACACTTCCCCCATAGAGTTTACCCCCTGACCAAATTCTCTCACGTGCTGGTAAGTGTCTTGACCCTGCCAAATGTGACCAGTCCACTGTTCCACCACCCAGTCAAGTAATGGTGCCCAGCTAGACAGGCCCCCATCCATAGCTTTGGTGTGTGACTGGTGTGTTTCAGTCAGTGATGCTCTATGCTAATAGCCCTTCTCAGTATTCCTAATTTGGCTGGTGATTCAGTCTGGCTCAAATAGATCTTATGGACACGCCCCTCCAAATCATCAGGTCTCAGTCCCCACGCTTACTCGAAAGTTTCCTAAGCAGCAATGTCATATCCTAAAAACCCCAGAGCTCACCACTGGATGGCCAGCAGGCAGAGCCTGGCACCATTTGGTGCATTGGCCACCCAAAGCCAAGGACTCAGTCACTGCCTTCCAGCAGTGGTTTTGGCCTGCTGAGTCCCCAGTCTCGGATCCGGCCCGGCAGGGGAGCCTCCCACAGATGGCATTCTGTTTGGTAAGGTTTATTCTAACATATTCTTTTCTACTATCTTTTTAAGGTGACTATACTTGCAGGTTCTTTCTCAGGCATAGTTATTTGTATAGACTAGGGCCATAGATTGATGTTCTTTTGTCATTGCTTTTTCAGGACAGAAGGAGGAGCTAGATTATAAATGGAGTAGCTGGGGCAAAAAATGCCACTCATATGGGATCCCAGGACATGCAAGGCAGATTTAGCCACTGAGCTATTGCACTGGGTCCTTTGGGTCTCTTATGAATAGAATCATATCATATATGAACAGGAATCATTTTAATTCCTTATTTACGGTTTTGAATTCCCTTAATTTTTTCTTGCCTAATACCTCTTACAAGGACATGTGATATTATGTTGAATAGCAGTGGTAAAAGTGGACATTTGTGTCCAGTACCAGATCTTAGTAGAGAATCTTCCAAGCTTTCCCTGCTCAATATGATGCTGGCATTGCTTTTTTTTTTCATAAATTGCTTTGATTGTGTTGCAGAATGCTCCATTTTTGCTATCTTGCTCAGTTTTATTATTATTACTAATTGTTGTTGTTATTGTTAAAGTGGTACATAAATATGAAGAAATACTCCCACCTCTCACCTTGTACAAAAATAAGCTCTAATGGATCAAAGGACTTAAATCTTCACCCAGAAACCATCAAACTATTAGAAGAAAACATCAGAAGTAGATACAAGATGCAGGTGTTGTTAAAGACTTATAAAATGGACCAAAAGCACAAAGTTAAAATAAAGAAATAGGACTACATCAAACTAAAAAGTTTCTATACAGCAAAGAAAGCAATCAACAAAGTAAAGAAGCAACCAAGAGAATGGAAGAAAATCTTTGCACATCGCACAGCAAGTAGGGGACTAATTTATAAGATTAACAAAGAGCTTCAGAAACTCAACAGCAAAAAAAAAAAAAAAAAAAAAAAAAAAAAAAAAAGTGAAGAAAATGTATGGAGACCAGCTCCAGCTGACTCCAGAACTTGCAAAGGATGTGTGGATTGGCGAGAAGTTAAGAAGGAGCAGAGGAGACATGGGCTACTACAGCATGACGCCCATAAGGGACAACTCAGAAAAGTTGTCTTCTTTATTTATACACAAATCATCACAAGCTTTTGCACATCATCCAATTGTTTCATTTTTACTTCGTTATAAGAGAATGATGACAAATCAATCCTAAAAAATTATTATTTTACTTCAGAGAAAATATTTTCAACAAGCTATTATTCACTCAATCCTGCAGTGACCTGGCTGAAGCCAGGAACTCCACGGTTGGCAGCACATGCAGTTGCATAGTGACAAGTGGTTGACTTATATTCAAAATCAACTT
This sequence comes from Ochotona princeps, assembly GCF_030435755.1. Taxonomy (NCBI): domain Eukaryota; kingdom Metazoa; phylum Chordata; class Mammalia; order Lagomorpha; family Ochotonidae; genus Ochotona; species Ochotona princeps. Next base: position 95,032,988 of record NC_080834.1, on the reverse strand, counting down.
TCACTAAACATAAACTAACTAATATTACTTAAAATATCAAAAGTACAGGATTAAAAGAAAAGCTCATAAAGGAAAGGAGTTTATAAAAGCATATAACATAGATTCTTTCTTAAATCTTATAATTGGTCATGCATTAATTACCACCACCTTCACCTAGTGCTGATTCAATTGCCTTTTGTTCTTTTGTTAAAGAGCAGTGAAAAGGATGAGGGCAACTCAGCCAATCTACAGAGGGCCTTCACAAGAAACGTCCTTTTATCTTTATAAACTGCTTTTCCCCCTAAATATGAGTGCCAAAATAAGGTAGAAATTTTAAGGCATTTTTAGGTGGGTTCACATTTGTCTCCCCTTTAGAAGATGTCCCATATACTTCCTGCATTTTGTGGTGAGAAACCAAAATGTGTCATTTCATGTGTTGTAATAGTTTGAGGCACATGGTAAATAAACTCTTTGTACCTCCATGATTGCCATCTGTTCCAAGATACTATCAAGCTATTTCTTAAGAAAAACATTATCTATATTAGGTCAAGCTCCAGGACAAAGGTGGGCACATAATAGGATGTTTGGAGACACTGTGAGCTCAATTGTACTGTTGTATGCTTATAGCTGTGTGTCATTGCCTTACGTTGCCAAAGATGTTTTTACTGTAACATGATTGATCAGTTTGAGGTGTTATACCAGTTACAGGAATCATTTCACATTTGCAGAAAAGCAACAACACCACCCTCAGGAGAATTCTATGAAACATCAGAGAGGTGACTGAGTGTCCATACAATGGGATGAGGCAGCAGTGAGGTGACCAGAGACATTCTGCCGGGTCTTGCTGCGCAGCCAGAAACTCCTCATAGCTTTGCTAATGGAGGAGCAGTGCTCATCACAGACTCATGTTATCCAACCAAACTGCATGGCTTCCCACAAAAATGGATGAAGGAAATGTCAGATACGTTTGAAAGAGCAAATTCAAAAGGTTAGTAGACGTATGAAAAGATGTTAAGGCTCCCTAGCTATCAGGGAAATAAAAAAAGAAAAGCGCATTGAGGTTCCACTTAACTTCGGTGATACTGATCTGCATTCAGAATTTTACTAACAATATCTATTGGTGTAATTTTGTGGAGAAAGATACTTTACTCCACTGTGGTGGGAGTGTAGGCTAGTTCAGCTGCTGTGGAATTCAGCATGGAGATTGCTAAGACAGTTGAAATTTGATCTACAGTATGACCCAGTTATCCCACTCCTGGAAATATATCCAAAGAAAGTGAAATCTGAATATGAGAGTGACCTGTAATCTTATATTTGTAACAGCGCAATCCATATAGAAGCAACCTAGATGCCTGTCAAAAGAGAAATGAATATACAAACAGTGGTACATCTATTCCATGGGATACTGCTAAACCTTAAAAACAATAAAATTCAATCATTTGCAACAACATGTTTCCAACCAGAGTCCATTAGATTCAGTGAAATTATCCAATCCCCAAAGGACAAGTATCATATGTTCTCTTTGATATAAGGCAACATTAATGTAAAATATAAAGCAAATAGATAGAACATATCCATATGTTCACAAAGATGAAGTGTATAATGGAGACAAACATACTGGGATTAAAGATACATTGCAGAATATATCTTTATTCCTAAAGAATAAGAGGACTCCCAATGAAGCTGTTAAATATACCTTGAAAATACAATATTAATTTTCCAACCTTGCCTATATCTACATTGCCATGACACACTTAAATAGCAGAATGTTGGACTTGTGACCACTGCTGAAGGACTGTATTTTTGTAATAATATGGGAGAAACAGTATGTGTTGGAGGGGTGGTGAGGGAGGAGAGTTGGTGGAGCGTGGAATCCCTATACCTACAAAAGTGTGCGGTGGAATAGAATTATAACAGTAAAAGTACCAAAATGTTTTTGAGAGATAAAGAGTTGAGAAAGATAAAGGCAATTCCTATAAACATGTTTAGTTTACAAATGAGACTTTGCAGCAGGGTTTTTCTTTTTTATGTTTACATAGCTGATCAGGGTGGGAAAAACCTAAGGTTAGGGATAAGTGGGTGTAATAATTGTTTCCAAATTTTCTATTGCTTCTTCAAGTATCTTGGGGTTTGGGAACATAAGAGGAGAAGCCATACCCAGCCTCCCAACAACCCCAGAACCTGAGAATGGGGAACAGCCACTGGTTGTTAATCCAGGGTCCCAATATGATGCATGCTCTGAGGATTCTGCCCAAGTAGTTTCACTAGTTTTGAAATGCTGTCAATCTCACCTATCCAAGGGTGAGGAATGCCTTCCAATGTCCATTGGTTGATACAGTCGACCTTAGTGTCTCCATTCGCCCGTTGTTGGGCTGGGATAGTTGTCCAGTTAGGGTACTGGATGTTTTCTGCAGGCCTAATGGGCAGCCATATCCTCCATATGCATCTGGGCAAGCCACCCACTGCTCCAGATCACCAATTCTGGACATGGGAATCCAGGCCTTACGAGCCCCCACCTGTGCCATCGCCAGACCCCTGCATGCCCATCCACCAAGTCCACACAAGCAGGTCCCTGGGCAGTCAATAAGCTTACCCTGGTCTCATTAGTGCCTCAGGCCACCCAACAAGCATGCCACAGGTTCCCCCTCCCTACCCCCAGGGACACATGAACCTGGCATCCACTATGCAGGCAGGCTGAGAGACCTTGGCCAGATAACCTGGGGCACACCAGACTCCCCTGCCCCTGGATGCTCACAGACTTAGCAACCAATGCACACACAGGCCCAGGGACCTGGGTCAACGGGTCTGTACCCTGCTGGAGCCCCTGCCACTGGTGCTTATGGACCCAGCTCTCAATGCATAAGAGGGTCCCAGGACCTAAAATCCCTGGTGTTCGTGGATCCAGCTCTAATGCACAGGCAGGACCCAGGACCTTACAAACCCATAGAAAGAATAAGTAATGTTCAAGTATGAAGTTGTTGTATGTTCAGTGAGTTATTTTTCTTTTAAATTGTGAGAACAGGTTTAGAACTGAACTCACTTGATAGCTTTACAAAATCTAGGTTTAGATAGGAGTTGCTCTAATCTTTTTCATCACCGCTGCTTTATCAAATGCTATAAGCTCCCTGTATCTAAGTGTTCCATATTCCCAGATTTAACCAATCACAAGTAGAGGTATTTAAAAATAAAATCTATCTTTGCTGAACTTGTATAGACTTTTTCCTTATTCTTTTTCAAATAGTGCAATGTGACTATTTACATATAATTTGCATTGTAACTGGTATTATAGGCAATCTAGATACATTGGAAGACTATATAGCTTATATGAGAAGGCTTTACCATTTTATGTAAGGACCATGAACATTGACATATTTTAGCAGCAGTAAATGTACAGAAGTCAGGTCCTGGTGGATATGAAGTGTATTCTCTTTCTGCCTTTCAGACATTGTTCAGATAAAGAATAAGAGAGGAAGAGATAATGGACTGGCAGTCATGGGGATGTGCCAGAGGAGTATGTTGCTAGGAAATCTATTGGAAAAATCCGTAACCATACAAAAAAGTAGTAAAAATTAGACAACTATCAAATTCTGCAGTGATCCTACTAGGTATGCTAGGGTTCTCCATTGAAATGGAACCAATACACTACATAAACAATGAGAAATTGGCTCATTCAATTTTGCAGGCGGAGGAATACAACAACATGCAATCTGGACTCTCAGGAAAGGTGGTGATGTATTTATTATCTAAGATCTGAGAAACAAGAGAGCCAAGTGTGTAAATATCAATCATTGAAGAATAAATAGTGTGTCAGCTCAAGGAGGCAAGTAGAAAGCAGTGACAGCAATGCAGCAATGTCTTCTTCCTCTACCTTGAAGCTCTCTACTGGGCTCTCAAAGAAGTGGATTTGGCCTGGCCCAGCCAGTTGGAGAGGAAAATCTTCTGAGTTCTGCAAGTCATATGCTAATACCCTCCTAAAAGTCTTTCACAGGTGCATTCAAAAATGCTGTTTAAACCAGGTAGCAAGTGGCACTGTCAAGTGGCCACATAGATGGGTTTCCATAACAAAATTAAGAAAATGCGATTGACTCATCTGGGTTTCTGGAACAGATACAAGTCTCTCTTCTTGCATGTGATGGCATCACTCAATGTAATAGAGGAAAAGTTCAGTGTTAGCATTTTGTTTCTAGACTACAGTCCTGGACAAAGAAAAAGAAGTATCAGAGGTGACCATTTTGGCTGCAGAGGACAGCCTGTTGGGTGTGAAAGTGTGGAGAAAGCTGGTATAGCTTAGTTCTCTTCTGAGAAAAGGTAGTCAGATCCAACAGCAAAACTTAGACCATCCACATGGCTGAAAGTCATGTCAAGGCCCTGTCTGACCAATCAGGGACGAGTGAACTCCTACCTAAGTAACAGAGATGTTTAAGTATATGCACCCTGAACAAAGCACACTGTAACCAAGAAAGCACAAGAAAGAAAAAAAAATTACTGAGCTTCTACAAAGATCTAGATTCATTATGCAGGTGCTTAGTGATTTGAATGGTCACAATTTCAGGAGAACTGCCTCACTTACTAACATCATCAATATTCAAATATTTTATGAATAAGTAAGTACTTTCATAATGGAGCTAGTTAAATATCCCTGTGGACTCACACAGTATAAATTATGCTCAAATTAATTCTGAATATCTAAGTAAAGGCTTAATATAAGACCAGGTTCTATAATAAGAAAACTTTAACTACACCAGTATGCACTGCTAGAAGATTGTCACATGCTCAAATATGACAGGGTCATAATAGAGGTTTAGTATTGAATACTTGTTATTCATATTGTCAAGGCCTCATCAAAAAGGGGAGTCTTCTACCCTGTAACCCTTCATGGGGAATTTATAATTTACAAGACCTTTGGAAAAGTTGCTTTATTTGACTTTGAATAGGCACTTAAGAAATAATAGGAACAGTTTCTGAAGGATTCATCTGTGGAGCAATTCTGAGTCCCCGCCTGTATTTAGTGCAAACAAATTGCATCTGAATTTCTGGGAATGAGGTTTGAGTCTCAATATACATGAGTACATAACAAATCTTCAACTTGTTCCAATATCAGTTCAAGGATAAGAATCATTACACATCCCCTAAGCAACATAAGAGTTAAACACACATAAATATTCTGTTGTTAATGCAATCAAGTTTTTATTTCCATGAAAAAATGGCAAAGATATGAAAATCGTGTTATGCATGCTTATTGATGTTTTGCTTCTTAGTATCTTCCCTTTGAATCCACACATGATATGACCAGAAGCTAGGCTCCAATCATTGAGGTGATGTTGTGGTGAGAGTTCTGAATGGGAAAGACAGTGGGGAAATGAGGAGTTAGCCTCCCCAGTTTCCACTCTGGAAACAGAATTCTAGAAAATTCTATCTTCCATGTCAGAAAAATAGACAACCACTTTCAAGTCCATAGACAATTGTGCTAGATTTATTTTAACAGGTAACAGTCATTTCTTTTGATTCAGGACAGACATTTTTCCAGCATTTCAGATGTAGAACAGAAAAATCAAGTAGGTCCATATCGTATTTATCTATAATCATGTGTTTGATTTTTATATAGGCTCATACTACGGTACTACTAGGTAAGCTCTGATAGTGTGAATGATACTGTATTTCATATGGCTTTATTCTGGCCATTCTTCAGTTAACTAGATATGCTGAGCCAATAAATTTCCTTGCTGAATTCTATCAAGGTGATTGGGCCAAGATTTCTTGGAAAAGCATTTAGACAACACTGTCATGATAAAAGCTAGTGCTTTAGCAAGAACCTGTTCCACATATGCACAGTGTCCACTCACTGTTTTTCTTACTGGGGATATCCAATATAGCTTACTGTTTATAAATACGTTGCTTTCCCAGCCATAGAGCAGATCAAAGGTGATACTGACTAAGCTTGTCATAGAAAAAGTATCCTGGAAAAACTAAAAATTCTAAGTTTGTGCCACTTTTCTAGGTAGAGTTATTATCAATGAAATCAGCAAACCATGGCTACTCAATTGAGAAGACTGTGGTTATGCTCAATACAAATCTTAGGAGCAGATAACATTTTCTGACAGGTACTTCCAATTCCCTACACGGCATGAGTTTATTTATTATCCTTTACACAGGAAACTCAGTTTTGATCAATGAGACATAAGTGGAAGGTGACGATGAGAAATGCAGCTCTGGTTATTCTATGTTCTTATATCTCTGTTTGACTTTTCCTATGTCTTCCATGAGGACATATTGTCTGGAACTGACCAAATCTTTTGGGACAATGATTGAAATCTACTTTGAGGGTAAGGTACTGAGAAGTGCAGGTGTTGGAGCTAATATAACTGATAAGCTGCTTTTTTATACAAAAGATTTATTTTATTTTTACTGAAAAGTCAGATATATAGAGAGGAGGAGACACAGAGAGAAAGATCTTCCTTCCTCTGATTCACTCCTCAAGAGGCTGCAACAGCCAAAGCTGCGCCAATGTGAAGCCAGGAGCCAGGAGCCTCTTTCATGTCTCTCATGCGGGTACAGGGTCCCAAGGCTTTGGGTCATCCTCAACAGCTTTCCAGGACACAGGCAGGGAACCGGATGGGAAGTGGCACTGCCAGGATTTAAACTGGTGACCATATTGGGACCCCAGTGTTCAAGGCGAGGACTTCATTGCCAGGCCCCTCGAAGCTGCCTTTTCATAAGTGGATGTTCTTGGAAGGGTTGGGGGAATTGGCTGTTGTATCCCATGTGTTTTGATGTTTTTTATTTCAGTTTTATTTATTTCAAATAATTTCTTTTCTGTTGTTGAATTCATCACTAGCTCATGGGTTACATCATTTTTCCAAAGAGACTTTGGTGTTTCCTTTTTGTCACTCATGTGTTGGTTATTCAGTGGTATATTTTTTCATGGTGTTGTAATTTGTTTTGATGTTTGTTGTTATTGTTTCTGTTCCAACTCATACCAGTTGTTGACCTTGTTTCTCGGCTTCTCAATTATGCAAATGTGTAGTGATGGAGTACTGGGGTCTATCATATACAGATGTGGGGGTATAATGGAACATGCGTCCCTACTTCCAGACGGATGATGGATTCCCAATGAAACTGTTGGACATGTGTAGACAATGGGATGCTGGACTGTCTGACATTGTCTGTACCAGCAATGTCGGGGTACACTTAAATAAGAGACTGATGGAATTGTGATTTCCTTATGAAAGACTACACTGTTGTAGTAAAATGGGGAAAATCTGTCGGGAGTGGGAGTTTGGGGGTGAATCCCAACCTATATGAAATTGTATCATATAATTCAAAATACAAAATAAAAACACATTTAAAAATCAAATAAAAAAGGAGAACAACTACTGTTTAAAAAATGGGCAAGCATGAGCTCGCTCAAAGCTAAGTTAGTAAATGAGGCAGTTGGATGGAGACTGTGCAAATGCCTAGAAGAAGCAGAAGATGACTCAGGAAATGAAAATGGGAGAGGCGGAGAAGTCAGAAAATGGATAGCCTGTCAATCAACTAATACAAGGATACTTCAAGAAATTCCTGGAAAATAGCTTTTTTAAAAATTATTTTTAAAAAAGATTTATTTTTATTACAAAGTCAGATATACAGAGAGGAGGAGAGACAGAGAGGAAGATCTTCCGTCCGATGATTCACTCCCCAAGTGAGCTGCAACGACCGGTGCGCGCCGATCCGATGCCAGGAACCAGGAACCTCTTCCAGGTCTCCCACGTGGGTGCAGGGTACCAAAGCATTGGACCATCCTCAACTGCTTTCCCAGGCCACAAGCAGGGAGCTGGATGGGAAGTGGAGCTGCCGGGATTAGAACCGGCGCCCATATGGGATCCCGGGGCGTTCAAGGGGAGGACTTTAGCCGCTAGGCCACGCTGGGCCCGAAAAAAGCTTTTTAAAGAGACATACATTCGTGGGATGGGTCTTTAAACAGTTCATGGAAATATGCAGCATGGAACACTATGGAAGGATTTCAATTTCTTTTGGACCATAATGAACTTCTAGTTTCATTTTTTTTTTTCTGCCAATTTTTTGAAGTAGCATACTATACTAAAGACCTTTTCTTCCCATGTGCTCCTTTTGTAGGTCTTTGTGTGCCTCTGAGTCAGGAACTAAAGATGGTAAGGGTCAGGAAGGAGGTATGGATAGTGCACATATGTGTATGTTAGAGACACGGTACAGTAATCAGGACATTTTTGTCTTTTAGACAGGATGATACAAATGTTTAAAGAAATAATATAATATCAATATTTTCTGCTACAAAATTGAGAAAGTGTTCTCAGAAGATGTACATTCCTTTCAAATACAGTTGTATTAGCTCTTTTGCAACAGTCAAAGCTGAAAGTGAGGATAAATCAAGAATTTTTTTGAAAGATCCCAGCCAAAAAAATTGATGTGAATATACATTTAAAAAAATAATGCCCACACTATAATACGCTGCTTTTGGACTGTAATTTGTTTATCATCATTCTGAGTGTTTCCACACAGATGATTATCTGAAGAGGAGGTTTAAGGAAGGCAAACATGGCTATCCCAGGTAATTTTGAAGCCCCAAATATCACTCAGTTTAGGACCTAAAATGACTTCTTTGTGTTATTATATCTCAAGACACACTTATAATGGTCAAGCAAGGATGTGTAAACAAAAGTAGAACTCTATCAACTTCCGATCCAGAAGAGCAAAGCTGCAGTCTCTAGCCCTCATTGTAGACTGTCAAAAACCAGAGGATGTGCCAAATACATTCTTGTCATTGACATGGTAGCTATTTAGTGCCTTTTGAATAGGCAATGAATAATAATATTGGGAGACATGAATTTACAGTGTCTTTGTCCTTTTTTGTTTTTCGTGTGTATGTGAATAACTTTAATTCATGTATTCACTTTTCCTTGGTTACTTTTAGAATATTTAATGAGTTATAATAGGAAACACATTTATCAACAGATAAGAGACATTTAAAATGTTTTCTTTATTCACTTCCACTTTCTCTTGATAAAAGGACTTTGAATTTCCTTCATATATTCAGCTGAATTCATCCACACCTGTGTCTTTGAATGTGAACATCACTTCCACGTCTTGTAAAAGGCCTTAGTTGACACGAACATATTTCACATTCCTGGAACTGACGGCTCTCAAACCACTGGGATGGAAGGAGATGTTTTCTGTGGGTTGAAAGAGCACAGGTGATGCAAATTAGCAGTCTCCCTCCCTTTCAAAGTAATTCTTTGCTCCAAGAGGGAAGTCAGTGTCCATGGAGCTGTACAGCCTCAGTGTTGTGCTGGGAAACTCTAAATGAACTGCCACTTTGGCCTTTTGATTGTGTTTTAACATCCAGAATACTCGGGCAAATCCAAACAGTACATTGAAATACTTCGCATAACCTTTCATCTTTATTAACCTAACTCATGATTCCCATCTCTTCCACTGTATATTCTTGCCTTTATTTGAAAGTCTTTACCAAGAAAGTTATGTCCTGAATAATTTATACTTTTTCTTTGAATTGTTTTCTCTATTTGAAGGAATTCTGGTTATATTTCTTCAATCCTTCTATTTAGTCTTCACTGTTGCCTCATGCAGGGTGTATGAGAATCTCAGTGACACATATTGTGACATCTTTTTCAGGCATCACCTTGTTTATTTTTGATTCTGCTAATTTTTCACGTTCTTATTTGGTTTGTAATATCTAAAATGAATCAATTCTCTTTTAGTAAATTGTGGAAAAAAAGAATTAATGAGGCACACCACTTCTCAATCCTGAGAAAGCAATGTGTCAGGTTATGTAGCATTGTGCTTGCAAAACTATGTTTATTCCTGTATGCCTACGAAAATTTGACTTATTTTACATTAATGAATAATTTTATTTTTAACAGGATAATGCTGTCTTAACAGCATGCTATGGGATAAATACACTAAAAAAAGACTTATCAAAGTAGTTTAATGTTAGAAAAATGTAATTGCGCTGCATGCAACAGCATCTTAAGATTTCAACTGTATTTCACTTCAAGGAAGGATGTGACTTATGAACATTTTATAAATCTAATCTCAGAAAACAATGGCCTGAATAATCTGTGCTTTCGTGCAAAATGTTTATGCTGTTTACCATACATCATTTCTTGACCATTTCAGTGTCAATAAGATTGTAGCATTTAACCTGATACTGTAGCTAATACCATTAAATTCATGGGAGTATATTTGGATTTTTTTAAACTTCTTTTGCTAAAAGATATGCAATTGTTTTTAACTTGTGATTTGGAGCAAAGACAGAAAACCCAGCTTACTCTTGCCAATTAATGAAACATATAATGATGCCATTTTTACTATGGCATTTAAAAAATGTTATTATCACATTAAGTATTCTTACTTTTGTTCCTGTTTACGCTTCTGTTACAGAGCTCAATGTATCACTCTTACACACTGGTCATTTTTACATACCTTAATTATTTTGAGAAAGTAAAGATCAGCATATAGTTTTCTTTTACTGTCCTTCATTCTTATTTCAATCAAATGTGATTTGTCATGGAATATATATAAGAAAATACAGTAGTTAATATATTTTTTTCAGAAATTCAACATAATCTCTGCATCAAAGAGAGAATAAAATTAGTCGAGGTTCTAAAGAAGTTTGAGTTTCCACTATCGTTCTCACCTGTTTCTGTTTTATTATAAAGTGGCAAATATAACTACCATTATAAATATACAATTATATATAAAATTTTGCATTTGAACCATTTTTTGTTTTTCTGAAACTGAAGATCAAAAATAAAATAAAACTCTAATATATCCTGATTTCAGAAGCATATTCATACATTTATATTTGTAGAACCATCCTCTATTTCAATCACTATTTAGTGATTCTGACATTAAAAACAGAATTTACAATTTCTATAACAGAGAAATAATCACAGCTTTTTGTGCTGTTAAAATCAGTGGGGAATTTTTATGCTTCATTGTGTTACATTTTGCTCAGATAAAATTAAGCAATACCATGGAGAACCTTTTCAAGAACAAACAGAGTTGTAGATTCATCTGTGAGGATAAAATAGTCAATTCGCTCTTTCTGGATATATTATAAAAACTTAATCTTTGTGTAGTCATTCTTTGTTACCAAGAAACCAGTGGTCCTATTTTAAGACTTTATCACTTGTCAATAAGCAATTAAGCCATTCTTCATCCTTTGCTCTTGCATCAATACTCTCATCTCCTGGCAATGGCAAACAAGACCACACATCCAGATACAAACGGTTATTGTCTCAAGTAAAGAACTTTGCGAAACAGGTGTTCTGAAGTGGGAATGATAAAGGGACGCTCTGTTGCCCTCTGCTTTCCTGAAGCACAAAGGCCTCTATATCAGCAACCGTAACATCAACACCACCTGTCTCTTCCTCAAACTTTCAGCTTCAAAATGAAGATTTTGACCAGAAAAACATTCTTGGGGTTTCTTGTGTTTTGATTTCATGGTTTAGTCCACGGGTTTTGAAACATGTAAGAATAAGTACTCTCAGAATAAACATGACTTGATTTACATATACATTTAACATAAGTGTACTAGGAGCCATAATTTTCTTGAGACTATTCCAACACATGCTTTAAAGACCGTATTTCAAATAGGGAAGCTTAAATTATGGATGAATTCAAGATTCAGAAATCAAACCAATGAAACCTTTTTTAAAACTTTTTCATATTTTGAAGTATAATGGGCCAATATATATTTATATTGCAAATGTTTTTAAAGACAGCAAATACTTTTTCCAAATAAAACTTCCATTTATTTTCGAACCAGACAGCAGTTACACAAACATTCACCCTGTGCTCTGAAGTATGATTTTTTCGTATATGTGTAGAACAATTACAAGTGTTCCAAATTATTCTTTGAAATGAATTGGAAATGAAACAAGGCTAATTTCCAAAACATTTTTACTGCAATGAATATTTGCTTAACATAATATGGAGAAACACAATATGCAATTTTTTTTTGAGTTGGAAACTCTGCTTTTTAAGTGATAAGGAGACAAACGTAGGCCTAGGTAACAAAGGACTGACAAGGTGAAGAGATTTTGTTTGAGATTTATGTCTCTAACATTTTTCACTTAGTTGCAGAAAGTAGATCCCATCACAAAATTATCAGTGGAATTAATGATTGTGACTTCCATCAAATGTATTACTTGTGAAATTGACAAGCGTATTGATTAGTATCTGTGTTTTACCACGAAAGCTCAAGTGATTTCATACGAAAAGAACAGTGACCCATTTTGTTGATGTCTCTATTTTATTATTTTTTTCCAAAGAAAATAAGGCTTTGTGCTTGGGATTTGTTTGGTCCTGGAAATGACATGTGTATTTATAATCATGTTGAATCAAGAGTGACAAGGAATATACAGCCAGGTTTTTATTTTTTTTACAAAGATATTATTTTCCTATAACAGCAACATCCCTTTTAAAGTTTTGTTTTTCTGTTTGACTTCCCAAATATTTTGATTAAATAAATACCTCTGACAAGCTGTGCTCAATACTCTTGTCTAAATGCATGGCATCTATCTTTCCAAAATGATGTGACTAAATCTTTGATTTCATCCTCTAAACCCCTGAAAACAGAAATAGGATACTTGGTGAAGGACACAGACTTCTGTTGCAGAATAATGGTTGTACAGAGTGAGGGAACCTATGCTGATCTTGAAGGAATACAGCAACCAAATGGCAAGGTTTGAGGTGAGAGCCTAGAGCTTCTGCAAAGTGTATATATTTTAGGGTCATATTTGGAACAATACATGCTGGACAGTAGAGATAATAGGAGAAGTTACATGCTAAGTCTTCTTGTTGATAATATCCATAAATCTGCAAACATTTGCTATCATTCTGATTTATTTTGTTTCAATTTGGATGTCTCTATTCTGTTCTTGATTTGTAGGACTAACCAGATCTATTTATTTCAATGCAAATGTGTAACATTTATGTCTCTTCCTTAATTAAAAAATATTTTAGTGTCTTTGACTGTATTTGCCTTATCTTACACTGAGTTCTTTTTCATTATTGACGCCACTTGCAAAACCCCTGAAGTTAGGGCTGCTATTTTAATGCTACTTGTCTATGTCCCTTGGAAATTTAGTGTACTACTGGCATTCCTCTGTGTTCTAGAAGATAGAATTTATTGTCAACTAGACTTACAAATGAGAACATATAAAGCAAGAAATAAACTACTGGTTTAATAATATATATGTTAGAAATTTCACAGCCCCACCTCCCAATTTTGTGGCAGATTTTGGAAATGCTATATAAATAAAACAATTTACTTTGACCCATTTCCTAGGATTTATTTCTTATGTGTAACAGCTCTTCCTGCTATAAAATATGGCCTAAAATGCTCTTCAAATAGCTAGCCACACATCTACATCCTCAAAGGTGTCCGGAAGGCACAAAGTCAGACCCAAAGGCAAGAGTGAGTAATTCAGACCACACTGCCTGGACACAGTAATGGAAGAGAATTCTAAACTTTAGCATTCCCTAAATTATCCAAAATAAAGAAGATCTTGGATTCACAGATTTGATGAGAATATGACATATCTTGGGAGAATCTGAAACTTCTCATGAGAAATTAAATCAGTGAATGCTGTTACATTCAATGTAAGACTAGGCTTTTGCATAAAACAATCTGAAATAACAGCTTCAAAAATAATGTTTAAAACTTTTCTTGGAGCTGCATGCTTTCTGGCTATATCTTACTGGTATCACAACAGATTATATAATCATAAATGCCTAATTTCAAGATGAAAAAAAAATCCCAGATGCAGAATGTAGGTCAGTGTTGATTCCAGGTTTCTAAACAAAATACAAAGTCAAACCATATCCGACAGCATACAGTTAGCCCATGTTTCAGCTATTTAGCTATAACATCCATGGAAAAGTCCAATATTCTAAAACCCTTTCCTTCAAGATGATAACTTTATTTCATCTTTATTAAAGTTATGTCTTTATTACAATCAACCACTATTAATAATAAGATTTTCATTTAAGGTGAAGTTCTGATTTTTTTCCTTTGATTTAGGTGTACTAATTTGAGCATGTGAATTTTCTACATTGCAAGAGGCAAGCTTTGTTCTTTTTTTGTCCTACACAAGGAAGATTTTGAGTGCAAAATCTTTGCCACTAGGTCTTGCGTTGCCATTTTATTTTTCTCTCCTTGGGTGAGTAGATTAGAAGGACATGGGAAGGCAAGGGGAAGGGTAGGACTGAGAGGGAAGAAGGGTTCTCAGCTATGTTGAATCTTGATTCACGACTTTGCCTCCATTCATGGTTGGGGTTCCAGAACTTTTCCTTGAACGCCCTTGTTTTTCTCCAATTTCATGTAGTGATGGTTCTCTATACATACACACTGGAAAGACAAAATGCAACAATTACTCATTAGAGTCAGTACCAATTCACCCACAATAAATTCTCAGATTTCATTTTTGCAATTCTTCATTCTCATCATCAGCAGTTTTGCCCTCTGTAAGTGTTGGAGGGGCACACATAGTTCTGTTCTAGTTCTTACAGTCACAACCTTTTAAGCCTTCTTAAACTGTAGACCTCGGAGTCTTCTCTGTTTACTTAAAGATAAGGATTGAGTCTTTGTGGTGTCCTAATCTATACAATAAGATTTTCATCCAGTTACAGGGGGATATTCAAGTTAGAGCATTTCAAAATAGAAACAGATATTTTAACTTTAGTTTTTAGGTTTGGGAAGGAAAAATATTTACTTACATGTTCCCATCTTTACCCGACTACAAGAACTGTGAAACTGGTATGTCAAAAGAAATGTTTATTTGTAATTTTCAGAACACCATATGTAATAAATAATGAGAGAGAAAATATACAAAGGAAAGATAATGAAACAGTTCCTCCAACTGGGATAAAATTCTTTCATCTGCAATAACTAATGCAGTCCAAGATTTTTTTAATCACTAACTGTAAATGTGATTATGCAACTCTGAGATCTCAGTTATATCTATATGAACAGTTTCTTCTCCGCTCTCTAGTTTGGCTCAATACTCAGTCATCAGTGAACTCCCATGCCTGTTGTTAGGTGATTGCATACAAAGAACAATGTCTTCTAACTCCAATCTGTTCTTGTAGGATAGAACCTATCAACATACAGATTATATAGTTCAACTTCTTTATACTGTTGTGAAGAAGAAAAATATAACTGTTGTGGATTACATAATATATTTTACTAAAATATCAGGGATTATTTTCATTCTTCATTTAGGGACAGCCGGTTAGTTAACTATATCCACTGTTGAATATTCACTACAATGGTATAATAGCTCAAATATTATTTTAATACCAAATGCCTCTTTATTTTGGGCTTTGAGTAGTTAGAGTCCTCAACTTGTGAACCACTGTTCTCTTGTGCACCTCTGGTTCACCCTCCAAGTGGCTGCTACTGGTACTGATAAGGAATGCCAGCATCACAGCTGGTGGCTTAACTTGTTTAAACCAAAATGCTGACCCCCATATTCTGCATTTTAAATAAGCTTGATATTAATGTTGGTAAAACACAGACCACAATTTGAGTCCCACAATGTCTATACACAGACTATGTTTCAGTTCATCATCAAAAATTATTCCACATACACATTTTTAAGTGAAATTGTAAATGTTTCAATTAATTTATTGAGTGGCTCTTACAATATCTGCAGAGGACCTTTCAATGAAGTAATGGCCTATACAAAGCAAACTAACTCAGACATCCTTCAGTTTGCAAATAGCACAAGTTGGTAATTCACGTTGCTTTTTAAAATTATAAAAACCAGAAGTGCCTTATGAAAAATCCTAATCAGATATCTTCTTTATTTAAATATTACTTGTTTATTTATTATTAAAGATTTATTTTTTATTGGAAAGACAGATATACAAAGAGAAGGAGAGACAGTGAGAAAGATCTTTTATCTGCTGGTCCACTCTCCACTGGCCAGAACTGAGCCTATCCGAAGTGAGGAATCAGGAGCTTCCTCTGGGTCTCGCGTACAGTACAGGGTTCCAAGGCTTTGGGCCAACCACTGCTGCTTTCCCAGGTTACTACTCAGTGCCAGCCTCATATTCAAACTTTGAAGTTGCTTAAGTATGGTTGTTCTTTCCTAAATTCATTATAAGTAAAATATCTCTCTGTGTCTCTAATCCTTTTAAAGGATAAATGGATCTTTTTAAAAAGAACGTATGAATGAACAACCCAAGTATCAGGCAATAAATGAATAACACACACACATACAAAAACAGAATGCAGAAGTGTTTTATAAAATGTACTATAAATACGAAATATGAGCTAAAATAATTGAGTGTAAGTAAAAAGCCAAAACCAATAATCCCTTAAAATATTTGTAATGTCAAATAATGAAGGAAAGAGGAATTGGGAGAGGGAGAGAGAGGGAAGGAAGTATGGCTGTTTTGAGAACTGTACTCAAGGAATAAAAAATATGATTTTTCATAAAATTGTAATCTATTTACTTTTTAAAAGTTGTATTTCTTTTTACTGGAGAGGCAGACTTACAGAGAGGAGATACAAAGAGAAAGATCATCCATCCATTTGTTCACTCACGCAGTGGCCGCAATGGCTGGAACTGAGCTAATGCAAAGCCAGGAGTGAGGAATGTCCTCCAGGTCTCCCACATAGGTACAGGGTCTCAAGGTTTTGGGGTACCCTATACTGCTTTGCCAGGCCACAAGCAGGAAGCTGGCTGGGAACTGGATCAGCTGAACATGAACTAGCGCCCATATGGAATCGCGGCACAAGCAAGGCAGGGATTTTGCCACTGAGCCATCATGCCAGCCCTTAATATTAAAATGAAAATCTTAAAACTTATTCAAAGCATTTAAAAATAATTATTTTGTCTATAATAATCCTTTGATGAACATAGATAATACATTAACAACTTCATTTTTTAAATATAAACGGACTTCTCTAGTCAGATAGTAAGTATTGCCAAGTTAAGATCATGTGGTTTCACATTCTTAATGAAGACACTTTAATAGACTCAGAAAAGCAAAATTCATCAAATAAACAATGCACAATATATAACAGGAGTCTAAAATTCCTCCTAAGTCTCCCATGTGGGTGGTAGGTGCCAAAGCAATAGAATCATCCCCTACAGCCCTCCAAGGCACATCAGAAAGGAGAGGTTCGTATGGGATGCTGAAAAGCAGGGAAATCCTGACATGTTACATTACAACACTGGCCCCAAGTCAATGCTATTTTACTAAATATTCCTAACGATGTCCTAAACTGAAAACAAATGCTGCATAGTATAACAACCAAAATGGCACTGTCAAATATGAGAACAAATAAGAAGTGTTGGTAAGTATTTGGAGGAAAACTGAGCAATAAGGCTAGTAGAACTAACTTAAATAAGAGCTAAACAAATTTCTTATAAGAATATGTAAACCGCAATCATAACACGCATGAGTCTAAATTTGAGAGTACATGAATAGATGTTGCCTTCAGTAACTATGTGGCTAAATAAGGACATTAATTCAATTTCTAACTAGAAAATGTCTGTGTTACATGACAATGATATAACTAATTAATTTATTTGAGAAATATTAGCCAGACTAAAGCTGTATGAATTCTAAATGCAGCTGTTAGCAGCATTGAAATTTATGACTCCTTCTGGTGTCCTGGAAATACATTCTCAATTTCTTATGAACTAATTTAGTCGAGGCTTCATTACATACATGAGGCCTTTTGCGCATCTAACTCACCCATTCCAAGTACCATAACTTTGACTACAATTGAAATGTGAGGTAATCTAATTCAACCTAGCATGTCTTAATTGACTGGAATACTCAATTTGGCTTAAAAGAAACCTAAACAAAAAAACCAATGATAAATCAGCATTTGCTAATCCCACATAAAAATGAGAACCACATATGCCTCAGTTTCTAGTGAAATTAATCACAGTGTTATTTGCCTCTCACTACAAACTTCGAAATTCTATAGTCAATGCTTCATTGATCTTCAATCACACACCACCAAGAAATTGGGAGAAACTTTTGGAAGCATGCCTATGGCTCTACAAATTTTTAAATCTCTATTTTCTTGAATTTTCCAGTACCTGGAATGAATAAAAAATTTAGTACTCTATTTCTTTTGATGAAAAGAATTTTCTATAGGGGCTCGGCAGCGTGGCCCAGTGGCTAAGGTCCTCGCCTTGATCCCATATGGCTGCTGGTTCTAATCCTGGCAGCTCCACTTCCTCTCTCAATCTCTCCTCCTCTCAGTATTTCTGACTTTGTAATAAAAATAAAATAAATCTTTTTTTAAAAAAAAGAATTTTCTATACCAAAAATAAAATGAAAATCTAACGAAATTCAACCAAAAGGAAACGAACGCCTTAAGCTCCACCAGGTCTCAAGCATTAAACTGTATTAAATACTCTAAAATGTACCAGTATGTAATTGAAGTGTTTAACTGAGTTACTCTGTCTCTCATTCTCTCTGTAAGTCTGACTGCCTTTCCAATAAAAATAAATACATATTAAAAAAAGAACAAAACAAAGGTTGAAAGAAACAAAGGAGGAAAAAATGGAAGGAAGAAGAAAGGAGGAAAGAATGGCAGAAGGAAAGAGAGGAAGAAAGAAGGAAATAAAGGAGGAAAAAGAAAGAAAGAAAGAAAAAGAGAAAGAAAGGAGGGAGGGAGGAAGGAAGGAAAAAAGGCAGGTGGTTAACTGTAACTTTTTCCTTTTCCTATATTACTTTTATGGGAAGCTATAGTGCCTAGTAATTGAATGACATTCTGATGCTCATTACATGTAATGGCTCCATTATTTAGCAGCCCTCAAATGTAACACCTTATTCTCGCCAACTGTGGGTGAAGAACCTGGAACTTTAAGAAGTGCAAATTAATGGACTAACACAGACCCACAGGATTTAAAATGTATTAGTTAGAATGTAAAAATACATATTTTTGTGTGTTCTTCATTTGTTTCTGAGGCATACACAATTTGTACAGCTGATATCCTTAATATATGTTCGTAAATCATTTGAATCACAATTAAACTATATGTATTTGAAAGAAAGAATTCAAAAAGTTCACAGAAAATGGAATTAAAATTTAAGTTTATTTTGATGAAAAATGTTCCATGCATCAGATAATCACGGTATACATTTTTCATGGACTTTCTGAAGAACAGATGTGCTACTTTCAGATTTTCTTGCACAGAATGAAAACACAAAATACACGCACCACTTACAGTAAGGATACTATGATGTTAAATTAAACTATAATAGTTCTGGTAAATTTGTCACTTTCTAACTATAAGGTCCTCACTGTGTTACAAGACCAACCTGAATGCCAGTTTCCTCTTATGTAAAAAAGAGATAATAAATATTAACCAGAAAAGTTACAAGGTTTTAGTGACTATCAAATGATACCTTAGAGAATCTGGTGCTGTGGCACAGCGGGAAAAGCAGCCATTTAAGACTAAGTGGCAGATGAAGACCCAAAGACTTGAGTCCTTGATGCCCAAGTGAAAAATCTGGGTAAGCTTCATGGTTCTTGATTTCCACCTGAGATAATTCTGGATTTGTGGAGTCAATCAGCAGATGGAAGACCTCATTTGCTTCTCCCCCATTCTCTCTTTTCCTCTTTCAAAGCAACATTTTTTTTTCTTAAAATGATACTTCTATTAGAGTTGCAGTGATAATATAGTATGTAGATGGCATATGAAGCCATATAGCACCAGCTGATTATTGCCACTGGATTCCTGGCCAATTGTCGAAAAGTTGAGAGTGCTGGTAATAATAAGGAAAAACTAGCTATAAATCTGAAAGTTAATACTGCTCAGTTGTTTATATGTGGACAGGCTGTGTGCGGTGTCATTGCATCTTTGCTGACTAAATCTGTTTTCAAGATGGAGACGATCTGAATTTTGCTTTGGATTAAATGCATAAATTACAGAAGAACTGTTATCTTTTATCTGTTTGCATAAAAAATGAAGCGTGATTAAAATTTTTAACGCTACCATTTTAATCAAATTTTCCTTGGCCCTCTGTAATTTTCAGGAAGTGGAAAGGTTAGATTGCTCTGTTAGCTAATGCACCATTAAAGATATTTAATTGTTTTAATAGCAGATCATAGAAGGGCATGGAGAATTAACATGAAGCAATTTCATGCCTTAATTACTGTCACATGCAATCCAGTTGGAACCAACGGGAATTTTAAGTGCTACTTTGGAAGCAATGCATTCCTGCAAGAAAGCATCCAGCATGCCTTAAATATTTATTATGAAAGAAACCTAGATGAAGGGTACTAGAGGAAGAGGTAGGAGAGCTTCATGAAAGTCTAAATTCCAAAACCAACAAAAAGCTACTTTGAATGAATTACAGTAGATTGCAGATGGAAAGCACTACAGGCTGGCCAAGAACCAAAAAAAAAGGAATGACAGGAAAACACAATTACCATTTCTGTAATTAAAACAACAAGGGATATAAAAAGTAGTTATTTCTTCATTCTGTTTTTGTCTTACTTTGGTTGAGTTCTGAAGAAAACAAATAAATCATAGGGTTCTCTCGACACTTATTTTAAACTAAAATATCAAAGCAAATTTTTAAAAAGATTTATTTATTATTTTTATTACAAAGTCAAATATACAGAGGGAAGGAGAGATAGAGAGGAAGATCTTCTGTGCAATGATTCACTCCCCAAGTGACTGCAACAGCCGGTGCTTTGCTGATCTGGAACCAGGAGCCAGGAGCTCTTTTGGGTCTCCCACATGGGTGCAGGGTCCCAAGGCTTTGCGCCACCCTGGACTGCTTTCCCAGGCCACAGGCAGGGAGCTGGATGGGAAGCAGGGCTGCTGGGATATGAATCCGTGCCCATATGGGATTCCAGTATATGCAAGGTAAGGACTTTAACCACTAGGCCACCATGCCGGACCCATAAATTTTCTATTTTTCTCTTCCCAATTCAGAAGTCCAAATTTGTTTACTTCTTTGATTTCTTGTGTAGTTTTGGGAAAGATTACTATTTTTCTGTAAAAAAATTCATTTTTCCTCACCTTTATTCCTCATTTAGTGCCACACCATGCAGCATTTATTTAATTAATAAAATAATAAAAGAATGCCTATTTTCCAAGTGGGAATTAAAAAGGTACCTTACAATTAATATGACAATTCTCTAGAGATATCTGAATTTCTTATATTGTATATTAGAAGTTATATACAATATATAAATATATACTGTTTATTATATAATATACTGTATGTTTTATGCTCTATATTATATGTAGCATGTATACTATATATAAATATAAATATTAGAATAGTATATATATACACATATATATATATGTATATATATATATATATATATGTATATATAATGCATAGTAAGGCCTCGAGCGGTAGCCTAGCAGCTAAAGTCCTCTCTGAACGTGCTGGGATTCTGTATGGGCACCAGATCTAATTCCGGCAGCCCCATTTCCCATCCAGCTCCTTGCCTGTGGCCTGGGGAACCAGTTGAGAATGGCCCGAATATTTAGGACCCTATACCTGTGTGGGAGACCTGGAAGAGGCTCTGGGCTCCTAGCTTTGGATTGGTTCTCTCTAGCCATTGTTGCCACTTGGGGAGTGAACCAGCAGACAGAAGATTTTCATCTCTACCTCTCTTCCTCTCTGTATATCTGCCTTTCCAATAAAAATAAATAAATCTTAAATATATATGTTATAGTAAACATATAAAAATAATTTTATAAAATGTGATGTATGTAAACATATCATAAATATATAAAACACTATATATTTTAATACATAGTATATATTATATAATATGTGCATATTATATATACTATATATTTATTATATAGTATATATAATATAGAATACTATATGTTACATAATATATAGTATTATATGTATGCTATATATTCTAATATATTCTAATATTCTAATATTCGATTCCAATGAAACAGAAAGAGTTTATATTGGACTTCATCCTCAGGATTGATTGAGGTTGAAAAGGTTTTCAAAATCATTTCGGAATCTACATCCATATTCTTGATTTGAAAATTATCATTACTTTCATAGTGTTCACTTGCTATACTTTAGGTTAATTTCTTGGTTAACAATTTTTGTAAAATGATTAATATTAATGCCAATCTCTGTATAGTAACATATTCCAACACTAAAACAAACCTATCTTAATAATAAAAGGTTAAATGTAACATATTTAATATACTTCGTTCTATTATGTCAGAGAGACTAAACCTAATTAAGTTTGTTCTAACACATCAATCACAAGAATTTGGAGAAATTTAAATCAGTTGTAGTCTGATTTAATTAAAATAAGCCTTGTAAACAAGTATACCAAGTCTTAAAACTTAGTTGCAATAAGAATGACTTAGGGACCAGTACCCGCAATGGCTCAGTGACTAAATCCTCACCTTGCAAGTGCAGGGATCCCATACAGACACCAGTTCATGCCATGGCTGCTCCAGTTCCCATCCACCTCTTTGTGGCCTGGGAGAGCAGTAAAGGATAGCCAACTGAGAGACCTGGAGAAAGTTCCCAGCTCATGGCTTCAGATTGGCTCAGCTCTGGCTGTTGCAGCCTCTTGGGGAGTGAACCAGCCTATGGAAGACCTTTTTCTGTCTCTCCTACTCTGCTAAATCTGTCTTTCCAATAAAAATAACTAAATATTAACGAGAAGAATGCCTTGAGGGCCAGCACAGTGGCATAGTGGCTCAGCATGCTAATTCTTTCCATGTAGTGCTGTCATCCTGTGTAGGATCCAATTCATGTCCCAGCTGCTTCATTTCCAATCTAGCCCCTTGCTTATGGACTGGGAACCAAGAGCACAAGCCTTTGGTCCACTGAAACTACAA
This sequence comes from Ochotona princeps, assembly GCF_030435755.1. Taxonomy (NCBI): domain Eukaryota; kingdom Metazoa; phylum Chordata; class Mammalia; order Lagomorpha; family Ochotonidae; genus Ochotona; species Ochotona princeps. The sequence goes on along the minus strand of NC_080834.1, from coordinate 95,010,135 downwards.
GGAAGACCCAGAAGACACCCCTTGTTCCTAGCTTCAGATTGGCTCAGCTGCAACTGTTGGGGTCATTTCTGGAGTAAGCCAGTAGATGGAAGATCTCTTCTGTGTTTCTCCTCTCTGTAAATCTGCATTTCACATAAAAATAAATGCATTTTAAAGGAATGATTTGTGTAGATTTTAATCTTTAGATTTCTACTCAAATCCTGATTTAGTAAATCAGCTTTAGGGTCTGAGAATTTCAGTTTTAAGAATACTCAAATGGTTATGATACTTTGTTTGGAAAAAGTGTTCTACAATATTCTGCTATGACTTAAACACACATTTCTCAAAGCAACATTTCTAACAAGGAAAATACAAAACAATTAACTGCACTCCTTGGGTTGTGTTTGTGTGTGTGTTTGTGTGAATATTTTATAATCTTCGCAATATATCAATTTGAGATGAGTCAATTTTTCCTTTATTGATTGTTTATTTCTTAAGTAGCTTTTTCAACTGACAGCGACTTTATTCAGAAACATCTTTCTTCAAAAGCTGAAGCCTTTGAAAAGTGCACACATTTTTTTCAGTGGTACGAGATGAGATCTTGAATACCAAACCACTTGTAAATGCTGAGTAATGAACTTGTGGGGGAAGGAAAGAGAAGAAAAGAAAGAAACCCCATCTTTTTCTTTGTCAAAAGGCATGTGGCTACTATATGTGGAAATTTAGGAGAATTTAAATCCTGGGGAGTTATTTATCTTTAATGTGAACAATGCTTTGGCGGGGTACAGGCAACCCACATAAGTAGAGGTTGATATGCAATATACACAGCAATAGGCTTAAGTAGCAAGCCTATCTGACTGTCTGAGTAGATGGTCCTGCAACTCCCCAGTACCACCCACCGTGTTCTAAGCACAGAATAAGGGCTGAAAGAGTAAAGGAGGAGGGATTGGCAAATCATTGCTATCTTGTGATCAGATGTAAAATCCTCAAACTTCTTCGGTCAAATCTGGGAAAACTTATACTTCAAAATACAATCGCCAACTGTATTGGGTTAAGGGTAGAGATGTTTGAAATAAAAAATAAAACAATGAACTATAAAAGCCTACTTTGGCTTTTACTCCATAAGGGGCCCAATACAAAAAGAAAAACCTGTGAACTATCACTATTTTGCTGCTTTTTTTTGCAGTTTTATTTACTTAAATTTTTTAAATTTATTATTTCTTTCCATGATACAGCTTTGTAGGTATAGGATTGCCCACACTACCTCCTCTTCGTCCTTCCCAATTCTACCCCCCATAACTATGTTTCCCTATATTACAATTATATAGTCCTTCAGCAATAGTCACAATTCAAAGATTCTGCTATCTAAATGTACCATGGTATTGTAGGTATTGGTAATATTAAAAAATCTAATACATTGTCAATGTACATTTAATAGGTTCATTGGCAGTCCATCCTTGATCGCCAGTAGAGATGCATACTGCAGTGTTATCCTCACCTCCCACATGTTTACGTATAAATGGTTTCAACTGGAGATCATTATGCTCAGTGAAATAAGTAAAAGACAAAAGCATATAATGTATTCTCTCTGATATAAGGCAACATCTATTTCTTTTCTAGCTGTGTCTTCCAGTTAAATGCTTACGTTGTCTTACAAAAAATATTATCGAATGTTTAATGTTTAAAGATATGAATTACGGCTAGAAATTTTTTAAATTCTGGCTCTTCATCTGAACAAATTTCATACACCCACCACCAATAACTGATTACAGAAATAATTCATAAAATTATACATTATTCATTCAATAATTTTACAGTGAAATACGGTTAAAGTACTCCTATATGTACATCCTATGTTAGATTCCATGAAGGTATGTGGTTTACCATACTTGTATAGATCGCCATGCAATGTGGGTGCTTCACGAATCTTTTTGTCTAAATTCTCATGTGCAGCAGAAATTTAATATGTTAGAATTCACCAGAAAAGAAGCAATGTATTCTAAGTTTCTTAAGTCCTAACCTGAAAATGGCATTCTCTTAACCGTTCTGATTACTTAATAATAAAACATTTTCCTTAACGTGTCATCCTACTTGTCTCAACCCTGCAAATATGTGAACTAGTTTGCTGTTGAAGTTGTATCATTACATAGCATTCTGGCCTTGTCATTTCCGGTTTTCTCAATATGCACCTATTACTGGTCTTCTGGTTAAGGGGCAGGACAGTGAAGAGATTAAACACAAGAGCATTGTGTTTACCTATCTGTATTGCAATGCCAGATATGTATTAATTCAGTGTGATCTGGGACAAGCAATTTAGTAACTTAAAACATTAGTTTCCTCATCTATAAATAAATACTAAGCATATTACATGTAGTATCTGTATCACAGTAAAACATTAGGGAGAGATCCACTAAAGGTTCCTAACAACGAGAAGCCAAAACTCCAGCTCAGGAAACCTGATTTCTAGATTTGGTTTGTGGGGAAAAACCTGTATGACCAGGCCACTGTTGACATGAGTTTCATATGGGGAGAAAAAATGAGAAACTAAACCCTACTCTAATACCTGCGGTTGACTGTTTAGTTGTCTCCATGTTTGTACTGAAGTACATAGAAAGTCGCACAACTAAAACAGTTCTGGAGCTAGCAACATAGCCATTTTACACATTTTTCTTGGAATCTGTAGTCATTCATCTAGACCCAAGACCGAAATTGATTCAACAAAAGGCAACTATAATTAAGAGAGCAGGTTATGGTTGTTCTGATAATAATTGCTGTAAGAGAGGGTTTGGAGAAGAAATTCAGTGTGTAAAATATATGCATAAAATAAAGTATGTAGATATCTTCCTTTTTCCTTTATATGTTCCTGAATTTCCAAAAGTAGTTAATGCCCATGCCCTACTTTGTTTTAAGAAATTACAAAAATGATGCAATATTTGAAAACGTAATTTGTAAAACACATCACTTTTGAAAATCAATATAGTTTCCGTGGAAGTATTAACTGCTTATGTACTTTCAGTTTCACCATAAAAAATAGGCATTTTCCTGATTTCCTTCGCACTGCACTTAGAATGTTATTGCCTCTCATTTCGTACCTCTCAGCTAAGATTGCATAAACCTGACTATTTATTATTCTCTTGAATCTTGCTGAGACCTAGAATGGAAGGGAGGGATTTAGAAGAAGGCGGTGGAGAAAGGTGAGGAGGGAGGGCTGGGTAGAGAGGACTCTAAGCTAATAAAATCTTCAGTGGTTAAGCTTCTGGCTTGTTTGGCTTACATGCCACACCGGTGTGCCTGGGATAGAGAGCTGCTTCCTGCCCAGCATCCTGTTATGCCTGATAGGCAGCACAGGTCAGACCCTGCACCGGAGCTCCTACCACCCACATGTGACTCCCAAGTTCCTAGATCCTGACTTGGGCCTGTTTTGGGCATTTGGAGAATCAATAAGTAGATGGAGGGTATCTCTCACTTTCTCATGCCACCTTTCAAAGAAATAGGGAAGAATCATTTTAAAAAATCCATGGTTATAAGCACAGAAGTTATGACTCAAATTAAATTTTTACAAAGACCAATATGCTTTTCCAGGGAGATAAAATGGCACATAAACACTGGGGGAAGGGGAAGGAGAACAGGAGACCCACATTATGAAAATACAGTGCAGGAAAGGAAAGCTCCATTTTGTTTTGTTAAAAACATAGGGAACTGAGAAGTTTGACATGGACAAGGAACTCTGAATTTCCCATTTGATTCAATGATTTGAACATTACATGGACTTAACAAGTATCTGTTGGCTACTGACGGTACTCCATGAGAACTATGTACTCTGCATGGTTCATCCAGGCTGACTGCTATACCTGAGATCTTGAGAGACACAAGACTAAGTCACTGCATTCAAGTGCTCCATTTCCTCATAGGAAGAGGTTGAAACAATTTTTAAAATTATGATAATGCAACTTTCTAGAGGAGAAAAAAATTGATATGCAAATACTTCGCCCACTGATATCACTCAACACGTGTTAGGAACATAGATGAAAATCAGTAAATGTGGTCATTCATATGCCATAAGTCTCTTAGTAATGTAACTTTGAGGAAACACTATCTATCTGTGAAATTGTGTCTCCTTAGCATAAAATTATTAATCAACTGCTCAAATTTGAAATAAGTGAGCAACGTTAAATAATCAAGGGACAGGAGTTGCTAGCTCAACTGAGAAAGATATTAATGCTATAAATCTTTATGAACTATAGAAATTAATACACCTTATTAAATTGATAAACCGCATAAATTATATAGACTATAGAAATATAATATAGTAATAATTATATAACAAGTATATATGTAATATAATAAATTTATAATAGATAAAATATAAGTATAATTATATGTTATGAAACTATAAATATGTTACATGTATAAATACTACATTTATAAATACAAATTATTTGTGTTTAATATATGTAACTATAAAATATAAATATATGTATTATATAACAATCAGATTGTAATATAATACATAAATATAATTATAATAAAATAATAAACTACATAAATTAATCAAGTATAGAAATTAGTAGAAAAATGAATTATGATGTTAAATAACTAATGACAATGATTGAGATGGTGATATGTGGTGTATTTCTAAAAGCTTTGGAAACCTTTCAGGTACTAAAGTATTACTGGTTTTTCAAGGGTGTTTACTGAGAAACTGAATTACTGCTTTCAACTCAAGAATCGAAATGACATTTCAAATGGTAAAGTGCTGAATATTTAGCAGAATTTCGTTTTCTTTTTTTTTTTTCTTTTGTTTTGCAATGAAAAGAAGTACTGTGTTTTCTAAATGTCTAACTACTGCTTTTTAAATAAGCCCTCGAGAGTAAAGACACATGGAACAGCACTGGGTCAGACATAAATCAGGATCCAAAGCAAGGAGTTTGGTTTCATACCTTCAATAGGTTTTGGTACAAAATGTGATGAGGGCTTGGTTTTCTTCACTCTGTTCCCCTTCATAATTTGTCCTTCTTTATTGAGTCCCAGAAACCAAGCTCGGCCAGATTCTTGCTGACGATACAGTGTGGAAGAATATATCACGTAGTAGTTTTCAAAAACAGATTCTTTAAATTTGCATTCTGGAGTGAAAACATCCTGCAAAAAATTTTTAAAATAGAAACACAAAACAGAAAAAAAAAGTAGTTAAGAATGCATTAGCAAATATTTAAGGCAAGTGTGTTTGGTTAAAGCAAATGTTGCAAACGCATATTATTTTACCAGTATTTGGAACAAAGATTCATTGCATTAAATCAAACAAAAAACAAGATTTCCTTTGTAGCCAACTTTTACTCCAAAGAACACAACTCTTCAGGTTTCAGTCACTCATCCAACACTTTGGTCAAATCCAAACTAAAGTTTCATAAGTTAAATGATGTACCATTCCTCATTTTAGTGGCCCTCACAGTGTAAATCAGGAACTAGAATTTACCTCCAGCAGCTAAAGTGAATCTGATTCGATCTGTAACATTGATTTATTTAACAGCATAACTGAAGCCCAATACAGTTAAATTGTTCCTAGCATGACAGGGAGTTGGAAGCAGATTCGGACACTGGGTTTGAATAGTAGGCTTAGATGCTAGCTCATTATGTGTTCCCACACCACACATTTCTTCTCACAAACAGGTTTCAGTTTTCAGCCATGAAAATTACTATAGTCATTAAACAAGAAAATCAATGCTTCTGCCTAATAGGTAACAAACTCCTAAGCATTATGTTAGTTTCAAAATTATTTAAATCTTCCTTATGGAATAGTGTAAGCCCAAGAGAGTGTAGTGGGGCTGAAGTCCTGCGTTCTGAGACAAAAGCAGTAGTTCTTTAACCAATACATCGACAAAGGATAAACCAATGCACAGCATTGAAATCCCAATGAGATATCATTCCAAAGAGGTTATCAGAGTAAGAAATCAAAATTGAGGCAACTGCTATCAACTGAACAAACAAGGCATCTGGGTGGGAGTTTGGACACAGCAGGAGTTCAGTGAAGTTACTTCTGTGGGTATTGGCAGCCTTCTTTAGAAACTCAGGTGAAACTTATAAGGAACTTGAGCCAGCATGAACAATTCCTCTATGTACAACCTTGGCAATATGTATGCAATTTCAATTTGAAACTGGTCACCAAAGACTTTACATGACATTTGTTCTTATCACTTCTTTTTTTATGAAGTGAAAAATTAGAGCTTTGGACTTGGAGGAAGCAAACCAATCAAGGCTTTGTTTCTGGTTTCATACATAATAGATATCTAGTGATCAAAACTCTTTTGACTATCATGTTTTTAGCTCTAAATTCAGTTATTTTAAAGAAAATGAAAACATGTATGTAAGAGATCTTAAAATAGTTCATGGAAATGTATTATGAAAAAGGTATGCATAAATTTTGAAAAAATGTACCAGAAATATATCATCTTTTCTATTAACTGTATACAAAAACTATGTAGTTTTACTCTTTATTTGAAAGTCAGGGGCAGGGAGACAGAGCAAGTTCTTTCAGCTTCCATTGCACATCCTAAATTGCCACAACGCTCAGTCTGGACCTGGCCCAAGCCAAGAGACATTTACTCCATCTGGGCTCTCACACTGGAGTCAGGAGTCCAAGTTTTTGAGCCATCAATTTTTGTCCTCCTAGACATATAAGTAGGCAACTGGATCAGAAGCAGAGCACCCAGTCCTTTAACCAGCACTCTGACATGGAATTCTAGTGTTGTAAAAGCGACTTATCCACTGTGCCAAAATACCATTTTCTGTAAACTGTATATCATGAACATTTAAAATTTGTAAAATCTCAAACTTATTCTTATGGTTTTCTTCTTGTACCTTACCAAGAAAACATAATCACATAATCAGTCATATACTAAGACACTTAATTCTGCGTTTTAGTGAAAGCTTTAAATCTGTTCCCACACACTGGACTCTATACCATAATCATAGCTAAAACAAATTAAAAGTTATCTAAACAGTTTGACAAAGATTCAGAAAATCACAAATATTCAAAGATGTTCTAACATTACATGATGTTCATAATGACAAAAAATCTCATGCATAATGGAAATAGGTGGGCAGGCTGGGAGTTACAGGTAACAAAATCTTAGCTTAACTTCAATCTACCACAAAGGAAGCAGAGTGAGCAACCAAAATAGTAAACGTCTTCTTTTTGTTTCTCTTTGTGAGATAAATGAGTAGTTGTCTAGTTTGACCAGTAACAGTCTCCCCGCCCCATTTGATTTCACTACAAATGCCAGAAAATTCTCCTTGTACTGATACTTCATAACTACATATTTTACATCAATTCCTCTTTCATACTGACTGTTTTTGCGTGTTCTCACTACACGGAGACTGCTGTTATCTAACGCAGGTGTTGGTCTATTAGGGTTCACCATTGCCCAGAAGCAGTCCCTTTTTCTGTATCCAGCCTCTACCTGCCAGCCTTCATCCTTTCCCCATCTTATTGGACTTCACTTAGAAGGAACATTACACAACACAATCCAAATACACAGAAAACTCAACCCCAGCATCATGCTGAATAGGGAAAGACTATAAGCTTTTCCAGTACTCTGGAAACAGACAAGGATGTCAACTTTCAACATTGCTGTTCAGCATACTATTACAAATCTTTCCTAGAGCTGATAGGCAAGAAAAACAAATGAAAGAAAGTCACATTAAAAACAAGGAATTAAAATTATCCCTGTTCATAGATAACAAGATTTACTATATAGGAGACCTGAAAGACTCAATGATGAGACTACAGGAACTCATAAGGCAGTTTGGCAGAGTAGCAGGGTACAAAATTAATGAACCTAAATTGATGGCCCTAAGTATAATCAAACAACTTCATGACTGAGAAGGAACTTGTAAGTAGAGTCCCCATTAAAATAGTTGAGGAGAACCTTAAAATATTAGGATAAACATCACCAAAGACCTCTATGATGAAAATGACAACATTTTTTTTAAGAATGGGAGATGACATCAAAAGATGGCTAAATGTGCCATGTTCCAGGATCAGCAGGATTAATTCATTAAAGTGCTACAAAAGTAACATACAGATTGAAAACGATCCCAATCAAAATCCCAACAACATTCTTCTCAAAAGTAAAAACGATAATAGGAAAAATTGGAAACACAAGAAAACATGACCGGACAAAGCCATCCTAAAGGAAAGAAAACTGGAGGAATCACAATTTCATAACTCAAGACCTACTACAGGGCAGGGTAATCAAAACAGTATGGTACTGGTGCAGCAGCAGAGAAGATCAATGGTGCAGAATAGAAACCCCAGAAGTAAGCTCATACATGTAAAGTCAATAAATCTTTGATGAGAAAATGGAAAATAACTCAGAGAATAAGTTCTGTCTCTTCAACAGATGCTGTTTGGACAACTGGTTATAAGCCTACATAAGTTAAAAAAAAAACAAAAACCAAGACCGAAACCTGTCATCTTGTACAAAAATCAGCTCTAGATGGATCAAGGACCAAAGTCTGCACCAAAACACCATCAAACTATTAGAGGAAAATGTAGGCATCACTCTGCATGATGTAAGCATTGGCATAGACATTTTGGAAAACTCACCAAAAGCACAGGGAAGTCAAAGCCAAATAAAAGAAACAGGAATACATCAAACAAAACAGCTTCTGTACCACAAAGGAAATGAACAGCAAAGTGAAGAACCAACCAACAGAACAGAAGAAAATCTTTCGCACACTATACACCTGATAGTGGACTAATATTCAGGATTTACAAAGAGCTTTAGAAAATGAATAACAGCAAAATAAACAACCATGTGAAGCTGTGGGAGAAGGAAACAAGCCGGCATTTTTCAAAACAAATTCAAGTGGCAAATGGACATATTAAAGATGTTCAAACTCCTTAACTATCAGGGAAATGCAAATAAAAACCGCATTGATATTCAGCATAACCCAGTAAAATTAGTCTGTATTTGGAAATCTACCAACAATATCTGCTGACTTTGATGTGGGATAAAGGTACCTTCCTCCATTGTAGGTGGGAATGTAGGCTAGTGCAGCCACTGTGCAAGTCACTATGAACAATGCTCAGACAAGTGGAATTTGATCTGTTGTACGACCCAGCTATCTCACTCCTAGGAATAGATACAAAGAAAGTAAAATCTGCATATCAGCTCAAACCACAATAGGAAAGACATGGAAGCAACCGAAATGCCCATCGAAAAAGGAATGGAAAAAGAAATGGTGGTACATCACTCCATGGAATACTACTTAGCCATTAAACAGAACGAAATTCTGCCATTGGCAACAAAATAGTCACAACTTGAGATGATATGATCATCTTCGTTGAAATAAGCCAATCACAAAAGGACAAACATCATATGTTCTCTCTGATATAAGGCAGCCAAGCATAATGCAAGATCAATAGATACTTAGGTAAACATGTATGTACATATATTTTCATAGATGAATCGTGTAATAGAAACTCGCATACCAGGAATTGGATACACACTGAAGTATGTCTCTACCTTTGAATAAAAAGAGGACTCCCAGTGAAGCTATTAAATCTATCTTGACACTAGGATGTTAAACTTTCTACCACTGTCTGTACCTGCAATGTCATGATACACTTAAATAGCAGAATGTTGGACTTGTGACTGTTGCTAAAGGAACATACTGTTGTAATAATAAGGAGGAAGATATTGTGGGGAGGGAGGTGGTGGAACGGGAGACCCCTGAATCTATGGCAGTGAATCATGTAAAGTAAAAAATAAAAATAATTACAGAAACCTGGAGCTCTAATCAGGGGTGGTAGGAGTGATGGGGTGACTCTATAGTTGGTTAATTTCCTCTGCTTTCCCAGGCAAGTTATCAGGGAGCTGAATCTATAGGAAGCAGCAGGGACTCAAATTGGCCTCCAATATTGTATACCAGAGTGATAAGCAGCAACGTAACTTACTGTATCAATTTTGGCCCCTCGTGCCATTATGAAATGCTAAGGAATAAATACATACACACAATGACTTGAAAGGCAAAGAATTTTAAATATACAGATGTTAATGAATACATGAATAAACTATTCTATATTTTTGACAGTTATCCCTGCCAACATTGTTTTCATCAAGCTAATTCTTTGATTTGTTCTCATGTTCTAAATCTCAAACTGTAATTAATTCAAATTCTTGCTACTTCTGCAATCAATAGGCCCATGATGAACGCATTTTTCAGTCTCTTCAGGTTATAGGCAACTTTTCTCCTCTAGCTTCTATAACTGTATTTAGCATTTTCTTTTCCAAAGATTTAATATTCATTAAAATGTCAGAATTACAGAAGGCAACACTATTTTCTGAAAAAATCATTCCTGTGCTCCAGATTTAGGTTGTAATCCACTGGCAATTTTCCACAGGACTTTGTTTAAGTCAGCTAACTTCTATAAAACTTGGTTTCTACCATTGTTAATTGAGGACATGCTACTATAAAATTATGAATTTATAAGGATCCTGAAAGAAAACTTTGAGACTTATATGAACATACATAATTAGTTGAGATTTCTTACTTTACAAAGAAGTGACATTAGAACTTTAAAACTTTCTACAGTTTAGGATTATGTTGGCTTGAAATAAGTTTTTGAAAGATAAAGAATACAATGTTACTCATTCACATCCACTTTTGCTTCCCCTAGATTTACTTGCAGAATGTATGCCTTCCAACTCAAGCAGGAAGTACATGATGTGTATTGCCCCAAACAGCGACTATGGTTAAATGATTCTATAATCATGATTCGTTTTACCTGGCTCTGTGCCAATTCCCATTTCCCCCTGACTGTCGGGGCTGTGATAATCTCTGGAATGAACATTATTAAATGAACAAACTCTCATTGTCCTCCAGCCTCTGGTCTCTTTGCTGTTGCTAAAAACCAACAAACATGTTTGGTTTTAAATCCTTCTCAACTGCTGTCCTCCATTCTTGAAAAACAGTTCACTACCATATTAACATGCTTTGACCCCTTATTTCATTCAGGTCACTGCTAAAATGTGATTACCCAGAAAGATCTCCCTTGACAAGCTTATATAATTTAACACTTTCTCCAGATTCTGTTTATCTTGCATTTCTTTTTCATCATAATTCAATTCTGACTGATACTACAGTGGACATGAATCTGCTTAAGCCCATGAAGGTAGGCTATCATGATTTCCACATTCTAATATTAACGGTTCTTGAAATAAAAAGATTTATTTTAACCTAATGTTTATTGAAAAAGGCAACATGAACCCTGGATTCTTCCAAATTGTGTTTAAATCAGGAAGGTTACTTTCTTTCCTAGGCTCTTTTCTATACATGTAAAATGAAACTGTTTGTTGATCTAAACAATAAATAACCTAACACATCTCTTGCATCATATACCTTGTTTTTTTGTTTTGTTTTGGAAGGGTAGATTAACAGAAAAAGGAGAGATGGAGAGGAAGATCTTCGGTCCACTGTTCATTCCCCAAGTGGCAGCAATGTCAAGAGGGGAGCCATTCCAAAGCCAGGAGCCTCCTGTTGGTCTCCCATGTGGGTGCAGGATCCCAAAGCTTTGGACTATCACCCTCTCCTGCCTTCCTAGGCCACAATCAGTATGCTAGAGGGGAATGGGGCAGTTGAGACTTGACTTGCAAGGCCAGCCAATTCAGCCAATGAACCATCATGCTGGGCCCTGCATCTTAAACTTTTGATAACTTTGATAACGTTATCATTCACTTTTGTTCAATGATCTACTGAAGCTGAGAACTTCATATGAAATGGTATTATTGCAAAATAGCACCAAGGCAGGCATTGTGACACAGCAGATGAAGACACTGCTTGGGATACACACATCCCATATCAAAGTGTCAGTTCAAGTACTGCCTCAAACTCTTCCCAATCTTGCTTCCTGCTAGTGTACCCAGGGAGACAGTAGATGATGGCCCAAGTGTCTGGCTCTCTGATAGTCACATGGGAGACATGGACGGTGTTCTACGTTCCTGGCTTCCACCTGGCCAGAACTGGCTCTAATGGGCATTTGGGGAATGACTCAGCAGGTGAATGATTTTACCTTCTCTTTCTCACTGTTTCTGTGCCTCTCCCTTTCAAGTGTACAAATATAAATACTAGAAAATGACAATATTTACCCACCAAGAAATTGTGATAATAATAATATTATTATTAAATAATAAAATAAGAAGCCAGCAATGTAGTATAGCAGATCAACCCACTATGCATAATGACAGTATTCCATAAGGACATTGATTCCATTTCTATTTGTCCCACTTCCGATCCTTTCCCTTACCAATGCGACTAAGAAAAGAAAAATGGTCCAAGAATGTAGGCCCCTAAACTCATGTAGGAGTCCCAGCTGCAGTTCGAGGCTCTGGGCTTTGGCATAGGCCAACCCTGGCCATTACTACCATTTGGGGAATGAACTAGCGGATAGAAAACAATTATCTCTTTGTCTTTCTGTAATCCTGCCTTTCAAATGAATAAATGATCATTAAAAACAAAATAAAAATAACTCAAAGTAAAAAGCCTGAGCATTTGGTCTAACAGTTGAGACACAATTTAAGAAGCTCATATTCCCTATTAGTGTGTCTGGGTTCAAGTCCCAGACCCACTCCTGACACCAGCTTCCTGCTAATGCAAACTCTTAGAGAAAATGGGGATGACTCAGATGATGCACTTTGTCTGCCATGAGATTCAGTCCCTGGTCCCTGGCTTTGACATGTGTAATTCCTGCCTATTGTGAGCATTTTAAGGAACTGGTGAATGGGAGTCCTCTCTGTTTTTCTCTCTTTCTCTCCATCCCAGTAAACTGAATGAAAACTGAAAACAAAAGACAAAAAATGTAAAAAATGTATAATGGTAAAATAGCTTTTGCTGTTGTGTTAATTATTAAAAATGATAAATCCTATAGCCTGAAGAAATGACTGATTTTCTTTCTTTCTTTCTTTCTTTTTTTTTATTGGAAAGGCAGATATACAGAGAGGAGGAGAGACAGGAAGATCTTGCATCCGATGGTTCACTCCCCAATTGGCCACAATGGCTGGAGCTGAGCTGATCCGAAGCCAGGAGCCAGGAGACTCTTCCAGGTCTCCCACATAGGTGCAGGGTTCCAAGCCTTTGGGCCATCCTTGACTGCCTTCCCAGGCCACAAGCAGGGAGCTGGATGGGAAGTGGGGCTGCCGGGATTAGAACCGCCACCCGTATGGGATCCTGGCATGTGCAAAGCTGGGACTTTAATAACTATACTATTGCGCTGGGCCCGAAATGACTGATTTTCAGGCTCACAAAGGATCTGTTGATTTTGATTTTTCCTTTTCAATTAAAACTCAAATCTACAATTTGCTTAATGTGCAGGCCATCTTCCATAATTTCTTTGTACTCTTATTTACTTGGCTTTTTTATACAAAGAAAAAATAAAAAAGGTATTAATGATTCTTGCAACACAATTAATCTTCAACAATTCTGAGACAAGGTATTTCTTTTTGTTTAACTTTTGAGTATTCAGCTGTGCAGTTTTTGTTTTGGTAAATTCCATAAGTATCTTCCCATGCACAGGATGTGGCTATTGGCAACTGCCTTGTTAACTTGTTGTCAGATATGTAATATTACGTACAGAACAGCATTCTTGTTTTATATCCTGAATAGAGGGAAAGAAAACACTAAGTTACATTATGTTGAATGAAGACAAAAAGAAGAAAAGAAAAAGCTGCTTTTGTTAGACTAAGTCCAATGCTATAACTTAAAAAAAAAAACTCAGTAGATACAGAAACCTATGTCTTTATACTTTTGAGGTAATTATGACTGGAAAATTACTGAGTCAATTTCTCTAAAAATCTCTTTTAAATATATTTCTTGTGATTTCTTGTGATAGCCGAAAGGCATCAGGGTAAATCGAATCCGACTTGTGGTATACTGGCTGTGTACTGTTGGAAGTAGATAGACACAACTTTCATCTGGCTTTAGAATGTGGATAAGTTATTTAAATTCTCTGAAATTCAGCTTCATCATTTTTAAGCTAAGCCTAATCATACTTACACAATTAGGACAAAAATACTTAAGACATTGAATGTTACATATACTGATGACTAGTGTACAATACCTTTTCTTACTCCTGGTAAAATTTTTCGTAATAATTAATATCATAAATTAGAATAGATGAGCCTCAGTGGTATACTGAAAAAAGTCGCTTGATTTACAGATTTAAATAATATGTTCCAAGATTCTTTTACCTATTTAGACAAGTGAAGGCTACCTCACTGAAGGCACAATTTGTTCATCTATTATTCCAAGACACAAAGGATGCAATCATTTCTCTTTTTCTGGAAGAGGAAGAGGTTGTACTCAATCAGAGGTAAGTGACATGATGATTTTCAGACTTTTATCAGCTGCTAATGAGGTATTATATCATATGGTTATTTCACTTAAATGCTGAAGACAATCAAGCGGCTCATTACATATCATTATTAAAAGTTCCCCAAGACACAGTGTAGAAATACCATCAAGACGTAAGAAATAAAGATGTAAATGTGAAGCAGTTGTGTTAAATGTACACACATGCAAAATATAAGTTTGCATTTTTACATTCTGCCGTTTTTGTTAAACACATACATCTATGGATATATACAGAAGTAGATATTGGCATATATTTTGTTTAGAAAGCAACTAAGAACACATGCTGGCTTGCATGTGAGAAAAGGGTACTGCACTGTGGGTGGGAATGTGGGCTGGTGTAGCTACTATGGAAGTCACTATGGCCAATGCTCAGACAACTGGAAATCTGTACAACCCAGCTATCGCTGTACTGTACGACCCAGCTATCACACTCCTAGGAATATATACAAAGGAAGTGAAATCTGCATATGAGAGAGTTATCTGCAATCCTGTATTTGTAGCAGCCCAAACCACAACAGGGAAGACATGGAAACAACCGAGATGCCCATCAAAAGACGAATGGAAAAGGAAACAGTGGTACATCACTCCCAAAAGGACAAACATCATATGTTCTGTCTGATACAAGGCAACCATGAAAATGCAAGATCAATAGATACATAGGTAAACATGTATGTACATACGTTCTCATAGATGAATTGTATGATGGAGACTGTCATAACAGGAAGCAGAGATGCACTGCAGTACGTATCTTTACTCTTTAATAAAAGGAGGACTCTCAAAGTGTTAAATATCCCTTGACAATATGATACTAGTCTTTCTACCCATGTCTATACATGCAGTGCCATGATACACTTAAATAGCAGAATGCTGGACTTGTGACTGTTGCTGAAGGACCACACCATTATAATAATATGGGAGAAGACATTTGGGGGGTAAGGAAGAGAAGTGAAGACACATTGTAGTATGCATCTCTATTAATGAGTAAAAGAAAGACTCCCAGGGAAATAGTTAAATATATCTTGACAATATGAATCTAGATTTTGTTTTTGCCCAAACCTACAATGCCATGATGCACTTAATTAGCAGACTGTTATTCCTGCAACTGCTGCAAAGGACTATACTGTTACAATAATCAGTGTAACAGTGTGTTATAATAATAAAAGTGTGGAGGAGAAAAATGGGGAGGAGGTAGAAAGAGGACAGAATAGGGAATCCTTATTCCTACAAAACTATATCATGAAAATGTTTTTTATTCTCCTGTATACAGAAGAAGCTGGTAGTAACATCTGTTTCCTTGGAAAAATTTTTGGTTGGAGAACACAGAAGAAATGGACTTATTTTTCTGTATGCATTAATGGATTATGACTTCAAACAATGAATTTAAGGGGAAAAACTGAGGGTTTTAATGAATACACTGGCTAAACGTGTCCTCCAGATCTCTAGTAGTAGTACAGTAGTACAGAAGTCAAAGCAGTTTTCAAATTTTGAAGTGCAAATTACTTTATATAACAAAAGAACCCCAAAACGCATGACTACAAGGATACCTACTGTAAGATTATCTGACCCCACACAATGAAAATTGATTTTTCATATGTTACTATAAAAACAATGAAGGAAGATAAATCGAGAGCCCATTTAATAAGGAACTGAAAAAACAGAATTGTTGAGTGAAGGTGGAAATGAGAATAAACTCAGTGTTTCTACATTTTGTCAGTTTCCACGTTGGAATAATCTTGGATATTTAGTTTGAGGGATATATTCAAGCCATAGATATTTACTAGATATTTTACTTTCTCATCCTGATTGGAACTCTATGTTTTGATGATTTGGTTTTTTTTAAGCCAATCAATCCCAGAACCTCCTATCACTCAATTTCTTCTGTATAATCCTACTTAACTTTCCATTCAAAATTGATGTGTACATTAATGGGTGTTCCAGAAGACAATGACCTGAACATATTTAGCATATAGCTTTGTTGTTTTTTGGGGGGGCGGGGGAGTGAGATCAGATGTTCCTAAAGCCATGAAAGATAATTCTGTTCAGCCTTTCTGGAAATGATGATCACTTCAGTGAGTGAAGCAGTTCTCGGTGAGGATGGACTGTAGATAGAGAAATGTGCGTCAGGGTGCTGCACAACTGCTGAGCATCTGTCATAAAAGAGGGCAGGGGTATTACTGTGAGGTAGAGCATATACCACATGAATCCTCTTCATTAATCTGGAGGGAATGCAAATTTAAAAAAGTAGATCAAAGGAATTCTGGTAACTCGCAGGTATCCCGTGTGTGCACAGAGAGCCTTATCTGACATTACATCCCTACAAATGTTACAACTACAAATGTTATAAATCCATGTTTCACAGGTGTGTTCTGTATAGGCTTAATTAAACCTCGGTGTACCGTCATGCCATCCATTTCCGTTTCTACAATTTAAAGAGTAATATGTTAGATAAATAGTTTTAATGGAACTTAAATGTGAGAGCCGTGTTAAAAAAATTGCATAAAAGCAAATGTTTGCCATAATGCTTCCTGCATGATGAATTCAAAGTAAACATACTCACTGCTAAAGATCACTGGAGAGAAAGAGAGCGATGGCTCACTTTACGCCTTTCTCTAAAGTGCTTGATTACAGAATAGCATTCATTTCTATTATGTTTTGTACATATTGTTATTTAGAAAAAGATACCATAATAACCACAGTTGCTGGATTTCACAAAAAGTACGAAGAAGAGCCACAGTTTCTTAGGGCTGGTCTGGTGGCATAACAAACGAATTGTCTGCATACTTGTGTTCCATATGGGCACCAGATCAATTCCCGGCTCTCCACTTCTGATCCTGCTCCATGTTTACGACCTGGGAAAGCAGCAATCAATGGCTCCAGTCCTTGAGTCCCTGAATACACATTAAGATACCCAGAGGAAGCTCCTGGTTCCTGGTTTCTTGTTGCTGGCTCCTGGCTTTGGATTGGCTCAGCTCCAACCATTGCAGCCATTTGGGGATTGAACCAGAAGACAGAAGGTCTTTCTCTCAGTCTCTCCATCTCTTTGTAAATCTGCCTTCCAAATAAAAATAAATCTTAAAAAAAAAAGACCATTCTTAATTTCTGTGTCTAGGATGTGTGCAGAATTTGTGACGTTTATACCTGCATCTGCTAGTTTAACTCAATGAAGAAAGCCATGTTAAACAACAGGAGGAAATCATTCATTCAAAATAACACGGTCTGGGCCTGGAGCTGTAGCCTAGTGGCTAAATCTTCGCTTTGCACATGCCGGGATCCCATATGGGCACGAGTTCAAGTCCCAGCACCCCTCTTCCCATCCAGCTCCCTGCCTGTGGCCTGGGAAGGCAGCTGAGGATGGGCCCAAAGCCTAGGAACTCTGCACCCATGTGGGAGACCTGGAAAAGTCTCCTGGCTCTTGGCTTCAGATCAGCTCAGCTCCAGATGTTGTAGCCATTTGGGGAGTGAATCACTAGAAGGAAGAATTGTCTCTCCTCCTCTCTGTATATCTGACTTCCCAATAAAAATAGATATTAATTTAAAAAAAAATAACATGGCCTGAGTAGAAGCAGTCAGGATTATCATTTGGCCTGCAGGCCAGGGTTCTGTCATCACAGCGCTGCAGCGGATGCTTGGGATAGCCTTCCACTGTTACAGAATGCTCAGTGTAAACAGGGTTTTAGGTAAAATCCTGCAACATTTCCATTAATCAATTTCCTCTGACCATTGTGCTTGCACTGATACAACAGTTGTCATATTACAAACCTATTATAGCAAACACCCTGTCTTAAGCTACTTTGCTTTATATAGAGAGTGTTTTTCTCTTACGATTCTATAAATCAGGTATAGTAATGTAACAAGAGGCAAAACTCAAAGGAGCAATTCCTATTTTACGTAAACGAGATAAAAACATAGTAAGATTGTTTTAAGTAAGGATTCTGAAGAG
The DNA here is from genome assembly GCF_030435755.1 of Ochotona princeps. NCBI lineage: Eukaryota > Metazoa > Chordata > Mammalia > Lagomorpha > Ochotonidae > Ochotona > Ochotona princeps. The sequence continues at coordinate 94,991,807 of NC_080834.1, read as the reverse complement.
AGGGAAGGTCATAGCTCAAGGCAGGGTCAGCTATAGTAAAGACAAAGAACCTGGGTGAAAAGACAGAGCAAAACCAGCCAACAATGAAACTTAGTTGCTTTCCAGTAGTTCCAGTAGTGTAAATTTTGAGATTGGTTCATTTGTGATTCAGGGCTTATTATCTGATTCTGATTAATTTATGTAGCAAATTAAAACTTGATAAATTTTACTCAAATTGTCTTTTCAGACCACATGAAAATGGTAGAATTAAATCATTATCTGAAAATGTTTTATTTATCTCCCTATTTATATAGTATTTGATTGCAAACTCATTAAAATCAATATTCAAACCTATGCAGATTATTCCCAGTTCATATAACACAAGAATCCATTTTAACAGATTGCTTTATATATATATGTATATATTTATACATATATATGTATATATACATATATACATATATACATATATATACACATACATATATACATATATATACATATATACATATATACACATATACATATATATACATATACATATATACACATATATATACATATACATATATATATATCTCCATACACACATTCATCTTAATGGGTAATTGAGACATACATCTGTCTCGCATTGCTCACAGGTTCGGCTACAATCTGCTATATTTTTGTTTCATTTGTCATTGTTGCTCCTTGAACATGTGGGAAGTCCTCTCATCTGCATTTACAATTCTAAATCATATCCATCTTTGTAAACCTACCTAAAACTCAACTCCTTTCACAAAACCTTCTCTTATCGTGTCGTCTGAAAACAATCTTGTGACTCCCACCACAGAGATTCGTCTGTGACTCTAAACATAGTGATTCCTTTCTGTTATATATCCTAGCATTTTTGATTATGATCTCACTAAACACAGCTTATTTGAGATCAAAGTCTGTCTTAGTTCTTGAATCTTTCCTAGTAGCCAGAACCTGTAAATGTTCCCAAAGGAAGGAATAAATGAACGAATGACCTCAGTTGGCTTCAAATGTCAGCAACAGTTGATGAAACAATCTTTGCAACAGTTCCTCAAGCCTCATGTAAGAACTTCAAGAGCTAGACTTCCTTTGAGTCAACACAACAAACAATATCCCGAATTCAGCCCAAATATTTGCATTTGTATCTTTTTGGCAGTATTTTTAAAAGAAAAATGAAAGTTAAGCCTAAGCGTCAATGGATCAGTAGTAATATTAAGTGGAATAAGCATTTACTGTTTGGGAAAATATTCACTCAATGGTGAAAAAAAAATAATTAAAAATACAAACACACGTGCTCATGAAGAATCCAGTGTCTGAATAAGCCAGGCATTATCAACATCCTTTTCACAGGCAGCATTAGTTTATAAAAGATGATGGGTTCAGGCTGAGCACTCATGGGTTTTTTTGGATTAAGACTAATTGTATAGAAATTTAAATATATTTGGGCCCGGCGTGGTGGCCTAGTATTTACAGTCCTTGCCTTGAACGCACCAGCATCCCATATGGGCACCGGTTCCCATCCCGGAAGCTTCGCTTCCCATCCAGCTCCCTGCCTTTGTCCTGGGAAAGCACTCGAGGACGGCCCAAAGCATTGGGACCCTGCACCCGTGTGGGAGACCTGGAAGAAGCTCCTGGCTCCTGGCTTTGGATTGGCTCAGCTCTAGCCATTGCCACCATTGGGGGAGTGAATCACTGGACAGAAGAGCTTCCTCTCTGTCTCTCCTCTCTGTATATCTGACTTTGCAATAAAAATAAATAAATCTTTTTAAAAAAGAAATTTAAATATATTTAGATAAAACTCATTAACATGTATTAATAAAAGCCTATCAATGGCATTTTGGAACTTTTAAAAATGTAAGGAACATGCCAATGTTTCTTTTTCATATGAGCACTTAGAAAGTTATGTTGAATAACTTCACAGTAAATCCTAAATCAAATAATTAAATGGATTGGTCCCGGCATGGTGGCCAAGTGGCTAATGTCCTTGCCTTGAATGCACTGTCATCCCAGCAGCTCCACTTCCCATCCAGCTCCCTGCCTGTTGTCTGGGAAAATAGTTGAGGATGGCCCAAAGCCTTGGGACCCTGCACCCGCGTGGGAGACCCAGAAGAGCTCCTAGCTTCTGGCTTCGGATTGGCTCAGCTCTGGCTTTTGCGGCCACTTGGGGAGTGAGTCATTACATGGAAGATCTCTCTCTGTCTCTCTCCTCCTCTCTATATATCTGATTTCTCAATAAAAATACATAAATCCTCAAAAAAATTAAATGGATTGACAGTGTTGATTCACTAAAATTTTAAGATTTCCTTTTAGTTCATATAAAATTGTCACTGCATTGCATGTAGCCTCATATAAAAAGCTGTTTGATAAATACTTAATGTACATTTATTCATACACATCATATCTATACATATCTATGCATACATACACACATATAAACATATATATATATGCACATACTAAATTGGCTAGTGAAAGAATTATTTTCATGTCCCTTAAAAAATCCATTCTATTAAAGCCATTTTGGGGCACTCTCAAATGAACAATTTCCTTTACAGACCACTAGATGATAGTTGAATTTCTCCTAAATTACATTTTGTAGAATTTATTTTTATCTGAAAGGGAAATAATTTGTATTCATTTCCTGTTTTTGAGATCCATATCCTTTTGCAAAAAATAGAAAAAAAATGACAGTTGAAAAAGAGTTTAAAAGCAATTGTTTCATGAGTCAAATGACTCTCCTGTTAAAATTCTTTTGTCTGCCTACAGCATCAGTTTCAAATTTTGGGATTTGGTTATTAATAGGCTATTTGGTTGTTAATAAGCTATGTTACTTTGGTTCTTTTTGAAATGTGCCCACATGCTCAAACATTTTCACTGTGCTTTTCAGATATTTTGGAGTTTGGCAGTTTAAATTTCTCATCAGCATTAGTTTGGTTTAGCACACATGGGGTTGGAAGGAATTTTGTCATTTTTTTCTGAACAAAACCCCATAATTTTACAAAACGGAAAAAAACAGCACTGGAAGCCAACCTCAGCACTGACTCGGTACTCTCAAATTTATGACAAGGGGCAAAGTATCACAGCATCTTACCAACTTAGCTTGTGTTCTGACCATTTTCTCTAACAGAATCAGCATACAAACTTCCAGCATCCATCCTTCCAGCATCCAACTTTCAGAAAACCATATTTAAAACAACTATGTAGGAGAGCAGAGCAATACATAAAGAAAATGTTGTGATAGATTCAACAAGGTATAACTTCTGACACATCTGAGGACATTTTAAACACTTCCTAGAAAATGACAGGAAAATTTTATATTGGTGCAAAAGTATTTTGAAATTATGCACGTACGGAGTCTTCAAGAATTCAGAAGAAAAAACACATGAAAATAGTGTGTATACATTTCAAACATTTTTGCTTCAAAATTGAATCATCATTTAATTTAGTTTATCACAAATTTTAATATGTGCCCTTGCATAATTCTTTCATAAGAGTAAAGAAAAATTTGAGCCTGCTGCAATAGTCCAGTGGCTTAAATCTCGCCTTGTAAGTAACAGCCTCCAATGGTCCGTGGCTTCAGATCAGCTCAGTTCTGGCAGTTGTGGCCACTTAGGGAGTGAAACAGCAAACAGAAAATCTTTGTGTCTGTATCTCTTTCTCTCTGTAAATCTGCCTTCCCAATAAAAATAAATAAATCTTTTAAAAAATGATATTGCTTATCTTATGATTTCTCAAAAATAGAGCAGTAAAATCATAAGCACAGTATGTTTATCTGTATTCTCTGTTCACATGTTATATGGAAATCAGGTACAGGTAGACAAGACAGGATGACAAAAGGAATACAACGTGAACTTGACAAAACAGCATATTTTGTATCTAATTTCAAGTAGAGTGCAAAAATCATATAATTCATCTAGCCTTTCAGATACTGCTGAAATTCTGTTCATGTTCTAATTGTTAGTGATACAGAGAACTTAAAAAAATGGTCTTTGAAGTCAGAGTTTAGATATTGTGAGGTACATGACTGCATGATAAATTTCTTTCTTGAATAAACTGAATAACAGCTTCTACCAGGAAGGGCTTCCTGCAAGAGGCTCTGTTTTGATCCTTGAACAGTGTACAGGAATTCTGTAGTTAGAGAATGAAGGAATGTAAGGGAAAGAAAGAAATGGAGCAGAAGAAAGAAAGGAAATGGAAATAAAACAACAGAAAAAAGGAATACATAAATAATAATAAAAGAAATGAGAAAAAGATTATCATAGCTTCCTTTGATATTGAGACATCAGTTCTTATTTTAATGCCAAGGAAAGGTAGACTGGTTCAGTCATGTATCAGGAGATGAGAATGGGGGGAGTAAGTAGGCATTGAAAGTGAAGATATTTTCTGGTCTAGTCCCATGATTTTTGAAATATTTATGTGAAACAGAGTAGAGAAGTTTCCCGAGGAATGTAATGGTCGCACATTCATTTACGTTAACCCATTCCTTTATTAATTTCATATTGAATTCATACAAATCTAGTATCTTAGTAATTGTGTGATTGTGTGGATGAAATCTGTAGTTCAGAGTCACTGGATATGCAGCCTAACAAGGCAATCCACTGGCTAGGATTCTGAGTGAGTTTTGTCTGCTTTGTGCTCCACACAACACAGTACAATTAGGAGAACGTGACTGTGATGTTTGAATACAACATTGTAGTTTATGGACTAGGTGCATATTATTATCCTTGATTTTTCTCTTTTCTAATGTTTTAATTAACCTCCAACTGGAGAACGTTGCCACTAGGTGGAGTGGTGGTGATGTGCTTCTCATAGCCTTCATTTAGAACCACTGAGACAAGGGAGGGTCACGGTCCTGTGATTCTTGTCTCTAATGCTGCTCATTTTTCTTTCAAAAACTGTAATAAACAATTAAGAAATGACATTGAATAGTAAGTTGTAATATGTAAATGTGACATAAGTAATACCTGAATTACTGAGAGATAGAAGGCAGAAAAAGAAACTTACGGTCTTGTATCATACACCACCAGGGTCCATTTCTGCCCTTGCTGTTTATCAGATAGGAGAAGAGCTCATTGCTTCATTTCCATGAGACTTGGTTTTATCACAGTTAAAACTTGAATCATTATAATTATTTTTTCTAGAGCATAGATGTAGCCATGTGGGATAATGTGATTTCGGAAGCCCACAGGAAACTGCATAGGCATCACAGACAGAAATGCTTGATCTGATACCAAGTTTCATCAAGTTCACAAAATTTCACACTGATTCATAACTTCTAATTTCTTATAAAAACCTGAAGTGGTTTCAACATTGGTTCTTCTTTTCCATGTCTCAGAATTACATACAGTGATATAATCTAAGTTCCTCTGCCTGCACTCAGGTTTGTTCACACGGATTTGGGAGACTTGTCTACTATCAAAACAAAAAATCTACAAGCATTTTCACATGAATCAGTTCCAGGTTTTCTTAGTCTTACATTTAGAAAATCTAAATTTTTCAAATTCCACTTGATTCATGTTATTCTTTCTTTACAGTATTTTCCATGCTCAGAGGAATCCAATTCAGAAAGCTAAAATTAATTTACTACAGGAATAATATTCTCTTTTGCGACACAGACATTTTTTAACTTACAAAATGAGTAAAAAGCTTGACCTTTCCAAATTGGATTTGTTGGCCATTGAATTCTGTCATCTGTAAGTTGGAATGAAAATAAAACTTTAGTTAGTGTCTCTCTTTTCTTTGATGCTTGTTATAGGGTAAATTGTCTTTCTACCGCCACCCCTAAAGTGTCCTAGATTGAAGTTCTAATGTCTATTACCTCCGAATGTGATTGTATTTGGAAGTAACGTCTTCAAACAGGTGAGTTAGCTGAAATGGGGTTCTGTAAGGCTAGACCATGATTCAATCTTACTAGTATCCTAATAAAAATAAGACATTTGGACACATAGAGAGCTGGTAGGGATGTGTGTGCTGACAGGTACAACCATGTGAAGAGGGGAGCAAAAGTTATGGAGATGAGCTTGAGAGGAATCCAAGTATTCCAGCACCTTGATTATGGATTTCTCAAATCTCCAAAACTGTAAAAAAAATGAATTTCTGTTATTTTATCCATTCAGTCTGTGATGTTCTGTTATTTCAGTCCTAGCAAACTAATACATCCTCTAATGAAGGTTATTTGTCTATCCAGGCTCTTGATTCCTCTTTTCTTTAAGTTGATATGTTACACATTTTGTTACAGAAAGTTAATAGCAAGAAAGAGGGATAGCAAATTTTATGAAGAATCAAAGCTGAAGGAGGAGTGTATTAGGTTTCTGTGATTTTTTTAAATAGGTGGGGAAGGCTGAAAACTGGATGGAAATCCTAGTGGAATGGAACATAACTTATGAGAGTAAAGCAACGGTGGCTGTTGTTATTGAAGAAATCACTCTGAAAAACAAGGAATTTTAAGTTAGAATTTCTTTCACCTAGACTTTGTTTTTCTACCAATATCACTTATTGAAACTCAAAGGTTTACAGTTATTATACAAAAAATATACTTTTCTATAACAAACCAACAAAACCCATTTCTTACAAATTGTGTTTGATATTCTATTTTAGGCTTCAGCAAGCCCCACACAATAAAAAATTTGGATAGCAAGTGATTCATTCATTAAAATATTGTAAGGAATCACATTTTAGAAGGCAATTTAACAGGGCTGTTTATACTATTTACATAACTTGACTACAGATATCGTTAGAGCCTGACAAAATTTAGTCACCCTGCTCTTTGTATAAAACAATTCAGTGGAGCAAGATCACAGCAGGGTAAGATCTCCCCATGCAAATCATCAGAATGCAAATGTAATCATCTTACTGAAAGGGTGTTATAAATTATAAAGTATTATGTATGCAAAGGATGATAATTTAGGCCTTTATTCTGAAAAATTATGACCTCTTCAAAAGAGTGTTCATTAGTTCTACCCACCTTTTTAGGCTTCTGTGAGCCCCAGAGAAAGCAATAATAGATCTTGTGAAATCAGAGCAGATTTTTGTAATAACAACCAGTAATTTGTTCCTGAGGTTATAACTTTCTTGTTGATACCGTTAGTCCTGACTATTAGTTTGACATGACATGGAGATATAAGTTTGCAAGAACAAGAGCAGAATATTACAAAACTCTGGAGAGAGTAGAACTAACAGCAATGATCAAGGTTTAATGATGAGCAGAATGACAAGGTGGAGGATAGATGATGTTTTGTGGCAGTGAAAATATTCTGTGTGATATTATAACAGATGCATGTCATTACACTTGTGTTCAAATTCAGAATGCAGCACACCAAGGAGTGGACCATAATGTAAACTGTAGACCCTGGCTCTACATAATTATGTGTCAATGTAAGCTCATCAGTCCTAAGTAGCGTGTAACTCCGTTGTAGGTTATTGACAACAAAGACATAATGCACGTCTCTGAGCCAGGAGTAAATGTGGCATCTCTGTAACATCCTTAGTTTTTCTGTGTCTCCAAATTTATGAAAACATGACTGTCAAAGGCTGCCAAAATAACATTCCAAGAAATCAATGTCTACAGCAGATAAAACCTCAATTGTACTGAGCTGGGAAAGACTTGGATTGGACACTGCCACTCTCATACTATGCCTTTGTGGGTTCAGAGGTGGGACATCAAGGCATAGTCAGGAAAGCTGCTCATTTCTTATCAAAGTAATGAAGGATCTATTCCCAAATATGGATGAAAGTTTCCATGTGGATGGGTTCTCTTCTATTTTCTTTATCATCAGTCTAACATTAAAATGCTTTCATTTGACACTCTTAGCAAGAACATCTTCCCTCTTGAGATGGATGATAAAAGTAAGGTCAGTTAAAAGTTAAAAACAGATTCAAAACTATGTCTCACACTGTATGTCATCTTCAATTTCAACACAACTGGGTCAATTTCACAGCTCCATTTAGCTTGGCATAAGTTCTCAAAACATAGCAAACACGTTTGAATACTGGGACACTGTCATCCACTTCCTTCTTACAGATTCTGAATATGCATCATCAGTTCTCCCACTGGTCTGACATGCTTCATAACTGCTGTTGATTCATGCTGGTAGGACCCTGAGTTGGGTTGTGAATCAATGACCATGGGTTTCCTCTCATTCTTCTAAGTATATACTAGGTCAGTAGGTGTGCATGTTATGTGGAGAACAGAAAAACCACAGCTTCTGGTTGTAACAAAACTTAACCCAACTACTATAGCACTGGATATGTGCTTCTGAAAAAAAAAATCTCTCAAAAATAAACTTGGAATTTTTAACTCATAGGCTAAATTCTTATAAGACATATAGCCACCTACTATGTTAAGAAGTTGATGTATGTGAAGCACAAATTTAAATAGATCAGAGATTTGTAAAATGTGTAAAAAGAGATTTAATTCACTATGCTTTTCTTGTAAGCTGTACAAATTTCCAAAGCTCCAACTTCAAAGCATATTGAGTCTTTTAAGCATACTGGCCCAAGGATTAGCATTTCTTATTCAGGTAAAATATCTGGTGGAACAAAAAATACAACCCAAATCAATGATTAGAGAGCTGGAGTTATGGAACCTTGGAGACAACTCCTCCTACACATAATAATGATAATAGTAATAATAATAAAATGAAACCATGGCCTGGATTCTGGTTAATATTGCTAAAGCCTATTGCGTCTATATACTACTATGCACAATGTGTTTCATCCCAGCTCTAAACATCAGGGTTTGTCCCACATGGACTTACTTTCATGCATTTACATGTTTGACACCCCAGAAATAAAATATTGTATTCTTTGTGAATTTTTTTCTTTCTATTCACAGATATATTGATGTATCCAGAGCACATGTTACTTTTTTTTTTCTGGGAGGATGATCTTAGAAATTTACCTCCATCAAGAGTCTATAAATAAATTCAATAAGTAAATCTTCCCTGATTTCCTATTTACTTTGCTTTAAACAGTAACAAGATATATTCTTATTTTTTTAAAGATTATTTTATTCGGAAGTCAGAGCTACAGAGAGAAAACAACAGAGAGAGCAAGTCAGAGAGGTAAAGACAGAGAATCTCCGATTCCCTCATTCACTGCACAGATGGGAGCAACTGCAAGGGCTCAGGAGCTTCTTCCAGATTTCCCAGTATGAGTGACAGGGGCCCACACACACAGGCCATGTCATGGCGCTTCTCCCAGGCCATTAGCAGGGAGCTGAATCAGAAGTGAACCAGCTGGGACTCGAACCAATGCACATATGGATTGTCAGCCATGTAGGCATTGGTTTTACCTGCCATGTCAAAAGTCCAGACCAGTTCCAACAAAAGAGATTCTAAAATACAGTACTTATGCATTGTTATTTAGAAAGTTGATAACTTCTTTTAAATTTTTATTTTTATTTTTAGTATTGTTAACATAGTTGATAGGGATGCATGCCCAAAGTTGACAACTTTATGAACATATTTTTCAGATTTCTCATCAATTAGAAGTGAAAATATTGATTGTATAAGCTTTGTTGTTCTCACTCCACACTGCCTCGGTTTGATATCAGGCTCCGGTTCAAGACTCCGGGTTCCTACTGATATGGATCCTGGGAGGGAGGGATGATGTTTAAGTAACCTGATTGTTATCACACAAGTGAGAACCTGGATTGAGGTTCTGACTCCTTGGTGGTGGTGGGTGTTTGGGGAGTGAGCTAACAGATGCGAGCACTCTGTCTTGCTCTGTCTCTCAAATCAATATTTGATTTTCTTAGGTTTTAAAGATTAGTTAATTCACATAATGAGTATTTATTGAATGCTTGCTTTGGGTCAGGCACAGTACAAATAGCCCACACATGGCTGAAAGCACACACCAGTTATTCATCTTTTTCAGCAAAGGCATCCTGAATCTTTCTTCACTTTGAATTTGGAACAAAACAAATTCTCTTACATTAATTAACAATTACCCTTATGGGCAATTTTTCAGAAAGGCTTTATTTCAACTAAAGTAATTTCAATTTAATTGATTAAAGGGAAAAATCAGAATTTGTTAATTTTAACAAATAGCAAAGCACTGTTCCAAAGATTAATATAATATCTCCCTTTAAAATATCTTTTTTAGAAAAAATATTTACTTATTTTTATTGTAATGTCAGATATACAGAGAGCAAGAGAGACAGAGAGGAAGTTCTTTCGTCCGGTGATTTACTCCCCTAGTGGCCACAATGGCCAGAACTGAGCTGATCCGAAGTCAGGGGCCTGGAGCTTCTTTCAGGTTTCCCAGGAGGGTGCAGGGTCCCAAAGCTTTGGGCCATCCTTGACTGCTTTCCCAGGCCACAAGCAGGGAGCTGGACGGGAAGCAAGGATTCCGGGATAAAAACCGGCACCCACATGGAATCCTAGTGCAAGGCGACGACTTTAACCACTAGGCTGCTGTGCCGGGCCCAATTTTAATTAGTTTAATAAAGAGTTACATATTATAAAAATGCTAATGTCCTTTGTCAAAGAAAGATTGCATGTGGTTCTACTCAGTTTCTCTCTAAGCACTTGGCAATGACACAACTGATTACCTTTTAAGGTGGTTTCTACATTACTGGACAACAGCTCATTAACATATCATGTGCAACTGTGTAACTTTTCTATTCTGAAAAATGTCATAGATTTTATTGATAAATAACAGATAAATAAGATTTAATAAATAAATGAATAATTTTATAGATAAATAAGAATAAATAAAAGTTGAAAGTTAATTTAGATTATCTCTACAGTTTCAAGGGAATGATATGCAAGATATATGCATCGGTGGAAAGGAGGTGAGATAGTTAACTATAATAACTGAATCTTCAGATGCTGAAATGTAACTTCTCTTATGGCATCACTTACTTTAGCTGCAATATGAATTCAGAGAAAGAAGGGAACAATTTCTGAGTTCGACCATTGGTGCCTTGTAGACTAAAATGAAATGCTAACGTGATCAGAAAGAGAAACGGTGTAATTAGTTTACCCAATTATACTTCTGTTCTAATCACCCGCACTGGCCTTCCATTTGAATCTAAAACTTCATCCGTAACACAAACCTTAACAGATCAGAGGACATTTCTTTCCTATTTTGTATTTTTTACTTTCTGAGAGGAAGGAATGGTTATGTCAAAAAATAGCATGGTCTAGAAGGGCCGAGGAACTCAATGAAGTCAGCACATAGTAAAAGTCAAACTAAATTCTGCTTTCTTTCAGAACCTTGACAAAAATGTGAATAAAACAAGCTTTAAAATACAGGAGAATTATTTGATCACCTGCAAAAAGTTATATCTTGTAAAGAGGTACTAAATGCAATGGCCATATTCCTTTTTAATCTGGAAGGGAAGAAAAAAATAGTTTAGTTATTTACTGGAACTAGCTGTTCTCTTCTCCCACTTTGCAAACAGTGACAAGGAAAGTAATAGTATTGTGATTGTGTGTCCTGAGGCTGGGAAGCTCAAGAACAAAACCCTTACAATCCAGATGGACTAAAGGACATTGTCTTGGTTGATGGCCAAAGTGCTTCATATGTCTAAGGCCAGTCATACGCAGGAATTGGCTAAGGGATCAGGAAATAAATTTATTAGATATGAAAGGGAGGTTACCAAGCTCTAAGAGAACATTGCCAAGAGCAATGGAAATTACTCATGTCTAAGAACATAGCACATGAAATTTACAATGAAAATGGGAATGTCTATCAAGCAGGGAATAAAGAGCGTGTTCTTTTTTTTTATGCACCTTAACCCAGAAGATTATCACACCCAAGAGAAAACATATTAGACATTAAGACAGAAACTGCCACATAGAAAGCCAAATACATTCCCACAATATGCCCTCATGTGTATATTAATTCCTAGTGCATGTGCACATGCCGCTAATAATCAAAGCCCCCAAAATACATATAATGCCAATGAGTTTTAATGTGATCGATCTAATTTTATCATTAATGTGTGATGAAATCTTAGAAAGGTCATTCTCCTCTCTCACAATCATTAATATGAGACAGGAGGAAACAAGACTGGATCTTGAATATGCAGAGTATCACACTTGTTTCTCCCAGTGCCCATTCAGCATGAGTTTCTTGATCTCAAATAATAGTCGTGTGGTTTATATTATAAATCAGTAGATTGCTTTAAAGGCTCCCAGCAGAACTACAAAAATCAGGGTCTCATATAAACAAAGTGAGTGGGTACAGTATAGTGAAATTATCCTATTTTGAACAGCCAAGCAGAAAGGCTACAGTCTAATAGTCCCCAGATAATCTGTCAAAGGTGACAGTTAATCTAAAGAAGGCCATAAGTAAATAATTATTTATGAAATAATGAATTAATATAGCAAATAATGATGAAATATACATCACATTTGAGGTTATAAGTTCTACTTCATATTCCAAAATGCTAGTAACTTTCACTGCTTCCTTCAATGAGTACTTTAGGTCCTGCCTTGGTTTGTAGAGTTGGGTCTATGTGGCCAACATATTTTGTTGTATTGATGGATGACTGGAAATGCAAAACAACATTGATTGGAAACATGGTGAAGGTTTGGGAGCAAAGCTATAAGAAAAAACACAGGCATACTTCTGTGCCACAAAGTTTTAAATTTTATTTTTATGTATAAAGTAGCTGTTGCCACTGTAGAAAAAATGCTACTATGTGCCTGTTTTTTCACTTAATTCTCACCACAACATCATGTCATAAGAGCAGACTAAGGTTTATGCAGATGAGACAGCTCCACTGAGGTCGCTCTTCCATTACACTGAAAGTGCACACTTGGAATCCAACCATTCATGCTTCCTTCTGTCACCAATATCATTCCACAGACAGGGACATTCTGTTAGCGCCGGAACTCCATAAAATCATGTTTACACTTTTATTAACTTAAAATCATATTTATTTAATAAGATGCCTCATTAGCTTATTAGAGTCATTACTGTCTGTCAGTCAGCAAACGAATGAACATCCTGCACTACAGAAGAAGAAACAGGGATTTAATTAATGACTTAGTTAACAACAACTCCATGTTCCTGCACACTGATTATGAGATTCGGTATATATATATAATTAAATCTTTGACAGAATAGTGAAACAAGATTTTTCTATTTATCATTAATAAATATAACAGAAAAGACATTCTTTAAAAGTTTCTAACTTTAATATCAATTTGTACATGGCTATCCCTTTAATTTTAATATTCTAAAGCACATAAATCATTCAGATGCTGAAATTTTGGATTTATCTCATTCAGGCAACAGATACAATAAAGGTATTTTATGTATCTAAATATCTCAAATGGAGGCAATATTTCAGCTGAACTCTTGAATCAAAGCTATATGCAAAAAGAAGTTAGTATCTAACAGGGATGCACTTGCAGGAAGTGCCAGGAGGAAAAAGGGATCGGATAGATGGCACCCACCACCACTCACACAGAACTGGGTTTGTGGGGCTTTAATGAAGAACAAGAGACCTAAGTAGAATTTTGATGTTAAGAGTTTGGACGATCGAGAATACTCTGTCTACAGATTAGCATTATCTGCATAATTGAACCTATATTTAACTCCTAAGAACTTTGTTATAATTTGTGGTTTGTCTTTGATATGAAATTACTAAATCAGGCAGTCAAAATGCTGTAATTGTTGAAATAAGTGCTGTTTTCATATAGAGGAGGGGAATATGCTAATTCGGAAAACTGAATTTTTACTATAGACAATAGGTTCCTTCGCTTGGAAGGAAAAAAAAAATCAGGAAAATATTTAATTTCACCTCAAAGTTGGGGAGTAGCAGAAGAACTGTCGGAATGCAGGAAAAGGAGTCATATTATTCATTTATGTGAGTTTGGTATATTAGACTAGGCTCTTTTTCCCATCATCAATAAGATGAGGATACCAATATTCACCAAATTGATTGCACAGAGAAGTACAAATGATAACATACCTAAAAAGGCTTTGGGGTTATATGATACTACAACAAATGAGCAGCTGTATGTGTGAAACTGATAAGCAGTGAGTGCAAAAATAAAGTTAAGAACTTAGGATAGTTTTCTATTTACCTTCTATCTTTCCTGAGCATCCTCCATCAGTGAAGGAAAATGAGAATGACAATCTGCTTGGCGGGTGCTTGGCAGTGAAAACACAGTGCTAAATCATTATACTGATTCAGCTATTAAGAAAGCAAAACTCAATCCATATTTTTGGAGAAAAAATATTAGGTTGGGAATTTGGATTTTGTGTGTAAAAAACCAGTGTCTTTAGGGCTGGCTTGGTGGGGGTTATTGTGGGTCGCCCCGACTAGGCTGCAGCTCTCACTGGTTGATGTAAGGGCCGAACCAGACTGGACTGCAACACCCATTGGTTCCAGTGCAACTCAGGACCGAAAACAGAACCAACACAGCAATTGCAACCACCAGCTGATCGTGGTGATGGACTGTGCCAGGCCCTGTGCTTGCTAGAACATACAAGAAACTAATCTGGGAATACCTCAAAGTATCTTGGGAGATCTCCCCAATCAAACTGCTGGACTCAGAACTCTAACCAAGAAAAGACAGAAGACAGAACAGGACAATCATCTCAGCTATATGTTGGCAGCGAAATATGGGGCAAACGGAGACTTTATGATGGACCATATCAATCAGTGGACGACCTCATCGAGCGAAACTGGCAGCGATTCATAACCGGAGAACTATTAACACCACTCGAGCACATATCTCAGAGCATGCCCCACATCCGGGACTTGGGGTGGGCGGGAAACCAGGTGGGGCTTCTCCCTCAGTATCCCCCTTTACCTCAGATACATGATGGAAACAATATTGACATAATAGCATTACCCACTTCCCTACCCCCCTGAACCTTTTTTTTTTTTCTTCTCTTTCCTTTAAGTGTAATTAACTATGTAAAGATTGTCAACAATACAATAAAATAGATAAAAAAACACAGTGTCTTTAAAAACACAATATTGTATTGTGTGGGCACACACGTAGGTAAAACTACTATTTCCTCTAGTCTAGATAATTGGTAGAAATATTGGGCATTTTATTTCCTGATATATAGTAACTTTATATGTATTTGTCCTATAACCCATTTTCCACCTTGACCCAGCTTAATTACTTTCTAAACAAGATCTTTGCTAGTTAAAAGTAATTAGAATTATGTGAAACTGATTAATGAGCCACAACTTCATTTCCATTTGTTTGTACACAGATTTATTGAAAATCGCCAATACTTCTTAACTCTTAACCCTTCTGAGTTAAGACTCAGAAGAACGTGTTAAACTCTTCTGCAAATATCACATATATGTATGTTGAAAGGACAAGGAAACCCACTGCAGTTAAAATAGCTTCAGCATTTCTGATAAATGAGCTATCTTATAAATTTCTACCTTAAGGGTCTGTGGGGCCTCTTTGAATAACCAACTGTACCTTTGAGAAATAAGAGCTAGGGTTTTATGTCGCCAAAATAGATTAGTCATGTCAGTCAGTGAATTTGATCAATTCACATAGAAAAATAAAGCTAATCTGTTAAAATCATTATTTTAGATAGCTTGATCCAAATCATGAACCAATCACAGGCAGAAAGTTGCCCTTTTCCACTAGCTGAGTGTCAGACAGAAGTGACCCCAAACCTTTGTAAGAAAACAAAAACTGTATTTGTCATGCTGCAATAGGGTTGGTATCTTTGTGCAATCTGTGAAGTTAACCTCTTGCTTTTGGTGCCAATCCCTAACACCAGGAGTTCAACTCACTTCAAAGTTGTACTGGTATTCCAGTACTTCTTACTACTTCTTAGAGATATGTTTATATCTTTGTCTCATGGTCCCATACATTATTCTTGGATAGAATTATTTCCTTTTGGTTTTCTACTGTCTTAAGATTGGACCTACCTCTCTTCCCAAAGTGAATGCATCCTAAGACAGGGTAGTGATATAAGTGACAACTATTAGAAAAATGATAAAATTTGCAAAATATCTATATGTTTATAAGTTTATAAGATTTTTCTGTGACTCCAGAACTGCACCTAAATTTGGAATAAAATAATCAATATTAAGTACTTCACATTGTAATTACGATTTCTAGAGAAACAGGACACAAACTCTTGAAAGAACTTAAAAGTATTAGAGAAATTATCACAAAATGTCATCACAATTCTTTTCCCAGAATTAATATAAGAAAAATACTAGATATGAGAGAAGGTTTCTTGGATCTACATCTTGAAGAACTGTCCTTTGGGACCTTGGATGATGGCATAGCTAACTACTCCTCTGCTTGTGAAACCACATTCCATATGGGTGCCACTTCATGGCCCAGCCACTCCAATTTCATTCCAGCTCCCTGCTTATGGTCTGGGGAAGCAATAGAGGGTTGCTCAAGTTCTTGGACCCTTACATACTTGGAGGAAGCCTAGAAGACGCTCCAGATTCCTGGCTTTAGATTGAGCTCTGGCTGTTGTGGCCTTTGAAGAGTAAATGGAAGACCTATCTCTCCCCACTACCCCCAAACTTAAGTGTGTAACTCTTCATTCAAAAGAAAATTCTTTAAAAGAGAATCTTCTTTCCTTTCACTCCACATATCCAACAATCCTAATTATCATAATAGGGAACAGTAATAATTTGGAATCAATGGGAGATTAAAGTTTTATGCTAAAGTTGATCAAGTTGGTAAAGAATAACAAAATTTACTCAGCATGTCAGTAACAAAAAAGAAAGAGATTTTAACAAGTTAAGTGAAAGCAGTGAAGGAAAGAAATTGAAACTATAACATATAAGCACAGTGTTTCATATTAATGCCTATCAGGTTATGACTGTATTAGCTGTATTAAAGACTGATCAGCTCTTTTTTTTAATAAGATAAATAAATTTAATAAAAAAATCCAACAATAACCAAAAAAAGGTAACAGGTAAATGTTAAAGTATATTTTCACTTGCACATATTAGATAAAAGAATTTTTTAAAAGGATTTATTTATTTATATTGGAAAGTCAGATATATATAGAGAGAAAGAAGCAGAGAGACAGAGAAGGAGACCTTCCGTCCGATGATTCACTCCCCAAGCAGCACCAATGCGAAGTCCGGATCAGCTCTTTTAAAAAATATGGTTTGTGCTCTACACTGTTTATTCCCTTTGGTCTATTTGAGAAACATTCAGTCTGGATCTACATCAGCATGTGAATGTACCCAACCCATATCACAATTTTGGAAACGGAACCCAAAAATAATCTTTGTTTTTCCATAAGTATCTCAAAAATAACCTTTTGATTTAGAAAAAGACACAAAGATGGTCATCTCTAAATTTTATTATTTGCTTGTTGAAGCCTGTGCTTACCACTAGAACAAGAAGATAGTGAGGGGAAATGAAGTAACAGTTTAATATTTAACTGAAAAGGTAGCTGCAACTACTTTTAAAAGATAACCTGTCAATAGTCCTAGACGTTCCTGTTAAATACTGCCCATCCCTTACTTCTTTCCTTCACACAAAACACAATTGTAGAGGATCTTATTATCTCCCCATCCTGTCATATTAGGAAAAAAATCTAGGCTTTGATATTAAATGCTGGGTCAAATCCAGACGACAGCAAGGTAGTCTTAATAAAATTCTTTAGCACTGTCAAACACACATTCACTCACCAAAAGTTCATAATTTGCTTGAAAGGTTTTAATGACATATGATTTCTCTAGCTAGTTGTGCAGACAGAAAAAAAAGAAAATTCTAGTAAAATCCAATCAGTATTGTCAGCTATCAGTGGGTTGCCATGGATATAAAGAGATGGATGACTGAGTTTCCACAGTGAGCTAAAGTGCTAGCTGTTCAGTTCAGGCTCACAGGACAAGAAGTCTGGGCACAAAGGGTATTTGTACACAGCCATTCAGACATAGCCAAAGGCAAATGCAAGGAAGCATGAACGCTTGGTATATTTGGAAAGTAGAAATAAGTGAAGTCTGGCTAAATCATATGGTGTAGAGCAGAGGATATCAGGAAATGTCGATGGAAAAGCATTTGTATCAAAATGTGATGAGTTCTCAATGTTTTGCTAAAGGGCTTTGAGACATCCCTTCCAGAGAACAAGGATTCACAATAAGAACTTGGTAGATGTGTTTAGAAAGGCAGTGGAATGAGTAGATTTGTTTTCCAGGAAATATTTCCTGGCATCAGAGTGTTTGGTGAATTAGAGTCAAGAGAAACGTGTCAAGACTTAGAGCAACAGCTTTCTAACTGGGCTGCCTGCCACCAGTTCAGATATGCTGAGGTTGAGTTGCCCATAGGACTTCCAGTGGAAATCAGATCATAAAGCTAAGTAGAAGAAAATCCCACTTAAATCTGTGTAAATCACAGGACAAAAAGAAAATCCCTCACCTTCTTGGTTTCACAAAAGGATTCATTCCCACATCTCTAACCTCCTTTAAGAAGCAAATATCCAAGTGATTGTAGGCATCACTTTCCAGCTCATTAGCTACTTGACTAAAACCGAGAAAGTAAATCCCAAAGACATACTTTCAAGAGTTCTTAAAACTGAAGATGGAATGAAAAAACAACATTTTTGAAATGATCATTTATCAGGAGGAATTAGAATTTGGTTTATAAAAGCATTTAGATGCAATTTATAGAAACCAGGATAAAGAAGATATATATTACAACATTTCATAGAATGTATGATACAAATTTCAATCACATTGCTCAAAACACCATTGGGAATATTTGCGAAAATATGAATGGTTGGGTTAGTCAGGCTGTTTCAAAGCACAACAGTTTGATTGCATGGATAATAAACTTTGCTATCTTTAAATCTGAATACCATGCCTACATTTATGTTAATTACTTTTCCCCTCGCATGATTTGATATCACATAAATTATGTCCCCTGTCATTTAACTTACCAGAACATTTTTGTATTTAGATATTAAATATACTCATGCATGAAACCAAAACTCTTGAATTGTAATGACATTAAACCAATATGAATTATGAACAGACTGATGTTCTCAAAGTTGCTTTTTTATGTTAACAGGATCATCTCCAGAACAGAAATAAATGCTGAAGTACTGTAAATTCTGAAGCAAACAAATAAACAAACAAAACAACACTGTTGGGAACTGTCTTTGGAGAATACTTTCAGAATGTTCTTTGAACTGTCATTAGTGAGACGATTCACTGTTTATTATAACCTTGTCATGTGACAGGTATCTAAGCAACTGTATTTTAGTTTAAATGTATAATATGTCTTATTAAGAAGTCACTGTTTAGGATGCCTGCATCCCACATTGAGTTGCCTTATTCCAGTCCTGGCTACATTGATTCTGATTCAGTTCCCTAATATTGTATACTCTTATAAGCAGGAAACGAACAGGAACATCTGGTTTCCTTGCATATACCTGGGATATCTGGACTGAACTTCCAGTTCTGGGTTTTGGCTGATGAGCCCTGAATAGAAGATCTCTCTGTTGTTCCTGTGTGTCTGGTATTTCAAAAATTATGTTGAACTAGTTTAAAGAATTCTTGTTAATAATGAGAAATATGTGGCAGAAAAAAATTTCTAGGCTGGCAGTGTGGCATAGAGGGTAAAAAGTGCCATATATAATGCTTGCATCCTATGAGGGCACTAATTCATGTCCAACTGCTTCACTTCTGATCCAAGTCCATGCTAAGAGCCTGGCAAATGCAGCAGAGGGCGCCCGACTATTTGCAACCCTGCAGTCACGTGAGAGAACTGGAAGAAAGTCCTGGTTTCAGCCTGGCCCAGCAATGGCACATGGGGGTTGGGGGGGAGATAAAGACAGAGACAGAGATAGTGATAGAGATAGAGACTAATCTATTTTCTTATATATTTAGTAACAAAATGTATTTTCAATATTGGAACATCACTGACAAAAAGAAAGAAAATCTTACCAGCCTTCTTGATAGCCAGGTACAGTTATCTGACTAAGCAAGGACTAGTGGGGTATAAACAAAAGTGTCTTATAATACGTTCAGGAAAATGATTTGGTTTCAACAAAGAAAAGCATTTTGCTCTGCCCTATTTCTTACAGCAGTATCATTGTCTTCTTTCGCATCATCATTTAGTGAACATGGGATGGTTAGAATCCCAGCAGTCATCTTGAGTCAAAAGGAGATGAAAGATGTCACTGAGGATGGAAAGGGAGAAAAGTAGCAATCTGGGCACCCCTGTAAATTCTAGCTATGGCCTGTTTACCTCCAGATCTCCTTATGTAATGTGGAATATGATTTTATCATGCTTAAATGACTGGCATTATAGATGCTTTGTTGTTACATTACAGTGAAATTTAATCCTAACTGACACAGGTTATATCAAAAGACCATATAGATTATCAGGATAAAAATACACAAGAAAAATTAAAGAGAAAAGTTCGATCTGTCTGAATTGGCTAGCTTAACAGATAATGCTGATGTGAATAAGGATATTCCCTTGTGTGAATGCAGGATTTTACAGATAAGGATTTTTATATCCAGGAACACATTTAATCCTTGATGTAAGTCTATGAAAAAGCAGTGGTGCTGAAATTAGGGATCAGAGTAGCCTGCCCAAGGACCATAATTACAACATCAAACTCTTGGCTTAAAATTCATTGTAACATAGCTGTATATGTTACACATGAAATTAATTATGTTGCTGTATTGTATTTGTTCCTTGACTCACTTATATAGTCATTTTGTTTTGTTTTGTTTTAAAGAGCAAGGAAAAGATTTCACTTCAGTAGTTCTCCCCTGGGCTCTTGTTTTCCTATGTTGCAGGAAGTGACTATTTAATCTTTCCACACTAAGAAATCAAAAGACATTCCTATATCCACAATGATGCTTCAGCAAGTTTGTGGAAAATGAACATGATGAAATATTCATTTAATCATATGCATGAATGAATCCTCATTTCATCAATATGCAAGGACTTCAAATGTTTTAGCACCATAATAAACTTACCTTTTAATTCAAATTTCCTCAAGTCATTGAGCCCTCCTACATGTGAGACAATGGTTTTCAAACGGAGGGAAATATGCAGCGAGGAAGAGTGATCCTTGAGCAAATGGCTATACACATGGTGAGCACTGTTCCAGGAGCAAATTTCTAGAAAGCAGCTTGGCAAGGGACAACCTAAACAGTCCTTAATACTGGTTGAGTTGAGGATGTAGAAATTGGATTACAGTGAAGAAAAGTGGCTAGAATTTGTGGCTCAGAGTTTATGAAAAAAAAAAGAAGGCTATATTTCTGTAGAGCCTTCTGTACATCATTTAGCGAACCACCAAAGGCTGGGGAAGAAAACACTAGAAAATGAGGAAAAATCAAACATTTCTTGGAGCTCAGACAGAGATAGGAACAGGTCATGGTGAAAAGATTGGGTGATATATGAAGATTTGAAAGAGCTCTAAGAAGGGTATAACTTTATGTTCATAAAATTTTGGAGAAATCAAAAGTATACTAGACAATTGAATGGCACCCTAGAGTTTTATGAAATTGGACATGAATGACAATTGTAGTACTATAGCTTTCCCTGGGTATCTGTCATATAAATAACCTAATTATTTTTGGTCATTTTCTCTGAACCTTGTGATTTTCTAAATATTGGGGCAAGGTAACGAAAAATGATAAAAATAAAAACTCAATCTTCATGGAACTTATAATCCAAGGAGAGACAATGTAATAAACATCACATTGGAAAAGTTAAGTGTTACTAAAAGTATAAATGGTATTATGGTGTTGGGAACTGCAGCAATTTTAAGTGGTTCATAAATTCACTAAAAATAAATCAGTTCTAAAGCCAGCGAAGAGGTTAGAGGAAAAGAGGGGAGAGAGTGGAAAGTAAGAGAAAAGAAGTAAAGGGAGAGGAGAGGAGAGGAGAGGAGAGGAGAGGAGAGGAGAGGAGAAGGGAGGGGAGGGGAGAGGAGAAGGGAGGGGAGGGGAGAGGAGAAGGGAGGGGAGGGGAGAGAAGGGGAGGGGAGGGGAAGGGAGGGGAGAGGAGAGGAGAGAAGAGAAGAGCAATAGAGATGAGAAGAGAATAATGACAAATTAGATCCTGTAAGGTCATTGTAAAGATGTTGCTTTGGGGCCAGCATTGTGGTGGAGCAGTTAAAGTTGCTGCCTGTAATGCTTGCATCCCACAGGGGTTCTGCTTTGTGTTAACTTCTGATCCAGCTTCCTGCCAATGGCCTGGAAAAAGCAGCAAATGCAGCTCAAATATTTGAACCCCTGCCAGCCACATAGGAGACATAAATGAAACTCCTGGTGTCCGGGTTCAGGTTGCCCTAGCCTGGGCCACTATAGCCATGTGGATAGTGCACCAGTAGATGAGACATCTTTATCTCTCTACCTCCCTCTCTATTCTCTGACTTTCAAATAAATATATATGTTTTTAAGATTTTATTTTTTGTTTTATATTGACTGGAAGAGAGACTACAATACTTAAATGTAAGTATATCATGACATCTCAGGTAGTTTGAAAGGATTCTCTGCTGCTTGGATTGTTGTAGTGGGCAATAGTGGAACTTGGAAAAACAGAGGTCTATTACAGCACTCCAAATGAAAAACATGGATTTGAATAGAGAATGCAGCCACGGTGACAAGCAGTCATGGTATTCTTACACGAAAACTTTAAGAATTTCTGAAAAATGCAACTACTATGTGTTGATTCTGGTGAAAAAGTTGTGGAATTTATGCATTGTTTTGTCATAAATCCTAGCTGCAGGAACTTTTTAAAGATCTTTAGGTATCTGGAAAAAGCAGAGGCTCCAGCTTTTTCCTAACACATTATTTAGAAAGTATGATAAAAGAGGTTTCAAGGATGATTTAAAAATGGTTGTTGTGGTTTGTTTTTTAGGCAGCTAGGGAAGTATTGTTGTCATTAACTGAGGACTTGAAGACATGGGATTAAACATATTTGGGGCATAAAACTAATTCTGAAAATGTGTAAACAGTTGATGTATCGTGATAACATAAAAGCCAGCTTATACAGAAATAGTAAAAAAGGACAAAGGACTGGCATTACGGCACGGTAATTCAAGCTACAGTCTGTAATACCAGCATCTGAATAGGTGCTACTTCAAGTTCCAACTGTTCCACTTTTTACCCAGCTCACTATTAATGCACCTGGGAAAGTAACAGATGATAATCCAAGTCCTTGGACCCCCGACAACCAACTGGAACACCTAAACGAAGTTATAAACTCTTGGTTTTGACCTGGCCCAGCCCCAAACAATGTGACTATTTAGAGTGAACTAGCTGACAGAAGATGTCTTACTCTGTGTCTTCCTGTCTCTGTAAATCTCCCATTCAAGTACTTTAAAAAAAATCATAAAAAAATCATAAAAAACAAAGCATAGGATCTCAGGGCCAACACAGTGTCATAACACTAATCCTCTGCATGCAACCCTGGCATCCCGTATGAGCACCAGTTCGTGTCTAGCTGCTCCACTTCCAAATCCAGCTCCCTGCTTGTGATCCAGAAAAGCAGCAGGAGATGACGTAAGTCCTTGGGCCCCTGTACCTATGTCAGAAATTCAGAAATTCAGACATGCTCCAGGCCTCAAACTTCGGATCTGCTCAGTTATGGCTCTTGCAGCCATTTGGGGAGTGAAACTTTGGATGCAAGATCTTTCTTTCTGCCTCTCCTTTCTCTGTAAAAATTTGCTTTTCAGATGAAAATCTGTAAAACTTCAGGAAAAAATGAAGAAGAATCAGATCTACTGTATGATAACTTTTAAAGACTAAAGTGTTTATCTTACACATGTGCGGATCCCGTAAGGGTGCCGGTTCTAATTCCAGTTGCTCCACTTTCCATCTAGCTCCCTGCTTGTGGACTGAAAAAGCAGTCAAGAAAAGCCCAAAGCCTTGGGACCCTGCACCTGCGTTGGAGATCTGGAAAAACTCCAGGTTCCTGGCTTTGGATCAGCTCAGCTCATTTGAGAAGTGAACCAGCAGATGAAAGATCTTTCTGTATCTCCTGTCTGTATATCTGACTTTCCAATAAAAAAATCAATCTTAAAAAATTCATAACCTCATATCTATTTTTTCTGGCAAAGAATAGCATCAATCCCACATAATCATATATTTTAGAGGAAACGGAAAACACAAAAGTTTAGCCTCTTGTTAAAAACTCTCTCCCACATGAAAGATAGCAACATTAAACTGCCTACAGTGTTCCTCCAAATAGCCCATTGTGCAACTTGAGCAACATGTATTTGCAATTTAACTTCTGTTTTTCCTAAGTTATTTTGTAAATGCATCCTCTCTGTACTGCAGTCTTGTCAATTACATAGACTTGCACAGCAGGGCTCACCTTTAAATACTGAGCTTTCCTACTATTTTATTCTGTTTACATTATTTATTTAGCTGCACGCTGTTGTGTTATTGTCGTGATTAACAGTTATCTTTTCACAGACAACAAAAAGGGAGGTTATACTTGTATAGCCAAGATTTAGAACTGGAAACAAATACATTGATATTGTATAATGATGATTACTGTCATTTTACAGATGTGAAAACTGAGCTCTGAGGTAGGAACAGGATTTGGCATAAAATGTCAAGGTCCAATTTAGATGAATCAGCCACTTTCAGGAGAAAAAATAGACACATGAAATCAAAATCGTGTGAGGAAAAGAATGGTTAAGTTCAAACTAACTTTTGGAGACAGTGACAAGAAACATTTGTCTGCTGCTGTGTGTTCCCAATGACTGAAAATATAGTACCCTGAGCCAATAATTTATAGTACAATTTGCACAGCCAAAACAATTTCTGCTTGAGACCTTTACACTCAAAGGTCACATTTAGTATCAATTTTTTATCCCGCCTGGACCCCAGGTAATTTCAGAATTTGTTATTTATTACTCATAATTAATGTACATCATTTTAAGAGATTTATTTATCTCAAGTTGTTACAGAGGCAGAGACAGAAAGAGAGAGAGAAGGAGAGAGAGAAATTGAGTGAGAGAGAAACAGCTTCCATCTACGGTTTACTTCCCATGTGCCAGGAGCTTTTTTTCTCATTTCCCAAGCATTTTGCCATCTTCTGCTGATTTTTGCAGGGCATTAACAAAGCCTTAGATCACAAGAGGAGCAGGCAGCACCTGTGTCAGTGCCCATATGAAATGCTGGTTTTGCAATGGCAGCTTTATCTACTAAACTACAATTCTGGTCGCAATAATGTAGCTCTTTCTGTATCTTCCTGCAAACTAAAGATCTGTACTTTCCTGTTTTCTTCCCAATATAAAAATTCAGAGAAACAGGCATTTTTAAGATAAACATTAAAAATAACAGTAACAAATTACTCAATGGTTTTAAAAGCTAGTCCATGAACATAAATGTGGATAAGATGCTTAACATCCCTAATGGATAATATAAATAGAAAAACGCACAAAATAAAACATCCTGTCTGCAGTGACAACTGCTCTTGTCAGAGCTCTCTGTCTTGTGCTGTGTTATCAATGATTGTTGTCCAGATTTCTTCTTCCAGCATAACTTGTCAGGATATGATATGTCAAACCTTAATCAGTGTTGAAAGTCTTTCATGAGAAGGTTCCACACAGCATATCTTTGCCCTTCCAGGCAAGGAAATGCCACATACTGTCACTTCCTCTGAGTACAACTATCCCTGTGAGCCAGAATCAAAGGAATTGAAGACCTGGGACAGCCTCTGGCTGTTCTTAGGTCAGCAATGTTACAGGACCTGTAACTTTCATCAAGCATCTGCAGTACTATGCATGATGTGTAACAAACATCTACTATTTCACTTTGTTTATTCTTCATACCAATCACGGGAGGTGAATGAAAAAGTTATGAAATTTTCCAAGATTCCATATTCGATAAATGAAAAGAACCCAGGCTAGAAATCATACTACGTATCTTTGAGCAAGCATGTAATCTATCCTTTGGCCAATCTCAATGTGTTTTATTTCCCTTAATTTGAAATACTGTTTTGCAGGAAGGTAATGATTCTATCCAACACTTTTGCTAAGAGAAGGTTTGGAATAACGGGGAATAACAGTCCAGCTCTAAACTACATCAGGCATTCTAAGTAAGTGTCTGGTAACAGAAAAGGAGTTCCAATTAGTCTCTAGCTTAGTCATGTTTTCATGTATTCCAAATAGCTTCTACTGTGATGATAACCAACTAGCTTACAAAAGAATGAGTTCCAACACAGAGAAAGGAATTGAGCAATTGACTTGTTAAAACATGCTAAAAATGTCAGACTGCAAAACATTATTAGATTATCCAGCTTACAGTTGGGTCAACAAGCAAGAATTGTATTAAATACCAACATGAGGAAAAGCTAAATAATATGAACAGCTGTGACCACGTAAGAATGGTTGGAGAGAAATGATTTTGGAATCTTTCATTCTGTCAAAAAAGTAATAGCTGCCAGTTTTATTTAAATGGTGGAAAACAACAGCTTTGGACACTGTCACTTGCAACTCAGATTCCCCTCAGCTGTTGGGAGCACTGTCAGCAAAAGTTCCTTTGGTTTTCAGCTCCCAGAGGTATGCATACAGTTTCTTCATCCAAGACTGTAGACACTCCTCAGGGAACAGTGCCTAGTCAGTTTGGAGAAGCGCCGGTTGATCTTGTTGACCTTAACTCACAAGGGTTTATAAATGCCCTTCTTAAAACGAGGCTGATGATACACGCACTCCATAATAAATACCTCCTACACACTGACCTCCATCTCAGGGTCTATTTACCTGAGCCAGTGAAAGGACAATCAGGAAATACTTGAGACTCATCTTTCAGCAACTCAGAGAAGCTTTTCTCAACTTCCCTTATGGCTACAAGTGGCAACCATTAATATGATTATTGATGGCATCATTTCATTAGAATAAAGATACTTCTTCAACTCAGATTCCACTCCCTAGTCAATGTGTTATGGCCTCAGACAGCAAATTCAGGGTCACAAGTTTGGAAGCCACATGTTCCCCATCTATGTAATCCTTGCACCCACCTGTGAATCAAATGATGCTCACCTATCATAACCTGGAACCTGGGGGAAGGGTGGTATTGCTTTGTTGCATAACCACTCCCCTGTCAAGCCCCCATAAAAGTCCAAAACTTGGAAGGGCTCTCTCTCTTTGCCTCACTTTTCTTTCACTCTCTGCTCAGATTCTAGACCTACTCAGTACCTGCTAGCTCTCTTGCTTTCCACAGACTCCGAGGAGAGAGGTAGCTCCTAAACATGGCTCACATCTATCTGTAATCCTCACCCTCTGTCCACTGCTTGGGCAAATCAGTGAAGATGCAAATGCTAAGATTGTAAACTCTTAAGAGTTCCAAGAGAGGTGAGGCCTAGAATTAGTGGGATGCAGACAGAGAAGTCAGAAAAGGTGAATGTTTATAGTTTCGTAAGTTTGTCCAAGTTGCTTGCTGTGTATCATTAGGATAATTCATACTGCTGGGGGATGTAAACTAAAGTTTTCAGTTTAACGGATGGCTTTCACAATGATGACCACTTCTTTCTCTTATTTCTCTCATTTCTTTCTTTCATTTCCTAATTTTTGTTATCATCAGATGAATGGTTACCTAGTACCTACAGCTAGTAAACAGGAAGGTGTGGCTCTGAACATGCTGGTGGTTCCTAGAGTAATGAGTGTTGCCCATTGAGACTTGTCTGGTGTGATCTGTCTTGCACCCCACAACAAATGTCCATAAACTTTGGCTGGAACCTAAACTTAGGTCTTGATATAATTAAATAAAACCTAAGGGTCCCAAACCAATTAATTTAAAATTATTTGGTGCTGGCATTACCATCACCACCAAACTCTCCTATTGCCTTTGTGTCTACCAGCTCTGAGCAGATCTCCAGTCTCTAGGTTTCCAAGTCTCCCCAGACAGTTCAATTCAGCTTAAGTGGCTCTCCTTTATTTGTCTCCAGAACTGATGAACTCTACCAAAGGGATTCTACCAATTGGGGTGGGGGGAAGTGCATCAATCATATGAAACAAATTTATTTCTTTGACATTATCCTTTGGCCACACAAAAATAACTTTTTAATATCTAAGAGGTCTTATCTAATTGCCCATATGTTTTCAGCCTGTCTCCCAATTCTAATGCTGTTCTCTGTGTACATTCCATTCCCTTGTCAGTATGAAAAATGTTGAAATAGTCAAGTCTCTATTATGTTCAAGACAAGCTTCTGGACTCTACAAATATAGTCGACCATAAGCTAAGATTCCACAGGAAGGTTAGAAAATTTACTTTCCTATCTGAAACCAATTTCCAGACAATTGTTTCAGAAGCAGTGCAGTGTATTGTTACATTCTGTGATAGAATAACCTTACTTTTTTTCCTACATAAAATCTGTAATTTATCTCTTACATTTATCCTCCTCCAAGTGACTCT
This sequence comes from Ochotona princeps, assembly GCF_030435755.1. Taxonomy (NCBI): domain Eukaryota; kingdom Metazoa; phylum Chordata; class Mammalia; order Lagomorpha; family Ochotonidae; genus Ochotona; species Ochotona princeps. The sequence goes on along the minus strand of NC_080834.1, from coordinate 94,963,501 downwards.
TTTCTTTCCAAGCACAAAGAACTATTCCCAAATTACTGTTAACCTGAACAATTTATAAATTGGACAGGATCACATCAAGCCATTTGTTATCTACCCACCTAGGTAATGGAAGTTATTCTTTGCCAACCCTAATTGTCCCTGTTTCACTATCCATTGCATTTAAAACTAAAATGGAAGTTGTTTTGCCAGCTTTTAGTCTAAAATGCAAAACAGGCTCTCTTTTGCATGGAAAGTAAATGAATTTTACACATTGGGCTCTAGATTGCATTGCTTATTGCATAATTTACATAACTTCTAAAAAGCTCCTTTCTTTATGTAACAATGTCTTCATAGCCTGTAATAAACAATTCCTTAAACACCAGATAATTAGAAACATCTTTTGTGAAAAATTTCATGTAAAAAGTTAATAAAGTCTTCCCAGTCAATAGTAGTTGGGGGTAGAAAAATGTCTAGCTAATTCTCTTTGCTCTCTGTTCATTTTATCTTAAATATCAAGTTTAATTTGCAACATTTTAGGTATTAAAAGAATCTTTAAAAATCAACCTTTTAGTGATTTTGCAAAACTGAGGCCCAGGGAAATGAATATTTTTTTTCAATCTGCCATAGAATATGCAGAACTGACACAGATGCACTTTGGTTTCCCACTCCATCAGTTCATTTTACAATAATTTTGTGTTTGATTGCACTTGGTGATAAACATCTCAATAATTGCATATTAAGGATGTGTGAAGATGAATTCACTGAAGCAGATAATTTGATGTTTCCATCATGCTTGTTTTATTTTGCAATCTAGATGGTAAGGAAAACAAGTATACTGAGTTAACCTTGCTATACTTTTAAAGACTTGTGAGGACAATGGTTATGAATGTCTATGAATCCCACTCCTGCTACCTACTACAGCATGTGCCTTTAGCCACTCTTGGCCTCCTTCTGGACACAGGGATAGTTACAGCACTTCCATTCAGCTTTGGATGACAATAAAATGAGTTAATCCATATGATGTATATAGACCTGCTTTGTATCATAAGAACTACAAGTGCCTACTGTTGTTTTGTTGTCATCATTTCTAAAATCAGGACTTACTTTTTCCTACTCTTCTCACAGAAATAATGGCCACACTTTTCACTTGGTATCACAGTTATCAACAACAAGTCAAGGAAAGGAGCCTGGCTCAGTGGAAGAAGCAGGCATAAGAGTTTTCTCTCACGCTGTTCATAAGAGCAAAACATTAAGTTTCAAATAGCTTATCAGGTTGTATATAATCTATGGACATGTCTTCATCTTTACTCAAATTGTGTACCATCATTTACAAGATGGTTATACTTATAACCAACAATTATTTTAGTGAGAAGAAGTAAAATAATATTTGAAGATTTTTTTTCTAAATTGATTTGATTTGGACTGCTTTGCAACAATACATAATGCATTCTGATCTTTAAAAAAATGTAGTTTTAATGTTTTTTTTTTTTTTTTAGGATTTACTTATTTTATTACAAAGTCAGATATACAGAGAGGAGGAGAGAGAGGAATATCCTCTGTCCATTGATTCACTCCCCAAGTGAGCACAATGGATGTGGGCTGAGCCGATCTGAAGCTGGGAACCTGGAACCTCTTCCGGGTTTCCCATGCGGGTACAGGGTCCCAAAGCTTTGGGCTGTCCTCGACTACTTTCCCAGGCCACAAGCAGGAAGCTGGATGGGAAGTGGAGCTGCCAGGATTAGAACCGGCGCCCATATGGGATCCCGGGGCGTTCAAGGAGAGGACTTTAGCCGCTAGGCCACGCCGCCGGGTCCGTTTTAATGTTATCTTTTTTTTTTTTAAACACCTTTATTTGCTTTAAAAACATAAGACTTCTTGTACAATAAAGCATAAGCATGTTTCATCTATAAAGTCAGAATATCTTCCTCATGGAACACGCAGGAAGAAAGGAAAAACACACACATGGCAAAGTAGTCACAGATTATCTCTAAAATAATTAAGACTTTCAGCCAGAAAAATTAATCTTTTGAAAACAAAAGTATAACAATAACAAAAAGCCATATTTCATACCTGGCAGTAACAGTAAACATTCATAGTACAAAATTATCTGTTAAAATCAAATTCCTATATATAGAAAGCATTAATATCATCAAAATACCCATCGTACTTAAAGCAATTTACAAGCTTATTGCAATCTCAAAATACCAAAGACATTTTTTCTCATATCTAGAACATTTTTTTAACTATTTTTCGGATTGACATCATTTCATAACAGCCACATCAATCACAGCATGAATATTAATGTTAATATTAATGTTATCTTAAAAGAATATTAGACTGATAACTTCCATCAGTAATCTTCGATTTATGCTACCAGTGCTAACGAGTTCTTGTCAATATTGTTTCACAAAAATAAAATGTATTAGTGGGCCTAAAATTGAAATATATATTGATCAATAAAAAACAGTGAACTTAGCTTCATCTTGAGGGACAGTATGGGTGACATCTAGCTTCCTGATGATGCTCCCAGAAAATTAGTACAAGATGGCCCAATTGCTAGTACCCCTGCCACTCGTGTGGGAGACAGCATGGAGTTTCTTGGGCCTGTCTTGGGCCTGTCACAGCCCTGGCTGTTGCACACATTTGGAAAGTAAGCCCTCTCTGTTTCCCATTCATTCCCTCTTCCTCTACTACTCCGTCCTGCAAATAAGGAGATCATTAAATCTTTTAAAAATAATTTTATATATATATATATATTTTTATTCATTGATTACATTGTATTATGTGATGCAGTTTCGTTGGAACTGGGAATCACCCCACCCCTCCCCCGCCCTCCCTCCATGTGGAATATTCCACCTTGTTGCATATCCACTGATCAAGTACAGTTGAGAGTCCCTCTTTGCAAGCATAAACTAAACACAGAGTCCAACATCTTATAGTCCAATCTAGTTCCTCAAAATCTTTTAAAAATAATTTTAACAACCTTAAAAATGACAACTAATTACTGATTCATAGTTTAGCTTCCCTTGAGGTCCCTTAGAATCTCAGACATCTTTAAGATGTGGTCTGAGCCTGAGAATTGACAATACCTCGATAGGTCTTATGTGACCTACACAAAATTAGCCAGAGTAAACTGGTGCAGGTTCTAAGTTGTAGATGACCAAAATCAACATCTGTTGAGGTTTATTAATTATGGAGATCTGCCCCCCCCCCCAAAAAAAAATAGATTATAATGGCTGAGGACTCCAAATCTCAAGTGCTCTAAGCAGATGAGAATGCGGCAGGAAGCAGACTCTGCTGGGACTGCAGACATCGCTTGCCGGCTGAGGTCTCTCGGGAGGTGTGAGGTGTCTTCATTTTCTCCCTCTTCCTTAGTGACTGTGGCCTAAAGGTATCTGAGTATGAAGTTCTGTTAGATTCCTTTTTTAGTTACATCTGTTCATTCCTGTAACTCATGTTTACCTCTCTGACTGCCTGGAGCCTGTGATTGTTTCCCCTAATCCCTCGTGATTTATTGTTGGAGTAGTTTGTGTTTACCATTGTTCGGTTAATTTGTAACCTTTACCAACCTGCATAGCCTGCAAAAAAATATTGGTGTAAGAAGCCCAGAAAAATTCAACATAGTGTGCATCGGTTCATCTTGCCTGTGTGCCCCCTGTGTCCCAAAGTCCTTCTTGGTGTGGACGTCACACCTCAAGTCCTGGTCCTCACTAGAGAGACCACTGAGAAACACCACTTTGGAATATACTACAAAGCAAATTTTTAGGGCACAAAAAGACGTAAACAATCAGAAGTTTTGATATTGAGAAACAAAAATATATACATACATGTGTATGTCAGGCTGCGTGTGTATTTCTTTAATTGATAGATAATTCATTATTATTATATACTCGCTTACATAACGGAATCTTACAAAATTGAACACATGGACACATTAGCAAAGGCTTAACAGAGGCTGGGGCTCCTGGAGGGTAGGGAGGGAGGAATGCAGAGCTGCCTACCAAAGGCTACAATTTTATACACACATCAGAAATAGGTTTGAGAAAGCATGTTTTATCGTGCCTTCCAGGAGATTCTGACTCAAACTCAGATCTGAGAGTCATCGCACTCCAGCACAGACCTCCCCAGTCTCCATTAGTTATTGCAGTCTCTCTTTCACCTTGTATATCTTGCTCTTGAGGATTCATAATTGAGATAATTTACTTTTTTCCACTTTCCTTTTGAGTTTTTTTATCTCTAGATATGATAAAGAACACTAACCAAGCACTGTTTCTTTTCTAATGCTGATTCTACCCTATCAGTATTACCATCATTTTTGGTTTCTTATCATCTTATTGGCACTATTTTAGTATTGGCTCTAATTATTTTTAGCTTAACTATTGAAATTGCTTCTGAATCATTTGTCAGACCTCTAGTATCTACTCACTTCAATCCATCACACTTTGCTGATAGTTTAATCTTTTCAAGTGTAAGTCAGGTCATGAACACGCTCAGAACAGAATTATTCAATGACACACCCTCAAGTAAGTTCAATCAACTTTACTCAGCATCAAAGGCCATCTATAGTGTACACTCCCCTTTCAGCCTCAAACCGTAAACACTTTTCTATTTCTCACACTGTCCTCTTCCTTTAGTCATTCATATATTTCTAATATTATATATTCAATTTATTTACATAGTTGAAAGAAAAAGAGTAAGACACAAAGGCAAAAATCTCCTCACTTGCTTTACTTACAACATGCCCACAGCATCAGGGTTGGGCAGGTCAGAAGCCAAGAGTCAGAAACTCAAAAGGGATCTCCTACAAGGGTGGCAAGGATCTAACCACTTGAGCCATCACCTGCTTTTGTTTTTTCATCACCTGCTTTTTCGCAACTTGGATCAAATATGTAGTTAAAGTCTAGAGTAGAACCAGGTTTCAAACCCAGGCACCCCCTTATAGAATAAAGACATCCCAAGAAGTGCTGTACTTCTATGCCAATGCCCATATTTCATATTTATCTTTCACTGCATATTCCCTTTATTTGTTTCCAGAAGGATTTTTAAGTAGAAGACAACACAAAATTTGCTTCATCATCCCTACAGTAGTTTCACTTCCTCCATAGAACCTTAGTTTTATTCCACATCTCATATAAAAGTTGACATACACTATAGCCACACACAACATTGTCACTTAAAAGCTACAATTCATTCAGTTAGCTGACAAAATTATAGTAAAATGTAAAAAAATAAGTGCTTTCAATATGCAGTAAAATTTTACGCTAAGCTCTAGAAGACTGGTAAGTTTATTTTATTGATAAACACCATCTTAAAAATTTGAGGGGGTGGAGGATAGGTATGTAAACTTCTAGTTAAGACATCTGTATCCTACATGAGAGTAGCTGCATTAGATTTTTGATTCCTATCTACACCTTCTGATCTCAGGACCTTGCTAAACAATAACCCACTAGGCAATGATAATGGCTGAAGTAATTTTTTACCTGGATTGCAATCCTAGCTGCTGCTGCTGGACCTGGTCCAACCAGATTACAAGTGCTTATCTGGGAACTGAATCAGCAGATGGGAGTTCTCTCTCTCCATCAGGTAAAAATGTTTAAAAATTGAGAGAAATGAATTTTCACAAAGTTCCTTTAAGGTATTAAAACATAATCGGAACCTTAATGGTCAATATCCCAAGGTTTTAGTGAAGACGGTGATTTGGACACCCTCTGCTTCCCACCTTCAAGTCAACTCTCTTATCATCACTGTCTTTATCAGGTAACATCAAATGTGAAGTCTTTCAACATATGCTGATCACAACTCTCTCAACTCTCTTCCCCAAACCTGCGAAAGATAAACTACCAAATTAATATATTTGTGTGCTTCTATGAAACACTGGTTTAAATGTGGAATATCAACAAGTTGTTGGCACTCAAGACTCTATGGATAATACCAAGGAGACATAATTTTCTAATTTGTTTCCTGTTTGACTTTGGTGAACTCTTCCTTTTAATAAGCCTTGCATTCATACATGATGGATATTTCTTTTAAGCATTCGTGTTCTTGAGCCTTCCCACCTTATGCCCACATATTCTGCATCTTCCATTATATATTTATAGAAAATGAATTAATCTGACAGATTAGCCTATGGGAAGATGGCACCTGAATAAAATGCTATGCCTATATAATAATAATTGGATTTCAAAGTGGATTAAGCTATAAACACATATGCTGATGGACAATGGAAAGAATAGGTAGGGCACAATAATAATCAACTCCCATATCATAAAAGCAAAACCCAGCCTCCTGTCCATCTCTCTTGCCTGCAATTTATCAAAAGGAATGCACTGACTTATAGCTGTGATTTCACTGACCTTAACAACTTCTAATCATTGTACTCAAGGAGTCATTTGCTTCTCCAATAGAAGAACATCACTGGCTGGTATTTTTCTGGAGTGGTTTGAGTAGGGGAACTACTGAACTGGGCAGAATGTAATAGACACATTTATGTAACCTCAGACCAATTGGAGTCATCATAGACTCCTTACACAGCATGGCATCAATGACCAATTGAAGGATCATGGGCTTCAATGACCAATCAGGAACTTGAACACAAGCTGTAAGAATTTTCAGCCTGTAAGAACTTGCACTCCTAACTCCTCAGGGAACCTGCAACTTAAGCAATAGCTGTCCAGCTCCTTGCTCTGTGCTTTTCATTAAATACGTAGTTCTTCCACCACTCCAATGTCAGTGATTGGTGTTCCGCATACTGGGTGAGACTCAGTTCCTGGTTTGCGAGGATGGGAGTTCTACAGCAATGCCTCCAATCAGTTTGGGGTGTTGTTTGGTAATATTTAAGCTATAAACACCTATGTTGATGGAAGAATGTCACAAATACAATGTGTATTTACATTGTGGTCATTGAGACCTAAGGAAAAAATAGAGAAACTGAAGATGAGGCAAGGGAACTTGGTGCGACCATGCTGATAAGAGTGAGAATGTAGGAATAAAAATCCAGGATCAGTTGTACAGAAAAAGGAAAGCTTGGTTTCATGTTACGTATGCTCCAAAGGAATTAGGAAATGCCACAACTGCAATTGTCAGTTCTGTGAAAGAGTCATCTGAGGTTCTTTGCAGAACTTCTCACTAGAATGCCCAGATAATATGTTTCCATTTCAAAAACATTTACATATACTCTGAAGAATTCTGTATACTCCTTAGACATCATTATTGGATTCCAGATTTTTTTTCAATATTAAAATGCCAGTATCTGGAAACACAACAGGAAAGAATAATGGTGTTTGTTCATGCACATCACAGTTTACCTTGCCTTAGCATAATATTCTCTGGGAGTTTAAAACGGCAGATAATGTAAAATTGTAAAAATATATTTTTGTATGCATTCAATGATAATACCAGTGTCCTGGAAACAGGCTGCATTTATATATGACAATTTTATCGCGTATTAAACGAGAGAAGAATCCCAATGCAATCATATGAGTACACTGCTTCCTATCAACCCACCCTCTAACAACAGGAAGAATGGAGACTCTGTATGAAAATGGAAAAAAAAATGTATGAAATAAACCAGTTTGGTTACTGTGTATACCAAACTGTTCATTTTGGCTCTTTGTAAACACAATTTCATAACTTTTTCTGCAACAGAAACCAACCATTACTTCTCAGAAAAATGAATGTTGAATTAAAACTGAACATTGTCATTATAATGCAACTGAAAGTCTTTTCCACACTTAATTCCTTTCTTTTTCAGATAAAGAGAATCATCACAGCTTCCATGAACATTCTTCACTGTACCTCTACTTGTCTTGGATTAGAGGTAATTAAATAAAATATATCCTAGATTACTAATATTTTCAGAACAAAAATTAACATTAATGAAATCTTGGAATCGTCTAAGATAAACTAGTTTCTCTTAGCTGTGTACTTTCAATATATCTCATTTATCAAAGGTGCCTGACTACTGAATATTACAGGTTACCTAGGAAACTTACAGTGACTACACTTAACAACAACACAGAGCTCTCTAACTGAAGTAGAATGCCATTTTTAAAAATCTATTTTGGGGAAGGTAAAAGAAACAGTTAACAAGTAAAAATCAGCACTCAGCTAAGTTTATCTGGGTTTCTCTTCCTCATAATAATCCCCGCTTTCCTTGTATTTCTGCCCCTGAGTTGCTCTTAAAAGAAGAAATTATTAAAGAATATGATAATGGGACAAGAGCAATATTTTCTATTATCAACTCTGATCCAGTTCAGAGGATATGACTCTGTGCCTCTAGAGAGGTTGTGAGCATGAACACTGATGCCTTTTCAACATTAACTAATGAAGGGTGAACATTTAATTTCCCTATTTGAATCCCAGTTCATTATGGTATTCATGGTAAAACTGATAAGGATTTTGCCTAAAAATTACAAAAGATTCAGATGATAAATTTTACAATTGCCGTAATTGTCTACTGCTTGAAAAAATTATTGGAACATGCAAAATTGTCATATGATAATTATTTTCTTGAGGTGCTAATATACAATGTAACTTAAATAAATACAAGTGTAGCATAATATGCTATTCTTTTGTAACTTTTGTCCTTACCAAAGTGAGATTTTTGTGTTTTTTTTTTTTTTTTTGCCAAATTTGCCTGCCTAAAGCAATGAGTTACAACGTGAATGAACTTTCTCTAGAGCCTATAAAATGAAGAAAGATAAAGTCTGTAGCAAATGGATGTTGTAATTCCACAAGCAAGTACAAAGCAGTTTGGACAGTAACAGAGTCAAGGTCACCTTGGCTACTATCCAGTCCTAAAACTGCCACTGAGAGACAGCCTCAGGGTTGGGATATTGTAAAACACCCTTAGAGATGCTGCAATGTTTACTGAAATCCAATCACCAATTCCACTATTACAACTATTCAAACTGTTATTATATTTTCATGATTTCATGTTGCAATGTGTCCAGGCTCAGCGAAAAAAAAAAAAAAAAGCGCCTGAGTACTGTTTCTGGGTGGTAACTGTGCTGCTGCTGCTAACTATATAGAATTCCTTTGGTTTTCAATCTATATTTGGACTCTAGCCAGTTAAAAACAAATGTGAATCATTCCCTACGTACAAATGAAAAAAAGTTTTTATTTTTCTTTTCTTGTTTTTCTTGCCAATTTTTACTTCATAACAGAAGTACAGGCTAAATTAATCTCATTGAATACAGATTAATGAATTTCAGTTTATACAGATTGAGTACTTCTCATTCCATGATTCACAGTCATTGCTTTTAGTTTGTGCTTGAAATGGATACATATTCAGCAAAAATCAGAACTGCAAATAATAAATAAGTAAATGAAGGAATTTTTTAAATGACAATTTCCTCTTTACTTTTTGTTGTCTACATAAATAATTATTTTAGGATATTGACTTATGTATAACAAATGAATATAAGAGCTTAGTAGGAATATGAGGAATGGATGGGCACAGAGAGTTAAAAATCAGGAGGAAATAGGTTCCATGATATCCGCTGTATAAAATGATGCCTATGGGCCCGGCGGCGTGGCCTAGCGGCTGAAGTCCTCGCCTTGAAAGCCCCGGGATCCCATATGGGCGCCGGTTCTAATCCCGGCAGCTCCACTTCCCATCCAGCTCCCTGCTTGTGGCCTGGGAAAGTAGTCGAGGACGGCCCAATGCATTGGGACACTGCACCCGCGTGGGAGACCCGGAAGAGGTTCCAGGTTCCCGGCTTCGGATCGGCGCGCATCGGCCCGTTGCGGCTCACTTGGGGAGTGAATCATCGGGCGGAAGATCTTCCTCTCTGTCTCTCCTCTGTGTATATCTGGCTGTAATAAAATGAATAAATCTTAAAAAAAAATAAAAAAATAAAAAAAATAAAATGATGCCTATAACTAGTAACGTATATTTTAAAGTTGTTGAGAAGTTTTTATTATGATCACAAGTATGAAGGTACATTATTACAATAATTGAATAACTTTTTTATATATTTAAGTATATAGTATGATAAATATGTGTATATATATAAATCAAAGCCTAATATTGTACCCCAAAATTATATTAAATTCTTATTTCTCAATTAAAGATAAAAATAACCAATTAGAAATGAGAACAGGTATGAATCACCCTACACGGAGTTCCCTGTAGTATCTCTGGGTCCTCACATCTTCTACTGCTCAGCATCTTACACTTAGTCATGCCCTGACACACAGCAATCGGAATAGGCCGTTTCATCTATTCTGCGAGATTTCCAAGTCGACCTGTCAAGGCTCATCACCTTGTCACAGCTTACACAGACAAGATACATAAAAAATACTGGAAACTTTCTCACAATCACCATTCTCTCAGGTATTTTTTCCCCCTTAGAGTAGCAAATGATACATTCTTGTAGTATGAGGAATCATCGCTATTTTGGGAGAGAAACTACACTGGGTATTAATCCATACTCGGTGTTTGCTTACGGCAAGTACAACCATCAGGATGGATATATAAGAATAACAGTTGTTTCACTGATTTATATTTGAGCACTGGTTATGGGATTTTTTCTTAAAATATTAGTTTTTAATTTTTTACAGGTAGAAGGAGAATGGAAGGGAGAAAGAGAGATTTTCCATTTAGTAGCTCATTCCCATATGACTACAAGGGCACAGACTGGACTAGGCCAAAGCCAGAGCTCAGAACTCCATCTGGGTCTCTACCATAGAAGAAGCTCTTAGGCTATCCTCTGCTGCCTTCTTAGGTACACAGGCAGGAAGCTGCCAGGATTCCAGCAGAACAAAGATATGGTACACCAGCATCAGAGGTGGCAACTTAACCTGATGAGCAACAACATCATGGCCCACTTACAGCATTTAAGTAGTAATTTCATATAACTCCAATGCCATGTCAAGAGAAAGCAAAGAAGGAAAAATCAGGCATTATGAAAGCCTGTAAATTCACAAGCATCAAGTTAAACTTATTATTGTGAATTGCAAATGTAGCATAATTACCACCTGTATAGTTGATTGAACAATTTCAGGATGTAACACAGCTTACTATTTTGTAATTGCGACATCCCCACCTCACAATTATAAGCTCACTGAAGCCAAAGACAACTTAGACCAATCATTAAGTGGTCTGGCATTTGGTACATCTCTGATCCCCTCAAAATTATACATCTAAATTAACAAAATGACTGATACCTGGCAGGGTTAAATTTAAAAAATTAACAGATGCAGAGATTGAAGCTTAAACCCTACAATTTCTTTCAGTTTTACTCACCCATTTTGGTGTAGTGCTTATTTGTATAATAATATGATAACTGGTTAAAAAAAAATTGCCTGCTTGCAGTTGTGAATAAAGAATACTTCACACTGGCAGATACACAGAGATGAAGAGACAGAGGAAGATCTTCTGTCCAAAGGTTCACTCCCCAAGTGGCTGCAATGGCTGGAGCTGAGCCAATATGAAGCCAGGAGACAGAACTACTCTGGGTATCCCATGCGGGTGCAGGGTCCCAGTGCTTTGGGCCATCCTCGACTGCTTTCCCAGGCCACAAGCAGGGAGCTGGATGGGAAGCAGGGTCACTGGGATTGGAACCAGCATCCCTATGGGATCCTGGCATGTGCATGGCGAGGACTTCAGTCAGTAGGCTACCGCACTAGGTCCTTAAGCAATTAATTTTAAAAAGCCAACATGGGGCCCAATGCGATAGCATAGTGGCTGAAGTCCTCACCTTGCATGTACTGGCATCCCATGTGAGCCCTGGTTCTAATCCCGGCAGCTCTGCTTGCCATCCAACTCCCTGCTTGTAGCCTGGGAAAGCAGTCGAGAATGGCCCAAACCTTTGAGACCCTGCACCTGTGTGGGAGACCCGGAAGATGCTCCTGACTCCTGGCTTTGGATCAGCTAAGCTCTGGTTGTTGCAGCCACTTGGGGAAATCTTCCTTTCTGTCTCTCCTCCTCTTTGTATATCTGAGTTTCCAATAAAAATAAAACAAATGTTTAAAAAATTAATTGCTTATATTGGCACAAGCAGAGGATGTTATCAGGTAATATTTGTAGAGATATTCTGGCCGCGGTTTGTCTACTAACTTATAACTGCTGATCAGATAAAACTGAATCTTTTGGTAATCATCGATTTTTTTCTTGGAAATATTAAAATTGTTTTAGACTAGTGTTACCAAGCCAGAAGTTTAATATCACTATCAAATGGTGTAATGTCACATTTTAAAAATAAATTAGATTCTAATAATTAAGAAAATGAATTTTAAATAACATACAGTTCAACAAATATACTTTTCTATGAGAACACAGAAATTAGAAGAGAATTACAGATATCAAAATATAATATAAAATATATTCTGATTACAGAATATAAAGTAGCAAACATGCACTATTCAGTACATTAAGCATACATAAACTCATGGAGTAAAACAGTTCTAGAGGATCACATATGTAAACATCTTGCAAAAATCAACTAGACTGTTTTCCAACATGCAAAGTAAAAAAGTCTTTCTTTAAATTTCTCTCATAATTGTTGTAAAGATGAGATATAGATTACCAGAATGTGAGAAAGAATATTAAAACTTTTACGTACTGATCATCCATTGGAGGTACAGACATCCCTAGAGAACCAAACTGAACTGAGCAAGAGAATTCCAGCTCTGCCTTCAGACTTACTGAAGCAAAACATGACTTTTAACAATATTACCAATTCTTCACATGCAAATATAATATCCAAGTTTATGTAATAGTCAAAATTCATGGATATCAAAATTATATGATATGAAATTTTGGAGAATATATGAGGCTTATTTACACAGTTACATAATGTCATCATTTCTATTCTCATTAAACATTTCCCTACACAGTACATTGTTAAATGCGTCGATTAGGTTTACATTTTTGCTAACACTGTAGGATATTCTAGACCTACTCCCTTGGGTGACAGGAGCTGCCTTCAGATGCTTGGCTTAATGTCTAAACAAATAGGTCACACCAACCATGAGAAACGGGAATGATAAAATAATCCGGCAGAAATTACCAAAAATTAATTTGATAGATTATTAATAGACATGCTTCATGACAATAATTTCAAACTATCAGAAAACAAAGGCATCAGAGCAGAAAAAACATTACAATTGATATTTTATACTCTTGAGCATTCACAGTCAACGCTGTTGGGTTCTTAGATCAAACCGACCTGGAATTTCAAGTAGAAAATAATTCATGTTCCTTGTCTTATCTATTTTTTTTACTGCCACAAAGGTAAATGCCTCCAAGTGTAATTTTAACAGAACAGGAGGATGCCTTGAAATGCAAAAGATTACAAATGAAATCAGTTCACTATATCAGCTCAGATGACCCGTCAGGTTGAAGAATTAGAGTCGAGTATATAGATAGCAAATCAGTCTCAGAATGTTCAAAACAAGAACGGAAGCATGTAAAAACTAAATACTTTAAGGTAAGGATGACCTACTTGAGATTATCATTTACCTCACTAATCTTTAAGCACCTGAATGAAAAAGTTTAGATTTGTAGTCCCTAGACATTTCTAAATCTGATTAAATGTGAAAAATGGAACATTCACCTGCAATAACATCCTTGATTAATTTTAACTGTGAAGAGAAAAACGGTATCATTCTCTGGCCCAGGCAATTATCTCTGACAGAATTCTGAATCCTTCTCTTTATTTTAAAATCTGTTAATACAATATTGATGTACCTTCCAGTTGTGCTGAAACACAAGGAAATTTAAAAAAATGGCTATTTGAACAGGTGATAGGCCTCTATTTTATTACGGTAGTATGTAAAAATAAGAAATCACAGAGTACCGACAACATCGAGAGAAGATAAATGTACGAATGACAAGTTCTCCAGTGGAATTCCAGATACATACTTCAAATGTATATTTTCTGTGCTTGAAACAGGTTTAATAGAGTGGGAAAGAGTCGGATGTAAACACAGAAAACCACCATCCAGCAGTGGCAGATAAATCAACTCCTACAACATGAGCTGTTGAGCAACAGAAACCAGAGAACAAACTCCACTCTACTAGCACTTAACACAGAGATAATTCTTCTGACACACTTCTGGATTTGTTTAATGCTTCATACCTCAGACATAATTAATTTTCAATAAATATTTTTGAAATATATTCAGAAAAATATCCTGCAATCCCTAAGGAAGTCACTATTAAATATATATTTAATCAGCTATTTCTTTTCTTACTCATTGACAAGCTCATATCTTTGAAGGTCAAACTAAGAAATATGATTGTTGTTTCTTAGTACAATAAAATCAATAGATGGAGAATGAGTTCATCTATTCATCTACTAGCCCTCACTATTTTCTCTAATGATGTGTATTCTATAGTGATTGATTTCTTTATTCTAGACCTCATTTTATTATTACTTGTGTAAAAGTATGGCTGGACTAGAAAAACAAAGTTCCATTAAATCGAGGGATTTCAATTGCCTCGTTCCATGTACATAACAATCCTGCACGAGTCAGAACTATCAATAGCCGGTCAGGCAATGAAGTGAGTAATCTTCAGGAGAGGGAACTACTAATCATGGCAGTGTGTGTTACAGATACTCTTTCTTTCATCCTGTGGCAGCTTCAAGGTTCTATAGGAGTTTAATGGGGACACTAAATCAGTGAATCTCTATTAATTCCAAATTCAGTCTTCATTATCCATGCCTGGATTTGCACGAGATGCTGTGCTAATCCATGGGGAATCTGGTTATTGTGTATCAAGCTAGGTTAATATAATTATCTCAAACTGGATGAGAAGTGCATCAAGTTATGTTAATCTACTTCTCTCAAATCAGATGAGAAATATGCTTCCTACAAACAGTCCTCTTTTGGGAAGATGTGCCAACATCCTAGTAAGAGATGATTTAGAATCATATGCATTGAAGTGCCAATCTCACACAATGAGCATGCTTAGAGTACAACTCCTCCTAGTCTCCATGCTTCTGAACTGACACAATTATACACAGACAGCATCTACACATGAAAAGTGATAAGAATACCAACTAATTCCAACAACATGTTTGGGAGGAACAACATGTTAGTTGCTAATACATACAAGAATCTGGTCTGGGAACACCTCAGACAGTTTCTTTGGGAATCTCCCCAATTGAACTGACCGACTCAGAAGCCTAACCATGAAGAGACACAGAACAGAACAAATCAACCATCTCAGCCGTATGTTGGCAGTGAAAAACTGGGCAAATAAAGGAAAGAATCTTGATTGAATCTGAACTGTAATACTGCATCAAGGTGGAGGAATCCACCAGGGGGGAGGGGAGGGGAGGGGAGGGATGGGGGGATTCCCAGAGCCTATGAAACTGTCACATAATGCAAAATAATTAATAAAAAAAAAAGAGAAACTGGGCAAATAGAGAGTGTTAAGATGGACCAGAATCAGTGGATTCTTCAGTGACTTATCGTGCTTGCAATGGCGAGAGTGGCAGCAATTCATAACTGTTGAACTATCAAAATCACTTAAGCAAGATCCTCAGAGCATGCGCCACATCAGAGACCTAGGATGGGTGGGGCTTCTCCCTTTACCTCCCCACTTACCCCAGATACAGGAAAAAAAAATGTGGAAATAATAGTCTTACCGATTTTCCTATAGCCCTTGATCCTTTGTGCCATAATTAACTATGTAAAGATCGTCAAAAAGTATAGAAAAAAATGTCATTCAATAAAGATAAAGGAGATCAATATCAGATTAAGGTTACAGAGATTTATTTGAGTTCCTTCAATATCCAGTATATTTTAGGGTGAAATGGGTAATTACTTGTCTCTGAATATTAGATGATTTTCCAATGACAAGCATCACTTCTTACATTGAAAATCATTTAAAAAATATTCACTTACTACATATAAGGATGGTTATGTAAAGAAACAGATATGAACTTAGTTCTTATTAGATGAAAATTATTGTACTAAACTACAAGTAATTAAAAAGAAGCTTGGAAGTACTTGTGGACTTCAAGGTTCTCAGACTCTAGTAAAATACAAGACCTAATGAACAGTGATTATATTACATGGTTTCTGTTCCCAACACACTGAATTCTGTTCTATCCAATACTCTAACCTGCTAATTCTTCAGGACCACACCTAAAACCTATGCAAAACTCAGTCTGATACTTCCTCAGGAAACACATTCTCCCTCCAATGTTTCAGAGCATCTTTTCTCTACTTTGAATATCATTTATAGTTTCTTATTAGATGATATTTTTCTTATACTGTTGATCAAAGAAAGATTTTAATATAATCTTTTATAGCAAATAACTTAACCAAAATGAAATGATCCTTTTCAGTTGCTAATAAGAGCACGTCAGTTAGAAGGAGGGAAAAATTAAGCTGACCTTAGATATCACTGCAGCAATATTCAATTCTAGAAAGCAAGGAAATAACACCTATAAAATCTTCATGGAAAGAAAAGCATAATTCCCCTTTAATATCCAGCCACATTGTTCAAACGCAAACAAAAAAATCCTCAATTTTTAGTATGCAAGATTCCATAAAATAGTGTGCCTCTGAGTAAATCTTGGAAAAGAATTTGATTCAGAGAAAAACAAACAAGCAAAAAACTATATAAGAAGATTGTAGAACTATTATTGAAATGTGAATATAATTTCGGGCAGAAAACTATTAAAAGGTATGTAAGGATGAAGGTTAGCAAAACAAAATGTAAATGTTATATACTGATCATAAGAGAGACTGATTGCAATTATTTTCTCATCTATAATAATAAGGATGAAAAGATATTTTCAGTACTTCAATGTAAATAAGCACGATAGTGTCTTAATAACACAAATAAAAACATAAAAATATTATGTAGCTAACCATAATCAGGTGGGTAAAAGGAAGAGGAATACACGTCAAGAAATACACTAATTATATCATTAGTTGTGAATATTAGCTCCCTGTTAATGCCAAACTTGGGAAACAGGGATGGTAACTCAAATGACCATGTTCTGGCCATGTTTGTGGGAGGTCTAGACTGGGTGTACCACTTCTGGCTTCTAACATTTGAGGAATGAATGAGTAGTTGAGCGCCCTATTTCTCTACTATATATCTATATCTCTGCAAAAGTTCTTATTCATATGCAGAGATGCATGACACAAAATGGAAAAACAATGGAGTACTGGGAGTATTTGATATGAAAGCATGGAAAAATAGAACACAGAAATCTTAAAAGACCGAAAAGTACTGGGCCTGGTGCGATAGCAGAGTGGTTTAAGTCCTTGCCTTGGATGCGCCGGGATCCCATATGGGCACCGGTTCTAATCCCTGCTGTTCTACCTCCCATCCAGCTCCCTGCCTGTAGCCTGGGAAAGCAGTCAAGGACAGCCCAAAGCCTTGGGACCCAGAAAAGCTCCTGGCTGCTGTCTTCCGATCAGCTCAGCTCCAGCTGTTGCAGCCACTTGGGGAATGAACCATGAGATGGAAGATCTTCCTCTCTGTTTCTCCTCCTCTCTGTATATCTGCCTTTCCAATAAAAATAAAAATTAATCTTTAAAAAAGACCATAAAGTGTAATGTGAAATATTGAAAAATTAAGATTCAGTATAATCACTTCAGTGATGGTTACACATGGGAACCTAAGTCTACTTGGTTCACTGCTGTGTCCCTAGCACCTGCAACAGTTCTTAGTTCATTACAAGCAAAACTGTCTTTAAGAAATCAAAGATAGGGCCCAGCGGCATGGCCTAGCGGCTAAAGTCCTCGCCTTGAAAGCCCCGGAACCCCATATGGACGCCGGTTCTTACCCCGGCAGCTCCACTTCCCATCCAGCTCCCTGCTTGTGGCCTGGGAAAGCAGTCGAGGACGGCCCAAAGCTTTGGGACCCTGCACCCGCGTGGGAGACCAGGAAGAGGTTCCTGGTTCCCGGAATCGGATCGGTGCGTACCGCCCGTTGCGGCTCACTTGGGGAGTGAAACATCGGATGGAAGATCTTCCTCTCTGTCTCTCCTCCTCTCTGTATACCCAGTTTTCCAATAATAATAAAATCTTAAAAAAAAAAAAGAAATCAAAGATATTGGGATTAAACTAACAAATCAAAGAAAAAGACTTTCAGGTTGCATCAGATAAAGAGACAATTCTTTCCTTAAGTGATCTTTGGTTGATAAATAGCAATGCCAATTCAGAAAGGACCACCCATTGTAGTACTAGAGAGGGAATCATTAGGGAGGAGGGGGTACTCGGGGAGGGGGACAAGAAATGCCAGAGCTGATGGAACTGTATCATAAAACAATAATAAAAATATTTTTTAAAAAAGAGCAAAGCCAAAATTACAGGAAATCTAGAACCAATAATCAAACTGTGTTACATCCAAATCTATGAGAAATAAAAGTAGCAGTTCACAAAGAAATAAGTCAATACATCAAATATTTACATAAGGTAGACAATAAAAAAGAAGATAAATTACTCAGCTTTTCAAGCTGAAATATCAACTTGAAAATAAAACTTCAGGACAGAAAAAAAAGAAGAACAAAATGATTAAAAACAGAAGTTAGGGATGGGTATTTGGAACAGCATTTGGATGCTACTTGAAACGTCCACAGTCTATGTTGCAGACCTTGGTTCCTGCTCCTGCTTTGCTTCCAGACCAGCTTCCTACTATTTCCCTGGGAAGCAGCAGGTAGTTCTCAAACAGTTGGGGCCCTGCCCACTCCTGAAGGAAACTCAGACTGACTTTCCAATTCTTGACTTTAACCTTTCCCAGCTTTCGGTGACATTTGGTAGTGAACCAGCTGACAGAATACTAGGTCTCTCTTTGTCTCACTATGTCAAACGCTGCATACAAGAAACACAAAGAGAGTAATGATCAACAGGAAGAAAGAAATAAAATAATCAAATGTCATTCTCACAAACTCTATAAACAGATAAGAAGCCAGGATAAAGTTGATAATACTATAGTAAAATGGAACCAAGAAAAATCAAATATATGAATTGCTAAGAAAGAAATAGAGATTGCTCAAAATCCCATTATAGTAATAAAAAAGAAGACAGAAAAAAGAAGATAAACCCCTGATACTTAAACATTAATCCGCTCTCCTAGTTATATTTGTCCCTATAATTTAATGTAGACAAAAACAATCTTACTAAAAGAATTATGGAGAGAAAATTATTGTTATATTCAGATACAGTTTTGCTACTGGTAGAAGTATTCAGTGGGAAACAAGTAAATTTTACTGACTACTGGAAACAGTGAGAAAAATAAAGGTAACCCGGAAAGATACAGAAATAATTATTTTTTATGTATACAAATAATCTCCTTTAGAAGAGTTCACAAGAAAAACATACCAAATAATGCTGTTAGTAAACTTTTGGAATCTATTCCGAGAGAATGTCAAAAACATCTTGCAGAACACAGACGACTAACTGCTTAACCAGGACAATTCCAATTCTGCAAGAGGTTAATATGCCTTCTGTAAGTGTATAAAAAAATACCAACAGTATATCTGAGGCACTGGTGGTGGTCAGCGCAGAGGCATCCAGGCTACTCCTTTGCCTGCAGTGCCGGCATCCCATACGGGACCTCTCTGAGTTTCAGTTGCTCTACTTCTGATCCAGCTCCTGGCTTATGGTCTGGAAAAGCAGTGGAGGATGATTCAAGTGGTTGGGCCCCTGAAGGCACATGTGAGACCTGTAAGAAGCTCCAGACTAGCACAGATCTTCAGCTTTCTCTCTGTAACTCCAATTTTCAAGTAAAATAAATGCATTAAACAAATAAATTGGGGGTGGGTGGGTGTGGTAGGATAGTGACTAAAGTCCTCACCTTGCATGTACCAGGATCCCATATGGATACCAGTTTGTATCCCAGCTGCTCCACTTCCCACCCAGCAACCTGCTTGTGGCCTGGAAAAGCAGTAGCAGAGGATGGCCCAAAGCTTTGGGACCCTGCTCCTGGCTTCCTAGCTTCATAATGGCTCAGCCTTGGCCATGGAGATCTAGGAAGGTCGTCAAAACAAAAGAATGTCCACTTCTACATTTTAGGAATCAAGAATTACAAAAGAAATCTTACTTCAAGTCACCTGAATACTTAAAAAATTAATAAATATGAAAGTAAACCTTTGTGATTAGTAGGCTGATTAAAACGTTTAATTCCATAGTTGGAAATGTTCATTTAATCTCAACTCCATTCATTGACTTTCAAAATTTTCTTGGAAATATTAGGATTGAGTCAAGAGTTATCGGATCCAAAATATTAAGTGTTTTTAGAGAAGCCAATTCTAAGTGTTCAGAATTTCTAGTTCCCTAAGAGTCTGATTATAAAAGAGTCTTTGTTATTGCATTATTACAGACCATTACTGTATTTCAAGGTATTTAAAAATAATACCCTTAGTTAAAAGTGGCTCTTCAAAGTGCATGCTGCTATTAAAGGCAACTACTACTGATTATGAACATGAATCTCACAGTGCATGTTCTTAAAAAATAACTAAATATTAAAAAAATCTGAGTTTGTAAAAATATCATAAGGCAAGCCAAAAGAGGCACTGTGACTCCAGGTGACAAACTTCAAACAGAAAACAGATAAAGAGTGCAATATTTAAAGTAAAATTGGCAAATGTAACTAAGTTGGGAAACACAGATAAGTATAACTCTTTATATTGATTCAGGTTCCCACCACCAAGCAGAATTAGTGCAAATACAAATTACACTGCTTTCTTCAGTGTTGCCTAGGGAATTCAAAAAGGCATCTGATGTGTAAAGTAGAAACAGACTCTGCCTTACGAAGACGTTAAGGAATCATTTTTCACATAAAATAAGGCAGATTTGACTGTGAAGGGCCTAGCTTTAACTGAGATCAATGTTGAAGTGATTTTAAAAATACTAAAGCAAGTCTCAGGAAGCAAATTAGAATGCTGAAGATAGAAGATTGGTGATATGAGAGTGCTGAGACAAAGACAGGAGCTGTTGTAAACCCAATACTGTAGACACGTTTCCACCCTCCTTCTAGACTCCACATACAGAATTATGCCATCAAAAAGACTTTAGCTCTAGAATGATGTTTCTTCATTGTATATATTATATGGATAAATGATTTTATCTACCTATCTGGCTACAGAAACATTGATTCAGAGTCTATTAGCATAAAGGTCGTTGTATTTTGCAGTTATCCACGCATGCAATCAGCAGTTCTGGACCCTGATCACCTCACAGGCATGCAGACAACTCTATTTAAAGGTCAGCCAACTTTCACTGTCACATAAAGAGAGGATTACAGTGATGTGGGTCTGCTTGATGACACATATTTCACAGAGTTCTGAAATCAACACCTAAGCACCCTGGAAATGGTATGACAGCTCAAGGTCAAGAGTTTAATTAATTATTGCATTATATATTTATTGTTTGATCACATTTCTTGAGAAATGTATGAAGAAATGAAGATAATTTCTCTAGAACTATTCTAAAGAAGAACTAGTTAACAACTTCTACATGGCTTAGAGATCAAAGGCAAGCCGAAAGAGTGAGGCAGATTCTGACTCCAAATTAGACCTTTCCAATATTGATATGAAAAGCATTTGGCTTCTGAAAGTCAAGTCCTGACATTATCATTTAAAGACATTTCCTATTAGGATCCACAAAATGGTTAATAAACTCAGCTATCTTATTTGAATATACTCTCTCATTTGGTATTCTATGATCAATACATGACAGTTCCTTGATGGTAAACAAGCTTGACAATGAAATACATTCTCTGAAGCTATTTTCAAATATACTGATTTGACAAATTATCTGAATACAAAAACATTACTCTTCATGCTGCACAAATAATAACACTAAGTACATTTATTGCCTTCCCTGAAACATGGCTTGAAACTCTTGTGTGTATTTCTTGGATGATCTCAAACCTTTTGACTGTCATTTGAACTAACAATTTTGAAACTTCTGAAATGTTTCCTTATGGAATACTGTAGATTTTTAACACAACTAAACCCCTCCTATCTGAGCAGCCATATTTACTACAGCCTCATGTTAGACAACACTGGTCAGTGATGGTTCATTGATTAGCCATCAGTTTTGAATACTTTAGTTTCAGGAGCTGTGTTTGTCCTCAAAATGGAGCTTGATTATCAAATTCAAATCAATCATTACTAAAATGGAACCACTTCAATCATCAAATAATGAATATGTTGACACTTTATCGCAAAAGCTGCAAAAAACACAATATACTTTTAAAAACTAGAATCCTATGCTATTCAGCAAAGAATGTGTGATGAGAACTCTCATACCTCTTAACAGAATGCCCTTGAATGAACAGACATTGATTAAATTTCGGGTGAATTTACAAAACTGTTACAGAAAACACAGGTGTGAATCTGGTATTTTCGCTCTTTGCACGGGTCATGATAATGTTGCGTAGGCAATAGTAGGGATTCTAATTTTTTTGTTGTATAAGCATACTTAGAATTTTCATTGGGAGCCTACCTTCATCCCATAGTAGTAAAGTATTCTGTTGATTTTCTTTGATTCCTGGTACTCTGATCTCAATAATATGCTTCATTTGTCGGGTTACACTTGTGTATTTATTCACAAGATAAAACGTTGGATAATTTAAAATCATTTATCTTAATAATTTGTAGTCACTATTCAAGTATTTAGTGCATACACTCACAGATAACTCACAGATTTCCTAATACAGATGCATTTTAGATGTGATAATAAATACACTTTACATTTATGCGAATAAACATTTCACAGTACGATATACCAGTATATCATAATTCCTTAAGTTAAGAGTGATATATACATAGGAAACAGTACAGAACAGGCCATGGAAAGTTTCCCACTGGCATACATTTGGAATGGGTCAGGGGCAGACCAGGCTTAACCAGTTCACGTTATCCACTGGTGAATCCAAGCACTGGAACAGAGTGTGGGTGAAGCCAAGGTTGGTCGCGACAAAAACCAGTGCACAATACAGAATGTCAAGGTGAGGTAACCTGTACCGGATGTGACCTCAGCACCCCACAGCACAGGTGAGAACCAGGAAGGGAGGGGCAGAGGAAATATGGGGGGAAATATGGAGGGGGTTCCCTTGCTAGACAGCTACTCCCACTGGAGAGCGTGAGCAGGCATGGGGACAGACCAGACTAGGCAGGACTACAACACCTATGGGCCTCATGTGGACTAGATCAGGGAAAAACCAGGCTGGGCTGACTGTTACAACTGGTGCAAGCAGAAATTGGAGTGGGTTAAGGGTGGTTGGGCTTAGTCACAGAAACAGCTGGCGGAAGCTGGTACTGGGGGCTAATTCTGTCAAGTTAAACTGCAGAACCACCTGGAGAGTGCATAATCCGGGTGTGGGAGTGGCCTAGAAGGGAAATAGTGGGCTCCTCCTTCTTGGGTTACTACCTCCATGGAATGGCACAAAAACTAGGACAGGGGCTGGGGTGGCTAGACAGAGAGACATCCAACAACATCCGTGAGGGCTGGATAGTTGAGCTGGTTAGATAGAACTAGGCTTTAATGCCCATTGACATGTATCAGAGCTGAATGGGATGTGGGACAGACTGGATTAGTCTGCTGCACATACTGGCAAACCAAAGCAGAGGGCAGGCCTGGTGAAGGTTGTTGTGGACTGCAGCTCCCACTGGTTTATGTGAGGGCCGAGTGTGTGCTGGGCAGAATCAGGCTGGACTGCAACATCCATTGGTTCCAGTGGAAGACAGGGATGGAAACAGAACCAACCCAGCAACTGCAACCACCAGCTGATTGGGGCGATGGACTGTGCTGGGCCCTGTACTTGCTAGTACATACAAGAATCTGGTCTGGGATCATCTCACACAAAGTTTCTTTGGGGATCCCCCATTGAACTGACTGACTCAGAAGCCTAACCATGAAGAGACACAGAACAGAATAAGTCATTCAACCACCCCAGCCATATGTTGGCAATGAAAAACTGGGCAAATGGAGACTCTATGATGGACTATGTCAATCAGGGATTCTTCAGTGACCTCATCGTGCTTAGATGGCGAGATTGGCAGCAATTCATAGCTGTTGAACTATCAAAACCATTTGAGCAAGATCCTTAGAGCATGTGCTACATCAGGGACCTGGGGTGGGTGGGAGACTGGGTGGGGTTTCTCCCTTAATATCCCCCTTTACCTAGGGAATTAATAGTCTTACCCATTTTCCTGTAGCCCTTGAACCTTTTTGCCCTAATTAACTGTGTAATGATTGTCAAAAATATAATTAAAAATGGGAAAAAAGAGTGATATATGCAAATTTGCATTCCATTTTATGGCATATCCCATGTATTTTAAGTCAAAATATTTTCAAACATTTTTAGTTTATGTAAATCCCTTATAATTCTCTACCTCTGAACTTTCTACTTTCATTTTCTAATTTATATAAGCAAAACAGATTTCATGCATTTCATATGTATGGATTAAAGACCATAATAACACTTCCCACACTGCCCTCCCTCCTGCCCCTGTTACCCCTCTCCCTTCTCCATTTCTCATAATTTCCCATGATTTTTACAATGATATAATCTCAGGTTTTTTTTAATAATCACAAGCTTAATCCTTCCTGAAGAAAAAAAGAACAAGTAGTAAGTACAAAAACTACTTGTTGAGTTCCTCAAGAAAATAGACATAATAGGTAAATAATAATCCAATCTTAAAATGTCACTCCTATAGATCACATTTTGATAAAGTAAAAAGATTTCTTTGTTAAACAGCACAAAAATGTCAAAATTCAATTGGAGCATTAATGTATTTATAACTGTGATAAAATTAACAAATAGACATGGAGGGAGGAATGCTAGCATTCGTGAGCTTAGACAATTTGAGCCAAAATAACCTTTCCAGCTTTGATTTGAATAATGTTTATTTGGAAA
This sequence comes from Ochotona princeps, assembly GCF_030435755.1. Lineage (NCBI taxonomy): Eukaryota > Metazoa > Chordata > Mammalia > Lagomorpha > Ochotonidae > Ochotona > Ochotona princeps. The sequence continues at coordinate 94,938,681 of NC_080834.1, read as the reverse complement.
ATGACTACATGGAATTTACTGCTAGATTTTCTATTGATCTTGATTTTTTGAGTTTGAATCTGAACAATTTTGTCTCAGGAACATTTTACAATTTCATAGCTGATTTCCACTCATTCATAAACTAATTTTGTTCTGAAAGACTACAGTATAAACTCCAGCTAGTGTTTGGTTTGTGGCAAGTTTTAAGTCACAGTAATATCACATGAACTAAGTCATTGTCCAAATTACAAAATCACAATCACTATTGTCTTTTCTATATTTCTAGGGTTTCATAGGATTAAATAAGCACTACCGTTTAGACTTTTTTGGAATAATATTTTGGGAATTTAAACCCCTGTCAATTTCCGCATTAACATTTTACCACAAAATCAAAATTTTGTTTGTGAATTTGTTGAGTAACTGTTACTTAAATGCAAAATCCTACTACATAGTAGTCAAAACATAGCATTTCCATCACTTAGATAATTTCAACATCAATATTTTAGAGAGAGAAGAAAAGAGTAAAACAATGTTACCAACTTACATATATTTCTTGTTATTATGTACCTCACAGACTTAGAGGTAATTTCTCTGAAAAATTTATCACTCACCATCCTAGGACTTTAAAAGATTACAGGGAATTCATTTATATCAGAAAATAATTTGGTTGATAGAGTTAATCTAATATTTCAGTCACCTGAACCATGAATTCTTTAAACTTTAGGCAAGAAAAGGTTACCTTGTTAGCAGAGTTCCTTGGAAAAATGTACCAGGGATCACAGTAAACAATAGTTAACATCTCATAACAAGAATTACAAATTTAACACTTTATTTAACATTAATGTGAGCAGTGAACTATATTACACAATTCATTATTAAATTTCAGGTTACACATCTGTTACAAATGCTACAAGACATTCATACGGTAGCAACATATGAGAATCAAACTCATGAATTCTAATCCTTAGCCTATTCTGGGTGATTCAATGCCACTGAAGAATCCATTTATGTAAAGCAGCACTAACATAACATCAAAATGAAGAGACACAGATTAATTAACTGTGTGGAAGGACTTTAAATTTTGAAAACAACAACAAAACAGAAAAATCCAAAGCATAGTAACAACAACGAAACAAATGAAACTTAAATTTAAATACTCTTAAATTCATCAGTGTGGTTTGTTTATAATAAAAATCTATTGATTGTATGAGGCTTTTAATGTTGATTACACTTTTTAAAGAAAAATCTAGAAAATAAAGAAAGTGTGGTATATTTATTCTATAAAATATGACTCTACCATTAAAAAGAGTGAGATTATACCATTTGTGACAAAATGGTCCCAATAGGAGACCACTATGCTCAATAATGTAAGACAATCCCAAAAGGACAAATACCATATGTTCTCTCTGATATAAGGCACTCTTTGTGCAAAACACATAGGTAAACACACATGTATCTAAATGCATGTGTGTGCATATATATATATATATATGTATATTCATTTAGAGGAACTGTCAAATGGTGGCAAGTACTTTGTGATGTGAAGGCATATTACTGTATGCATCTCTGCTTCTGAGTAAAAGATGGAATCTCAGTGAAACTGTTAAATATCTTTTCCAACATAGTCTTTTGCACTGTCATAATTCTTGTGAAGGTTTGAATCATTTCAAAGCATTTTAGCAAAATTATAAAACTGTTTGTATGATATACCAAAGAAATCATGGTTGCAATTAAAGAAAAATGAAATGGTGGACAAGAAACCTTAAAAAATAAATTTTGTTTCTCTAAATTCTTTAAAGATTACATGCTGTCATCAAGCTTGAGACCTTAACAAGTATATGTCACTGATGAATTGGATTTTATCATATGTGTGTGCACTATGTTTATTTGTATATATATTTTCTCCATCATCTTCTCTACTATCAGTTTTACTTATTTTGGGGGGTCTTTTTTGTAATCATTTTATTTTGATAATCTTTACATAGTTGATTAGGGCACAGAGGGTCATGGACTACAGGAAAGTAGGCAAAGCTATTTTTTCCACATTACTATTATTATTATTTTTTTCTGTATGTGTGGTAAGTGGGGAGATAAAGGGAGAACCCCAACCCAACCTCTCACCCATCCAAGGTCCCCGACATGGGGCATGCTCCAAGGGTCCTGCTCAACTGGTTTTGATATTTCAAAAGCTCTGAATTGCTGCAAATCTCACCATTCCAAGCATGAAGAAGTCGTTGCAGAACCCATTGGCTGACACAGTCCACCCTACAGTCTCTGTTTGCCCAGATTCTCACTGCCAACACATGGCTGGGGTAGTTGATTGATTTGTTCTGTCTTCCATCCTCTGTTGTACCAGGTGTCTTCTGCAGGTTCCTATGGACAGCAATATCTTCCATGTGCACCTAGATATGCTGTCCACTGCTCCATCTGAGCCTCTGAGGAGGCTCGGCTCTGACACTTGCACACCTGCATTTCTCTTCATGGTTGGGGTTCTGAGTCTGGCAGTTCAATTGGGGAGATCCCCAAAGAAACTTCATCTGAAGTGATTCCAGACCTGTTTCTTGTGTGTGCTTGGCAAGTACAGGGTCTGACACAGTCCATTGCCCCAGTCAGCTTATACACATGCTTGTGGTTGCAATTGCTGTTAGTTTTGTTTCCAGTCCTTTTTTTTTTTTTTTTTTTTTTTAAAGATTTATTCATTTTATTACAGCCAGATATACACAGAGGAGGAGAGACAGAGAGGAAGATCTTCTGTCCGATGATTCACTCCCCAAGTGAGCCGCAACGGGCCGATGCGCGCCGGTCCGATGCCGGGAACCTGGAACCTCTTCCGGGTCTCCCACACGGGTGCAGGGTCCCAAAGCATTGGGCCGTCCTCGACTGCTTTCCCAGGCCACAAGCAGGGAGCTGGATGGGAAGTGGAGCTGCCGGGATTAGAACCGGCGCCCATATGGGATCCCGGGGCTTTCAAGGCGAGGACTTTAGCCGCTAGACCACGCCGCCGGGCCCCTCCAGTCCTTTCTTCCACTGGAACCCATGGGTGTTGTAGTCTAGCCTGATCCTGCCCAGCACACATCTGGCTCTTACACAAACCAGTGGGAACTGCAGCCTAGTAGGAGCAACCCAAAATAATCACCACTAGGCCCACCCTGTGCCCTGGTTCCTGTGCTTGCCAGTATATACGGCAGACTGGTCCAGTCTGTCTCACATCCCATTCAGTTCTCATACATGACATTAGACAGTGAAGCCTAATTTAACCCAACTGGCCCCCCTATCCAGCTCACACACATGCTGGCAGGTGCCGTTTTGTTTAGCCACTGTCCTGGTTTTTATGCTCTCAAAGTGGGAGTGATAACCCAAGAGGGAGGAGCCCACTATTTCCCTTCTAGGCCACTCCCACTCCTAGAACATGTACTCTCCAGGTGCTTCTGCAGTTTAACTTGACAGAATTAGCCCCCAGTGCCAGCATCTGATGTTGTGGCAAAGCCCAACCAACCCTTATTCACTCCAATTTCTGCTCGCACCGGTAGGAACACTCAGCCCACCCTGGCTTTTCCCTGATCTAGCTCACATGAAGCCCACAGATGTTGTAGCCCTGCCTGGTCTGTATTCCTCATCCCAACTCACACTTTCCAGTGGGAGTGGCAGTACAGCAGTGGAGCCCTCCACATTCCCCCTACCAGATTTGCCCCCTCCCTCCCTGGTTTCCAAGTGTTCTGGCTGGGTGCTGCATCCCAGTCTGATGTGTATTACTTATATAAAGGAGATTTAGCTGGATGCATCCTAACAGAGGATACAAAATCATTCTCCTGAAAATTCATGCAAATTATTCACTTAAAATGCAACCACACTTGGCTTTTTGAGTCAATTCAAGACTTCCAAAGACAACTCCTCTACTTTGTCCTTTCATCAAGGTCATGGAACTGAGCTTGATTAATATGGTTACAACACAGAATCAGCAATGGACAATATTAATCTAGTGTCAAAAGTTCTTCTAAGAAAGTGAATATAAGTGAAAAACTATGAAAACACTGCACAGTAAGTTAACAGTTGCATTATAACTTATAAAATATTTTGGGTGGATGAATAAAAACTACAATAAAGTAGGAGTTGAGGCTTTGGTTGAATGGTTGTGTTTTCTGTATGTAAAATAAGAGCCAATATAACCACAGAATAAGACAAACAAAAATTGATGAACTGAACACATTCATGTTATTACAAAACTATGAGAGACTTAGACTGAAATCGGTGAAGTCTAAGCAACGGTTGATGAAGAAAATGCAATGAATTTCTGCCATGCCATACCTAAATATGAATAACAATAATTTATTCATGAAAAGGATACTTTATGAGATGTTTATAAGTTAAAATGGGGAGGGACTGTTTTCTTTTTAAAGAAATGTGCAGCTACTGGATATTTTGGAATTTTCCTCAAAAGGAAAAAAGTGAAAAATTCCCTGTAAGACATCAAATGAACTTTCCTTGCAGTAAAGAAGTGGAAAATACCTAAGTAATAAATAAAAAGTTTGCTGAAGCATAGAATGTGATAATGCAAACAAGTCAAGTGCTGCGATCCATGATCAAGGGTTCATAACTGGGTCCTTGGATTTAATGTCAGAATTTTTCGTTATTGGCCCATTTGGTTGGCGAGCCTGTCAGTGATACTCCCATATATATATCTCTAAAGCTTAACTGCCTTCATTGTAAATGATTTCTGTAGAGAGAAATCCTTGTGTACCAACCATAAATTTAGCATAATGTACAAAACATAAACAGCATAAATTTATGTTCAGTAACATTTTTTGAGCTAATTTGCTGTTAGAATATTTTACTTTCTTCATTTTCTCAATATTTGAACAAAATCAATGATAATTATCAGGAACTCAACCGTACATCCAAATTAAATCACAGTGTGCATTGCCCCCACATCTTGGAAACCATCATTTATCATTGCTAAGTATCAATGCACCTATGTGCATATGTCAAACTATGAAATACCATATTAATGTAGGCTTTTCAACTACAACAGGCATACTAATCTACGTTTAGCTATTTACAGCATCAGTGGCTTTGAAAATTACATGGTGTGCCATGAAGCCAAAGTTTATGTTTTATGTATCTATGATATTAAAAATAGTCTTTGTATGCCTATTAAACATTATTTATACAATGACTAAAAAGTCACATTGGGGGCCAATATCATGTCACAACAAATTTGGCTTGTTATGTCAGGGCCCCATTTCGAACTAGTGGTTAGAGTTGTGGTTATTATACTCCTATGTAGTTCCTTGCTAATATGTCCAGAAAAGAAATGAAGATGGTCCAAATTCTGGGATTCTGACTTCAGTTACTATGGCCATTTGTGGGATGAGTTAGCGACTGGAAGATTTCAATATCGCCACCCAATAAATAAATATTTTCTAAAAGAATGAAGGAATAAAGGGCAGAAGCAGGAGGAGAGACACAGAGAGAAAAAGAGGACTGGGAGAGGTGAGAGGATGGAAAGCAGAGGAGAAAGGGAGAGCAGAGAGAAAGAAAGTGGGATCAATCAATACCTAACAAACAAGAGAGGAAGTCAGATAGTCTAAGAAAGATGATTTAATTCTGTCATTTTGTTTTCAAACATGAGCTTCCATACTAAAGCAAACTTTACTGGGAGAAGCATTTATCTGCTGATAAATCAAATTCCTGAAGTTCAAATTAATACTCTGGAGTCAATTTTAATTACTAGATTTGCATTGTGTTTGTGACTTCAAGAATCTCAAGGACTTTAGAGACACCATGGTCCTGCCAGAGGTTATATTCAGAAATGGATGATTTTTTCCCCACTGAAAAAATTATAAGAAGGAAATGGTTAGAAAAATCATTCTTTTTTATTTACATCATTAAAATAAGATTTTAGCATACTAAATACAAACAGATTAAGTTTTCAGTTAGCAAAACTAAATGTCGGTATATAGAGTAATTTTCTGTAGGGTCAACTTCTAGAAATTGGAAAAGGTCATTTCTTCAGCAAACCTTGAGGCAATCTAAATTTTTAGACTATGTGATAAATGGAATGCTCAAAGAATAAAATGGGGAGCACACATTTAGTCTAGCGGTTAAGATATCCACATAGCACATCAGTGTGATACCATGCCCCAGCTGCTGACTCTACCTTCTGGGCAGTGTGTATCCCAGGTTGCACACAGTGACGGCTCCAGTACTTGGTTTACTGCCACCCATGTGAGAGAGCTGGGCTGTGTTTCTCGTACCTCCAGGCTCCAGCCCAGCTCATGGTGTTGTGGGTATTTGGAGAGTGATCAAATGGATGGTATCAATTACTTTTCTCCCTCTTTCTCTAAAATAAAAAATGGAGAGAGACAGAGATACAGGAAGGAAAGAAATGAAGGAAGGAAGGAAGGGAAGGAAAGGAAAGGAGGTAGGGAAGGAGGGAAGAAGGAAAACAAGAAAGCAAGTAGGAGCGAAGTGGAAAGAGGAAAAAATAGCAGGCGTTCATGTAGCATCTACTTTGTGGTTATCAAAATGTTCGCAGTTGATGTTATCAGGGAGGAAGATGATCAGTTAAGGTAACAGAAGCTGCAAGAATAATACTTGAAGAATTAGAAAACATGGTTGGAAACCGGTTTGAAATCAGAGCTTAGAGGTGAGAGCAGGCTTCCAAAGAAGCTCTTAAATGGCATTTTAAAAATTCACACTCATTTCCTTAAAACTAAAACCCAGCAATTAACTAACACAACTTGGTGACAGACTGCTTTAATTTTCTGCTGACTCCATACATGTAAATTAAACCATTACAAGTTCTCCTTGTGCTAGCTCTGACATTTGGTTTGTACAAGTAAGATGACTTTGTTAATTCCTTGAAAGATATTTTAAAATTCTTACTTTAGGATAAAAAAATGTGATTGACACAGTGTCTTTAATTGCACATGTTAAGGATGAGAGATGTACAACTTCATATAGTTCCAACAATAATTTTTGTATCTGGCTGGAGACATAGTTTCCTGGCAAAATGCTCATGATCTTTTACCTCATGTTTTCAAGAAATATTCTGAAGCATATTCCTACTACGTTACTGTTGTGTAGTTACCTAGTAATACATAAAATCTGAAATAAATTATCTTCTTTTACATTCATGAACATGTATTTAGAGTTTATTGTCCTCATAAACTTATGAAAGTGCACATTAGGAAATTCTATTTGCTTCACATCAACTACAGAATTAAAAAAGGGAATCAACTCACTAATTAAAAATAAGGAAATAGTTGGAGGAAAAGTTGTTACAGTTAGAGAACCTTCGCATCAATGACCACGTAAAAATGTATAAACTGTTGACAAAAATACCATGATCATCTATCTATTCATCTGTAGATTGTTTTCAACAAAGGCTACTTATAAAACCTACAAATGCTTCAATAAATTGTTCTTTGAGTTTCCAGGGCACTTCTCTGTAGCTTTATGGCTTACTTTCACCCTGGATTGATGTAGCTGATGTAGGAAATAAGCTGAGTGGAAGTTCTACCCCTTGGGAGAGTGCTGAAATGCTTCATTTATAATCGGCACTCTGCAAATGTCCTTCATCCATTTGCTTTTCATTTTCTCCTAATGTAGCTATCCTAAGTGTGGCGTGGGCTTTCTTTGCCTTTAGTACTGAATTTCTCTTCCAGAAATCACTGCTCCCAAGGACTAGGTGGCAGATACCTCTTGCTAATTATTTGTTAGAGAAACAGTTTTGAAGTGTTTTTTATTCAAGTATTGTCCTAGGTTTTTTGGCTTTATGCCTGAACAGTATAGATGAAAATCTCTAAGAGCCACTTCCCTTACACAGATATTATTAAGAGAAAAGAAAGATTTTTAAAAATTTCCAAGATCCAAGCAATATACTTCAATATACTTCAAATTGAAATCATTTTAAGTAACCAAGTAAAATGTAATTATATGATACACATTTGTTTCATCAAGATATTCATAGATCAAGTTTTCTAAATAAGTGGGGTCTTAATTTAGACCTTTCTCAGTAAAAGTGTGGTCTTTAGAAAGCACCCTTGGCTTCATAAACATTTAACCTAGACTACAGAAAAAATAGGATTTGCATTTTAACAAACTCCCAGGGTGGCTTACCTAAACATTAAAATTTTGTAAGTACTAATATAACTATATGCTAAAATCATCTGTTGTTTTTAAAAACAAGAAGAGCAAGATAAAAAAAGGAATCCTATACCTGGGCAATGATCCAAACCAAATTAATAGCCATATGAATCCCAGGATAGAATTCCTTTTTTAACTCTATATGGAGTTCCCAGGTGCGGCCAGGTTGAGAAGCACTGAGAGAAACAATACAACAAATATGATGCTGGCTCTGCCCAAGTTTTCAAAACTGAATTTTAAAAAAACTGAACTCAAATTTCTTTTTTTTTTTTTTTTCCCTCTGAGACAGGCAGAGAAACAGAGAGACCTGGAATTTCCACCTGCTCACTCTCTTTCCAAATGCCCAACAATGGTCCCTGACCTGCAGCCATGCCAGAAGCCAGGAACTCACTGTAGGTTTCCCAAGTGGGTGGCAGGAACCCAATCACTTGAACTGTCATCACCACTGCCTGGGTCTGGCATTAGTGGGCAGCTGGAGTTACTCCAATATTACAAACAGGCTCTCTAACTAGCTTTTTAAGCACAAGATAAAATTCGCACCACAAAAGACTGAATAATAAAATTTAAATCAGAAGATATAAACTTTTAATAAATGACACTGCAGGCAGGCCTTGTTTCATAGCCTACTGATTATAGGATCAACTGAAGAAATTTGTTAGTCCAAAGATGTCCACGCTTATGAATTGTTGCACAATGACGTGGATACCAAATTATCTCATGTATTAAAAATCAGCATGCATAGTAGAAATGAGCAACAAAACAAAGTTATTTGCAATAAAAGCAAATTCTTTACTGAGACTAAAGAGAGGTGGTTGTTGTGTCATTCTTCATTTTTAAAACCTGAAAGATGATTTTTCCCTTGGGGAAAATCAAATAAATCAATCCTCTTATCTTGTAAACCAATATTGAGCTATACTGTTGCTAGGAAGTTGACACAGAGTATTCACATTTGTTTTCATAAATCATTCTATGTAGCATATCCAAAGACTTGCAGAATGAATAAATATTCTCCCACTATACACTATCAAACTTGATTTAACATTTTGTGTTAGTTCACCCCATCAGCGAAATGACTTTCAAGAAGGAAGCCTTTTCCTTAAAGAAGCCTAGGAAAACAACTGGCTGAACACCATAATTGCTGAGAAGTGCTGGCAGAGCAAGGCTAGGAGATAATTTGTATATATTCAAAGTGGAATTCAAAAAGTTCTGAGATAAAGCATTAGTTCATAAGAGGAGTATCCCACCTCCAAAAAACTTGATTTCTGTTTTTAACACTTTAATAGGCCAAAAGATACATAAAATTTCTAACAGATGAATGAAAATAATTCATCATCTTATATAATCCATATAACCACCCAAGGAAGTAGGTGTTACCCAATTATCAGAAGAGAAAGCTGATACACAGATATGAAAGATAAGCTGACAACTACAATTGACACTTCCTTTTACATATTTGTAAATAAGAGTTTAATGAAATAACTAGAATAGCAGAATGATTTTACCATTTATGCAAATATTTTGCATATCACAGATATATTTATAATTTGATTTATCTCTGGGAATTAATCAGATTTTTTTTTACTTTTTGGAGTTAGTTATTGTTACTATTTTCCATGATATAGCTTTGTATGTACAGGGATTTTCCCCCTCTACCTCCCCTTCCAATCTCTCTATTCTCCCCCTCCCAGTTTCCCCCATATTATTATAATAATATGGTCCTTCAGCAACAGTCACAAGTCCAACACTGTCCTATTTAAGTGTATTTTGGCATTATAGATACAGAAAATGGTAGAAAATCTAGTATCCTTTTATCAAGGTATATTAACATTTTCATTGAGAGTCCTCCTTTTATTGGGAAGTAAAGATGCATACTGCCATATATCTTCACTTTCCAGTATACAAGTCTCCATTATATAGTTCTTCTATGAGAATATATATATATGTGTGTGTGTGTGTGTGTGTATACATATATATATATATATATATATATATATATATATATATATACAGGTAAATATGTCAGTTGTTATGTCAGTAACTATATGTCAGTAGTTATATGTCAGTTGGTCTGATATTTTGCATGAAGGTTGCCTTATATCAGAGTGAACATATGATATTTGTCCTTTTAGGATTGGCTTATTTCACTGACCATAATGATCTCCAATCGGGACCATTTTGTTGCAAATGACATAATTCCATTCTATTTAATGGCTGAGTAGAATTCTGTGGAGTAGATATAGCACAGTTTCTTTATCCATTTCTATTTTGATGGGCATCTGGGTTGCCTCACATCTATGCCAGCAGATGATGTTAGCATATTTCCAAATGTAGGGCAATCGTACTGGAATTCAATGGAATCCCAATTTAGTTTTTATTTGTATTTCCTTAATAGTAGGTATTCTGAGCATCTTTTTTCATATTTCTATTAGCAATTTCAGCTGTACTTTAAAAAAATGCCTGCTCATTTCCTTTGTCCATTTCTTCCTAGGTTGAGTTTTGCTGTCAGAGTTTCTGAACCTCTTTATAAATCTTGGATATCAGTCCCATATCTGTAGTTAGTGAGCAAAGATTTTCTCCCATTCTGTTGGTTGCTTTTTCACTTTGCTGTTCATTTCCTTTGCCGAACAGAAGCTTTTTAGCTTGAGGTAGACTCATTTGTTTGTTTTTGCTTTCACTGCCAGTGCTTTTTTATATAAAAGATTAATTTTATTTTTATTGCAAAGTCAGATTTACAGAGAGAGGAGGAGAGACAGAGAGGAAAATCTTCTGTCCGATGAATCACTCCCCAAGTGACCTCAACAGCTGGGGCTGCGCCGATCCGAAGCCAGGAGCCAGGAACTTCTTCCAGGTCTCTCGCACAGGAGCAGGGTCCCAAGGCTTTGGGCCGTCTTCAACTGTTTTCCCAGGCCTCAAGCAGGGAGCTGGATGGGAAGTGGGGCTGCTGGGATTCGAACTGGTGCCCATATGGGATCCTGGTGCATTCAAGGTAAGGACTTTATCCGATGGGCCACCGCCCTGGGCCTCACTGCCAGTGCTTTTGATGTGTTTTCTAAAAAGCTTTTACTGTTGCTTATATCTTTTAGAGTATTTCTTACGTTTTCCTCTAACAGTTTGATGGGTTATAGATGCATTTAGAGCTGATTTTTTGTATGAGCTGACAGATGGGGGTCTTGCTTCTTACTTCTGTTGGCTGATATCCAATTGTCAAAACAGCATTTGTTGTGCATGTGTTGGCTCACTTCTGATGTTTCCTTTCTGTTCCATTGATCTTCTCTGTTGCTGTAGCAGTACCAGACTGTTTTGATTATCACTGCCCTGTAGTAGGTCTTCAGGTCTATAATTGCAATTCTTCAGGATAGCGTTGGCTTTTCGTGTTCTCCTGTGTTTCCAAATGAATGTTCGTATCTTTTCTATTTCTGAGAAGAATGTTAGATTTGGATTGGAACTGATTTGAATCTCTGTATTACTTTAGGTAATATGGACATTTCAATAATATTGATTCTACTAATTCAGATATATGGTAAATTTGTCCATCTTTCAATGCCTTCTATTTTTTTTAATGTTTTGTAATTTTCATCATAGAGATCTTCCACATTATTGGTTAGCTTAATCCAAGATTTTTAAGGTTGTTATCTGCTATTTTAAAGCGGACTGTACTTACAAGTCCTATGTCAGCCATGGATTTGCTTGTGTATACTAAGGCCATTGATTGATGTTCATTGATTTTGTACACAGCTACCATGCCAAACTCTCTTATGAGTTCCAACAGTCTTTTCATTGAATCTTTCAGCTCTCCTGTGTATAGAATCATGACATCTGTGAAAATTCTGAAGTGGAATTTTGTAAATATTAGATTCTTAGAGAACTGAATTTCTGGTGGATATGCACAAAAAATCTCTAACATGATATTGGTTATTAACGAGCAGATTTTCAGAAGCCCTGCCTTAGTAACTGATGGCAAAATATTTAGTCAACATAGAAGTTCCCTCAGATCCAATTTCTGATGCCAACTACTTTGATTTTGAAAGAATATTGATATGTACCAAGAATATTCAAAGGTACTAGATCTTGCCAAATTCATGTAAGTTTACTGGATCACGTAGACTCTTTCTAAGAATATCAGAACTACAAATTTAATGGTCAGGGCACTTGAGATGCAAACATTCCGTATCATGGCACCTATGATTATACCTTGCCTCTTTGTTTGAATGCCGTTTCTTGCTAATGCACCTAGGAGACAGCAGATAATTATTTCAGCACTGGAGCCCCTGTGATCCACCTGGGGTGAGGGAGCAGAATACAACCCTCTGCCTCATCCTGGAACAAAGAGTTCACCAAGGACTTGATCCTGCATTGCAGAAGACCAATATAACTTGTGCCTTATACTGACCTTCCTTTATATTCCAACCACTCAGCTCCTAGGAAGCAAGACTACTAAGCTCTAAATACCCTTGAAAAACTACTCGAGTCCTATTTACTCCCTCATTTTTCTGAATGCCCTCACCCTTCCAGACATCCCCAAGCCCCAAATTCATGAAAGACCAGGTCTGCTGAAAGACTGGGCCACCGCTGAGTGCTTGTCCAGTCTACACCCTGGTAGTTGGCCACCTTGTGCAGATTCATTTTTCTCTTTGAAAATAATATGATAAAGCTGTGAATGTGCTCCCCTCTGTCTGTGCCACTTCTGCTGCAGGGAGATCCTGATGGCATGTGAGGCTCCTGCTGGATTCTAGTCCTTTCCTTCTTGTTGTAAGCATCTAGGTTTGAATAAGAGAATGGAAGATTGATCTTTCTTTCTTTCCCTCACTTTATATGTCTTTCAAATAAATTAAAGAGAATAAACATGTTAAAAGTAGACCACCAAAAAAGGAGGGGGACAAACAAATATAATCTTTTAATCTTTAAAGACTGCCAAATATGGAGACTTATATATCTTTGTTTATTTTGGGAACAGTCATGGTAACATTTTTCAGTACAGTAACAGAATGAATTCGTACGAACAGAATTTATAGACTTATTTTTCAGCATATGCCTCTATAAGGCATGCATCTATTTTCAATGTTATGTTCCTCAATGTTGGAACATAAGGTCATTGAAAATTGAAATAAAAGATATGCAATTGCTGCTAGTCGGATTAACATAGATTAGAAATCAACTGGAGTGCAAAGGAGCTCCGTGATGCAGTCACTTTTGGCAAAGACTATGGAGTTTCTAGCTTCATTACTTTTAAGAGCAAATATTGATGAAACACCTCTTGTGAAATAAGTTGTCACATAAGACCAGTACGATAAATGTAGCTCACAGCATCTGGATCTGGGAGGTATAAGCAAGAGCTAGCTCTAATATGTTTAAATGATTAGAAAACATTCAAAGAAGAATACTAGTTCACAGAACATGGGAATGATGTAAAATTAAATGTTCAGTATCCTTGGAGCATAATTGTTTTATTCATTTATTTATGGTCCATGGCTACACCAAAGCTACAACTGTAGAGGTATGTAGCTATTTACTCACTGGCCTTCACAATTTCTGACCCATATAAGTTTATCAACGATCACTGTGACTCTGGTGCTACTTGTTCTTTTTGATCAAGGAAGAAATTAACCGCCCCCCACCCCCACACACACTTCCATTTTTTTCTCTGTAGTGGGATAAGAATGAAACTTGGCTCAGAGAAAAGGATTCATTTATCACAATGATTTGCATGCAAAAAACACTCAGTAAAATAATTTTTTCACAAATGAGGAGTACAAGCATCATTTCCTTTCCTGTACCTTAAAAATCTACCTGTCCTTCAAAGACATTATGTCATGTCACCCTTACATGCAATCCTGAAAAATCTTTCCATTTAAATTACCTGCTCACTGTGTGTATCACAATATTTTGTATGTTGGTCTGTGACCCGTAATCTGCTCAGTACTTTGATTAAATGCTAATGTACCGGGCCTGGCGGCATGGCCTAGCGGATAAAGTCCTTGCCTTGAACGCACTGGGATCCCATGTGGGCGCCGGTTCTAATCCTGGCTGCTCCGCTTCCCATTCAGCTCCCTGCTTGTGGCCTGGGAAAGCAGTAGAGGACGGCCCAAAGCTTTGGGACCCTGCACCCGTGTGGGAGACCTGGAAGAGATTCCTGGTTCCCGGCTTAGGATCGGCGCGCATCGGCCCCAGCCGTTGTGCTCACTTGGGGAGTGATTCATCAGATGGAAGATCTTTCTCTCTCTCCTCCTCTCTGTATATCTGACTTTGTATGGAAATAATTGAATCTTTTTAAAAAATGCTAATGTATCTTTATTTGGCAACTCACATATATCAAGGATGGATATCGCATTACTCATAGGATATAGTTAAGCAATATTCTCTTACAAATGAAAATATGAGTAAGTACATAAATACAAAGCCATCTGAAGCCAACGAACTAGGTTTACTGCTATTCAAAATAACAGTTATCACATAAACTAGAAATCTCTGTCAAAGTATAATCAAGGAAAGGCTATCTTCAACTAATGTCAAATGCAGATCATGTTTGGAACCTTGACATATTTTGCACAGGGATATATATCCCACTGTAGGTTTAATTGCCTAAACTTAAAATTATCAGGGCAATAATAATTGTTAAATTTGGTGGCAGCATTAAGAAGAAAAAATGGTATCTAATAAAATAATTATGTTGATTTGAATCTAGAACATTTTCCATTTTTTTGCAGCATACTTTCAAACTTACATAATTTTACATAACTAACTCAAATAGTTTTTTTAAATATATTCTTTACAAAAGTCTATTTATTTACTCTATTTGGAAATATTCCTCACTGGAACATACATAAACATCCCATACACAGCTTTTGTTTGTTTGTTTTTCTTTTTTTTTTTTTAAGCTAATTGAAGGCAACACAAAATCAAGTTGCAGTGGGGCAATGAATGTGATTTACATCTCCATAAAGAAGTACAAATCAATAAAACCTGAGACATAAACAAAAATAAATCTCTTACTGGTTATTTGCTTCCTGGGACCAGTACTTTGATACCAGAAGATGTCTCACTCTTAAAATCTTGATATTTGTACATTTGGATTACATGAAACCAAAAGAATCACATTCTATGTAACGACCAGCTGATATGACTAAGCTGAGGCAAGACTCCACAGAGCTTTTCTGGTAACAGTATACCTTCTGTACTGTCCCTCTCTCCTTTGAGAGGCATCCCACCTCTAAAGCCCTCTCCTGGAAGGTACTTTCCTTTACCCTCTTCTTTATATGTCTGCCTGATCATTTCACAAATAAAACTTCTCTGTTTGCAACCGATTCCCACTTATCATTTCTATACTAAGCTGAGGAAAGAACCCATCAAACTTTCCTGGTAACATGTAACATATATGGAAATGCTATATCAGGAAATGTGGCATTGCTGATATGATCATTTGAAAAATGTCATGGATTTTTCTCCTCTGAGAATGATCATATGAATATATTATAAATCTACTACATAATTTATTTAAACCTATTCAAGACTTCCAATTACCAAAAAATTCATATGGCTGATTTTAATTGTGAAATGTAACTTTGGATTATTCAAATTCAAAGAACACTTAAGATAATTTTGCAACCAAATCTACAAATTTCCAACAATGCATATTTAATAAAGTTAACATAATTAAAATTTCTCTTTTGAAGCTATGTATTCTTTATTGAACATAGATTTTGGTTCCACTTTGGTTTGTGGATATTCTTTCTCTTTCTAGATGAGCATCTCTGCTTCCTCAAAAAAATTTTGTTTTGTTTCATGATGAAAGCTTATACTTCATAACATGACACACAACACAATACTATGGACGCTGAGCCACAGTGTCTAAGGCAGGGGTCGCGACAGCTGATGGGCTGTGTCAAGCTGAGTCAGAGCAACCACTGGCATGCTGAACACTGGCTGGGAACAGGTCTGGTTGGGTAGCTAAGGGGAAACCCTAACTGGGTGGAGGTTCCCACTAAGGGGTGCATGAGCTGGAATGGGGCTGCGTTCTGGTCAGGATACAGTTGTAGTCTCCCTTGGCACAAGTGTGGACTGGAACTTGACACACTGGGCCGGGTCAGACTGCAACACCTTCTGGTGTTCTGGAGGACCAGGGTAGATGTGGGACGAACTAGGCTAGGTCTCAACCCCAACTGAGCCATTATGAGCTCTATGTGGGTATGGATGAGCCGTGGCTGGGCTGAAACATCCAACAGCAAGAACCAGAATGGGTTGAAGGCCAGTCAGGAAGAGCCACTGTTCCTGCTAGGACAGGAAGTGAACTGAATAGGGCTGGCTCATGGACCCACTGGTATGCATGACATCTGGCATTCAGAGGGGTTCTGATGGAGGAGCATGGGCAACTCCTCTGGCAGGACACAGACGCGGCAGGTAAGCACAAGAAGCATGGAAGGAAACAGCCCAGAACAGGCCATGGAACGTGTCCCACTGGTATACTTTTGGCATGGGTTGGGGGCAGACCAGGCTGAATCAGCTCACGTCATCCACTGGCAAATCCGAACGCCAGAACAGAGTGTGGGTTGAGCCAGGTTCGGTCACGACAAAAGCAGTGCACAACATAGAATGTCAAGGTGAGGTTGCCTGTGCCAGATGTGACCACAGCAACCAACCAGCATGTGTGAGAATCAGGAAAGGAGCGGGCAGAGCCGGCAGGGGAATAAGGGGTGGTTCCCTTGCTGGACAGCTACTCCCACTGGAGAGCATGAGTTGGGATGGGGGTAGATCAGACTAGGCAGGGCTACAGCATGTGGCCCAGATCAGGGAAGAGCCAAGATGGGCTGATTATTCCTACTGGGGCAAAAAAAATTAGAGTGGGTGAGGGTTGTTTGGGCTTAGCCACAGCATCAGCTGGCACAGGGGGCTAGTTCTGTCAAGTTAAACCACAGAACCACCTGGAGAGTGCATAATCCAGCCTTGAGAGAGATCTGGGAGGGAAATAGTGGGCTCCTCCCTCTTGTGTTAGCACTCCCATGGGAGGGCACAAAAAAGTAGGACAAGGGTTGGGGTAGCTAGACAGACACCCAACAACATCCGTGAAGGCTGGATAGTTGAGCTGGTTAGATGGAACTAAGCTTCAATTCCCTTCGACATATACGAGAGCCAAATGGGATATGGGGCAGACTGCACTAGTCTGCTACATATACTGGCAAACCAGGGTAGAAGCAGGCCTGGTGGGGGTTATTGTGGGTCGCTCTGACTGGGCTGCAGCTCTCACTGGTTTATGTCATGGCCAAGTATGTGATGGGTAGAACCAAGCTGGACTGCAATACCCATTGGTTCCAGTGGAAGTTGGGGCTGAAAACAAAATCAACCCAGCAATTGCAACCACCAGCTGATCGGGGTGATGGACTGTGCTGGGCCCTGTGCTTGCTAGTACATACAAGAATCTGGTCTGGGAACACCTCAAAGTTTCTTTTGGGGATCTCCCCATTCGAAATGGCGGACTCAGAACCCTAACCAAGAAAAGACGCAAGATAGAACAGGCCAATCCGTCACCTCAGCTATATGTTGGTAGTGAAATACTGGACAAATGGCGACTCTATGACGGACTATGTCAATCATTGGATTGTTCAACAACCTCATCGTGCCTCTGGAGTGGCGAGACTGGCAGCGATTCATAACTGGTGAACTATCAAAGCCACTTGAGCAAGGATCTCAGAGCATGCCCCATATCGGGGACCTGGGATGGGTGGGAGACTGGGTGGGGCTTCTCCCTCAATATTCCCTTTACCTCAGATATGTTAAGGAAAAAATAGGGAAATAATAGTCTTACCCACTGTCCTATAGCCCTTGAATATTTTTACCCTAATTAACAATGTAAAGATTTTCAAAAATATAATAAAAAAAATCTTGGGAGTTTTTTCCTGATGTTTAAAATTTTTCTCAATGAGTTATCTTATATATTTGTCTCCTCTGTGTTGTGGCTTTGGAGATTATAACATAAATTCCCTAAGCTGTGCTTCTCTGACCTATATTAGCAAGTCCTGCTGCTTCCAATTTTCTACAAAGGGTTCATTCTTTAGCACCTACTCTTCCTCCATCTGGGGCTCTCTAGTAGCCTTTATGTAACACTAAATCTAATACCAGAGCAGAGGAATGGGTTTTCAAATGAAACAAGTAGCCATGTAGGCAGGAAGAAAAATCCTCTTCTTGCTGTGGAGAGCTTACATTTAAAAAGTCTGGAATATTACTAAATCATATTTAAAATATTGAAATACATATTAAAACATTAACGTGTTTAAATGAATTACTTCTAAATTTCAAACATTAATTAATTCTACTTTTATAAATTATCTTCCAGATTTTTATATGCATCCACAGTACTATCAAGCATAATCAAATTATATACAGCCATAGTTTTGCTGTCTCATTATATGTACATAAAGAGTAAGTATGAATTCTGGAGACAGACTTTCTGAATCTGGATCTCAGATTCAAGAGTTACTCACACACACTGCTCAATTTTTCACGTGTAAACTGAGCACACCACAAGTATAGAAACATTTTATTGTGGGGATGAATAAATAAAAAATCCTCTGTAATTTACAAGGCATTAATAAATGCTAGCTTTACTTACTATGACTGATAAGATTGGCACCAACATTCTGCAATTACATGGTGTACTTAATGTGTTTTAAAAGTACTGAAATATTCTTAACCTTTATGTCAAATTATCGGACATTACTTAATATTTTATATTCTGTTGAACATCTAAATTGTTTTCATATTTTTATACAACGATTTCTGGAATGAACGGTTTTTTCTTCTTATTGAAAATTATTGCTAAAATTATTTATTTATTTGTGTGAGACAAGGAAATAGAAAAATACAGAGAAATTCTCAACTGCTGGTTAACACCCCATATGCTTCCAATACCCAAAGCTGATATAGAAAGAAACAAGGAGCTGAACGTGATCCAGTACTTCCAACTTCTGATCCAGTAGTTCCAATTTCAGTGGAAGAAATTCTGCTACTTTAGTCAATTCTGTTGCCTACCAGGGCTTAGACTGGCCACAACCCAGAGCTGATCAAACGCTGATGTAGGATGCTGTTGTCTTATTCAATGTCTTCACTGCTCTGCTAAATGCTCACTCCTGAAATTATTTTTATTAAGGTAAATTTTGATGAGCTGAGAGTGAGTGAAAGAGTTGAAACAGTTATCAAGAGTTACCAAGTCAATGTGATACTGAGAAAGGACAGACATTTCAGTTAGTGGCTGGGTGTTTCACTCATGAACGCGGAATATTTATATTTCAGTATGCTGAAAAAAAGAACAACTTTTTAGGACTTCAGTTTCGATTCAGTGCTATATAACTGGCATCTCAAGGTCAATGAAGTCGAAACTTAATGGTTTGTACAGAAGAAATCATTCACTATGTAAAATTCAAGGCTCTTTTGCTCTAGTGACCACAGAACCCTTTTTCACAGAAATAAAGCCTTTCCTGATGGTCTTGGAAAAATTTCCCACAGCTCACTGAAAAGTGAAAGCATTTTTCTTCTCTCCAAGAAGCCACTGGCCACATGTAATATGGCATTTAATTCCCTGCACTTTAGCTGGCAACTATTCTAAATCAATCCTGAGCAAAGCACTAAAATTCTTTAAAATCTCTGCTTATGCTAACCAATTATACCAGTATATTATAAAATTGTGTCTCCTCCCTATCCTTCTTTCATTTAACACAGCAGGAAGAGGAAAGGAGAGGAGGAGAAAGCAGAGGAGAGTGTAAGAGGTGAGGGGAGCGGAAGAGGAGAGGAGAGGAGAGAATATAAGAGGAAAGAGGTAGGGAAGTGGAAGGAGGGGAAGTGGGGGGAGAACCAGAGGCAGAGAAGATAGAAGAATCGACTATAATCCAAATTATTGTGAAAAATACCAGGACTCATGAAGTATACTTGGAGAGAAATAAAGATATAAAAGCAGTGCAGGAAGTAGCAAAGTAATTCCGGATGAGCCAAAAAAACTTATAAAGTCAATATATCTTATGCTCTATATCTTTTTCACTTTCAGCAATGACAAACTAAAATTACAAAATGTTCCCATGCTTATATAAATTGCATATTCTCCTACATACACATTGATATTGCTAGGCTGAAATTAGAAAAAAAGAAGAAAGAAAGAAAAAGAGTATTCACTAATCGAATGAGAAGAATAACGGGAAAAATGCAGTTGGTTTCTGGGGGATATTAGAATGCTACTGGACACACCTCAAATTAAATTGAAATTGAATTGATGAATAGGTTTCTCTTGCCATTCTGAGTTTCTCAGCTGGGATATTGGCAAGCTAAGTCATTGTATGCTGTGGGGATGGTTCTTTAGAAAACTGGACCACGATCAATCAATTAGACATTGCCACAAATCTCTCTGCAAGTGTCATCTAAAAGTCATTAACTTTGGGCACAAAACACAATGCTTATTTTATAAGTAGGAATTTCACACATTGTGGTGAATTAACAAGGAAAAAGACAGAGCCTTCTTAGAAATGTATATGACTAATTTAGATGCTCAAAAATTCTTAAAATTCTTTTGACCAATATGCCACATATATGAGTATTCACTCATAGGATATTTCATTAGTTCACAATAATATCTGCATTGCTGAACACCGCCTTCACTTTATCAACTCTTGTGACTAGGATCCTTAGTCCATTGGCTGAAAGTTACAGGATCAAGCGTAAAAGTCAAAGATTGATTTGACTTTGTGATCCTGGATTAAATTTCCATCAGGTTATCCCATTCATACTTGGAATTCAACCTCTACAGTCTGACTTAATATTTCCTACCCATTTCCCCATTCTTGGCTTTTCATATGAACTTTTGATTTCCCTTTCTCCAGTAATGGTACTTTTCAAACTTTACCTGGTTTATTCTTAAATTTCCCTTGATACTAAATCAAGCATCACTGCTATGGAGAAGCTTACAACCCTCCTCCTAAGATTAGGCAGTTGCACCTTAATTATCACATTTGAATGCTTTAGGAAAGAACATAAAAACAATTTATTAGGGAATACTGAAAGCAATTTATTAGTATGTCGCAATGAAGAAGTGCGGAAGCTAGCACATCAGTATCGCAGCATTATGGAGAAAAAAAAAATGTTCCAAGAAATCAGCTTCCTGTGTAACGAACTAATGACCTAGTTTATTCATTCACCTTAAAATGGCTTTAAAAACTGTGGTTAGGAGATTGAATGTGGTGTAGAAACTGATTTGGTTGTCCTTATTCCTTTTCTAGAGTTGGCCAAGTAAGTAGGAGGAAAAAAGAGAACCTTGCTCCTTGTGATATTCGGAATGAATATTAAAAAGGATGGTGAGTCCTAGAAAATTCAGAGGGCCATATAAAAAAAATAATGGCCCAAGTTTCTTGGTATTATCTGAAAATGAAATAATCACTCAACCAAACATTCATAATGAAAAAGAAAAACATACAAGCAGAATTTACTTCAGGGATTTTCAATAACCATAACTGCTTTTTGGTGGCTGCTAAGCTTCACAGAGGCCTCATTCCCTTGGGTTCCTTCCTTCTCACCCTGGCAGAGAGCAGGGAGCAGCAGGAGGGCACATACATACATCACCAGATTCTGTAACATCGCTGTGTAAAACTATCATCCACAAAATGCATCTGCATGAGTTTAAAAGTAGAAATATGACCCTAATTAGAAGAAAACTGCAATCTATCCTTTAAAAAGATAAAAATATTCAACAAAGGAAAGGGGGTTGCATGTGAATCTGACATCCACACTACTATCTTAACCAATTTTTCCCTTTTTGAATAAAATAAAGGATACATCAAATATCAATGAGATGGAATACCTATGGGTTGTTTTTCACAATGCTGCCAGCCCTAGAATTCTCCCTGTGTCACAGGATGAACACTAAAAAACAGGCACCCCCTCCCCCGACATCCCTGGAAGAGAACAAAGCATCAGAATGGCCTCAGTTATGGGAAGTACACTAGTAGGTGAGAATGAAAATTTGATTTGTGATTTGCTGATTTGGCAAGTCATCACTTGTATATCCTGTTTTACAGAGAAACTCCCATCCAGTTTCAGGAGGAAGAAAAAAATCCTTTATCTCAACTTACATCTCTTTTTTTTTCAAATTCCTTATAGCTGAGGACAAGTAGTGAATAAATTCTAAGAATCACTTTTGCAAGATTAGATGTAGAGCAAAAGGAGAGTGGTGAAGTGTTCACACCATATTTCCCACAGATTTAAGAGCTGGTTCATTGCATCACATGGTGTGGTGCATGGAGTTCTAGCGAACAGACTTACTATTTTCACAAGAAAATCCACCTCTCCTCCAAACAAAGGCTGCAAAACCACTACTCTATCCCATAAATAAGTTAATATAGAAAAGTATTCAAGTATTTGCAACTAAGCATTCTGAGTTTACACATGCGCATTAGCTTGAGAGATGCTGTCTACCATTCAAGAGCATCAATTCTACACAGATAATGCAAATATGCACCACATGTTATGATGTAGTGAGAAGAAGAAAACTCATTAACACAGATGATTTTTTGAAAAAGAAGAATCAAGTCTCCCTAAGACTGAAGATGTTTCTTCAGAACAGAAAACTTTGGAGCCACTAAAAGAGTCTATCATATTAAAGTTATATCTCAAAAATAGCTCTTGTTACATTCAAAGTTAAGCTCCAGGAGTCAAACATCATTTCTGGAATTATTGGGTGTGTGCATGTCTATGCTCCTGGCTGAACTGCACATAAGTATCCGAGATGATATTCTTTTCAAGGCTTTCGACATGATAACCGACCACGACTATCAAATGAATGAACAGGCACACAGCACCAAAAGCGTCAACACTTCAGGAGATTTATGTCCACATCTATAACATTTTCTTTCCAAAAAGTGCAGTCAAGCACAATAAGAAGGACTTCGATCTCTGTATACAACCTTGACACAGCAAGATGGGATATTGGTTTATCTGCTAGCTGTTGCCGTTCTAACTGCTCAGTGGATTGAATCAAGGATTTGAGTCTTTAGAATGTCAACTAAGTGATTTTAAAAGTATCCCTGGAAACAATGATAAATGCCTGTCATCAGCATCATGATTGATCACCACCAGCCTGATAATTATACAGGCTGAAGAAGATTGTTACAAACAATAAACCTAAAATAGATGTCTCAAGGTTAATACGTCCTAATTACATTTTGTGACCTCCTCTAAGCATTTTGATACATCATTTTCAAAGATCAGTGTGCAAAAATAAGACAAAATTTGACTTAACAAATATCATTTCCTATATCCAAAGTGATATTGAAATTAAATGAAAACTCTTCCTTTTACATTTTTACCTAGCAAAGGAGGAGAAGGATAAAAGTTCACCAATACAGTAGCTTGTAAAAATAGCAAATTTGTGGCCTGGCACTAAGGCTCAGCAGCTAAATCCTTGCCTTAGAAACACTGGGATTCCACAGGGGTGCCAGTTGGTGTACTGGCTGCTCCAGTTCCCATGCAGCTCTCTGCTGGTGGCCTGTGAAAGCAGCAGAGGATGGCCCAAATGCTTGGCACCTGCATCCATGCGGGAGCTCTGGAAGAAGTTCCAGCTCCTGGCTTTGGGTCAGCTCAGCTTTGGCCATTGTAGCCACATGTGGAGCAATCCAGTAGATGGAAGATCTTTCTCTCTGTATCTCCTCTTTGTAAATCTGCCCTTCCAATAAAAATAAAAATAAGTCTTAGTATGCAAACTTATTGAAACATTATAATGAGGGATATAGTAGTAAATATGTATGGGCATGAAATGCGTACAGTAAGTCATATAAAAATAAATAACAGAGAAAAAACATAATAAATAACTTCATGTTTTTCAGATATTTAAAAAGTGCATGGTAAGCATACTTACAAGATCACTCTAGAGAAGCTAGCTAGAGCTAGTTATAAGAGTAGTAAACAGTTACACAGCGTGCAAAACCTACCACCCTTTGGGTGTAAAGTAAGATAGTGAAGGTTCAAGAATGAGAGTGAGACATGAAAGAGAAGGCAAGAAGGAAATGAAGAGACTAGTCAGATTATTATTTTACACCTACAGCTTCTAATTGTCTGGCTTTTAAAAAAAAAGTCAAACCAGTATTTACCCATAATTTATATAAAAGCATTTGTTCAAATTAGCATAATTTATGTCCATTATGTGCACAACATGGACAGCGGAATCCTGAAGAAATTACACCTAAAAGCAGAATTTTTTCCAAGTAAAATTTGTCAGTCATCATGATAACTTCATGCCTTTTTTTTTTCTGAGTTTCCAGATTAGATATTTCTGTAGGAACTTCATTGAGGGTCTAGCATGAGATCGGCTCTATTACATTTTCGAGAAAATTACACGTACAAATCTCCTAGCTAAGGACTTCTTCCTTGCTGTTACTAAATTGTGCTGAATTTGTGTTTGACTAAAATACAAAGTTAACAGAAATTTCGTGAACAAGAGCATCTTACACATAACAAAGCTTCCGTAAGCACAGCACCTATTATGAGAAAGGCAAAAATTAACTCATTTATTAGATTGATTATCTATGTTAAAAGTCAGCAATTTAATAAACATCATTAAATCTTAGAGTTAGTAAAATAACAAAATAAAACTATAAGCTGTGGATACAAATTAAATATCCACTGAAAGCAGAACTGATTTGACAATTCTAATATATTCATTCCAGCGAACACAGTACATAAATAAACTCTGAGGTCTCCCGGCCCTCAAAATACCATACTGTTCAGAGAAAATGGGTTGGAAAAATGAATGAACCACAGCCCTACACAGCAACAGAGATTACACTTGAAATTTATTGCTGAGTAAAATGATCAAACCTCTTTCAGCCATTATCCAGAGCTAATCACAGCATTCTGAGTGTGGTCTGAAAGTTTTAGACTGTGAATTCACTAATGTTCTGTTACAAATTATGTTTAAATTTGTGTAAAACTAGAGGGGAAATGAAGGGGAAGGGGACCTTGGTGAAGGGCAGGGCAAGCTTAGAATATATGGAACTATATCATAAAACAAGATAAAATATTTTTAAATGTAAAAAAACCCCCACGTTTTCTAACAAAACTGAAATACTTACTGGAGAGTGTTTCATATTTCAATGATTCTATTCATTAACAAAATGGCTCATTGCTATTCCTTTCAGAGAACAAATGATCTTTAAGGGAAGATGTTGCCTAGAGTTTCTTGAGATACAGAGAAGCCTGAGCCAGGGGGGAGGAGGCACAGCAGACTGCAAGGGTAAGCAAATGTGAGGAATCCTCATAAACCATCTACTCTTCTTCTTTGGTTCAATGAGAAAGCACACTGCAGGCATCTCTATAAATATGCATGGCTATGACTCCCGACACAGGAGGAGGGAAAGGCATGTCTCAGAATTAACACAGAACAGCGTTCAGTCTCCACTAGAGGTACCTATTTGCTCTATGGCCTTAGGGCCATCTCTTTGTCTTTTGCAGCTTTTGACTCAGAGAAAGCATATATCTGACTGGTTTTGTAACCCAGAGTGTTGCTTGCAAAAGCTATGGCTGCATTGTAGACCTCACTACTGTTTACATGGATCTTTAAAGGGAACATTCCTCCCTCCATCTACTCCTCCACAGCAGAGCAGCCATCTGTCCAGCATCTTGAAGGAGATCTGGTTGTCATATTTACTCCACTTCTTCCCGTACACATACATTTCCCCTTAAAGGTCTAATGCTGGAATCGCACTTGAGGGATCTCTATCACAGGCATTCACCTTAGTTGATTCTTGGAACACTGAAGAGCATCAAGTTGTAAGCAATATTAACTACATAGTTTATATACTGGGATTTTTTTTGAACTGAAAACTTGACAAACATATTAGAATGTAATAAAAACCTGCAAAAATTACAATTTGAAGGCAGATAATTCATAACTTTGTTATGCTACTCTAAATTTCATACACAGAAGACAGGAAGTGTGAAAGTTGGATAGGAGTTTGTAACTCTTCCACTTTCTATACACCAAAAGAACTTTTGGAAGGAAACTTGTTGATATTCGTCCCATGGGTAACATGGTAGACCAATGTCAAAATAGAATAAAGTCCTACCTGAGAAAAGTTAGAAAGCAAAGTTGATAAGTTGATTCCAAAGTTACCTTTTGGCTTTCATTCTAGACGCTGCTAAGCCTGAGGAGACCACATGCACACCAAAAAATAGGTATAGGCTACATGATTTAAAAAAGTCATCTTACAGTCAAATCAGTTGTTTGATTTCATTTTGTAAGTCACATTTATTTAATGCATTAGTTTACATATATTTCTCCATATATATCATGCACATACTTTCATCTTAATCCCAATAGAGTTCTGTAAATGAACTATTTCTCTTATTTTACAGTTGAAGAAACAGAGACCCACTGAGACTATTAGTAGTTCACTTGACCAGAAAGACTTAATGCTGGACATTTTTCTAAGTATTCTGCATTATTAATTCTCACAAAAACACTGAGAGATATTCCCTGGTGCACTCTCTTATAGATGAGGAAATTGAGACATGCAAATATGAAAGCACACAAGCAACAATGAGAGGGTCAGCAATCAGGTCTGGTGCTTTGGCATAGTGGGTACATATCTCATATGGGTGCCTATTTGAATTCCAGGTGTCTCACTTTTGATTTGGCCCTCTGTTAATGTGCCTGGGATATCAGTGGAAGCTGATGCAAGTCCTTGAACTCCTGCATCCACGTGAGAGACCTGGAGCAAGTTCCTGGCTCCATGTTTTGAACTGGCCCAGCTTTGGCCATTGTAGCCATTTGAGGAGTGAATCAGAGAATCGGGGTGCAGATGGAAGATCTCGCTGTCTCATTGTATAAATGTATACACACAAACACATATATACATATACACACACATATATGCCTTTCAAATAAATATATACATACATTATACCTTTCAAACAAATGAACAAATCTTAAACAGAAATGAAACAGTCAATAATAATGCTCTGTCTGCCTCTAGAGCCCACAGGCTCATCCAGTGATGTATGACATAAAGAATAAGCAGTACAATTATAATCTGA
Source organism: Ochotona princeps (assembly GCF_030435755.1). Lineage (NCBI taxonomy): Eukaryota > Metazoa > Chordata > Mammalia > Lagomorpha > Ochotonidae > Ochotona > Ochotona princeps. The sequence continues at coordinate 94,911,498 of NC_080834.1, read as the reverse complement.
ACCAGAAACCCTCAATGAAATTCCCAATGTCTATTAGTGAGTACATAAAATAAAAACAAAAGAGACCACTGGGGCAAAGGGAGGACAAAAGTTCTGTTGCTTCCTTGCTGTCTGGTATGGGTCTATAACTTCCCTACAACCTATTTCTTAGAAAAATGGATTGCGGAGTCTTTAGGGTCACTTACAGATTTGTATTTGATTTCCAGCACCAATATGTAATATGTATTATCTGTTGTGGGCAGGTAATACATATGCAATTATGTAAACCATTTAAATTATCATCTGACTACACAGCTGATGAAGCATTGATAAACTTACATTTATATAAGAGATACTCTTCTGAAAAGTGCAATGTTGTCTCAACACAACATGCAATCAATTTTTTGTAACATGTCAACTGATTGAAAATGTAAGATAATTCCAAAGATCTAAGAAACTTAAATGTGATTTTTTGAGAGTGTGATGGGGTTATAGTTGGATTCATTATTATTATTTTTAGAACTGCACAGCTGTTTTGGCAGCTTGTTTTGTGAATCCTGCTTTGCAAATGTAATGAGAGTTTTTCTCACACAAATTTTAGTTAATGGAGCAGATGACACATTTATTTCCTTGTCATAGCTTAGCATTAAATAACAAATGTAACAAGAACTTAGAGTATAAAATTCGAAACACTGTGTTTAGCCTCTTTATTAGCTAACTATATGGTTAGAAAAGTAACACAATATTTCAATTTATTTTATAAAAGCTATTTGTAATTCAAAATATTGTTCAGAATTTAACTTCCTGTCCTATGTCTTTTTTCTGTTTAAAAATTAAGTCATGACACCACTGCATCTCTAAAACATGTCTCAAGCATCTGAGTAAAAACTTGTCTTGTGTGCCTAATACTACTCTAAATGCTTTACATCTACTGATTTACTGAACCTTTACAATAAACCCATAGCTAGGAATGACTATCCCTATTTGAAAGGCATCACAACAATGCCAGAAAGATACAGAGAGAGGAAGAGGACTTCCGTTTCACTGGATTACTCTCAAAATGACCACAACAGCTGTAGCTGAGCCAGATTGAAGTCAAGAGCTTGAAAATCTAGCTGGGTCTCCCGCAAGGCTGTTAGGGCTCAAGTGCTTCTGTCATGCTCAGGTGATTTTCCAGGTTTCTTAGCAGAAAGCTACATTGGAAAGAGAAGCTGAGACTCAAACTGGCTCCACATATGGGATGCCTGTGATGGCCTTAGTTTGTGAACATATCGCACTGAAAATCCAAGATCTAGAGGCAGGCTCTTCCTACCCAGAGGTTAAGGTGCCAGTTATGATAGGAAAATCCCATTATAATGTTATAGGTAAATATTGGGACAATAACTATAAGAATAGTGATTTTAGTAGACTCACCAACACTTTCAGTATGCGCTGCTGCACATAGTCCTCAAGATGAGCTTACAGTGGAAGGTCATGACTCCAGTATTTCTTATTGAAAGGCTACCGCATGTCAGTATTATGGCTCAACAGATATATATTAGTATCATGCCGTCATGATATTCAAATATTGATTATTATTGCTCATCAATCAATAACTGTTCTGATAAGGTGAAGAATGATTCCAAATGATCCCAAATTCTGTTACTACCTTAAAGTAAGTTAACATCAATCAGCTTCCTACTGTCATCTGGCTTTTCTTCTTCAGTTTCAGCAAATCAATGAGAAACAATATTGGTAGCTCTGAAAGAATGTAGCCTAACAGATATGAAGAAGTCCCTGATTTGAGCACTATATTCCACAATGTTGAAAAATAGAGAAAAAGTCATATCTGTAACTAAATTGTTGAAATATTAGAAAAGAGACTTGCTTCCCATTCAGTAATAATATATGCAGTCATTAGTCATCAACTCTACTAATCACTGTTTATGAACATCATTAAAAAGTATGGATATTCTCCTTTAATTGTGATTATCTCTGTGTAAAACATTGTGAATAACTTGTTATCCTAGCACGCATGTATTCAGTATATAAGGAAACTTACTAAAAGATGGATGGAATACTTGTTTGATCACTTATATCCTGATTTAATGAAAATGAATTTAAGATCGTTTCCACTCAGAAATAAAACTAAATAACCATAAGATTCAAAATTCAGGGTACTGTATTTGTAGTAGTTACTTTGGTATGTGTGCCAGTCCTTATGTAAAAAGGAATCTCATTTACTCCTAGATGACTAAGTATTAAGCAAGCATCTACTCCACCACGACAAAGAAACAGATTTATAGTTGCTGTACCTTCCTCTTTGATCTGTATGAAGAGTTGACAATATTACTAGTTAAAATTTAACATTCACTGGAACATGCAAAAAAAAAAAAAAGAGTAAGAATATTTACATTCAAAACCAAAGGAGGAAGTACTACCCTATTTCCTTCTGTTTCAACGAGATTAAGCAGAAACAATCTACATAAAATCAAAAAATTTTTTTAAAGATTTATTCATTTTATTACAGCCAGATATACACAGAGGAGGAGAGACAGAGAGGAAGATCTTCCGTCCGATGATTCACTCCCCAAGTGAGCCACAATGGGCTGATGCGCGCCGATCCGAAGCCAGGAACCTAGAACCTCCTCCAGGTCTCCCACGCGGGTGCAGGGTCCCAATGCATTGGGCCGTCCTCGACTGCTTTCCCAGGCTACAAGCAGGGGGCTGGATGGGAAGTGGAGCTGCCGGGATTAGAACCGGCGCCCACATGGGATCCCGGGGCTTTCAAGGCGAGGACTTTAGCCGCTAGGCCACGCCGCCGGGCCCAAAATCAAAAATTTTTACCCCCATTTATACTCATTGACCTTTGCTTTAATTGGCTAGAAACTAAAAAAGAAGAATCAGTAATCAATCTCCCAAAAATTCAACATCTGTTGTAGCTGGAAAGTTCTTGTTGAAGAGAAGTATGGAGCACATACTATTTTACCTTGGTGACATATTGATGATTATACACTTGATCTTAGCCAAAAGGCCGAGAAGCGATCATCTTGATGATTATAAAGGAAGTTATCCATTAATGATGTCTCCAATTAATGTTTTAAAATGGACAGCTGATTAATCAAATACTTTGAGACTGTAGTTAAAACATACCCCAATTATCATTGTCCCTTATTCTGTTCCCAAATAGTAAATGTACCAGTAATTTCCAATCTAGTTGTAAAAGCATACTATTCATTTTGTAATTTGCCTTATCAATGCTGTTATAGTACAGCTATCTAAAGGAGATGGAAACGAAGGAGGAAAGTAAAAGAGAAAGAACAAAGTGTATTGAACTATTTGGATTTCTGAAAAGCAGTCACATTGCAAAACTGCCTTTTATCTACATTCCACAGGGAGAGAATAATGTTTGTCATGATTCTCAGGGCGGATCAATACAGTTAGGTAGTAAAAGAACAACATTCCAAACCTCAAGCTCCCAATAACTCAGAAAACAATGAACTCTAGACACTGTTGTAATAAATAGGCTCACACAGAGTCATAGAATCATTACGATGAAAGTCTTAAATTGAGTTATTGAAGTCCCATAGGAAAGTATGGAAAGATTGAACCTCTCACTCACCAACCCTGTGTTAAGAAGTGAGTACAAGGCTCTGACCAAAGCTTTGGTGACACTCATGTTTCCTATGTTATTAAGATTTATACTCAGCAACTTTAGGGGACTGTTGGGAGTGAGAAATGTTCCAGGGAGAATCCACAAATGTGTGACTGGAGAGAAATAATACAGAGATATTGGGTTGTAATGTAACCTGACTAAAAAAGATACTCAGGTCTTGAATTCTACACTGGTGCCCAATGACACAAAGTATAGTATAAATCACTCTACTCAATTCCTAATCTTGGTAGGTGACAAGCAATTAAATCCTGTAAAAATAAACTTAATACTTAAGTAGTGATATAGAGGAACTGGGGGGGGGGGGAGATTGGAGAGGAGAGAAGGGAAATCCCCTGAGCCTATGGAACTGTATCATTAAATGATATTAATAAAAAAAATTTTTAAAATAAGAAAATTTATGTAAGCAGCTAAAAAAATAAAATACACGGATTTAGACATAATCACATTTAGTTTTTACAACACAAGTCTCGCAGAGATGAATCTCATATCTTTTTCACTGTGATCTCAAACAAATCTATTTTGTTGAAGTGTACTTTCTAGACAAAAAAATTGTAAGTAAAAACTTTTATAGTTAATAAAACAAAAACAAAATAAAAATCACTGGTGTCATTTTCCCCTTTAAAGATAGCCTATATAAATCGATGAGCAGTTTTTTAAGCATTGATTATGTGAATATTGTCTCACTAATAATTTTCTCCTTAAAATTGAAATTTATTGTAAAACCTAAAGCCCTTGTTTCATTTCCTACCCTGCTCTAATAAAACTGAAATTAAAAAAGCCTAATTATATTTTCATTTTTGGTGTCATTCTGTGAACCACATTTCAGACACGGATAATGCAATTTTCTCTTGATGTCATTAGTAATGAAATTCAGTATTTAGTCCATTAGGCTGTTAGTAGGTTAAGGCAGTACTTGTGATGTCAGCAGTTCATTTCAAAAGCTATGGAAGGTCCTGGACATACACCTCAGGTCCAATTCCCTGCTAAAGCATCCATGGAGGAAACGGAGGCCATATCAAGCACTCGGGCACTTGTCACCCATGTGGAAGATGTGAATGCAAATCTTGACCCCTGGCTTTGACCTAGCGCAATCCCTACTATTGTGGCTATTTGGAAAGTGATCTAACAAATGGAAAGTCTTCCTTTCTGCCATTCTCTTCTATGTTAGATACCACTGCTACTCTGTTTCTATATCAAAGCTAAATATAAATTCATAAATGAACCTTTTAGAAATATTTTCTATGAAGTAAATGATAGAAATAGTACCTATCGGAAACCCTGCCATGTAGTATTTAAGTAAAATTTTAGACTACTTCAAGATCATTTTGATTTTGGTGCTGATAACTAGAGATAAATGAGCTAATTAATTGTATATTCATTGACCATGATGGCAAATGCTCAGAATGGCAGGGTTAGAGATTTTTTAAAAGGGGGCTGTAAATTGAATGGAATCTTGAAGAAACACTTTCGCTACAAAATGAACATGAAGACACTAAGGAGGAAAATTAATTGCATCAGTTTGAATGGTTTGTTATCAGATGTCTGACCAGATATTCATCACATGCCACTAACATGTATCAGCCAGAGGTGAATGTTTTGCATTACCAAAATTCTTTTTTTTTGTTTCTCTTCAATATATAACCCAAATCACAAAATTGTCTAAGTCAAATATGTGTCAGTGGTAGAGTCTTGGAAGAGTTCCCAGTGCTGAGCACTGGTTATAGAGCCATGACAACTTTCAAGTACCAGGAAATGTGTATTCATTTTTCACTCACTCAGAAAATCTTAAGCCTATATTGACTTCTAGATCACAGACCAAAGTTGGTGATTGCTTTTAGCCTATACAGGAATGGGAAATCCACAGGTTTATAGCAAGGAATTTTAAAGCAATCTTCATACCTCGCTCCCTACGTCTCAACCTCCCCAGTGTCCTCACCCCACTACACACACAAAACACACACAACTTCAGAAGGAATACACTGATCCAAAAAGCCAAATGAAGAGGTAACTTTTATAAACAGGACAAACCATATCTGTAAAATACTTAGTATATTGTTTCTTTACTTTATGCTCATGATAGTGGTTTTCGTCCAATGAAATGGTCTTCTTTGTTAACTCGTGATGAAATACAACTTTAGCATGACAGTAGAGCAGGTTACTGACCACATATGGAGAACTTCTGGATATCATTACTATGTTGCTGAATCACAAAGCATAAAAACAAGTGATTTTGTTTTTTGTGTTGTATTACAAAAATGTTTTTTTTTCCAAGAATACAGGATGCCCCATCTCAAGAAAGCTAGAAATGCAATTCAAACTATTACAAGGTTGAAAGAGAACTATACATCCACACCTTTTTTTTTGTTTAGAAAACAGGTTAAAATTTAGTTTGTCAATAACACTTGACATATTTTAAAAACTAACAATAACAACTCTCTTAAACCATTGATAAAAGGCTTGCTTTTTACAGAATTATAAAACTATTCTATATAGCATAATTATCATAAAACATCAGAATGACTGTTATTATGTTTATATTATATTTTATTATTACCATGCATATTATAATGCACAGAAATGTTAGTGCTGATTGTGGAAATGTATTTCATATGTCAGTGACTCATTCTACTGTGTATTATTTAGTTTCCTTTCTAAACTTAGAAAATATTTTATTTAATATTTATTTGCTATTCAATTCTAAGAAGATATGGCAATCTAAATGCGAAAAAATGCTGAAATAGAAAATAATGATCAAACATAAATTGAATTCCCTCCATGATAAAAAATAAATTAATATTCCCAAGAGTCAAATATTACAATCTAATGTCTGATTGTATTAGACATTTGATTGCAAATAACAAATTCTATTAATTAATTTTAATCTCTTAATTTTTAAAGGTCTATTTTTACGGGAAAGGCAGATTTACAGAGAAAAGGAGAGACAGAGAGAAATATCTTCTGTCTGCTGGTTTATTTCCCAAGTGACTGCAACAGCTGGAACAAGTTGAGCTAAAGCCAGGAGCCAGGAGATTCTTCTGTATCTCACACATTGGTGCAGAGTTCTATGGATTTAGGCCATCCTCTACCACTTTCCCAGGCTACAACAAAGGAGCTTAATGGAAGGTGAGAAACAGGGACATGAGCTGGGATACCATATGGGAGGATTTATCCACAGAGCCTTACTGCAGTTTTTAAGACCTAGATCTAGTCCTACAGTTGTCCTAGGTATTAGGTATTCAGTTCCTGGAATACCTAATTTCATTGGCCTTCCTTTATGTTCAGTTGATCTGTGCAATTCATCACTAAATATATATGATCTCAATTGCTAGTCATGATCACCTTTTACATTATATATTACATCTCCAGACACATTGGGAAAAAGGAGTGTTTTGATATACCTAACACAATGTTAAATACATATATTTGTTCAAAGGTTACTGAGAATTTAACTGCGTATGCTATTTAGTTAATTGTCTTAGTACTCTTAGTAATTTGGTTTATTTTATTAAAAGATATTAGAAGCATCCACCAAGAAAAAAAATTCTACAAGCTAAAACATATGTGACTATACTACATGAAAGCCAACAGAAGCCCTAAAGCTGCTAATCCCAAAATACATGGGAGTCATTCAATGTAGGAGCAAATACTTGTACAATTTTATGTCTCTAAGAACACAACTGAAAACAGAGTGTATTCATACAGATTTCAAATTCAACAACTATTTAATACCTGATAAGCTTACAAAAGTTGGCACAGCATTTGAGTTATGAGCAGTAGTGAAGCTTACTGTCCCTTAGTGGTAAGGATACATTCTGTTGTTTTTAAAGCCAACTGGTAAGTATTGTAACAGAAACAACTACCTTATAAGAGAACAGGTGAGATATAACTGCCATAATTCAGCCTAAGCCAAGTTACTCTTGATTGAACAATTTACCTGGATAAATGTAATGACTAACATGTAATTAGTATTATCCCTTTTTAAGGAATTCATTACTGCCCCTAGGAAAACGCCAAAAAACTGATTTAGAATAAATTTTTTTTTCCAAAACCACTTGAGCATTTGGGCTGTTTGCTATATGAATAGCTTGGTATAACTTGAAGAGACATGTTTTCAAGTACAACGTGGGCAATTAAAAATGAGTATGTGGATTGAAATACTGCTCTGTGACAAATATCCATCATTCACAGAATATTATTACCTAACAAAAAAAATTACACAGAAAAGAACCAAAAAATATATAGTGATTAATTCATGTTACACCTAGTTATCAAGAAATATCATCCAAGTTGAAGCACAATTACATAAAGCATCTGTAGGTTGCTGAAGAGGAAGAAAAACTATACAATCTATTTCAAAAGATTCACGAATCTTCCCCCAAGAACCAGATTTATACCTATGTTTAAGTTTTTAAAATATTCACTAAGTTATAGTAATAGCTTTTGTTATAGATCATATTGAAATTGAAATATGCTTGAATCTTTACATAACACTTCTATCTCAATTTGAAATTCCATATTGTCAACTAAAATGTAAAAGCTCATCCATATCTGTTCTCAACAATAAAATAAAATAAAATTATGGGTATCCTTGATGCATTCTAACAAGTAGAATCAAGGTTCATTGTGCTCAAGGAATCTTCAACAATAAAATAGATGCAACTTGGTTTCTTATTTTATGACCAAAGTTGTGTTTGTTAACATGACACACGGTCCATTTTTATAAAGTAATTTTTCAATTTCTTTAGAAAGTAATTTTTCAATTTCTAATCACACTCTACTGTGAAGTGTTCCCTAAAGATACATGCTTCGTTGCTGCCTTTCAAATATCTTCAAAACTTAGTAAGATCTTATACATGCCATGCTTTGGATGTGAAACTTTACATCATGGCTAAGAAGCATTATGAATGGTGTAGTACAGCCCAAGCTTGAGAGCTTTGACTTGTCTCAGCACAGGTGCTAATCACAACCTATTCTCAAATCTGCTGGCATCAAGAAATCTTTTCAGGATATTAGGCTACATTCAGGGAAAACACAAGTTGGAGAAACTGAAGGCTACATTTAACATGATTTTATCAGTTTCAACCCACAGGGAAATAGCTATTAACAGAAACTTGAACCTCATTCATTCATTCATTCATCATTCACTCAGCAATTATTGACTGGGCCCTACTAGGCCAGCATTCTAATTGCTTTCCACAAGATTAAAAAAAAAAGGATAGAATCCCTTATCTCATAAGTATCTGTAATTACTAATATGTTTATTTGGGTATTGACTACTAACTTGCCTAAGTGGATGGAGATTAGGAGAATCAAGACAAGAGCTTTGTGATCAAAGAAAACTAAGAGAAACTATAAAGTGCCAACACTGGAAGATATGAAAGAAAAAAGAAAGAAAGAAAAGAAAACCCAACCAGCATATGCAAACAGGCAAATACAAGGATTATACGATCATTTGAAGTTGATAAGTGCGAGCAATAGAACGGGTTTTTCTGAGTTTTAAGGATCTAGCTCTAAGTGTAAAGAAGAAAATGTGAAATGCCCAGTGTGTGAGTGTTGGTGCAACCGGTTATTATCTGTATCAAGCATAAAGTTGTGACTTTAAAGTATATGCTAATTCATTGCAAAATGGGGAAGAAGGCCTCTAACTTCTAGTTTACACATAATCTTAACATAAATAAAACATTATATATATATGTGTGTATATATATATATATATGATGCCCAGTAAATATCAGTTCCTTATCCCCACCAGGGACAAGCACAATTGATTTGCTAGGAATTGGAGATATCCTATCTAACAGTTTATTTTATAACCCAGCCAACAGTGTCTCATCAACTCTCCCATAAGTTTACAAACATGAGTTCTATCATTTTGCTTTACAGATGAGGAAACTGAGCTCAATGAGATAAAATGAATGCTTCGTAAGAGGGTTTGGGCTTGGCTGCAACCCTTCGAATAGTCCATTCCAAGACTTGAGGTTGTATTATACTGCCTACAAATCATGTCTTTGCCATACTAACACAGTGCTATTGTCTTTAAATAAGGCATAAGAGCTCTTCAAAAAGTGATAAGGGGGGCCTGGCGGCGTGGCCTAGCGGCTAAAGTCCTCGCCTTGAAAGCCCCGGGATCCCATATGGGCGCCGGTTCTAATCCCGGCAGCTCCACTTCTCATCCAGCTCTCTACTTGTGGCCTGGGAAAGCAGTCGAGGATGGCCCAAAGCTTTGGGATCCTGCACCCGTGTGGGAGACCTGGAAGAGGTTCCTGGTTCCCAGCTTCAGATTGGCATGGCACCGGCCGTTGCGCTCACCTGGGGAGTGAATCATCAGACGGAAGATCTTCCTCTCTGTCTCTCCTCCTCTCTGTATATATGACTTTGTAATTAAAATAAATAAATCTTTTTTTCTCTCTCTCTCTTTTTTTATTGTATTCTTGTTGACAATCTTTACATAGTTAATTACAGTAAAAAAAAGGTTCAGGGGGTATAGGGAAGTGGGTAATAGTATTATGTCCATATTGTTTCCATCATGTATCTGAGGTAAAGGAGGATATTGAGGGAGAAGCCCCACCCAGTTTCCCACCCACCCCAAGTCCCGGATGGGGCATGCTCTGAGATCCTTGCCCAAATGGTTTTAATAGTTCTCCAGTTATGAATCGCTGCCAGTTTCGCTCGATGAGGTCGTCCACTGATTGACACAGTCCATCATAGGGTCTTCATTTGCCCAGTATTTCTCTGCCAACATATAGCTGAGGTGGTTGATTGACTAGTTCTGTCCTCTGTCTTTTCTTGGCTAGGGTTCTGAGTCCAGCAGTTTGATTGGGGAGATCTCCAAAGAAACTTTGAGGTATTCCCAGACCAGATTCTTGTATGTTCTAGCAAGCACAGGGCCCAGCACAGTCCATCACCCAGATCAGCTGGTGGATGCAATTGCTGGGTTGGTTCTGTTTTCAGTCCCGACTTGCACTGGAACCAATGGGTGTTGCAGTCCAGTCTGGTTCTGCCCAGCACATACTCGGCCCTTACATCAACCAGTGAGAGCTGCAGCCTAGTCGGGGCGACCCACAATAACTCCCACCAGGCCCGCCCCCTACCCTGGTTTGCCAGTATGTATAGCAGACTAGTCCAAAAAAAGTGATAAGGGACACAGAATGAATACCTGTTACATTTGTCTCTAGAGCACAATTTCCACATGCAAAGTTCAAGGTCAAGCCTTTAGAGTCCATAAAAACAGTTACTATGGTATACCATTCATTAGCAGTAGCTCTTGTTTTTTTTAGTATCATTAACTTATCATGCCCATTGTGCATAGACTAAGCATTCAGGATCTCCGGTTTCTCTTTTTAATGAACATCATAACTAGAGAAGGCTTATAGGATATTTCTCCACAAACTGAGTACTCCTCAAATAAACATCCTGGGAACTGCTGACTTGCTAAAAGAAATCAAATGATGTGTATTAATAACTATAAATTTGATGCACCTATAAAAATAAGTGGGAGAAATTAAATATGTGGAAGCAAGTTAGTCACAGAAATACATTACTTTTAAGTTTTAAGGTAAAATCCTAAGATTACATAACCATTGGAAACAAACTTTAGAGTGACAGATTGTGTATCTTCATTAAAAAGATAAAAGCAAGTATTTTCTTGCTGCCTTATAAAAGAAAATTCTGCAACGGCTAACAATATTTGCATCAAATTAGCACCGAAAACCATGTGGCTAACCCAATTCAAAATGTCATTAAAGTAGAAATAGGAAGAGAGTGTCTGAGGATTTCACAGCCAAGACTCCAATATGCGTACTCAGACACAACCAAATTATTACAATAGTATGACTCACAACAAGTTTTAGTTTTAATTACAAGTTTAAAACCACTGATTTACTGTTGCTCAGAATCAAGTTTGTTCAGCATGGTATAAGTGACTTTCTAATGACTTATTTTATTCACATTTTGACTGAACAAGGAATTATCTAATCATACCAGCTTCTTTTAAAATGTGTAGTAGCTTTATATTGGGTGTACAATCAAGAATACTATCCAATTTGGTTTTCAGTATTCACATAGCCATATGACATGATACAACCACAGATATAAACCACAATATGTTCTATTGAATCTCCATCCTTTGTTTCCAATTTTTATACACTGAATAGTAATTTATCACATCCTTGGTTGCTTTTAAAATTCCTCATCTTAATAAATGAATGGAAACATCTGGGTCTCTCCCTTTTCAGCACTGTTTTCACCTATAAAATAAATAATAGGCTATTGAAAGAAACGGTTATTTAAATATTTACACAACCATTTAAATGTTTCAATGCCTAAGGTTGAGACAATATGGAAAATATTTTAAAGGTTTATAAATTTTTCATTTTTTAAAAACTTAGTTGTCTCCCTTTCCCTTTTCTCTGTCTCTATCTCCATCTCTGTCTCCATTTCTATTTCTATCTCTACATCCCTCCCTCTGACTAGGTAGCTGTCCATCTAAAAACCTAGCACCTATGAAAAGACCGTTTCCTAAAAACCCTTTTACTGGGAAAAAAAGATACTTCAAAACTGTACAGCAACATGAATACTCTTAAACTCCATTTTTGATACATTTTAAAATCTCTTCATATTTATGCACATATGTATGTCTGCATTACATAAACGTGTGTACACATACATTTAACATTTGAATAGCTGACTTATTAGGGATGATTTTGATCCAATATTCTCAAATTTTATTTAAAATTATTTCACAGGGCCAGGCGGCGTGGCCTAGCGGCTAAAGTCCTCGCCTTGAAAGCCCCGGGATCCCATGTGGGCGCCGGTTCTAATCCCGGCAGCTCCACTTCCCATCCAGCCCCCTGCTTGTGGCCTGGGAAAGCAGTTGAGGATGGCCCAATGCATTGGGACCCTACACCCGTGTGGGAGACCCGGAAGAGGTTCCTGGTTCCCGGCATCGGATCGGCGTACTGGCCGTTGCGGCTCACTTGGGGAGTGAATCATTGGATGGAAGATCTTCCTCTCTGTCTCTCCTCCTCTGTGTATATCTGGCTGTAATAAAATGAATAAATCTTAAAAAAAAAATAAAACAAAATTATTTCACAGACATGAGAAACAGTGGGTAACAAATTCTCAAACTACACTTTCTATGGTTAACCTGATGTCTGTGACCTTGCTGATTCTTACTGAAGAAAAACTAAAGAAATGAAGATAAAGTATAAAGGAAAAAATATTTTCTCTTGGGATATAAAGAAAGATTATATGAAAAATTACTTGTTATACAATGTTTAAAAGCAGAGAAAATGAAATGAGAGTGTCTGGGGAATCTCTGGTCCTCCTTCTCCTGCCAAATTTGAACCTGATTTTAAAAGATCTTTCTAAAACAAAACTTAACAATTTCCCTACTATCACAAACCCATATCCTCAGGCCAAGTAACAATGAACAATTCAATTAACAATTCTTGTATTTTGATTTGCTATCAATTTTAAATCTTCTGTAATAAAAAGAAGTGCCACATGTGTTGAAATTTTCAAGAGGACAATTTTGGTGAGTAAAATTGCTGTAAACTGGGCTTCTGGGTATGCTAGATTCTAAATTTCTATTTATGTGCAAGTAAAGGCTTTTAGATTTTGAACCTTTCAAACTTCCTTACTTTGTGTGAATTTCCATTTTTTAAAAAATTTTTAAGATGTATTTATTTTTTATTGGAAAGGAGGATTTCCAGAAAGGAGGAGGAACAGAGAGAAATGTCTTCCATCTGCTGGTTCCTTCCCTAAGTGACTGCAATGATGAGCTAACCTGGGCCAAAGCCAGGAGCCAGGAACTTCTTCCAGGTCTACTACCCGAGTACAGGGTGCTAAGGCTTTGGGCCATCCTCTATTGCCTTGCCAGGCCACAAAAAGGGAGCTGAATGACGTGGAGCAGCCAGGACATGAACCAGCACCAATATGGGAAACGATAAGGAATCCAGAAGCATGCAAGGCAAGGATTTAGCCACTGAGCCATTTCTTTTCACTCAGTGTTGTTTTTCCTAGTTCTCCCATGTCTTATGGATTTGAGCAAACAAAAACCAAACAAAACCCTAGACGTGTTGGTTTACAAACACAAAACCACATTTCCCGTTACTCTGGTGATTGGGCAATCCAAAATAGGGTGATAGATTTGGCACTGAGCAGGGCCTGGTGTTCTGCTTCCCAGATGGCACTCCCCTGCTTAGTCGTTATTTAGTGGCCACGTCTAGCCAGCCCTCCAGGATCTCTGCTGAAGGAACTAATCAGATGCACCACAACCCTTATGATCCTGCACAGCTCCACCTTCTAATGCCTCACTTTCGAATTTCAATATTTGATTTTGGGGAAACAGAAGCATTCTTAATACAACATTGCTGCCTATCACTCTTGTCATCCTTTCCTCTTTCTCCTGTCTCCTTAGTGAAAGAAATAATGCAAGTTAAACTGAAGGACTACAGGCATCAGGTCACATGAGAACAGACTAGTTTTTCCACTTACAAAAGCTTGTGAGACTTTAAAATTTCTCTTCTGAATATATAAGAATCTTTTGTTATATTGTTTATTTCCTCCTGGTCTCCCGACAAATTTTGTTTGGAAAAACTTTTGCAGCTATTAAATTAATTGGAAAAAAAGAGATAAGCAAGAACAATATTCTGAATAGAAATGACAAAGAAACTTTAATGAGATCAGGCAAATATTGCCAGATAAAATAAAATATCTCTTCATCAAAACATATAATCTTGCACTAAAATGGTTTTGCTGGACACAAAGTAATCAAAGGCACTTTCTCTTGAGGGACACAGAATCTCATAAATCAGACATAAGACTCTGTCTCCAAATAATACCAACGGACTCTAGCAGCCAAGAAGAAGCTCTATGCAGATATCAGTATGACATGATATAATGTATCTTGTAGGCTTAGAATGATGCAGAAGAAAGATGCTATGAGCCCTCTTGTTCTACTTTGCTCAACTACCCATCTTACAATGAGTGATAAAGGCAGATCTCTCCAACAGAACCATGCAAGGAGCCCTGGAAAGACTGGAACTTCAAATCAGATCTCTTTATTCTCAGCTCACCTACTGATAAGCAATGTGATGATTTCAGGGATATAACCTAACAAAACAATGTGACGATTTCAGTGATATCACCACTACTAGGTCAGCATGACCTCTGACTTAACACTGATGTGACTGTATGTTAGGAATATCCTCACACATCACCTGATTAGTCATTGCCTTGTCCAAAGTGTGGACTTTTCAGTTTCTGTCTCTACTGGATCATTGGTCAACAAACCCAAGAAGAAGAAAATTGTTACACTTAGGAAGAATCGAATAATGGTATCTTGAATTGTTAATGTCCACATGTCCCTTCTAATTTTCTGTCCAACTCATAGCAGCTAAATGTAATCACAGAACACTACCGATAAAACACTAATGAAATGTTTCAACAGAAAACCATAATAAAACATGTAGACTTGAATATTTAAAAGCAAATCTGTATTTGCCTTTAAGAGGTAGTCATTCTCATATGAAACCTAATAATTTCTTCTCTGAAATAGTTGTCAAAAGCAAATTTTGTACAGAGATTATTTTTGTCAAAACCACTCCCATATTTGACAGTCCATTTATTACAATTCTGATTTTAAATCACTGCAATATAGATATTTCATTTTACTTTAAAACTAAATCTTCAAAATTGTGATGATTTAGTAAGAATACATGAAATCGCAAAACATGAAATTACTATTTATGTTTTTGACTTTCATAGTTATTTATAAAGAACATTTCTATACCTTGACAACAAATGAACTGTTCTTTATACAGATACTACACATAAGTAATCCATAATTTTGTATGACACTTTGGAAATGGTTCCACAAATGTCAAGATAATTTGACACTGTCGAATTTGAAAACAAAACAAAACAAAAAAAAACCTTTTTTTATTTATACTTTACATCTCAAAAGAAACCATTAAGGAATATTGAAACTACATTGTTTAATCTTCTTACCTCATCTGTACTGATATAACACATGAATAGCTTTCAGAACAAACCCAGAGAAAACACATTTAAATACAGATTAATAAGTAAAATAAAATCCAACATTCAGTGGAATTCCCTGAAATAAAATAGTCTAATTTCTTTCGAAGTTCTTTGTGTACATTTCATTATCTACATTGCTTTTTTGGCATAGCAAGAACATTGCTAGCCCATTAGAATTCCTTCTACCAACACATGTTAACAAGAACAGTTCAAATGTTGCACCCCATGGATAGGTGTGCCTGCTTAAAATGGAATGAAGGAAGGGAGGGAGGAAGTCAGCCAGGATGGAAAGGAAGAAAGAATATTTGGCTAAAATTCTCCCACAACATGAGTCATAGCCCCAAAATGGAACTGATTTATTCACCTTTCTACAAATATAAACGAAAAAACTTTAAAAAAAAAATCATTCTTTTGGATTGTTTGGTTCAAATGCCATTTCTTGGAGAGGGAAGAGCAAAGTGCACATTGCTAATTGGAACTCAAAGGCCACATCCCATGTCGTTCAACGCAGATTTTGAGATTGGCATCACAAGGAGTAATGCGATATAATTATTTTTAATTGCCAATTCACGAATCTAAAGAAAAGTATCTAAGAGCTCCCCAGAGGTACTGTTCTACAGCAGGAGTTTAATACTTCAATGTACCCTTTAACAAATGAGGGCTTTTGTCAGTATTTCACTGGCATAACACCCACAACATAACAACATCACTTAGAGTTTATACAGATCGTTCATTTGCAAAGTGTTTTATAGTACTTGTTCTTTAAAAACACTATTTCCTGGGGGCACTGAGTGATAGACCACAGAACTGAAGCAAGCTACAAATAATGTGCACAAAACTCAAAAGGAATCATTGCTTTGAAGCTGAAATAGCATCTTTGTCAACCTCCCCCTAACAAATTGGAAGTGTTATTTTGAAATGGTTCGTGTATCTTTACATGTTTCAGGTACTGATAGCAGAAACATACTGTTTTCTTTATGATCACTGTATATTTCTCAAAAGCTCACATTTCAATAAGTTATATTTAAAGAATTGTACATTGTTCAATAGTCTCCCAAACTGTAAAATCTATACATTTCTGGATCAAACCTGATTTTTATTATTATTGGATTTAATTTCTTACCACTGAAGGACATTAGTAATTTTATAAAACTTTTGAGCATTAGTGCAGTGATGACAGGGACAAATTCACCACTATATATGGAAACTGAACATAGTATATGGCACATATCTATCTGCCAGTGTTCATTTCTAAGATATTTATTGAAACAGCTAAAATGGATGCTCTCTCAGTTCCATTCATTAATTTTTTCATTCATTCATATAATTAATCATCAAAATATGCTATTTGCAAGACACTGGAATAATTCAGCTAGAAGAAATGAAAAATATACCTATGCCATAGTTGCACAGAATTTGTATTTAACTAGAGATGGATAGGCATTAAAGAAAAATAAAGCAATTAAAGAAAATGATGAAGAGGTAGGAAGATAAAAGTAGGAACAAATATTTTTATTTAGTGAATATTCAAAATAATGCTTGACGAAATATTCAGTTTTAACTTGAATGTAAGACGAACAAAACAGAGATTAGAAAAGCTGAAGAAACATGTGAAGACTATTATAGACCAAAGAATGGTCAAAATGAATGAACAGTTTACCTGCTACCACAAATTTGTGGAAATTTGTAGCTGAAATTATAATATCATTTGACTATGCTCTGTAAACTCAAGCTCATTTTGTATCTCTGACAAATTTTGGGTGCAAATGACTTGTGATTTACATACAAATTGGTTGCATGCAAATGTGTACTTCTATAGCGCTTAAGGATACTGCCTGTTCTGTCAGATCTTTTAAATAATCCTAAGATTATTTCCACTTTAAATGTGTATTCTATAAAAATGGGTAAGTGAAAAATTTCTTTGGAACAGAAGGCTGAAAGACTAGGTACAGCACACCAAAATTACTTTTATAGAGACATGCAATAGGTCTACATGAATTTTGCAAATACATATTGTGTGCATTTTGTTCTAGGTATTATGCAGCACACTGCAGTTCACAACGAATGCCTGAACACTGAAAGTGCTGAATAAAGTCTTAGGAACTTGCTGACGGATAAGTCTAGAAATTGAGGAAAGTAGAAGTGATCTTAGGATATGGAGAGCGTGAATGGAACAGCCCATGAAATTAAAGTGACCCTTTGAACATCAGTTTTCCAGGTCCAGGACTAAGATTTCCATGTGAATTACAAAGCTATCCCTGATGTTAATGTTCTTTAGTCTTCTTCCATGCACTCACTCTTTAGTTTGTCCCATAGGGGCCCATTTTCTCCATGGTTTGAGTTCATCTTCCACAAAATCAAACAGAAACTTCAATGAAACCTTGGTGAACACAGGCTAGCCGTTTTGCAACATACAAGATTGTTCAGGAAGACACTTCTGCTAGTCCTAACAGCACCTCCAGATTGGCCGCCCTGAGAAGGAAAATCTAATTTCCTCTGTCACATAGTTAGGGTTAGGGTTAGGGTCAGCTTGCCAATGGTGGTACTTTTTAAAAAAAAAATTCTAATGATCCACTTTAAATGTCAGTAAATGCAGGTAAGGCTGTGTTGAACACCCATTTGGATGTGATGGAGATTACCTTTCACTGAAGCTAAAGTTTAATGATAGAGTATTTGAAGGGAATGTTATATTGATTTTTAGCTTAAAGACAGATAACCAAATAGGTTTTTCTAACACCACAATCCTAGCTAACCAGTCTACTACCATCCAACGACAGGAGCCAATTCTGTAACTGCTTTTCTAATAAAAATAAATCTTTTCAAAAATTGTAAGTATAGGGCCCAACGTAGTCACTTAGCAGCTGAAGTCCTCACCTTACACACGGGATCCCATATGGGAGCCCATTCTAATCCCTGCTGCTCCGCTTCCTATCAATCTCCCTGCTTGTGGTCTGCGAAAGCATTCCAGGACAGCCCAAAGCCTTGGGACCCTGCACCCACGTGGGATACTCGGAAAAGACTCCCAGCTTCTGGCTCTGGATCAGGTCAGCTCTGGCAGTTGCAGCTGCTTGGGGAGTGAATCAACTGATGGAAGACCTTCCTCTCTGTTTCTCCTCCTCTCTGTATATCTGAGTTTCCAAGGAAAGTAAAATAAATCTTTATATATATATATATATATAAAATTATGGCTTTGTTTTGCTTGAGTTTAAGACATACAACAGTTTAGTAATGAAAATAGTATCCATGAAACCATGACTACATAGTTTACTACTACATGTCCCAAGACTGGGAATATATGAGGTATCTGAGGACACTAACAAGTAAGTAAAGAAGTCTTGAGAAAATCAAGATGGAGGAATAGGGTAAGGACACGTTTAAACAGACAGAGAAATATTAGCTAGTGTGAAGCAAACAGGGCACATCCCAGGAAACAGGAGAGCACAGAACAACAGCAGAGGGGTACCTGGAGACTGACAGACACAGGAAAGCAGTAGATACAACAGTGCAGTGTTGCAGTGACGAATACGCCAGAGGCATTCAGTCAGCAGTGATCTGAATTGCAGCAGCAGCCAGAACTACACCAGCCACCAGCTGGGAAGGGACTTTCACCAAGAGCTCAGGAGGTGAACCCAGACAAAGAACTGCCTGTCCTGCTGGTCTGTTTGATTTGATCAGGAGCAGAGACAGCAGCAGATACCAGGGAGGCAGTGTGGGAATAGGGTGGATTTCACAACCTAGTCTGTCCCCTAGAGCTGAATCGGGTGCTATTTCGCTAAGCAGGCAAGGGCTATGGACAGTACTGAGCATGCACTGAGCTGAGAATAAACTCATTTCTGGCTCAGCGAACTGCAACAACGGGGCATACGTTGCACCCAAGACAGGTCTGGGTAGCCCTCTGACCTGACAGCCAGCAGATCAAGAACTCTTTTAGTGGCACATCAGGCACCATTTCATATGGTGTGGCAAGAATTTGAGACTGCAGGGACAACAATGCACTGAGCTCAGCAAGAATTCACTGAACTCAATGCATTGCACTGGTTCCACAGGAAAATAATACCAACTATGTCATCGTATGGGTCAAAATAGGTCTGTGTGGTCCTCAGACCTAACAGCCAACAGGGTCTGGTATGATTAACACCAACAACAACCTAGCTACGTAGGACACCTGGTGTCTCCCTAATCCTGGGACCTGCTCCAACCGGAAGTGGGATAAAGGTTGTACAGACAATGGTGCAGCCTAAGCATGGTATCACAGGAGGTGGAGACTGGTGAGCCACGAGCTGGGGCTATGGAGACCATGGTGGAAATCTAACATAAGAACCCAGACCTGGAACTCCCTGAAGGGAGTGGCACAACTGACAGCAAAGCACTTTGTACCTACTACAATAAGTAAAATCGAATTGGATTTCGATTTTTTTGTTAGTTTCACCTCTTCAAAACACTTTCTTCTGATTAAATTCTTCAATGACTCATAGATCATTCAGTAGCATCATTTCCTTCAAGAAGGTTCTTGACTTTCTTTTTCATTTCTTCAGCGACACATTAGTCATTCAATAACATGTTGTTTAACTTTATGGTGTGGTTAATTTCCTTTTTTTTTCTTCCTGTTGTTGATTTGGTTTTGTGGCTTTTCATTTAAGGGGATTTATGGTAACTGGTAATGGAGACTCTCATATCTAGCAGTATGTTATTTAACTTCTTGGTATTGTAAATTTCTATTTTTCTTCCTGTTGTTGATTTTGTATTGTGGCTTTTCATTTAAGGGGGATGTATACTAACTGTGTAATAGAGACTATCATATCAAGTTGTGAGGATATAATGCAGTATGCATCTCCACTTCCAGACAAAGATGGACTCCCAATGAAACAGTTTACTATATCTTGACAATAGGATGCTGCACTCTCTCTCATTGTCCATGCCAACAATGATGGACATATGACTGTGTATGAAGAACCATACTATAGCAATGATATAAGGGAACTCAGAGGGTGGAGAAGGGATTGGGGAGGGGATAAGGGAAATCCCAGGCCTATGGAAATGTATCATAAAATGATAATAATACAAATTAGTAAAATTAAAAAAAGAAGTCTTGATGTCAGAAGGTGTATATGCACAGTGTTACCACAGGTCCATTTGAATTTATATCTTAACATGTGAAGAGGAGCTAGTCTAGCCAGGCAAAGCGCATTCCAGGCAGACAGGTCATGCTGTACAAAGCAAGAAGGGAAAGAGTGAACATACCGTTCTTCCTTTCTGAGCATTTACTTCAGCTAATGCAGACAAACAGGATTTTAAACACGGGAAGCCATCCAAAGCAAGCAATTCTCATTCTTTCACCAGAATCCTAAATTGAACATTTCTAAATCTCTTTTGTAATTGCCAGGAAAATTGTGTGCCCAGTATCCTTATGTAGAAGAAACAGCCCTTATTTATTTTAATCAATCAATGTGTTACTTCTGCACTCGAGCTGAAAACAAATTCTGCATTTGAGATGCTAATTGGAATTTATTTACGCTTTTGTAAGGTGTGTGAATATGGTCTGTCAGCAATCAAACAGATACAAGTAAGGAAAAGGAGGGAAAAAGATTAAAATGGGCCTCACACAAAAGTAAGGAAATGCGTCAAAAACAGGAATTCTCTCAGCACAGTTGAAAGAAACATCGACTTGAAGGATGTCCTTGCCAGGTTCGGACACATTCCTTTTCTAGATACTGTCAACCTGGGCTCAGTTCCACTCAGAAATGCCTGCCTGGCTGGCAGCTGCTGAGACACAGCAACTCCTCCCAGCAACAGATGGAGCCAATCAAAAGCCAACAGCAGTGATTCCTGCTGTTAAGTGCTGTGACATCTCATTTATCTGGGAACTCCAGTCAAGCCTCTCTAGCACAGGAAATAACTACCTAGAGACCAAAATTTACATTCCCTAGCCCTGCAAACTACTACATTGTAGCCAATTTGGAAATGTGCCTGACACTAGACAGATCTATGTGCATTTAAACTATAAACACGTATCAGGGTGCAGTGGATTCTATCTAGTTTTGAAAAAATTGACCTGGAGTTAAACTCTTATGTTTAACATTTATTATCTCTATATGCACAGGCATAATCATTTTTCTCATCCTTGTATTTTTCATATCTTAAAAAGAGGTAAATTCATCTTCCTGATGTCTCTAAGAGGCCTCCTGTAATCATAAAATGTAGTAGTTATCAAAGTCCTCTGACACTTCCATGCACCATGTAAATAAATATTAATTGACATTTTCCTATTATTAGAGAAGAAGTATTTAGTATAGTTAATAGCTTCAGTTCCCATCCGGATAATCTTGAGTAAGTCACTTCATCTTTATTTCCTCACCTGTCCAAGGACAATAAAACTAGGACATGATTTAGGGAGTTACTGTGAAGAGTTAATGAATATTTATGAGGCTCAAACACATAGTACAAACTAAAAAATGTCACTTACCATAATTATTATCACCATTATCAATTCATCACTGAGTGTCACGGGACTTTGAGGAGTAAATTGGATGCTACTATTGTTTTTACTAGATATCCCCAAACGAATGGACTAGAGAACTCAAAAATAGACTTAGCCAAGAGAGCTTACACAATGCCTTCTACATCCTGCAGTTTTCTGATACATTCATATATGGGAGAAAAACAAGAGAGCTAAAGAGAGGAAAAAAAGAAGGGAAGGAAGGATGGAAATAGAAGAAAACAAGAGTGATAAACATGCATGGAAATAGATCTCAAGGCTGTTGGCTATGTTAAACATAGTCCTTGGATGACTGATCAACTAGAATATAACTTTGTTTTCTATTGACTTTCTGGCATACCATCTCTCAAGCCTTAGAATAATAAACACCAGTATAAGGCACTAGAGAAAATGAAATTTTAACAGGCTCAATTTTAACATAGTCTCAAAAATCAAAAATTTGAAGCAAAGATACAAATCTTAATTTGTAGTTTTGATTTCAAAACTATAGAAGTTGAGGCACCTTTCCTCTCTCTCCTTCCCAGTGCCAGTCTGCCTCCAGCCAGACTCCACATATCAGTCCCCAAGGATATCAGCTTCAGGGTATTGACATCATTCTTTCAGTCACATATTCAAAACAAATTGTGGCCTCGGATTAAAATTAAACAAAATTGAAGCTTGCAAACCCAAACCCCTATATGTGATGAAACAGCTATCTTATTATTATGACAAGGAAGGGAAAGGTGACTTACGTAGGCTATATCAAAATTGCTAACAAATACCTAAAAAGACTCCTAAATCAGAAATCAGAAATCTGACTTATACATCTGGCTGTTACCTTAGTCGGTCCTAATGCCTTTGAGTAATTCATGATAATGTTTCTAACGCAGCAATAATATAACTCTCCCTGGGATTCTATGTGGCTACAATAGCTTATAAACACAAAAAATTCTTTAACATAAACAAAAGCAGTGAATATAAAAATCAGTTAGAAATATTTTCAGGATAAATACTCTTCTTTATAGGATATCAGCCATATATAAGAAGAGAAAAATAAATTAAAAATTCTGGAATATTCATCAATTTAAGAAGTCCTAATCCGTTGATCTCTACAACTTCTACTGGAAGATAAATGATTACATGTCTCAATTCCCAGCTCATCTGAGTTAGACGTTATTATTTTATGAGAAGAGAAAAAAGAACATCTTTTCCTGATTGGGAAGTAAAGATAATAAGAAAATTACAATGAAAGAAGATTGGCACTAGTATGGAGGAGAAGAAAGGGAAATCTCAAATATACACATATATAAAGGGCCAACAAAATCTATGTCAATTAGAGGAAACTGATAACATTAAAATTCCTTTTAGACTAAAAAAAAAATGACTACTAAGTAAAAGAAATGGCATTTGTAATGAGAATTCTGCAAGGAATAAAACCTTAGCTACCACGTATGATTATACCAGCATGGATCTAGCTTTCGTAGCCCACTGAAACATTACCACAACCAAGGCTGTTGTTGGCAGAGTTGGCAGAGTATGAAGACAATTGCCTTAAGTTTATTATATATCATAAAATCATACACACATACACACACACACACGTTTTGGAGAAAATCAGAAGGCTTGTAAAATTATTTTCAGAAGCAAAATTAAATAATACTTTAAAGAATTCTCAAAAGAAATTTTTCTCTAAGATATGTTGATTTGAAAGGTAGAGCATCAGCAAGTGACAGAGATATTCCATCTGCTGATTCCGCTACCCAAAAGACTGCCGCAGCCAGCAGTTCCATTTAAGTTTTCCCCAAGTGGAAGAGGCTCAAACGCTTTCATTCTGCCGTGCTGCCTCTAAGATCCATAAGCAGCAAGGTAGGCCAGTAAGTGGAGCAGTTGATACTCAATCCACCACTCTGTTAGAGGCTATTGACTTTGCACTGCAGCTTACGCTGCTGTGGCACAACGCTTTTCCCTGAGAGAATTTCTTCAACAAACATTTCTGAGGGGCGAGTGATTGAACACTAACTCATCAGCCTGTATTCTCAACTAACATAAACAGACCACAACAGTTTTCTGATGGCTCCAAAGGGACCACAAGAGTTAATCAGCAGGAGCATGCCAAGGGAAGAAACTAATACAACATCACTTGCAGAGATTACATAAAGCAAACTTTTAGGAGAGGAATGTATAAATAAAATAACAAACTATGGATAATAAAAAGATTAAAATCTTCCAAACTTCAGATTTAAATTTCCTTCTGAAAAAAGTACCTTTGAATCAGATACTTACAATTCTTATTTCTTTCAAAATTTGATGTTCTATTATTTATGTGTTCATTTATTTGTTAAAAATATTTATTATTTTAAAGTTAGAAAAGAATGTGAGAAAGCACAATGTAACACTGTCAGGGAAACCATGATCACATATGATATTAAAATGTGTTCAACAAATAGTTGAAAATAATGTAGAAATGTGAGCATAAAATCAGATTCACAAAAAACTTTTAAACCCTGTAAATTTATTAGCCATCATCTTACATAAAATAAGATGTAGAGATACAGATAAACGCACAGTGTGTGTGTGTGTGCCTCTGCACCTATATGTGAATATGGAGAATCACGAGTTTTAAAATGAAGATAGGGATACCTGGATTCTCACCAAGGACTATCACTTATGGGCACCAAGGACTATATCCCAACTGCCAAGCAGACCACGGGAAATTAGAGTGCCCTCGTAGGCCGAGAACTCTGAGGTCATCCATTCCCTACTGGATCTCCCACACAGGATGGAAGAAGCCCAGATCCTCCCTCACAGGATCTAACATCATCGGAACAACAGCCAGGAGCCCTGAGCAGTCCTCAGAAACAGAACAGTAAAGTTCCTTCGAGACTCTGGAGAGGAGCTTTCTCTAGTTCTTACTTAGTTCCAACTTTGGATCCCTACCCTCTCTTGCAATGACCATCAGGGTCATTCCCACCCTCCCTTGCAATGACCATCAGGGTCATTCCCACCCTCCCTTGCAATGACCATCAGGGTCATTCCACCCTCCCTTGCAATGACCATCAGGGTCATTCCCACCCTCCCTTGCAATGACCATCAGGGTCATTCCCACCCTCCCTTGCAATGACCATCAGGGTCATTCCCACCCTCCCTTGCAATGACCATCAGGGTCATTCCCACCCTCCCTTGCAATGACCATCAGGGTCATTCCCACCCTCCCTTGCAATGACCATCAGGTTGCTCCGGAGCCTCCCCCTCCCCGGATCAAATTAGATCAGATAGACAGAGACCAATAAGGAAAGCTTAGAACAGTCAGGAAATGGTCAGCTTGTACACAAAGATTAGTTATTCCTCACCAAGGTATTGAAGCTTTTCTGCACACCCCTCCTAAAACTGTTCTGTGCCCCATCAATCATCTAGTCATCTGATTAGAGTTATAAGCCTGTTTGGACTATCCTAAAATTTTCCAAGTTCAGTAAAAATCATGCTTGAACACTATAAGCTGCTAAATATAAAAATGAAAATAGACACGAGACAGCTCAATAATACCCTGTAACCTTTTTAAAGGTGTGTAGCAGCTGGTTGTGTATAAACTAAAATTGAGATGTCAATGAAGTACTTACAGGATGTGGTTAACAACTTGTACTTTCTAACATATTGGTCACTCAATACCATGTCAATTAACTTGGAGATGTTGTAAATTGTTGTTGAAGTTGTGTTGTGGCTTTTTATTGGAGGGGATGGTATTCTGCCAGCTCTACTTTCAAACTAGGGACAGTCTCCCAATAAAACTGTTGAATTTATTTGGACAATAAGATGCTGGACTCTATGCACGGTCCATGCCTGCAATGAGGGAATCATGACTGGATATGAACTGTACTACTGCAACAATGTGGAGGAATCCAACATGGGGGGAGGCTTGGGGAGTGGTTGGGGGAATCCCAGAGCCTATGAAACTGTGTCATAAAGCGAAATAAAAAAAGTGAAGATACGGATAGACAAAATCAGTTAATCTCTGCAACACCCAATAAATTTAGAATAGCTGTATTAGTTAGTTTGGTCTTACTATAACCCTGACAATCTTATTGTGAATGGTAGCATGGTGGAAGTAAGATAGAAGGAAAAATCACATCACAGAACAGGAAGCCAGAGTGAAATTAGTGTCCCACACTCGTTCTGAGGCAAAGGCTTTGGGCCTTGGACTTCCCACTAGGTCAAAAATCCCAAAGATCTCATCTCTACTTGCTAATACCACATTGGGGACCAAGATTCCAACATGACAACATTTAGAGAAAACACTGAAACCACACCTGAAATGTAGCACTAATCATGGTTTAGCTAATGCTAAGCAACTGAGAAGCAATTTTCCCTGTCACCTGATTTTACAATGAGGCAAAATTGAGAAAATGGAACAGTAAACAAGATGGGACCAATAATCAACCCCATAGGCACTTCAAGTTATAAAGGCCTCATCTTAAAACAGATTTCAGGGATGACTGATTGGGTTCTAATTTTGGTGAATACAGTTTAAATGTTCCTTATCCAAAATGATTGGGAATGAAAATGTTTATGGATTTCAAATTATTTTTGGATGTATTTTGAAACAGTTGTTTATATATAATGAGATAGTTTGGAAATATGATACGATTCTAGATGAAATTCATTTATGTTTGATATACAACTTCTACATACAAATTGAAGAAAATGTAATACAATATTTCAGTGGAATTGCATTTTGTTTTAACTTGTGAAAGAGAATGAAAGAGGGAGAAAAACACTTCTATCTGGTTTACTCCATAGTTAGACCAGACTGTACTTGGGGCCTGATAATTCATTCAGGGTTTCTTACATTCTTGGGGGTAGGCAGACCAATTAATTGAGCTACCATTTGTGGCCTGTGAAGCTGCATTAACAGAAAGGTGGAGTTTGGAACCAAGGCTGGGAGTGAACTCAAGCAGTCTAATATGTGGTGTAAACATCTTTACTGCTAGGCCAAATGCCCACTTTTCCATAGGGTTTTGGCTAAGATCCATTTCATGAGGTCTGGAGTAGAATTTTCCACTTGTGGTTTCTCATCAAGTGCTCAAAGACTTTGAATTTTGAATTTGTTAATTAGGCATGCTTAACTGGCATTAGACAATGTGTCAAGATTTAATCAGGTTGACCTCTACAGTTACCATCTTAAGGATGTTTTATAATTGTGATTTGTTTGAGAAGAGTCTGGTGAGTTAGAGAGAGAAACAAAGCTCCCATTGGTGATTTGCCCTGCAAGTATCTGCAAGTCTGAATCTTACACATGGGTAAGAGGCACTGAGCTACTTAAGCCATATCTACTGACTCCAAACATTGTCTAAAGGGTATACATAGCAGGAAGCTGCAATTGGGAGCAGAGGTACTGCACAACTTTGGACACTCCAATATTGAACAGAGATAGGACAAGCAGTGCCTTAACCCCTACCCCAAACACTTGACCCTGCATAATTTTTATTTAACAGGTAACTAATACAATGAAACCGAAGTGAAAACAGTACTAGCTAGAGAAACGGAAATGGCAGATTTGGAAGCATCTTACTACTATAAGCAGAATGTGAAAAATAAGCAGTGGTTTTTGGTCAGAGGACATTCTGTGGTTGGGTTTAGGAGTTTTCTAAGAAGCTGATCTGTAGAGCCGGACACACTAGAATTCCAGCAAGCTGATCAAATAAATAACAGTGCTTAGAGTTATATTTACTGCCACACAAGATGAATCACACTTCTGTAGGGAATTTTTTTTGAAACTTCATTTTCCATTTTGGACGACTGGATCAGTCTCTCAAAAGAGTTTGGAAGGTGTCCAAGAATTTCCCTTTGCATTTTTCATCTGAGACTCAGTAAGCTGCACAGAGTCATTTTAAATTTTCACACCATGCACCTTAGATAGTTGTGACTTTTGAATCTCTTCATTTCATAACGAAAAAGACAACAAAAATATACTATTTTTAAGTACAGATTTTTCAGTAAGGATCAGGAAGCACACTTCCACAACATTTAAACACAAAGTATCCTTACTAAAAATATTCCTCTGCTCTAAAAGTCATACATGTTTCGGATCATATTAATGATTCCACAAATCTAGAAACCATTTGCAAAGCACCCAATCAAATATTTCCAATAGGGCCTGGTGCAGCAGCTCAGCAGCTAAAGTTCTCGCCTTGCACACAACAGGATCCCATATGGGAGCCAGTTCTAAATCCAGCAGCTCCACTTCCCATCCAGCTCCCTGCTTGTGGCCTGGGAAAGCAGCTGAGGACGGCCCAAAGCCTTGGGACCTTGCACCCATGTGGGAGACCTGGAAAAGTCTCCAGGTTCCTGGCTCTGGGATCCTGGCTTTGGTCAGCTTAACTCTGGCCATTGTGGCTGCTTGGGAAGTGAATCAGCAAATGGAAAATCTTCCTGTCTTTCCTCCTCTCTGTATATTTGAGCTTCCAAACAAAATACATATATCTTAAAAATATATTTCCGATATTATCAGAGCACTTAAAACTAGCTCGATGTTAAACCAAGCTGAAGGATGACACTGGCAGATCTAGTGCAAAATAAAAAACTTAAAATATCAAATACAAGTTCAAGCCAAATTAGAGACTTTACTGAATTTACAGTACATTTTGCTTGATCACCATTAAAAGAAAGTTGCTGGTTTCAGGAAATCAAATTATGTGAATGTTAAATAGTCTAGCATTATACAACAGAAGCTACTTTTGAGTGGATATTAGAAATTCAGTTAAAAGTGTGGCACCCACTTACCTTTGCCTCTCTCACAGGGATAGAGAGCAAATAAAATAATGAATGAAAACATGTTTTGTCAACAAAAATACTCTTAAATATATTTCATTTACAAAAATATTACTATTTGCAAATTTATACAGGATAGGCACAGTGGCATATCAAGCTAACCCTCAGCCTACAATGCTGGCGTTCCATTTGGGTGCTGATTTGTTTCTGAGCTCCTCCACTTCTGATCTAGCACCCTACTTATGTCCAGGCAACGCAGTGAAGGATGGACCAAAGCCTTGGTTCCCTGCACACCCAAGTAGGGGACATGAAGAAAACTCCTAATCTGGTTTCGGATTAGCTCCATTCTGGCCAAATTGGCCATTTACGGAAGAAACCAGCAGATGGAACTTCTCTCCCCGCCTATCTCTCCTTATCTCTGTAAATGTGCCTTTCAAATGAGGGTAAGTGCAAATTGACCTCAACTTGTCATGCAGAAACAACTAAATTTCTAGATATCACATTGTGTTAATGCCAAGAAACATAACAGATTATGGAATAAAGGACAAAGGCATATGATAAAATGAAGAGCACCGCAAGTCTGTTAATATTAAGTGCTTCTGTGATTCAGACTACCAGTTAGCAAAAATAAAACAAAACAGAAACCAGAATTTTTGTCACTGTCCTTAAGCTTAAAATTCAAATGTTCAATTGAATCTGGTTTCACCACTGGCCACAATCAGATCACAAAGCTACTTTGAATAACTATGGAAATTAATTAAAAAAAAAACAAGTAGAGGAGGAAATCCTGTCACTTGTGGGAAGATATTGTTGGATGGGGTTAGGGTCTGCAGGAAGCTGGCAGATGAGACTAAATGGAGAAATCAGGCACTTGCTTGGCCTTCAAGTTGCTGATAATTAAACTTTGTAGGCAACGTGCAAAATGAACCTAAGACAGAAGGAAAAAAGAGCCATGGTAAAAATACAAACCATGTGCTACAGAAGGACAGGAAAGACAAAATTACTTCTTTTTACTCTATGGGGAATGTAGGAAAATGTTGTGGAAACACAGTGCATCTTAAAGGAACAGGAGATTAACAAGCAGAAGGGCATTAAGACTTAGTGCATGAGAAGAGAAGAAATCTATGAAATGACTCAAAAGGAAAGAAAAAATGTGTTCAGTGGTAAATTAAAACAGAGGTAAATACCATGGAGCTATGTTGGAATCAAACTGTTAAAGGACTTGGAAGGCCAGCTTGAGAATTTTGGATTTTACAGTGTAAGCTACAGAAAATCAGTGAAGTCTTCAGAGGCAATATATGGCTACTTTATCTTTAAGGTGGTAAAATATAAAATGGTAGAGGCAGCACCATGAGGCAGCCTTCCTGAGATGGTAGGGACAAGGTTTTGAAAGAAAGAAGAGCGAACAAAGATAATGAAGGAAGTTCAGATAGAGGATGAACAGAAGAAAACATTGCTACGTTTCCACTTCATTAAAATAGATAAATAACACACTGTCACTTGCAAACCACCCACACTATGCTTCAACAATGTGGATCTTACCAAGTGTTTTGACATTTACAAAGAATAAAAAAAAAAAGGACTGTATTTCTTGGTTTAAATGCAGCACCTATTATTTCTACTTTCTAAGTCCTTACGGCCAGTTTACAAAGTAGATATAATGTATACAATTTAAAAATTACACATAGGAACTCAGGGACAGCATAAACAATCCAAGCTGATCCAGCAGCAGAAGTGAAATTAAAATTCAGGTATGATTGCTTGGGAACATTTTTCACTACACTGCACCCTACAGTAGGATCCCAGGGTGAGAAGCCTTTGGCAAGGCGCAAGGGGAGTGACTCCACTGACCTCAAGATGCTCAGAGACATGAACACAAGATTAACTACATATAAAATATATAGAAAGTTTAAAATAGCAATTTATTTGAGAAAGAAACTTCATGCAATCCACCCAGCTCATATACTGATTATTCATGCTACTGGCCAGAATAACAAACGAGTGCAGTTTAAGGAAAAAAAAAAGAAGTGATAAAGAAATAGCTGTCACAGTCCCATAAGACACAAGCTGAAATAATAGTCATATTTCACAAAACAGGCTCATATTATGACTTTATATGTGCATATAATGTCTCAGGATAGAGAAGGTGAAAGAACTAAGCTGAAAGACACATTGTTTACCTTCAATAGTTTCAGCTTCTTAGAAATTATCTTGAAGTGATTCCATCATAGTTTGCATAAATTAAAATACATAATTTAAAAAGTATGTGTCTATGTGCCGTTTTGTGAATATTGAAATGGGATTCATATTTCAGTTAATACCCATTTAAAATATATTTTCCCAGTGCATATGGGACTGTTTCACATAACGCAATGTAATTAATAAAAAAATATTTTCAAACATGTGGCTAATAAACAAATGGAACTGCATTAAACTAAGAAGCTTTGTACAGCATAGGAGATCACTAGCAAAGCGAAGAATGGTGAAAATCTTTGTACACTATACAACAGATAGGGGGCTAATATTCAGGATTTACAAAAAAGCAAGCTTCAGAAATTCAAAAACAGTAAGTAAACAACTTTGTGAAGTTATGGGTGAAGGAAATGAGCAGGCATCTTTCAAGAGAACAAATTAAAATGGCTAATAGGCATATGAAAAAATGCTCAGACTCCCTAGCTATTGGGGAAATACAAAAGTGAGGTCCCACCAAAATTCCAGTGAGATCGGTCTTCCTTCATAAATCTGCTAACAACACCTGCTGGCATTGATGTGGGAAGAAGATACCCAGAGAAGTCAGTATGGAGAGTGCTAAGACACGTAAACATTGATCTACAGTATGAGCCAGCTATCCCACTTTCAGGAATATATCCAAAGGAAGTGAAATATGCATATGAGAAAGTGACCTGTAACCCTATATTACCGCAGCACAATCTACAACAGTGAAGACACAGAAACAATCCAGATGCCTGTCAAAAGAGGAAGGAATAAACAGTGGTACATCTAAAAAGAATGAAAATCTACCATTTGCAACAGAATAGTCACAGCTGGAGACAATTATACTCATTGAAATAAGCCAATTCTAGAATGACAAATTTTTGTTTTTTCTGATATAAGGCAACATATATGCAAAATATAAAACATATATATATATATATATACACATATATAGACACACATACATACTGCATTCCATAATGGCTGCACTTGCCAACACTCTCACTCATGGTGGCGATCAAGCCAGCTTAGGGCTGATCTTAATTTCTATGAAATAATTGTGTTAGTTTAAATGGTAATCGTGCTAAAATTATTTCTAATAACTGACTCTTAAGCAAGTTTTAAAAGCATTATTTTTTGAGGATATCTTTTTTTTTTTATTAATTTTTTTTTTTTTTTTTTAATTACAAAGCCAGATATACAGAGAGGAGGAGAGACAGAGAGGAAGATCTTCCATCCGATGATTCACTCCCCAAGTGAGCCGCAACGGGACGGTGTGTGCCGATCCAAAGCCGGGAACCAGGAACCTCTTTCAGGTCTCCCATGCGGGTGCAGGGTCCCAAAGCTTTGGGCCATCCTCGACTGCCCTCCCAGGCCACAAGCAGGGAGCTGGATGGGAAGTGGAGCCTCCGGGATCAGAACCGGCGCCCGCATGGGATCCCGGGGCATTCAAGGCGAGGACTTTAGTCGCTAGGCCACGCCGCCGGGCCCTTTTTGAGGATATCTTAAAAAGGCATA
The DNA here is from genome assembly GCF_030435755.1 of Ochotona princeps. Taxonomy (NCBI): domain Eukaryota; kingdom Metazoa; phylum Chordata; class Mammalia; order Lagomorpha; family Ochotonidae; genus Ochotona; species Ochotona princeps. The sequence goes on along the minus strand of NC_080834.1, from coordinate 94,878,847 downwards.
TTGAACTTAGATGAGAATATATAAAATATTTCCAACAATTATTCAGTAGTACTAACCATTTAATTTTCTGTTTGGTGTTGTTCTACAAGGATAGTGTCATTGCTGGATTAAAATGTTGGATGTTTGTTAACCTACAACTGGAACCAGTGAGTAACACATATAGTGTTATAATATAGATTATATTTCATTTCAATAAACTTTGATATTTAGACCAAAAAAATTAAAGTACCAAATATTTTAAAACATTTCATTGATTATTTGTAAATTGAGTTAAAAAGAAAAAGCAAAAAATAATGCTGTTACCTAACCATGGATTCATTCAACATACCACCTAATTAACAAAATTAAATACACAGTTTTATGCTCTCACAATATTTTTTTAAGCTCAAATTCAGGATGTACAGTTAATTGTCCATCCTAATTAATTGTCCAAATGTTCATCTTCTTAGATACACTCTCTTCTCAGAGCCCATGGATATAGCTTCACACACACACACACACACACACCATGGAATCTGTCAATATTCATTTTACTTCACCCAAAGTTTGTTCCAACATCACTGTGTTAGAATTTTGGCTTACCTCTCCAAGGTGTTAGAAAAATCCACATTTCCACAACACTTCATTTATTTTCACTATTTTAAAAGACATACCTGTTTCCATTTCTGTTTATTTTGAAAGTCATATTACACAGAGGGAGAGACACAGAGAAATATTCCATCCTTTGATTCCCTCCCTAGATGGCCACAACAGACAAAGCTGGGCCAGGATGAAGCCAGAGACAAGAGCCACTGGCTCACCTTTGCTGCTTTCTCAGCCCATCAGCAGGGAGCTAGAACCCAGCATCAAATAGCTAGGACATAACAAGCAGCGTCATGTGATGTTGGAGTGTCACAGGCAGCCGTTTTACTTGCAATGCCACAATGCTGTACTGTTTTACACTACACTAAAAAAACAAAAAATGTCAATTCAATTAATGTATATTGAACAAAGAAAGAAAAGGAACAAAAGTATCATTCAATCACCATACCAAGATGAAGCTGGCATTTTAAGTGAAAACTGCCTTTTGGCATTAATGGAATCTTAATTTACTCAGAATACAATTTATGCATCCAATGTTTACAACTTGAATTTTTTTTAATATGTTTACAGAATTATAGAGTCATTATCTAATTCTCCTTTAGAATGCTTTCATTGTCCCGGTGCCCATATGGGATCCCAGTGCACAAGAAGAGGACTTTAGCCACTAGGTCACCACACTGGACCATTGTGACTATTTTTGAAGGACTATACTATTGTAATAATAATGGGGAAATCAGTGGAGAAAGGGGTTTTGGAAAGTGAGGAGGGGAAATCCCTGAGTCTATGGAACTGTATCATATAAATGGGTTGACATATGTTTTCATTTTTCTTGGAATTTCCTAATAATAAAGTTGTGGGATCATGTTTTTTTAATTACTCTTTTGAGGAACTGACAAACTGCTCTCCCAAATGTCTACAGATTTTGCATACTTGATAATAGTGTTTGAGGGCTCTAATTTCTTGACAATGAAAGTCAATACACCTATTTTCTTAAAGATTCATTTATTTATTGCTTTATTGAAAAGTCAGCTTTATAGAGAGGAGAGACAGACAAAGATTTTTCCATCCTCGGGTTGACACCCAAATGGCTGCAATGACAGGAGCCTAGCCGATCCAAAGCCAGGAACCAGGAGATTCTTTCTGTGTCTCCCACATGGGAACAAGGTCCCAAAGCTTTGGGTCTTCGTTGGCTGATTGCCCAGGCCACAAGCAGGTAGCTGGATAGAAAGTGGAGCAACAGGTACATAAAATGGTGCCCATATGGGATCTAGGTGCCTGCAAGGGGAGGACTTTAACCACTAAGCCATTGCGCCGGGACCAATTGACATATTTTGTAATACAGCAATTACAGTGTGTGTGTAAGATTGAATCTCTTTGTTGTATTTCCTTGATTGCTAAAGGTATTGAGTATTTTAAGATATTTTTAATTATTTTTAAGAAAGAGAGACAGGCAAGCAGTGATCCCCTATCCACTGTCTCAACACCCCCATTATGCAGGACAGCAGCTTGGGCAGGTAGACATTGGGAAACAGGAACTCAAGCTAGTCCTCCTACACAGGTGATAGAAATGCAGCTACTGGAGCTGTCACCTGCAGTCTCCCAGGGTGCTCCTTAGAAAGAAGCTGGGAATGCAAGGGAGTCAAGTCTCTATTCCAGGCACAACACAAAGCCATGAGGATATCCCAAGAGGTGTGTCAGCTGCTGCGCCAAAAGCCTGCTCCCATTGGACACATTTAATTTTTGAGCTGTATTTGACGAAGACTGTATCAAATTTTAAAACTAGAATAACTAATTTGAGATCTAAGGATTCCTTATATAAGTGGTAGGTACATTTCTTTATAGATAAGTGAATTTCAAATTTTTCTCCCATTTTTGTGGGTTAACATTTCAGTTCTTGATGATGTTTTTGAAGCACAAAATTTTAAATACAATGAAATCCAACCTGGCAATTCCTCCTTTCATTTCCATTACTTTTGTTTTCGTTATGAAGTCATTACTCAATATAATGCCATCAAAATTCACTTTGTTTTCTTCTGAGAGTTTTAGAATCATAACTCTCAGATTTTGGTCTATGATCCATTTTGAGCTATTTTTTTTTCAAATTTGTGTCCTCAGAATTATGTTTTTGGCAGTATACTACTAATCAGGCTAATGCCAAAAGCTTCATTTTTAAAATTGCCATAGCTAAAAACATTCCTGGAAATCCTTTAAGTATATTAAAAATTAAGAAAGCATTTGGTTACATATCATATAATTAAAAATATACATATATACGAGTTATCTTAGATATTATGAATAAGTCATAATACAAAGATGAAACAAATAATAGAAATTAATGATGCTATTCACTGGAAAATTTTTAAAATTTTCCAAAACAAAAAAGTATTATGCTTGTATGATGCTAATTCTCATTTGTGACACTTTAAAAAATTAAATATTTTTTATGTTATGAAAACATAATGTTTGCCTCTCTCAGGATTACAGCATTATAACAGCTATCATTACAAAATAGGAATAAATAAATATTCAACATTTACCATAGGAACAAAATAAAATAAAGGAATGTCTGAACTGGCTCTTCAGAGCTAAAAAATCTAACAGGAGAAGCAAACGCCAGTAAGCTTCACAAACACTTTTTTCCTATACGTTTCCACTGTTTATGTCTCTGCTAATATCACAGATTTCCTAGTTTTCTGTGTCATTTTCCTATTCACTGTTTACAGTTTAACTTACATGTAATCTTCCTTAATCCTTTTCATCTCAAGCCTTCCAAATTAGTCTCCTCTGCTGTTCTCTATCACAAAAATATGATTATCTCTTTGATAGCTGTCATCACAAATAGTAAATGTACGTCTTTATTTGTTCACACACAGCTTTGCTTCCCCACTTCAGTGAATGCATTTTCATTTTATTTACAGCATCTAAAATAAAATGTACCATAGTGCTAATTGTAAATAAGTAGACATAAGTAACTGTACAAAAGAAATCATGGAAAGCCTAGTGATCTCTGTATTCTCTAGAACAACTACAGTGAAACCACAGGCAAACATGACTATACAAATTCATTGCTATTTTTCTCCAAGATGACTTTCAGTTTCCTCACAACCTCTCTAAATTCCCCAGAGAGTGTTTTCCCATCTAATGAAAGGATGAAAGTAGAGGTACTAATGTGAATTCATTTTTACTTGAGCTATAGAAAAACACTGCAAAAGAAATATCCACCAATCTGCCATGAAATCTCAACAAGCAGAAAGCTTCTGTCTCCAAATCCCAGAAGAATTGTAATCTATTTGGAGCTGAATAAAATTAGACCTAATCTCTCTTTCCTCTAGTCTCTAGAGTTCAATATTTAGCTTCCTGGTAGAAGTTCATAAACTCATCAACTAATATTTATGGGGATCCAAAAAACCTTATGTAACCTAATGAAGTGACTACATATGCATATCAGGGCGTTACTCTGCTCCTTTTTTCTCTGGCTCTCTGCTTTTCTCTAAAGTCATACACGGTGCACAGTTACATTTTCGGTTTGGAACAGTCAGGGGACTGTTGAATATTCTCTGGTATCTATTCTATATCTATTCTCAATCTTTATTAGCTAATTCATTCTCTGAATTGAAGCTATCTTTTCCAAAATGCATGTGTTGAAGTACAATCACAGAAGAGATATTTAGAGTAGATTTATCTGGCTCATGATCCACACGTGGATCAAAGTGATGATGAAATGGACCTAAACATAAAGGAAACCGAAGAAAATTTTGTTTGGAAGCAGAGAGTAAGCAAAAACAATAATGCTAACTTTCAACTTATCACTTAAAAAAACCTGTCAGTTTATCACTTTTATAAAACAACTTAGGTGTAGTGGTTTTGTATGAAACATGAAAGCAAAGAAAAATCAGTCACATCTATACCTAATTAAGGATGTGGAGTTAACGCTAGTAATGTATGCAACTTAATTAACACTGCCAAAATAAGCCTTATGCCCTATAACTTAAACTGTGTGTATACATATACATAAAAGACTATTACTTACAGTTAATTCTAGTGTTTTGGATGCAATAAAATTGATTTTGGGAGCCAGCGCCATGGCAGATAGGTTAAACCTCACCATTAAGGGTGAGCATTCCATATCGGTGCATGATCAAGTCCCAGAAGCTCCACTTCTGATCCAGCTCCCTGCTAATGTACAATACAAGGCAGTGAAAGATGACCCATATGGGAGATCCAGAGCAAGCAGCATGCTGCAGGCTTTGGACCTTCCCAGCTCCAGCCATTGCAGCATTTGAGGAGAGAACCAGTGGATTGGAAGATCTCTCTCTCTCCTTCTCTCTCTGTAAACCAGCCTTGCAAACAAACACAAATAAATTCCTAAAAGTTGAAAAAAAATAAAAATTCAATTTGAAATAAAAAGGTAATATTAGGAAGTAACTGGTTTATGAGGGTGGAGTTTTGATAAATGTGATTGGTGAATTTATAGAAAGAGAAAGGAGGGAGTTTGCTTCTTCTCTTTCTGCTCTCTACCATATACAGACAGATTAAGCAAACAACTAATCAAAAATTAGTCAAAGGGTCTGACACAAACTGAACCATGCTGGCACTCTGGTTGACACACTAACCTCCAGAAACATGATAAAACAGAGGTTGTCATTTAAGCCACCCTGACATCACTGACTTGCTATAGCAGTCCAAGCTAAGACAGCCCTGGTTTTAATTAATATGTCAAAGTATACAGTTTCAAGTTGGGAACAAAAATAAACGTAAGTAAGCATGACCTTGCTCTTTTGTCCCCTAGAGTTCTCTATGTCCCACCCTTGTACTCAAGCATGGAGGAGGAGATCTGCTGGAGATTCTGGGATAGTATAACTTTCCTTATAAAGACACCAATCTTTTTCTTATGTTCTTTCTGCTGACTAGATGTGTGCCTGTCAGCTGGGCAAACAGCAGCAAACTTGCACCATGAGAAAAAGGCTTAAAAGCAGAAATGTCTTAGCCCTAATAGGCATGTCAAGTCAAACACTGAATCAACAACATTAACTGTCTGTCTCTACACTTCTGATTCTGTGTGGAAACTTGAATCTCTGATCACTTGTGACTATTGCAATGGGCCTCACCTTTACTTGGAGCAAAAACACTTAACACCTGGCTGATACAGAAAAATGAAATCAAGAAATTCCTCATTAAGAGTTGATTTTGAGAAGGGAAATCAGAAGAAAAAAATGTTCATTTTAGGGAAATTTCATACTTCTATTTATATCTCAAATTTCTTCACTAACCCATATATAGTACCATTTTTAAGATTTATGCAAAGTAAGTATGTGCATAGCTATTGACCAAATGCAGAAGCATGACTCTTCTTTCTTTTTATTTTATTTTAAATTCAGTTTTTTAAACATCCAAGGTGATTTGTAGATAGAATTTTAAGAGTATAGTGATATTCTGTTCCTCCATCCCCCTCTCTTCCCTACTCACCTATTTTTCTACTCCCTTTCTCTATGCTTATAGATTTTTCAGTAAAAAAGACTTAATACTTCACTGAATAAGAAGTATAACAAGTAAAAAGCATAAATATTCTAGTTTAGTTGGAATGCAGACAGCAGGTAGAAAAACATTTTAATGGAAAAATGACTATTTCATCCCTAACAGTACATTTAAAAGTAATCACAGATCATTAAAACTGTAGTAGTATGACATATTTAACCACTGGTTTAACAAAAATATAAAAAAAATTTTTAAAAAATCATATGCAGCAATATGGATACCCATGGATTTTTTTTTTCTTTTTTTGCTTATTTTAAATTGCAGTTCTCACATATAAGGAAAATTATGGTTTCTTTGCTTTTAATGATCCAGCTTATTTTACTCAACATGATGTCTTCCAGCTGCATCTACTTTGCTGCAAATGGTAGAATTTCATGCTTTATATAGAAAAATAATAATCCCTTATATATATAATACCTTTTGCTTCTTTACCTTATATGGAAACCTTGGCGGAATCTAAATTTTGGCTATTGTGAACAATGAACATGATGGCGCACCTTCCTCTGATATATTGTGCTCAATTCTTTCAGGTATACGCTCTGGTGGTGACATTTCTGTACCATATGGCAAATCTACTTTTTACTGAAACCTCCATATTGTTTTCATTAATGCTCACAGAACTACACATTCAAATCAAGAATCCGTAAGTGGTCCACTTTTTCCACATCCTCACCTATAATAGGATGCTTGATAACTAAATGTACAGTATCACTAATTACAATGCAACATCAGGTATAAGCTATAACTGTTCTGGTTGACCAGGATGTATAGTCTCCCTTTGGAAACTGATGTTCACAGTGTCTTCAAAATAAAATTCCTTTCTTTATTGCTGGTGCTGGCTAAAATATATGTCACATTTCAATGTGCACAATCCTTTCTCTCAACTTACCTGCTAGGATTTAACTTACTTTGAATACAAACTAATCTTTATGCTTACCGAAAACACAGCAGGATGCACAATGGAAGATAATGAGGCATGTTTGTGGTAAGTCTATATCCGCAAATACTTTTACTTGGACACCTATCACTAATCCCTTATATGTATGTTGATTCTTTAAAGTTTTTAGTGCTGTCTGTCCACATAACATCTTTTTTTTACACTGGGCTATAAGAATAATTTGCTTCTACTCTCCGATTCACGACATTGCCATGCTATTCAAAACTCAACTATAATAATAAAAAATTAAATCTCCACTGAAAACCCTGCTGCTTCTATAGCAGGAAGGCAGGTGGCCAGAACTTGCAAAACTAGGTGATCTAAAGGGAAAAAAAGAAAAAGTAATTGAGCCATATCTTTTGAAAACAGTCTTGCTATAAACTCAAGAGCATCAAATATGAGATCTATTTATTTTTATATTGGTTTTGGAGGCGAGGAAGGTAAGACACATAGGAAGGACAAGGAGTGTCATCTGGAAATCAAGCTAGTCCAGAAATCCATAACAAAAGAAAAACCTTTTTTAGAAGATAATTAGATAATTTCCTGTCAGGGACAACAGGAAACATAGAGTAAAGGAAATTCCAGGCTTTCAGAAAAGCCTAACTACTAACAAAGTGAACCATCTCCAGTAGTTTATCAGGTTAAGGAAAAAAAAAAAGCTGGCTTACACAAAGAACAATTTTTGTTCTTGAATCAAGAACCTTTCGAATTGGAACTGGTTCCAAACGTGTCTCCATTCACAAATTCAAAGCACTTGAATAAGACCTGGTTCACCCATTTTTTTTGCCCCAGACTTCCTATTCTCTTAATGTTGGAATGAATCTCAAATCTTTGCAGTGTTATGATGATTATGCAGACTTTTTATTCTCTTAGCTCCAAATCCGGTTTTTTTTTTTTTTTTTTTTTTTTTTTTTTAATTATTTATTATTTAACTTCAGTAATTACATTGTATTATGTGACACAGTTACATAGATACTTGGGTTCTCCCCACCCCTCCCCAAACCCTCCCACCATGGTGGATTCCTCCACCTTATTGCATAACCACAGCTCAAGTTCAGTTGAGATTTCCCCATTGCAAGCGTATACCAAACATAGAGTCCAGCATCTTATTGTCCCGTCAAGTTCAACGGTTTCTTAGGTATACCCTCTCTGGTCTGATGACAGAGCCAGCAGAGTATCATCCCAGTCAATTGAAAGCTCCAACATACCATCAGCAAAAATTTACATCATTATGGAATTAATTGACATAGTAATGAGTAACCAATATGTTAAAAGTAAATGCGGGTTCCCAGCCACCTTCTGTGACCACCTCACCTATACTTCAATTTCAGTTTATACACAACATATAACATTCAAAACATAACATGTTATACATAACATCATATCATCTTAAATCAAGGCAAACATGTGGTATTTAACCTTTTGGGATTGGCTCATTTCCCTTAGCATTATGGTTTCCAGTTTGGCCCATTTGGCCACAAAGAACTGCATTTTGTTTTTTTTAATAGCTGAGTAGTATTCCATGGAGTAGATGAACCAAAGCTTTCTTATCCAATCCTCTGTTGATGGGCATTTTGGTTGTTTCCATGTTTTTGCAATTACTGATTGTGCTGCTATGAACATAGGAGTACATGTTGGTTTCTCATAGAACAAGTGTTCTGGATATATTCCTAGGAGTGCTATTGCTGGATCATACGGTATGTTGAATTTGAGTTGTTTGAATATTCTCCATACTGATTTCCATAGAGGCTGTACCAGCCTGCAGCCCCACCAGCAGTGGAGTAGGGTTCCCTTTTCCCCGCAACCTCGCCAACAAGTGTCGTTGGTGCTTTTATTCATGTGGGCCAGTCTTACTGGCGTTAGGTGGTACCTCATTGATGTTTTAATTTGGATTTCCCTTATTGCCAGGGAACTTGAGCATTTTTTCATATGTTTATTTGCCATTTGGGTTTGTTCCTTTGTGAAGTGTCTGCCCATTTCCCGTGCCCATTTCTTGAGTGGCTTGTTTGTTTTGACATTTTGGTTGTTTTGTAGCTCTTTGTATATTCTGGATATTAGCCCTCTATCACCTATGTCGTGTGCGAAGATCTTCTCCCATTCTGTGGGTTGCCTTTTTACTTTGTTGATTGTTTCTCTAGCTGTACAGAAGCTTCTTAGTTTGATGAGGTCCCAATTGTTTATTTTGGTCTTGATTTCTACTGCATCTGGAGTCTTTTTTAGGAAGTGAGGGCCTACCCCTAAGTGTTCCAGTGTGTTTCCAACATTTTCTTCCAAAAGTTTGAAGGTTTCTGGATGTAGGTTTAGATCTGTTATCCATTTAGATCTGATCTTAGTGTATGGTGAGAGATGTGGATCTATTTTTTTGTTTCTGCAGGCTATCAACCAGTTGTCCCAGCAGCATTTATTGAACATACCTTCCCATTTGCCTGGGTTGTCGTTTGTCTTTTTGTCAAAGATTATTTGGCTGTATCTGTGTGGGTTTCCTTCTGGCGTTTCTATTCTGCTCCATTGATCTTCCTCTCTATCTTTGTGCCAGTACCACGCTGTTTTGATAACCACTGCCCTATAGTATGTCCAGAGGTCCGGAACTGTGATTCCCCCTGCTAACTTCCTGTTCTTCAGGATAGTTCTAGCTATCCGTGGTTTTTTGTGCTTCCAGATGAACCTTTGGATCATTGTTTCCAGTTCCATAAAGAATGTTTTGGGCAATTTGATTGGGATTGCGTTGAATGTATATATTGCTTTTGGCAGTATAGACATTTTAATGATATTGATTTTACCTATCCAGGAGCATGGGATATTACTCCATCTTTTGAGGTCTTGTTCAATTTCTTTTTTAAGCAGATTGTAGTTTTCTTCAAATAAGTCTTCTACATTTTTGGTTAGATTTATTCCCAGATATTTCATACTTTTCTCTGTTATTTTGAATGGTATCTTGCTGGTTAAGTCTTTTTCCATCTTGGGGCTGTTCGCATACACTATGGCTGTTGATTTTTGTTCATTAATTTTGTACCCTGCCACTCTACCAAACTCTCGTACAAGTTCTAGCAGTCTCTGTATTGAGTCTCTTGGCTCTTCTACATAAAGAATCATATCATCTGCGTATAGTGAGAGCTTGACTTCTTCGTTTCCCATTTGGATTCCTCTGATTTCTTTTTCTTGTCTTATGGCCTCAGCGAGTACCTCTAGGACTATGTTGAATAGTAGTGGAGAAAGTGGACATCCCTGTCTTGTTCCAGATCTCAGTGGGAAGGGTTCCAGCTTTTCTCCATTCAGTATGATGCTGGCGTTGGGTTTTTCATATATTGCTTTAATTATGTTGTGGATTTTTCCATCTATGCCTACCTTGGTTAGGGTTTTTAGTAGGAAGTGATGTTGGATTTTGTCGAAAGCTTTTTCCGCATCTATTGATACTATCATGTGATTCTTGTTTTTCAGTTTTTGGATGTGGTGTATCACATTTATAGATTTTCGAATGTTGAACCATCCCTGCATTCCAGGGATGAATCCTACTTGATCTGGATGAATGATCTGTCTGATGTGTTTTTGAATTCTGTTGGCTAGGATTTTGTTGAGAATCTTAGCATCAATGTTCATCAAAGAGATAGGTCTGTAGTTTTCCTTCTCTGTTAGTTCTCTGTCTGGTTTTGGGATTAAGGTAATGTTGGCTTCATAGAATGAGTTTGGAAGGGTTGCCTCTTTTTCTATTGTTTTGAAGAGTTTGTAGAGGATTGGGGTCAGCTCTGTTCGGAATGTTTTGTAGAATTCTGGAGTGAAGCCGTCTGGGCCTGGGCTTTTCCTTGTTGGGAGGTCTTTAATCACTGATTCAATCTCTACTTCAGTTATGGGTTTGTTCAGGTCGTTTGTTGCCTCTGGGCTAAGTTTTGGCAAGTGGTAGAAGTCTAAGAACTTTTCCATTTCTTGGTGATCTTCTGATTTGTTGGAGTACAGTGCTTTGTAGTAATTTCTGATTATGGCCTTAATGGATGCGGTGTCTGTTGTTATGTTGCCTTTTTCATCTTTGATGCTGTTAATTCTTGCCTTCTCTTGTTTTTTCTTTGTCAGTCGGGCCAGTGGAGTGTCTATCTTGTTTATCTTCTCAAAAAACCAGCTTTTTGATTCATTGATTTTGTGTATGGTTTTTTTTATTTCTATCTGGTTGATTTCCTCCCTTGTTTTGATGATTTCTTGTTTCCTATTGTGTGTGGGGCTCTTCTGCTGTTGTTTTTCCAGTTCCTGGAGGTGTGTGTTTAGTTCCTGTATTTGGCGCCTCTCTTGGGCCTTGACATGAGCTCCAATTGCGATGAGTTTACCCCGTAGCACTGCTTTGGCAGTGTCCCACAAATTTTGGAATGTTGTGTCAGAGTTTTCATTGGTTTCCATAAATTTTTTGATCTCATCTTTAATTTCTTCTCTGATCCATTGTTCGTTTAGTAGCATATTGTTCAGCCTCCAAGAGTTTCTGTATTTCCTGGGGCAGTTTGAATTGCTGATTTCCAGCTTCATTCCGTGGTGGTCTGAGAGGGTACATGGTATGATTCCTATCTTTTTGAAGTTATTTAGGTTTGCTTTGTGTCCTATCATGTGGTCGATCCTGGAGAAGGTGCCATGTACTGCTGAAAAAAATGTATAATCTGTGGCCTTAGGGTAAAAAATTCTATAAATGTCAACCAAGTCCAGTTGTTCTATTGTTTGTATGAGTTCTGTTGTTTCTTTGTTGAGTTTTTGTTTTGTTGATCTGTCTATAGTTGTTAGTGGGGTGTTAAGATCACCCACTATTATTGTGTGCATATCTATGTCTCCCCTTAAGTCCGTGAGTAATTGCTTCACGTAGCTAGGTGCGTTTGAATTTGGTGCATATATGTTCACAATGGTAATTACTTCCTGATGGATCAGTCCCTTCACCAATATATAATGTCCTTCCCTGTCCTTTTTGATGTGTGTCAGATTGAAGTCCACATCATCTGAAATTAAGACAGCTACCCCAGCCTTTTTTTCTCGTCCATTGGCATGAAATATCTGTTTCCAACCTTTCACTTTCAGCTTCTTTGAATCTCTTCTGGTTAGATGTGTCTCTTGTAGGCAACAGATAGTTGGGTGCTGTTTGATAATCCATTCTGTTAATCTATGCCTTTTGATTGGTGAGTTCAGGCCATTTGTGTTGAGAGTTAAAATTGAGAGGTTGTGATTTTGCCCTGCCATACTTGTTTTTGTGGGTGTTGATATCTGTGTTATTGCCCTTCCTTGTGTGGACTTTAGTGGGGAGACCTTCCTGTTTGCCATCTTTGCTTATGATTCACCTCCTTTTTTTCTGGAATTAGTGCATTTCTAAGGAGATTTTGTAGAGCTGGTTTTGTGCTGGCATATTCTTCTAATTTCTCTTTGCTGTGGAAGTATTTGATTTCGTTCTCAAATACGAATGAGATCTTTGCTGGGTACAATATTCTTGGTTGACAGTTGTTCTGATTCAGGATTTGGAAGATCTTTGTCCATTCTCTTCTTGCTTGTAAGGTCTCTTCAGAAAAGTCAGCCGTGATCCTGATTGGTTTTCCCCGGTATGTGATCTTTTCTCTGCTTCGTACTTGTCTCAGGATTCTTTCTTTGTCTTCGTTGGAGTGGAACTTGAGCACCATATGTCTGGGTGAAGATCGCTTTGGGTCATATCTGCTGGGAGTCCTCTGACCGTCCTGGATTTGAGCTGGATTCATGTTCCAAGTGTTTTGAAAGTTTTCCTGTATAATTTCGTCGAGCACCATTTGCATTCCTGATTCTTTTTCCGCTCCTTCAGGAAGGCCAATAATCCTAATATTTGATTTTCTGAGGTTGTCTTTCATTTCTTGTATGGTCTTATTGGCTTTGTTCAGACTTGTCTCCAGCTGTTTCATGAACTGGGTGTGTTCGTTTTGTGTGTCTTCCGTTTCAGAGATCCTCTCTTCTGCTGTATTTGTTCTGTTGGTTAGGCTCTCAATTTTGTGCTCTAAGTCAAGGATTTTACTTTTCATTTGTTGTATTTCTGAGGCTATGTGGTTCTTGAATTCCTTGAAGTCCTCCCAATTCTTCTCATTGTCTCTGACATATTTTAACATTATTTTTTTGAATTCCTTGTCTGGTAGATCTTCTATGTCTTCATCTCGCATCTCCGAAATAGACATTGGCTTTCGATCCTTTATTGGTAGGGTGTTGGCACTCTCATCTGGATCATTACCTTTTCTGGTATTTCTTCCCATTGTGTTAGTGTTTCTTTTTTGAGAGACCTAGGCACCAGTGTGCTGAGGGGTCTCCAAGCACTATCCTGTAGAGATCGGAGTCTGCAGGCGTGGAGTAGCAGGGTGTGGGAATTTTCAAGGCACTTTTGGTGCGTCTCCAGAACACTGGACCTCAGGGCGCCTCTTCCAGGGCCCAGCGGATTCAAAGCACACTCTCAGCTCGTCCCCTACAGGTATGCTACCACAGGGCGTGGGGGAGTGAAGGCACTCTCTGTGCGCGCACCCTGTTTACTGGATCACAGGGCTCGGAGCAAGGGACTATAGGGCGTGTTCCAGGTGCTCTCTGGAAACGCCTCCTGCGCAGGTCCGCCCACCCCAGCACTTGCAGGGGACCGACCGCCCCTGCGCTAGCAGGGAACTGCCCAGCCCAGAGGCGTGCTTGGGTTCCTGTGGGATAGCACCGCCCAGCTGAGTGCCACACCGCAAAGGCACAGGGGAGTATCCAGTGTGCCTTTTGCCTTTCTCCCAGACACAGTTTTGGCAGTCTCAAGGCACTCGCCCTGTGTCTCTAGAGGCTGGAGCCTGGGGGGGGGGGGGAGGGGCGGGGAGGCCAATTGTGTTCAGGCTCTGTCCGTGCCCCTGGGGGGCCAACTCCCGAAGCCTCCAACCCACCACTGTCCCCACCCAACTCACTCAAACCTCAGGTTCTTGCAGTCTGCCTCTTCCTCTGGTGGGAATCCTGGCCGCCAGTGCGTCTCCCGACTGCTGCGTCCGTTGCTGGTCTCCGCGCGGGTCGCGATGGAGCCTGGAGGCTGCGGCTGGTGCAGGTCCCGGGGGTTGGCGACCAGGGTGGGCAGATGCCGGCGGGTCCCGGTGATTCAGGGTCCTGGTGTCCGCAGCGGGGCAGGTCCTGGCGAGTCCTGGTGACCAGGGTGAGCAGATGCCAGCGGGTCCCAATCACCTCCGGTCCTCACGGCCACAGCGTCTTCAGGTCGGTCTTTGGGTGGGTTCGGCGGCTTTCAGCGTCTGCCCTCAGAGGTGACTCAGCAGGTCAGGAGCGGAAAGTCGTCTTCCCTGTCCTTTGCTTTGTTTTTCCCTGGTTGCTCTTCCGAGTTGTGTGGATTTTTTTGGCTCCACACTGTCCAGGGAACTTCACGTTCTTCTCCCTGTAGTTCTATGCTGCTCCACTTACGCTTTTGTCGCGTTCTAGCCCTCTCTGTCTGTGAGCTCTCTCACAGTCTTCCTCCTATGTCGGCCATCTTGCGAGTCTCTCCCCAGTTGTTTTTAAAATGGCAACTTCCATTAAGCATGAATCTTGGGGTTGAAAGTAATTGTCTCTAAGTAGATGAGAAACATTTTATAACAAATCCTGATTGATACGGATTTGCGAACACTCCTGAAACTAAGGGTCGCCCTACATAAACTTTGTGGATAGATGGTGAAGATCAGAATCCATTGTTGCTTAAACTGCTGTTTACAGTAAGTGCTGATTGATTCTTTAGATGTGGTTGACTTTTTAGATAGGGCTTTAGATGTGTCTTTCCTTTTCATTCTCCCTATAATCTTACAAGGCAAGCATTATCATCATTATCCCCATCTGACATAGAAGAAAACTGAGTCTAAAATAGTAAATACCTTTTTCAATTTTTCCACAACAGAATTCATTTATACAATTATGATTCAAACTCGAATTGTTTTATTAAATTCACATTGTGTAACAGTGCTTAATACTGTCTGATTCAGTGATTGCTCAAGGACCAGAACCTAAAAATTTTGGCATCATGATCACCTGTTGCATTATTTGCCTTGTGGAAAGATGTAAACAAAAAAAGGGCATAAAGTTGTTATCATTTGCAAATGATTCAACCAAAGTTTCTCATTAGTGTGCTCAGAGAAGAAACCAAATCTTATTTTTACTTTTCAGTAAAAAAGTGACTACTAACGCATCTGCTAATTTTCACAATTAAAACCAGCTTGAAGCTGAAATATTAGATATTAACATTTTACATTTTAAAGATGTGCGATTAAACTAAACCACTTACTACTGAGGAACAAAACAGTCACATCCCATTTAATGTGACATAGTAAGTAAATTGGAAAATAAATAGTCACGACCATAAAAGTTATCACATAGAACACCAAGACAAGAGAGCTAGTGGATCGCTGTCAGAATTAAACTGTGTAATGCGTCCACTAACTCATTCAACAAAATTTCAGCAGATGCCTTTCCATGGGAATTTCCCAGTGCTATTAGAGATATCTGTCTACCTTAGACATGCCCCTAACAGTAAGGAGCATGGGAACAATTCTATGAAAAGGAAGGGGATATACAGCTATTTAGATTATATTTACTGCAAATTGTGAAAAAAATTATTATATCATGAGTGATGGGAAAATTTGAACATCTATGATATTGGAGAAGCAAAAATAATTTAAAAAGTACAATATAATACAGTTTCTGGGGTAGGTGTTTGACATGGCATGTGAGATACTGCTTGGGACAGCCATAAACCATATTGGTTTGCCTTTGTTCAAACTTCGGCTCTGCTTTTAAATTCTAGTTTCCTCCTTAATGAGCACACTGGAAAATAATAGATGATGGCTCACATACTTGGGTCCCTGCCACTTTCGTAAGAGAGCTGGATTGAGTCCCTGGCTCCAGCTTTGATCTAGCTGGTCAGAGATCTGCCTTTTGCAGACGTTTGGGGAGGGAAAAAGGAAATGGGAAATTGTTGTCCCTTTATCTCTTAATTCATCTCACTTTCAAATGAACAAAACACTCCTCTCAATCACCTGGTGGGTATAAAAAGGTTTTTCTTGATAGTCCTATTAGTGGCTTTCTCCTTTCTTCTGCTTTAGAGATTGCCTCTTGTTCTCAGTAACTCTTGACTCAGTTTTCATTATAAGGCAGTATTGTATCACAACCATAACATTGTCTGTATGGGCAGAGTAAAATACGGAATTATACATGGTGCAATACAACTACAGCACTGAAGGAACCCCTCCTTCATTTTCGCTATATTGTCACTGATGTTTCAGACAAAACCCATCACAAATAAGATGATAGGCCACCCTGATTTCCAAAGAAATATGCTTTAGATACAACACTGTAACAGTATAAAGAGGTTCATCTTTAACAGAAAAACAGAATCAATGTTGAATAAAGGAATGGATGTTGAATTAGAAGTTCCTTTATCTGAACCTTCACCTATAGCAAGTGACATCATTTTATTAACTTGATTTCCAGTCAATCTATTACCATTAAACTGATATCAGAGTAATTTCAAGAGTCAAATGAGTCAAATTGTATGACTGTACAGAGAAAACAAACAACAAAAAAAGAAACTGTGGGTAATGTGAATATTCCATTATCTATAACACCAAGGACAGTTTGACATGAAAAACTCACGGTTTTTGAAGTTAAGACCTACGTTTAACTTCTGGTTCCCTCACATACTAGGATGGGTTTAAGTTAACAATCTCTCTGAGTCTTAGATTTTCACCAATAACTAACAGTTCATTCATATTCTTCCTCCCAGAAATGTTGTAAAAACTAGGTATGAGTCTAAAAGTCTTTCATAAACCATAAAGGTTAAACAATATGTTATTTGTACCAGCATAGTCATTAAGACTGCTGCTATGACTGTCATTGTTACAACTTCTCTGATGACAATTTATAATATCACTTACTCATAATAATATAGCTAGACTGTAATGGCTAACTTTATCACTGACTTAGCTTCAACTGTAGTTAGCATGGATTAAGGCAGTGTTCAAATAAAAATGTGTGCTTATCATTTGATTTTAGTTTATCCTTCAGTTAAAAAAATCTCCATTAGTTAATACATTAACTAATTCAGATGTGGAAGTTTATAAACTAAACAAATAACAGCTGTAGTCACAAAAAATGAACCTATGGAAAATACTTTATTATAAATCACTGAAACAAAGTTCACCAAATTATTATAATCAGCAAAAGGATTTTGCTTAGTCACAAATTCTAGACACATCATTAATTACTCAAAACACATTCCTTATAAGTATCATTATTTTTTTCTTCAGCTGCAATAACAAGGCTCCCAAGTTGTGCAAACTACTGGGTTAAATTTTGATTTCCCAAGTGCTGTGCCAGAAGTTATCATTACCTTTTTTAAATTAGTCTTTCCTTCTTCCAAACTTGTACAAGAATAAACATGTTAGATCACGAGGAGAGAATATGGACAGGAATTAGAGTAGTACATTAATGGAGTACTGCTTCTACTTCAATTGGTTATTTGTGTGTGCACATAAAAATTAAACCTTGCCCCAAAACAGGCAAGGTCTGCCATTACTTCAGGGTATCAACTTTTTTTCCCCTAAAGAACATATACTAAGTCAAAGTCAGTTAGGGGAAAGCTGTGGCTCACTTAATATCAATCTATCTATACACTAAAATCAGTCATGTGGGAAATCAATGGGCCTATGTAATGGATCACCCAATAAAAACTCTTTATCATGGAGGTTGAGCATTGAGTTGGTAATACTCCTTGTGTGCTGTCACATGCTAATATCAGAAGAGTAATAAATACAACTCAATTCTGTAGGAGGACAATAGAAGCTCTACATTGTTTGTCCCATGAGCTTCTTCCCTTGAATGATTTTAATCCATATCTTTTCCCCATAATAAACTTCCACCATATGTATACTAACAACAGTTTCAGTGAGTTCTGGGAGTTACTGTAGTAACTCATCAAACTAGAAAATGGCTTGTGAACCTCCCAAACTTATAGTCAATGTTGTAAGTGTAGGTGTAAGAATTGTGCTCTATAACATTGTTATTGGCCAAACTTTCACAACAGCTAATTAGCATAATAAATTGAAACTTTAAAAAGATAAGGAGCTTTTTTATGTACCTTTCTGTGCTCAGTATAGTTTGGCACCTCATATATGATATATTTTCAATAACTATATGATGAATACATTTTAGATTTTTTTGAGCTTAGTTGTGAAAATAAAGCAATATTTGTGAAGTGATTTATAAGACCACTAGTAAAACATTAACCTCTATCATCACAGTAGGTTGTCCAATTACTGCATGCAACTTGTTCCATTAATACCTGGAAACTAAATCTTTAAAATTTTATCAAACTTCTGTCAGAATAAATTGTAATTTTACCGAATATCATGCACAAAAATTAATTCACAATGAACTAAAAACCTAAATATTAAACAATAAATTATAAAATACCTAGAAAATAAACACAGGGAAATTGTATCATGATTCCTCTCTCTGATACTGATTTTCTGGAAAGGATATCAAAACTGGCAACAAAGCAAATAGACAAATAGCATTATATCAAACTTAAAAAAAACTTCACACAAAAAAGGAAACAATCAATCTATTTAAAAAACAAACTACAGAATAGAATAAAATATTTGCGAATCATGTATCTGGTAATAGATTAATATCCAGAATTATAAAGCGTTTCTACAGCTCAATAACAAAATTCAAATGACTTAATTAAAAATGAACAAAGAAACTGGATATATTTTTAAGAAAATACACAAATTTCTAACTATCTGAATCGTAAGGAAAAACCATGATGGGAAATAATCTTACACCAGTTTGGATGATCATTTTCTAAGAAGTAAAAGTAAAGAAAGAAAAATAACAAATCAGAACTAGGAAATGGAGAAAGTTTAAGTATTGTATACCACTGACTGGAATGTAAAATGACATAATCACTACAAAAATTATATGGCAGTTCTTAAATATAATTAAAATAGTTTTACAATGTGACCCAACGAACCCACTTCTAAGTATATTTCTAAAATAACTAAAAATAAGTTCTGCGATATTTGTGCACTCCTATTCATTGCAGCACTCATCACATAGCCAAGGTGTGATCAATATATATAACCAAAATATAAGTTGCAAAATGAATAGATAAACTGCAGTGTATGTGTTACAGTGCACTTTAACTAAAATAAAATCTTAGATACAACAGGCATGTATTAAGCTTTAGAAAACAAGAAAGTCCCGTCACTTACTATAGCATGGATAAACATTGAAGTATTATGCTAAGTGAACTAAGCAAGTCACAAAATAAGACAAATTCTACCTGACTGCATTCACATGAAGTATATAATCCAATCCAACCGAGAAATAAGTGAAATGAGAGCTGGATTGAGTAGGAAAACAGGTGCTGCTGTTTCATGGGTTACAGAATTTCAGTTTTGCAAGAAGAAAAACATTCCAGATACGTGTGAAACAACAAAGTGCACATGCTTACCACTGTCATAATGTATGTTTAAAAGCAAAGACAATAAATTCTGAGTTGTGTGGTTTTTAATTTTTGTTTTTGTTGTTGTTGTTGCTGTTTTACTACAAGTAAAAAAGAAAAATGGCATCATGGATTCCAGCTACAATATACTCCCTCTGTTCAATCCCATAGCAATGATGAATAAAATACAAAAATGTAAAGTTTATAGAACATACTCAGGTCAAAATAAGCTAAGTGTCTCTATGAAACAGAAACAAAACACCGAGCAAGCTGCCACTGGAACCAGGTCAGACTTTAAGTTTCTGAAGCAAGTGGTATCATCCAAAGTTTCTGTATCACTGGTCAATGGAAATATCAACTTTTCATTAGAAAAGGAAGACCAGAATGAAGAGCCTGCTGACATCAGGGCTTAGATAGAGTTTTCCTGCCCCCACTCTTAGACTGGAATAAAAATGATGCTGTCAGAGTTGACCAAGACGCAGCCACAGAAAGGAGCCTCCCAAGGAGTAACTGAACCTTGGCCCTAATTTCAGTAATATTCAGGGAGAGGAAGCTTGAAATAGTCTTCTTCTAAAAAGCTTATTTATTTTATGTAAAAGACATATTGATGCGGAAGTCATGGCTTAATGTGACTATAAGAGACTGGAAATTTAAATTAAATGTATAAAAGTTTACAGTTAACTACATCTAGATTTGAAGAAATATGATTCTTTGCGCTAAAAGTTCATTCCAAATAGCTAACAAGAAAATATCCATTTATAGGTAGCCATTATAGTGTATTTCAAAACATGGAATATAAAAATTGTGTAAACCTTTCCATAAAAGTTCCCTGCAAAAGAAGGAATATTAAAGTGGCAAAAAAACTTCTAATAGTCAACAACAGATGTCAGAGAAGACAGTAGAACATTATTTTTTCAATTGCTTAGGAAACATTGATGTACTCTGAATTTTACAACCATTGGAATCATAATGAGAGTGCAAATGAAAGAAAAAAATTGCATGAATTCCAAATGAAATAAAGCCAACATTTATACACAAAATAATCATTTAATTTAAAAGAAAACATAAGACTCTGGGTGACCATATTTTAAACACAAGCATAAATATTACCATAGAATTATTTAAAAAATTGTTAATTTGGGGAGAGTAGTGTGGTAGAGCAAGGTAAGCTGCCTTCTGCTACAGTGACAGCCCTATTGGGTACTAGTGTGTCCTGGCTGCTCCAATCCTGATCCAATTCACAGTCAGTGGCCTGGGAAGCACCAGAGGGTGGATCTTAGTACTCAGGTCTCTGTTATCAAACAGAGAACTAGATGAAGCTTCCAGCTCCCATCCTTGTTCTAGCCCAGATCTGTCCATTGTGGCCTTAACAGAAGTAAATCAATAGAAAGTTCTTTTTCCTCTTTCTCTCTCTCTTTCTCTCTCTCTCTCTTTCACTCTCTCTATGCCTCTCTCCCTTTCTCTTTCACTCTCTCACATTCTGTAATTCTCATTTTCATATAAATAAATCAGCCTGCCAAAATATCATTAATCTAATCATTGTTATGAAATTGCCATTCTCATCACTTTAGATTTTTTTTTATTGTTGATTTGTAAAGTTTGTTTATTTTAGATCCAGTAAGACAGATGAGAGATAATTCCCATGCTCCTGTCTCATATCAAATGCTCTCAAGAGCCAACTCTGGGATAGGGCCAAATCTAGAATCTGGGAATTCTATGCCTTCTTCTACAGGGGTGGCAGTAGTCCAATTACTTGAACCACTTCTGTTGACACTCAAAATCTGGGAAGTTAAGAGAAGCTTAAGTCAGGATGGAAACCAGGCTCCCTAATATGGATCACAGATACCTGAATTCCTTAACGACTGGGCTCTATGCCTGCCTCTGATTTTATTTTTAAAGTACAAATAATCAGATTGGTAAGAAGGGCAATAGTATGTACTAAGCAAACAAACAGCCTAAGATTCCCTAAACTCTTTGTTAGAAAGACAGAAGCATTAACAATATTTAGTAGACTATGTACTGATGTATGTTTCTTACAACTAAGAATCAAGACTTTCAAAACTACAACCAAAGGTTACAAATGAGCAGAAGAGTTTTCACAACAGATAGAAACTTCAGTAACTCAGCAGAAAAGTTATTTAGATATTTTAAAAACCTAAAAACTACATTACTAGAAACAAATCCAAGCATATTAGTAATCTCATCAAATGCTTGTGGATTAAAGTCACATCGATTAAAAAATAAAAAACAACAACAGCAGCAACAACAAACACACACACACACTTTCTAGAACAGATCTTAAAACTTAGGTTTGGGCCTGACTCGGTAGCCTAGCAGCTAAAATCCTCACCTTGAACGCGGCAGGATCCCATATGGGCGCCAGTTATAATGCCGGTGGCTACGCTTCCCATTCCACTCCCTATTTGTGGCTGGGAAAGCATTCAAGGATAGCCCAAAACCTTGGGACCCTGCACCTGTGTGGGAGACCCATAAGAGGCTTTGTGCTCCTGGCTTCGGATTGGCTCAGCTCCTGCCATTGCAGCCGCATTGAGGAGAGAAAAAACAGATGCAAGATCTTCCTCTCTGTCTCTCCTCTCTGTATATCTGACTTTACAATAAAGATAAATAAATCTTAAAAAAAAAAAAACTTAGCTTCAATGTGACCTAGCAATCATTCCATCATTAAGATTCTTTCCCTTTCTCTCGATGAATCAGGAGAAACCAGAAACAGGGAGTGAAATTTCTAGCCTAAGTACAAACAAAATAGGTAATTGATGCTGTGTGTAAATTTCTCTTGAACTCTGAATTATCTTTTTTAGGACCTCATTAGCTTGCCCCTTCACTTTCCCTTCCACCAAGGGACCCAAATCACCCATGTGCTGGCAACCACAGTTTTACATGAAATAAAAAATTGCTTTGCAAATGATTTCATTGTATTATTATATGTAAAAACAGCTTAAAAATCAGAGCGTAACAACGGGTTTTTAACTTTGCATAAGGCTTTGTTCCCCAGCTGGGATGCAGAGCCCCAATAAGCAGCAATAAAAGTTGTGATGGTATCTCTCACACCCAGTTCTCTTTCAGGTCTGTCTACCTACTAATGGCCTCTTTTAATCCTTCAGCAAAAAACGTTCCAGGCCTACACTTCTTGTTTAAAATTAGAAAGCAGGTTTTATATCCATTAGTTCTATCCAGAAAGGGGGTAACTCTGCAAGTTAGGCTCTCACAACCCATGTAGCTATAGGAAGACAGTGTCTTGTGCCTTCATGACAGCACAGTAGGGGGAAGAGTGATGAGTCCTGGCATGAGACAAGATTGCTGTCCATGGAGACAGAACAGAAATTTAAGTCCCAAAACAAGTGATCCCAAAACTGATTCATGCATTTACACAAGTGCCATCTCAATTACAAAGAGCTCCTGCAGTAAAATTATCTAGCCAAGAGTTTCTTATAACCCTTCCTGTTGAGCTCCAGCTTCCTGGGTCTTAAATCCAGCTCTAGGCAAGAACAGAAAAATGCCCCTACAAACAGCCTGCAGAGGAGATATCTTCACTCCTCCTTGTTGCTTCACCCCCTACACACATGCACACGTACACACGCACACACACACACATGCACACTCATCTACTGCTAAAAATACTGTTATCAGAGTTGTCTTCCTGGGCTTATGGAAAGCAGCTGAAAATCACATCCTAAACTCTGCAACTCTACAGTTTGGAACCACAACGCCACGAATTATGACCATTTAAGTAGATACCAGATAGTCTTTACCTGCTTGTATGATCACTGATTCAATCCTAAAATTAATACTACTGTAAGATTGCCTCTATGATTTATTTTTAATGCATTCAAAATAATTTGTAAAAGAGTGACTAGCTAGAACTTGCTCTTTTTCTTATTTTAATATACATTCAAAATGAACTGACAATGATAATATTTTAAGAACTGTTAGAACTATGATGAATTAAGAATGAAACTTCTTGACTATAACTGAAGCTGTATGTATCTTTAAATGTTATTTTAATAAGAAACTGTCAAGTACATGTACATATATAGAATATATATATATATATACACACACACACACATTCAAATTTGAATATTTTAGGACTAAAATAGTAACTTAAGCTTTCCGTTATGAATGACAGATGTCTCAATAATAAGCAAGTATAATGCTCTATTGATTTGTTTAATTTAATATTGAAACAGATTAATAAAAAATATTTATTAACTACATTAGAATGGAGGGTCATATGAACCTACTAAACAACTTTGTGTTACCTACTGAGATCATAGAAACTAAGGGCTGAAATCTGAAATCATTATTTTCAAGGATTTTTTCATGAACCACACATAAGCCATGCCATTATGAAAACACAAAACTTACATATATATAACATCTAGTGCATTTATTTTCTTTCAATACATTAAATATGCTTTTGAGAGCAAGACAGTGCTAGTAACACACCCAATGATCTTAAAATGATTTCAGTGTGGTGTTCAATATTTCCATTTCGAAGGTCTAGAACTTCACTCAAAGACTGTAGGTGATTAGCCTGTCAACTATCTAAATAGTAACTGAAATGAAAGTACAGCCTGTACATCCCTGCCTCAAAATCCAGAGCTCATTGCATAAACTCGGTGCTTTTAAATTACTCAAAGAATAGTGTGTATTAGGTAGTATACCAATTTATTAAATAGAAACATGATCACCATCTACAGTTTGATCCCCTAAATGAAACCTACAACATTCACAAACAAATTGACAAAAAATTTCTTCTTAAATTTTGCTCTGTGCTTGAATTTGAGGTGATAAGAGAGAAAAAAGGTCTAATTCTTTGAATGAAAGAGAGGTAAGACTCAAAAAACAGTGTATCTTCTAAAGTGACAGCCAGATGTGAGAATTTATAGCTCACAGAGAGTAACTGGCACTTTCTCATTCAACAGGAAATGCTCTTCAACATTCTAAATTGTAAATCAATCAAAGTAACTAAAAAAAAAAAACCCTGAATCTGAAGATACAAACATTGCTTCAACACACACACACACACGCACACACACACACACACACACACACACACACACACACGGGTACTTACTGAGCTGTAGAGATAGCCTTCGCCATTCATGGCCACATAGAGGCTGGCCTTCACCCCTTGGATGGCCACCACACGAAGGCCCACGGGAATTAGATTGAAGAGAGCTGAAGGGACAGAAAAAGAAGATGGGGAGGAAACAATCAATACCATTTTGAGTAAATTACCTTGCATTTACCTGATTCTTACTGGGCACATACATATTCAAACAGAGTAATATAAAATGATTTCTTCAAATTATGGGTCTGGCCACTGCAGTCATCTGAGTGTGAATCAGCATACAGAAGCTCTCTCTCTCATTCACTCTCTCACTGTGTGTGTGTGGGTAAGTAACTCTGACTTTCAAATAAATAAACTTTAATAAAATAACAAGATATCTGCCAGAACTTTTATTGTTTTAAAGATTTATTTATTTACTTGGAAAGCAGAGTTTTCAGAGAGGGAGGGACAATCAGAGACAGAATGAGAGTGACAGCGAGAGATCACTCCCAAAATGGCCACAGCAGCTCTAACTTGTACAGTACAAACCCAAGAGCCAGAAATTCTTCCGAGTATCCCCAGTGGGTGTAGTGTTGGAAGACTTGGCCCATCTTTGGTTGCTTTCCCAGGTAAATCAGAAGTGGAGCAGCTGGCACTCCAACCACGGCCTCTATGTGAGGCCTGCAACAAAGACAGTGGTTTTACCCACTATGCCATAATGCTGGCCCCACTTCAAGAACTTTTAGTTGTCAGTCTTCTACCCATTACCTGGAACATGGTCTTGAACACAGATGCATGTAAAAATCACTGACTCATGAACAGCACGAACAGCACAGTTTTTTTTTTTTAGTTTTCTGCATGTCAATGAAGATAGATAAATGACTTCAGCCATAATGGAAATGTTTTATAGCCATGGAAAATGCCTTATTATACAAAACTACTAAAAAGTAATTCAGAGCATGAATGATATGGCATAGTAGACTAAGCTCGGTTTCATATGCCCCTATCCTACATCAGAATGCCTGATTGAGTCTTGGTTACACTGCTTCTAATCCAATTTTCCATTCATGTGCATCCTGAGAGGCAATGGATGAAGGTTCTAGTTCTTGAGATCTTGCAACCCATAAGGGAATCCTGCATGGAGTACTAGACTCATGGCATTAGCCTGCCCCTGCCCCAGTTTCTGGCATTTGGGGAGTAAATCAGAAAACAGAAGATCCTGATCTCTCTCTCTCTCTCTGATTTTCAAGAAAATACTTTTAAAAAGTAACTTAACAATTTTTATTCAAGAAAACATTAATTCAGTAACTTAAGATGCAATGAAAACACATCTGTATTCTTTAAGTATCGGTGTGGCCCACAATGCTTAACAATCAGGACACACGTTTGGCCTTATTCCTACAACAATGCTTGGGACTCCCTCACCACACCCTATGACCCAGTGCCTAGGCTGGAGTTCTGGCTCAGCTCCAGATTCCAATTCCCTGCTAACACTCCCTGAGAAGCAGCAGGGGTGGCTTTAGCAATGGAGTCTGTGCCACCCATGGAGGAAATCCTCACGGAATCCTTGGCTCCCAGATATGACCTTGCTATCCCCAGGCACTGTAGTTATTTGGGGAAATAACAAGAATGTGAGAGCAATCCCTGTCTTTATCTGTTTCACTGTCCATCAAAAAGAAAATAGATAATGATACTGCACAGTCAATAAGTGCACTTGGAAAATCAATTCATGCACCAGAAAAAAGATAAATAAGATATTTTTTCATTTGTTTCATATACCATTTATACAAATTATATATCCCTGGCACAAGTCCAGCTACTGTTGAAATTTAAAAAATGAGCATAACTAGAAAATGTTATCTTATCTGAAAAAAATAAAGTAACATTTGGGAGGAAAACAATCACATAGTTAGAGCCCAGATCTGGCAATGTGTGTATGAATTAAATATGTCATGAACACACACACAAAAGAATATTTCTGTAATTTTAATATACCTAGAAATTCTTATCTGCTTCTCTACTGTAAAATTTCCATCAGTTCTAGTCCTCTCAATTTTGAATATGAGATACACACAAACTAAGCTAATGGTTAACCATTATTCAGGAATTCTTTCATTTTTCTGGAGTTTTTTCAACTTGAGCTAGATAGTAAGATAGAAACACACAGACACTCACACATATTCTATTCAACTTTCAGTCAGATGTTCAAGTGAGACTTGTAGAAGATTAAGCCATAGACCACAAGTCTAGTGCAGCAGGATTTGATTGCCATCTGAGGACATTAGTTCAGTCTTAGTACATCTTTGAACTTCTTTCCTCATTTGTCATAAAACTTGACACTATACTTTGGTTGTTGCTTGACCATTGTTGGTTCAGTTGAGATCTGAATTAGCTTAGTTTTTTTTTCCTATGTTCTAAGCATTATCCTTGTGCTACCAAAGGAGCTTAAGAAATTCTCACATAAGACCTTGAAGTTTAGTTTAAAAGAAGCTAAGACATATGGAATAACCTGATAGAATGCATAATTTACTTCTATATTTAAATGTAATATATACTATGTATATACTATGTTGCAGAAGTTCAGAGAAATGCAAGATCTGGGTGGTCTGAAGCATTTAGGAAATGCCTCACACAGAAGCTCAACTCAGCTAACTCTTAAAAAAGGGGAAGCAGTTAAGCAAGCAAGAAGAGGACATTTTTAGTTGGACAGGATGTGAGGTAGCTTTTTGAATGCTGTGTCTCTTTATGAAGACTCCAGCAGATGGAATAGTTGACTCCAATTGAGAAGAAATGAGAAAGAATGTTGTGTAAACAGGGTAGTGACAAACAACAGACAGTCTGCCTCTCTGGCCAAATGGGAACCAAGACATACATAAGAAATGGAGCAACAATACAGATTATAAGACTGTGAGAGGAAGACAGCTGTTTGACACCAGTGAAGAGGCTGCTTTAGGACACCTGCATGTCTCCCACATAAGAGGGCCTGGGTTCGAGTTCTAATTCTACCAATCCAGCTTTGTACCAAAGCCTATTCCAGGAGGCAACAGTCATGGCTCAGGGCTGTGAGTCTCTGGCTTGAGTTCTCAGATCCTGACTTCAACGTGACTCAGCCCAAGCTAGATGAACATTTGAGGAGTGAATCAGTGGATGGAAGATATCTGTCTATTTGCCTATGACTTTCAAAGCAGAAATAACAATAAATAAATATTTTAGAGTATTAGAAATATAAAGACAGCACAGTGTATAAGCCCATTATCCAGATTTAAGAAGGCTATGAGTCATTCCTTTACACTTATACCATTTTCCTGCTACAAAGAGTTGAGGGAAGAGCTAAGTATAGAACACTGTTCCTAAATGTCTCATAACCATAAATGGATCATTTCTGTTTAATATATATCAGTGATACCTGGTTTCTTTGCTCATCGAATAGAGGTATCGTAGCACTGATAGAAAAACTGATATAATATCTCAGTATTATATTTTCAGTGTTATGCTTAAGTTTGATAAAAGCTATCCCGCTTCTAGGAATATACTCTAAAGAAATTAAAACTACGTATGAGAAGGTGATCTGTAATCCTATAGTTATAGCAGCACAATCTACAAGAGCAAAGATATGGAAACAATCCAGATGCCCATCCAAAGAAGAGTGGATAAAAAAACTGTGGTACATCTACTCCATGTAATATTACTCAGCCACTAAAAAGAATGAAATTCTACCATTTGAAAATAGATGGTCCCAACTAGAGACCATTATGCTCAGTGAAGTAAGTCAATCACAAAAAGAGAAATACCATATGTTCTCTCTAATATAAGGCATCCATCATGCAAATTGGAATGTGCTGTGGTGGAGTAATGGAGACTATCATATCGAGATGTGAAGACACAATGCAACATGAATCTCTACTTCCAAACAAAAGATGGACTCCCAATGAAAGTGTTGGATATATCTAGGCAATGGGATGATGTACTGTCTGACATTGTACCAGCAATGTCGGAGCACACTCCAATAGCAGACTGATGGAACTGAAACTCCTTATGAAGAGTTGTGACATTATGGAAAGAAACCAGTTGGGGGTGGATATTGGGGAAAGAGGAATCCCAGACTACACAGAATTGTATGATAAATTAAAAAAATAATACCTTCATTTGTCCATCATTTAATTTTCAAAATGTTGATTAATGCATCAGTTCAATATGATTCCCAATGACAAACACTATGAAGAACTGATGATAGGAAGATTATCTTAACATTTAGGATAAATTCAGACAGGTAACCCAGATGAAATTTTATGTAAACAAGGTTTTATGGCTCACTGATATGATTATCTGTCTTTGTATTACATGTCCTCCATTTTTAAAAATTTTAATGCCCCTCAATATCTGTGCTTGATTTCTGCGAACTAACAATCTAGCTACATTTAACCACATATCCTACAGCTAGATACACCTCTTATGAACTCAGAATTTGGCCAAGGGGATGCAATCAGACAGGCCGTTATATGTCTGAAGAATCTTTGATTAAAGATAGTTTGCAAATGTCCTATGTTCTCTTCTCAAACCTTTGCCATATTGCTCTTTGGCTGAGAATGTGATGCCTGGATGTCACCATTACACTGTAAGCAAGTATGACTCCCAAGTGAGCGGTGGCAAGTGAGCTGGAAGGAGTTAGTTGTGTGAAGCAGTGGCAACAGTCCAGCATTCAATTGCCAACATCCAACTCTTATGTGAAAAGAATAAGTCCTTGTTTTAGTCTGTGCAGTGCAGAACCAGCCTTAATCCTATGTGATACAGACTGCTAATGAAAGCAGAATTAATATGTAAGGCATCACCTGGGCCCAAGGAGCTTATATATTGTAAATCAAGTTCAATGACAA
Organism: Ochotona princeps; assembly: GCF_030435755.1. NCBI lineage: Eukaryota > Metazoa > Chordata > Mammalia > Lagomorpha > Ochotonidae > Ochotona > Ochotona princeps. The sequence continues at coordinate 94,849,376 of NC_080834.1, read as the reverse complement.
TTCCCCTAAGGTAGGATAATTAAATCCAAAACTGTGTTTGGATGGTGTCTTTCTAGACTTCTAAGGAAAAAACGTTACAACCAGTGGTTCATGTAGGCAAAACATAAAAAAGGACTTATTCTTTTCACATAAGAGTTGGATGTTGGTAACTGAAAGCTGGACTGTTGCCACTGCTTCACACAACTAACTCCTTCCAGCTTACTTGTCACTGCAGGTCAAAAAGCAGAAACCTGTGTAAAGCATTTTTTTTTTTATGAATTACAAGCTTTTAGCTAGAATGCTTTGGAAGCCTTGATAAATATTTAAATATTAGTAAAAGTAATTTGGCATGAGTCTTTCTAGTGCTAAAAACTAACAAAACATTCTTTATGAATGTGCCCTCATCTGTCTACTAAAATTCTGTCTTACTGTTATCTCTCCTTATCTTCAGGTTACTGGAACAATTCACTACTCAGAGAGAATTTCTGGTCTTATTCTTCAACCACAAAATCACTGTCCAAACTTGTATAACTGACTTCATACCATTCTTCAAGTCCCTGGCAACAGCTCATCTCTCGTCTAGTAATTTTCCCTTTTGCACTATATCCTTTCCAATATGTTATCAACCTACATTGACAACTAATTACATGTTTTGCTGGCTCATAGAGTTATTTATTTATTATTTTTTTGCCATTCCCCAAGTCCCTCTCAATCTTTAATTTTCATATTCTGTCTCTGTTTAGAAACTCTAACTTCCATTTCTAACTTTAGCCAACTTTCATCAACCTCTAACTTTCCAGTGAGTCTTTCCAAACCTATCCAAGAAAGTAGCCCCATTATCTATGCAATATCACAGGCCCCTTTCCCAGTGAATGTATCATAATGAGTTGTGACAAAAAGTAAATTATTTTCTTCAAATAAAAGGTCAGAGTGGATGATTTACAAAGCCGTCTCTAACAGGAGAAATGAGCATCTGTTATTTTGGGGACAAATTACTATGCAAGAGGAGAGGTTTTGTCAGCACATATAGGCGTGGGTACAAGTCTATACAAGCACAGGGCACAAACATCCTCCAAATACAATTTATGTTATGGTAATGAGGTATAGGCTCCTCCAGAGAAGACATGTGCGCATTAAAATGAAGCAAGGCACGACCCCTGGACTTTCTCTGAATCCATCTGTGCAGACATTGATTGCTCTTGTAATAGGATCAGGACTAGCACAGAGTAGGTGATGATCAGATCTCTTCCTAGAATGGGACTAAAACCAGCTTGTCTTTGGAGAACATCAGGAGCTTTTAGGGTTTTGGAAGAGCGATAGGTCGCAGCGGGAACCTTAAGCTACACACAGCATTAATTGCTGAGAGTTCTTTTTTGGAGTTGCTTATTTAATTTACATTCTAAATAACAGTCTTTGCAACACAGCACCAGAGTTATGAGCCTCCATATCTAACTGCATTCCTCTCTCAGTGTAGCCAACCCAATGTCTAGGTCAGGTGAGATAGCTTATATACAGTAAATTTTATTGATTATAAGGGCAATGAAAGAATATATTATTTCCAATAACTTAAGTTTCCTTTTTGGGATAAATAATGTTGGTTTTCTTAATAGAAATAAAATTGCACCTCAAAGCATTTTACATGAAAAACCAAAGTTCAGTCATAACATACATTTCTACTACCTAGCATTATTCACTCTAGTATGTTTATTTACTCTTTCTAGTAGTTATATCTTTCACCTCCTGCTTTCTACATTGTTTTTAGGTACTATATTACTCTGCTTGGAATGTCACTCTCTCATATTGTTACACTAAAATCTCTACTGTGCTTGAAATGGCACACCAAATGTCAACTGCTTCCTTTATTGTTCAGCTGCCCTGGTCCTAGATTTTGACTATATTTATAGCAATATAAACTATCCATCCTTTAAAAATACATTTTGTTCCCCTATCACAACTATATGATAAACACTCTAAAATATGGATCAGACCTAATCCAACTTCATTTAATATGGATGAGATGGAGATGTGGAGAGGAAAGAAGGAGAGAAAATGAGTATTTGTGGGGTGGTATGTATTCTTTTTATGCTCAACATTACACTAAATGTTTGTTGCATAAAATTATATGCCCTGTAGAAACAAATAAATATTTGAAAAGATGGTTGAAGTCATTGTTGACTCCATGATTTTGGGATGTGGACCTAAAGTAAATATGTCTAATATTTTAAGGATCAATTTTGATTAATTATACTACAAGAAAGAATGGATTATCTTTCCATATGTTCCACAGGAAAAATGTATTATAAAGTACTTAAAAAGGCATTTAGAAAAGAAATTTGTATACTTAGAAATTAGCCATTGAATACTGAACTAAAATACTTTAACTCTTGGATTTCATATTCTTTGTGGAAGTTTTCAATTTTTTACAATCAATCTTCAGTATTAATTTTCTCGCTATGAATGCTCATCTTTGTACCTAGTGTGCATATCACTGTTTTATTATGTTCGGTTTATTTGTCAGTGGATTAGTTAAAAAAAAAATACCAACTTTAGGATCTGCACATCTTAAATCAGCTCCAAACTGATTTTTTAGGCTAAAATATAAATTAAAAAATGAAAAGTAAGAAAGGCAACATCATCTCCCACATTTCATTCTTTTCTAGAGCAGTTGTCATTTTTCTTGGTGTTTAAAAACCCTGTTTGGTGTATCCACCTGTATAAATGGAGTGTCTGGGTTTGAAACTCACCTAAATTATCAAGTCCAACTTTCATCTAATGTGTGCCAAAAATAAACAAGGTTTTTAAAGAGATTAAAATGTTCTTAACTAAGAAACTTTGCTAATCTTAGCATACACAATCTTAAAATAAGCTGGTACCAAATCATTTACTCATATAATCTCTACAGTCTATTGTAATAATATTTTGAATTGTAATATCTACATTGTTATTATTTGAAGCCCACTCTATTGGTTTCTCCATAGTTATGGAATTAATTCATTTCTGGCATTTATCAATTATTAAAATCAGTTATTCACCATCCCTATTCACAATAAGAAAATGCTATAATTAAATGTATTAAATAGGAGATGGTATAAGCTTTAAAAATCCTCATATACAAAAGCGACTTTATAAATTATTGTACAAAGCAAAACAATATTTACCAAAGCAAACTGATTATTCATCTCTTATTCCAGCCACACAGCAGTGCATAAACAACACACAGAACATAGCTTTATCATATTTATATATCTCCATGCAAACTATGAGATGCTGAGGAGTATAAAGTATTTTTTTTTTTTGCATCCAGAATATATTGTACAGTAGAAGACTCACAATGGTTATTACTGAATTTCTTACACAAATTAAGGGATATATGTACCACATTTTCTGTAACTACAATTCAAGGAAAGTAAACTGGAATCAATACTAAACTTTACTCCAATTAATAATGTTTTAGGTTATGAGCCCAAGGTATGAACTTTATTATAATTGTAACCTTGAGTGCTTTGAAGTAAGCTAATCTCTCAGTGTTATTTCGTTGTTCTGAATGCTGTACTGAGTTGTTATGAACATCAACTAAAATAATAAAATAAAAGCAATTAATATCTTAAATTATGAAAGTAAGATACACAAGGCATCATGTTGGTATGCTTACTTGGCTATTAATGCTGTTGTATCTACAGATTTATGGCTTTTACAAAGGAGAAGCAGCAAGGAACTCACTATTATGTCAAATTTCAATCTAGACTTCATAAAATATGATGAGAAAAAAAAGCTGTTGTTTAGTCTTATCTTACAAAAATTCCAGTTAAGTAAAAGCAACTGTGTATTTAAAACAAGATAATTTACTCAGTGAAATAAGTCAATCCTAAAAGAACAAATATCATATGTTCTCTCTGATATAAGGCAGCTTCATGCAAAATACAAAATCAATACATATATAGGTAAACATGCACATATATTTATTTAGCCATCTAGAGAAACTATATCGTAGAGACTATCATATCAAGACGTGAAGACACAATGCAGTATGCATCTGTGCTTCCAAATTAAAGTCGGACTCGCAACGAAACTATTAAATATATCTTGACAATAGAATGCTGGACCCTCTGCGTTTATCCATACCTACCATGTCAGGATACACTTAAATAACAGAATGATGGACATATGACTGTTTTCAAAGGACTATACTATTGTAATATAGGGGAAATCATTGGCAGGAGGAGGTTCAGGGAATGGCAAACAGGGAAAATCACAGAGCTTATGGAAATGTATCATAAAATAAAATTTAAAAACCTAAATAAAGCAAGACAATTTGTAATAATGTAAACATCAACAACACACCTATACTTGAGGTGGTGCTGAAACAGGCTCAGCTTCTTGGTCTGAAGCCCTACTTTGCAAACAATCAGTCGAACACTGCAACAGTCTGATTTATTTTCACCACTGAGTTTCTTGACTTATAGAACTCATTAGTGGTTTGGGGCTGGGAGACTAAAATTTTTCTTTGGAGCACTGGCTATCAACTGACACTGTGATTTTCAGAATAGAAAAACATGAACAACACAGTAATGCCTTTCTTTGACAAAAGAAATGCTTGCCTTGACTTTAACAGAAACCCTACTATTGGCTTTCCATCCTAATATTATATACCCTTTACCATGATACTTCAGATATGTTTGAAAAAATAAACTTGCACAATTAACAAGTCAATTCAATGTGACTATTTTTTTTCTTTAAAATGAAAAATGAAGCACATCACCATCAATAATGAAAGCAAATGCTCATCATCATTCATCTTGTGTGGCCAATTTGTCTTCCACAGAAGACTTGTCTCACAGTTCACTGGAAGAATTGCGTGAGTAGTACAGATGTCAACCCTTCAGATCAATGGGCACAACCATCCCCCAAAGAAATCACTGCATGGTTTGGAGCTCTTAAATCTGTCTGTAACTTTTTCTAATCTTCTATCTATGATACCAAAGTTAATGCTGTGACCTATTAGATCTATTCATCAATTCATCACATGTATAACAGAGTCTGTGCCAGGCATCTGAATTGCAGTGGTATAAAAGAGACGTGGTATCTGGTTTCTATAGCAGTTAGATTCTAACACACACACACACACACACACACACACACACACACACTAAAAAAAAAAATTCCACCTCTGTACCATGTAAGTAGCTCTGCAGCTCATGGAACCAAAATTCAAAGAGGTGATTTCCCTGGGATCAGAAAGTCTCCCAGTAGAAGAGGCATGATGCAAACCCTAGAATTTGTAAGGCTATAAAATGCAATTGCTCTTAGAAAATAAAAGAAAAACTGTGATAATAACAGCAATCTAAGTAATTGTGAAGAGAGTGGGAAATGATTTGGTAGTCTTAAATAGAGTTTTTCAGTTAAACAGAAGTATTCTGCTCAGAAGATACAAAGAAACCTTTAGTTTTTCTTAGCTAAAGCTATACAGTCAATATAAGCAAGCTTACTTGAATTAGTTCTAATATGTTCAGAGCTTTGTGCCTCATTAGTAACCAAAAGAAGAATATATACCAGGCTCATTTAAATATATTCCAGGAATACATTTATACAAATGAATAAAACATGGTATTTTTCGAAACAAAGGCATGAAATGGTGAATTTTAAAACTAAGTGACAGTGTCCTTACTTTTATCAGCCATAATATCCCTCATTCAACTTGACTTTACCATCATTTCGCGTTACACAATATTTCCAAATCCCTGAATATATCCTATCAGTCAACTGCAATTCCTCAATACCTTTCATAGGTTCGGTACATCCTATAATATGAAGTTTAAACTCCACTAAATTTGAGTTTGAGTACTTTGAAATATGACCCCCATGACACTTCCACACAATCTCTTTGCTTCATCCAAATAGTTGACTCATTTTTTTTCATAAAATGGCTGGTTTTCTGACCTGTGTGATTTTGTGCCTTCTTATCTGAAATGCAGTCCTTCTAATCTCAGCTTATGTATTTTGTTTCTGTTCTCCAAGATTTAATTTTAAACCAACTTTTTCTGAGCACCAGAGCTTTAGGGACTGTGCCTGACCTCTGAAACTTGGTGACTCTTCTAAACACTTGATATTATCAGAGACAAATTAAGGTTGGTTTTCCATAAAATTCTGGTGTCTCTTACTTTTCTGGAAACAACCAGAAGATAGGAATTGTAATAGATTCATTTTATAAATCAAATACTTGTGGCATGCATATGGGAAAACTAATCATTTTGTTTGAGTTCCCTAAAATATTCATTGAAAAGGTATTTTAAGCTACACAAGAATGAAACTTGTGAGAGCTTGATGATGCCTGTCAAGAATGGCACGGCGGTGGGGCAGTGGATTGGGTAACTGCACCATCTAATTGTCATCTCCAGTTTGAAAGCATAATTTGTAATAAACTATCAACAAACATTCCATGAAATAACAACAATGATTTGTACTGTGCTTTAAATAAATAGCTTATTGTTTCGGTCTCAAGGTTTTAATAGTGCAAATTCAGAATACAAACTTCAAAAATAATTGTTTAAAAAAACGCCAAAGATAATTTAATTCACTAGTTCTCAAACCCTGTCATACACTGCAATCTTCTAAGGAGTTTTAAAAAATTCTGCTGCTCAAGCCATAATCAAACCAATTAAATAGAAATCTTTAGAACGGAAGATCAGCACTGTTTTTTAACTCCTCAGATGATTCCTGTATGCAGCATCAATGAAACGTAATTTTATTTTCAACAGCCTGGGATAGTTCTAACAAGCTCCTGGGTGTACACACATTTCCCAAAACTCCCTAAGTCTTGCTACTCTAAATGTAAATAGCATATGCATGACTGGAGTTTGTTGAAAAGGTGGACTCTCAGGCTCCATCCAAGAATTACAGAGAAAAAATTTACATTTAAACAAGATCTCTGGGTCATTCTTAGACATGTGAGCTTTGAATTATTCTAAAGCAACAGTTCTAAAGCAAGAACTGAGAATTTTGACTTCTGAGGAAATTCACCCACTTTTCCAGACCTGCTGAACCTGAAACTCTTGGATTTAAGGCCCAAGAATCAGTAGTCTTGCAAGTACTGAAGATTATAATGCATGCTAAAGCAGGAAGAGCGAAATTCTAGGCAAAACATCACCATTTTTACATTTGGTTTCACTTTAGAATCATCTGGGATCTGTTCATCTCAGAGATTCCGATTTTTATGTTCTTGGGTAGGACCTGGGTATCAGGATATTAAAGTTACTTAGGTAATTGTACTGTGCAAAATGTTTTGTTGGATGATTGTTCTAGGAAATTTGGATATGTGAGAGGATGTGTCCTGTCTTCCTTTGCATCTTGGTCTAATTCTCCCCTGCTCAGCTCATCAGACCAGGACTAAAAGGAGACCCTCTGTAGCCGTGCCCATTCCAGCCCCTGCAGGTAAGAACCGTAAATGTAACAGGATACAGTCATGTGTAAATTAGACTGCACCTATTTTTCCAAAAGTGAAAATACTAGCCCTAGAGTGCAAAGAGTATTGATACTGTAGACAAGGTTAAAGAAAAGGGCTTCACTAAACTCACCTAAGCTCTTTGCAAATTCTCCATTTTTACCAAAAATACTCTTGTTCACTACTAAGCAAGCAGAGATTGCTCTGCATCTTCAGAGCACCTCCTTCCAGGAAGATAAATTAGATGTTAACTTTTTCAGAGTTACATCCATAATGCAAATCAGGTAGATGAGAAGCTATGGATTCAAACTGGCAACTAATCGTCCAAGTTTTCACAGCTGGTGAGAAGTGTCCATTAATACCCATAACTGTGTACCTAAAAAGAACAATAAAAGTAGTACTTTCTAACATAATACCTAAACATAAGGGAGCAAAGAGAAGTTCTCCTTAGGATGTTTTTTAAAGTTCAATTCTAATACAATGGAATGGACTTAATTATGCTGCCCTGACATGTTTTGACATGGGTATGTGTTATGCATACTGTTAAAGTTTCAGAAGCAGCAGATGTACAAAGTGCAACCTCACTAGATCTTGGCTGAATGTCTGTTCAATAGCACTCCGTCCAGCCTGCTAAATGATGCATAAACACACACACACACACACACACAGCCTATAAATCTCAACCTTCCAGGTCAAAGACAGAATGGGCAACTCAATTATTTAAACCTTCAAATTATTATCTAGTGGTCTATTATTGCAAATATGTTTTAATTTACAGTTTAAAAACACCAAACAATATTGAAGGAAATCCTCTCATGTTAAGTCTTTCCAAAGAAAATCACCATAAAACATTTTGTAAGTAAACTGTATTCCCTGCTGAATATATTTTAAGAGCCTGTCAGAAGAATGCAATGTTGCAATTGAATTGGGATGCTTATAATGAACTTAGAGATATTAATTAGAAAATGAAATTTGGGTAACGGTAAAACCTGAATAAGGTTATTAACTTTGCAGCTAAATTCACTGAACTCTAATATTACATGTTGGAATATGTTCTAGATATTTAAACCTGCCATTCCTCAGTTTATTTATCTTTAAAAACTGAATAATTACAATACTTATTTTGTAGGACTGCTGCATGATTTAAATGACAAAATTTATAAAGTTGTCACATGTGTAATCAACATTCAGTAAATATTGGCCATTATTATCTGATGTGTTCTATGCTCATATATAGGAAACAATGCTTTACACATAGATAACTCATTCATTTTCCAAATCTCTTGGTAAAAACTCAAAGAAAGGTATTCTTTTGTACTTCGTCATAGCATTCCATGAAATATAGCAATCCATATGAGCAATAAATTTATGACTTTTACCTCTTTTTAGTTAATAGCCATAGTCTGAGGATCTAATTTAGTCAAGCATATATAACAAATTCACTCTCTTTAGTTAAAAATGTAGAAAAATCCATACAATGCACACAGAAGAAATGAAATAGCAGTATTCACATTTCTAAACTGGGCCAATCAACTTTCTTCAATTTTCTTAATTTCCTCACCCATCCTTTGAATTCTCTTAAATTATCATTCTCAAAATAAAATGCTATTATTCATTTTGTATCACTCCTTCAAGCTGTGTGTTGCTTCACAAAATTAAACTCATTGATGGTAGGGTTGCTATTTTCATTAATTTATCCAACAAATATTGAATACCTAATATGCCTCATATACTACCCTAGGATACAAAGATAAAACTCACGAGCAATGTAAACAAGCAATTGTCCTAAAAGAGGAATAACTTGGACTAAGTATAAAAACAGGAATAATGTGCCAAGTTTGTGTAAGAATAAAATTAGAAATTAATTCTTTGCCATTTAAAATTCAATACAATAATTAATATACAATCTGATCTTACAACTTTGCTCCTTTTTAATAATGTGTTTAACGGGAAAATTAAAAAGTATCATTATTAACTTACAGGCTCACAAATTGTTAACTTACGGGCGTGTATGTTAAGGCCGTTGAAAATCAGAAATCTTTTCCAAACAGTTCATTTTACAGAATAGAAAACAAATAAACAAATAAACAAAAAAACCTCAACAGTTGATTTTACTTAATTGATTCAAGAAAGAACCTGAACTACAAACTAAGACAGCTTGACATACATCCTTAGGTAATATTGTCTTACAAAGATATTTAAGGGATAAATACTGTTCTTTCAATGTTGTGTTCAGTTATTTTTATTTTGCAACTACTGAGTGAGAGCCAAAGGTATCCCAAACAGAAAAGTCTTCAGATCCTAAGCAGATTGGAGGGAAATACAGGAAAAGTAGATGATTTCAATGCTTGAATACATTATCAGAAAGTATGCCAGTTAAAGGAAACACACTTGCAGCCCTCCAGCTTGGTATCTTAGAAAATGCCCATTGTTATGTTAGGCAAATTATAAATAAGAGAGCCATATCTTAACAGGGAAATTTCAGTATAGCACAATTTGTGCAGTTTTAAAGTATATGTGAATGACTAACATGGAGTTTTGAGGGGCAGATGATAGCAAGAGAGGGAGATAATATTGAGGAGGATTCTGTAGGGAGAAAAAGGTTTTAGAAGAAATTGGTCAACACATTCCAAGGAAAAAATACTGGTAGTGGGAAAGAGTCACATAAAATTGTGTGATTTAGGCTTACCTGTATCATTATATATGTATTTTGTAACCACCAAAACATGCTTGATCACATATCCACCTGAAAATAAATTGCAAACCTCTCCAGGTAATAAGTCAGAATGGAAGATTCCATATAGGTTGAAGATACCAGAGTTTAAGTTTCTAGAATGGAAGATTTATGACTTCCAGGGTACTTTAGGAGTCAAGTAACCACAGAATTAGCTAGCACAGTTCCAGGACACAGACTGCCTTCATTAGCAAATGCGAGCTTTCCAAGTATTAGCGGCACAGTAGAGTCCCCAGCTTCACCGACTGTAATGCCCAGGATTACACCAAAACAGATTGCTGCACCGCATTCCCAGTGTTTCTGACTCAGCACATCTGGAGTAAAACTGGAGAGCACACTTCTAAGAAGCTTCTGGAGGATACTGATGCTGCTTTTTCAGGGACTACAAGCAGGGGTTGAGAACCTTCTTTCCAGTTGCAGGCTATTTGTATATCTATAACATCATTCAGGAGCCACACAAAAGTATCAACTTCAAAATGAGAATGCTAAATATTTGTTGGATTTTGAGCTCCTCCTACTGTTTACTTGGCATGGCCAGTGGGCCACACTAAATCTCTGGCTTTCCACAACCCATGGGACACATGAGCCCCACTCCTGGAATACAGATTTAGTGGTCGACTGAGTTTAATATTCTCCGTCAGAAACAGCTTCAAAGTCTTTCAAACAACAATAGTTGCACAGTTAAGAATTCTTCTTCTGATTTTCTTTTTAAGGATTTTATTTTGTTTATCTGATAGGCAGCGTTAGAGACAGAGTAATGGGAGGGATATTCCATCCACCAGTTCACTCCTCCATAATCACAGCAAGTGGAGTTTACCAAGGTTGAACCCAGGAGTCAGTAGCTCCAGCCAGGTCTCAAATGAGGGTGTCAGGGACCAAAGCACTTAGGTTATCTTTTGCTGCTTTTCCAGGCACATTAGCAGGGAGATGGATTGGAAGAGGAACAGCCAGACCTCTAACCAACACTAGTGTGAGATGCTGGTGTCACACACAGTTCCCTCACCTCCTGCATCAGAACTGCAGTCGCTCTACTTCTATTAAGATGGAACTGTATCATAAAACAAAATAAAATAGTTTAAATAAAAAAGATGGGCACTGAGTGAAATCCTAATGAACAAGCAATCTATTATTCTACTGTAGATAATAACAGGAAAACAAATAAGACTGATTGAGAATTATTATTTCTGTAGGGATTGTTTTAAGCATTTTTCATAAATCAAGCCCTTTGTACAACAGCCCTATGATTTAAATACTATTATTAGTCTCATTTAACACATAAGATGCAGATAAGCTAAGTAACCAGACGAAAGACACAGAATCTCAATTCAGGTAGCCTTGATTAAAATACTGGCTCTATCATTTAAGTGAATAGCTCTCAGGATCTTTACACACATCTGGTGAATATCGTATTGGTTTGGCAAGCTGGATAGAAAAATTCTGCCTGCTGGTAATATACCTTTCAAAACAAATGGTATTTACAGAAATGGAAACCGCCAATCAAGAGTTCTAAGCATAGTTTTACATATGAAAGGGAAAGGAAAATCTGTCAGAATTTTCAAGATGATTTATCTCCTTTGATATGATCTTAGCTTGCATGATCCTAAGAATATGTAACTCATCCAGGCCAGTATACGTTTCACCTCACAGTCATGAGTAGTTTAAAGACAGTATTGGTCCTCAGCTCATTTTAAGAAGGTCCTTGGGTAAATAGCTCCCATAAGTACATTTCTCCAATATACATTTTTGCCTATAAATATAATCATCAATAACTACAGAACAAATAGACAAGAGAACAACTGTAAATGGTTCATGTTTCACTTCATTGACCATAAGCACACATGGGAGCAGAAATCTTAGAAACACCAAAAATTTTAATACAAAAAAAATATACACTGATAGGAAATGGTTAAATAAAGGAGAATTACTTTCTAATGATTGAATGCAAAATAACAACCTATACAAAAAAAGCAATTGTCTTTGCTCAAGTTTTCTAGAAATATTATTTGAAGATACTAGACACTGACAGTCAACTGACTTTTGAAAAATCATCTGAAGTAAATTCAATGAGACAAGACAGTCTGTTCAAAAAATATTCCTGGGAAAATTGAGACTACATGTGCAAAAATATGAAACAGAACTTCAAACCTTATACTTATACAAAAACCAGCTCAAAATGGGTCAAGAATATTAATCTAGAAACTAATACCACCAAATTGCTAGAGGAAAACATCAAGGAAACTCTGCAAGACACAGACATGGCAAAGATTTCCTGGAAAAGACTCCAGAATCACAGGTAAGCAAAGCAAAAAATAAGCAAATGAGATCACATTAAGCTAAGATGTCTCTACACTGTAAAGAAGACAATCAATATAATGGAAGAAAATATGTAAAAATTATATAGTAGAAAATTAACACCCAGGAATATAAACATCTTAAGAAACTGAATAGCAATAAAACAAAAAAAATCCAATTAAGAAATGGGCAAAGGACTTGAAAAGCCATTAATTAAAGAATAAAATACAGAAGGTCAAAGACACGCACACATATACCCACACACATACACACACAAAAGCTCGAGATCACTAGCCATCACATAAATACAAATAAAAACCACAATGAGAGTTCACCTCACTCTAGAATGACTATCACTGAAAAATAATAATAATAAAAAATGCTGATGAGGATGTAGAGAAAAAGGTATCCTATAGCACTGTTGGTGGGAATGTAAAATAATACAACCATAATGGAGGACAATGTGGAGATTACTCAGGAATCTGAAAATACATCTACCATCTGACCCAGCCATCCCACTTCCCAAGAATTTACCCAAACAAAATGAAATTATCATATGAGGATATTATTTTATACCTCTGGCCAATTCATTATAGCTACAGCATGTAATCAACCCAGATATCCACCAATTGGGTATTGAATGAAGAAATTGTGGTAAATATACACTATGGAATATTACTTAACCTGAAAAATGGAATCCTCTTTTTTTCAACAAATAGGATGCAACCAGAAATCATTATACTTAGTGAAATAACGAAGTTGTCTGGGAACGGCAAGATAGCGTAATGGTTAAGGTCCTCACCTTGAACACCAGAGTCCCCTATGGATGCTGGTTCTAATCCTGGCAGCCCCACTTCCCATCCAGCTCTCTGCTTGTGGCCTGGGAAAGCAGTCGAGGACCCCCAAAATCTTGGGACCCTGCACCCGCGTGGAAGACCCGGAAAGAAGTTTCTGGCTCCTGGCTTCGGATCGGCACAGCACTGGCTGTTGCGGCCACTCGAGTGAATCATTAGACGGAAGATCTTCCTCTCTGTCTCTCCTCCTCTCTGTACATCTGCCTTTCCAATAAAATAAATAAATCTTTAAAAAAGAAATAAAGAAGTTGTCAAAAGACAAATATGCTTTCCCTGATCTGTGGTGACTGATGGAATATAATACACAGAGCCTGTGGATATATAGAGACTACAGAGTAGTCTACACTATTGAAACTGACCTTTTGAGAGTTATTTGTTGATTATAGTCTTTATTTACAATGTTAAGGAACAGCATGATTTTTTTTCTTTCTACTTAATGTTTATTGAATTCTTTACATAATCAAGTGTTAAGTCTGTAATTTTGAAAGCAACTAAAAACATACCAGTATAAAACTTAGGAACAAATAAAAATAAAGAAGGAAGAAAGTGGGTGCATAACATGGGTAGAGGTGATGGTAATGCTTCTGATTTTTATTGTGAAATACATGAAACTGGTCCATCGCTTATATGGGAAATAATTCAAAATTCTTTTAAAAATTGAACATTGTCAACAAAATCAAGTTCTAACAATTGCCTGAGACATCTAAATTTCAAAGCCAAAGGCTTGCACTAAGTTTAGCAGTAAAAATAACTGTGTGCCATATCACAGTACCCAGATCCAATTTCCAGCCCTAGGTCCTTCATCCACGTCCCTGTTTATGCATGCCACAGGAGGAATAATAACAGATCAAGCAGTTGGATTCTTGCCATCAGTGTGGGAGACCAGGATCACATTCTTAACCTCTAGCTTAGTCCCAAGTCCCGCAAGGGTCACATTCGGGAACTGAACCAGCAGATGGGCACTCTCCCTATTTTGCCCTCTCTTGGAAAAAAAAATGAAAAAATCCCCCCCCAAACTAACACTTTAAAATTATTTAACAGTATTAAGGAAAGTAATTACATTCAAAGCTAAAGCCAAAGATTAATTTTGCTTTCTAAAAATACATGGCACTGGCCTGGCACTGTACCCTAATGGCTAAAGTCTTTGCCTTGCATATGCCTGGAAATCATAAGAGTGCCAGTTCATATCAGATCTGCTTCACTTCCCTTCCAGTTCCCTGTGTGTGGCCTGGGAAAGAAGTAGAGAACAGCTCAAGGCCTTGGGACTCTGCACCCACATGAGAGACCAGGAGGAGGTTCCAGGCCCCTGGCTTTGGATCAGTTCAGCTCTGGCTGTTGCGGCCACTTGGGAGGTGAAAGATCTTCAAATGGCTGGAAGATCTTTCTGTAGCCCCTTTCTGTAAATCTGACTTTCCAATAAAAATAAATAAAGCTTAAAAAATTAAATGGCACTGCAAACATTTATACATCTATCTAACACACTATTCATGTGCCACATATGAGTACCAGAGTTTGATATTAAGGACTCCTTGTTCCATTCTTGATAATATAGACTCCTAGGAGGCAGTGGAGATGACTCAGGTAACTGGATTCCTTTCACTCTTACAGTAGCCCAGCTCCCAGCTGCTAGTTTCAGCCCAGTCCCATGCTAGTGACTATGGGCATTTGGGAGTGAATGAATGGCAGTTCTTTTTATGTTTCTTATTTCCTCTCTCTCTCACACATTTACTCTCTCATTTTCAGATAAAGATAGGCCAAAAGGATAACATTGTATGTACCAAAAATTGCTCAAAATTATGAAAATAACCTAGCTTACAGGAAATCACTAAGATAACACATGTAGTTTCTTATTTCAAACCAACTAAGTGTGATTTAACACATGCAAAATCATGACAACTCCTTGTAATACAGATGACACAGGAAGAAAATAATAATTCTATAACCGGCACATTCTACACTCTCCAATGTATGTATCCTTAAGTGTATCCTTGAATAGGTGAAAGACATGAGCTTCTTGGCCACAAAAAAACCCTGTTACAGCAAAAACATGTTTATAATTCCTTGAAGTTCCAAGAAGTAGAAGATTTCCTTGATAATTTCCTCTATTTGGACCATGTTTTGGTTCATAGTTTAGCAATACAAGCTTTGCTGGCTTTGGCTGTCTACATACTTGAGAGTACTGTAATCGAAACATCATATGTTTGGTATTGTATAAAAAACATAACTAATCAGCAAGTTTTACATTTCTGTTTGGATGTCTAAAGATCAGAGCATTTTAAAATAGGTGTTTCTGTACTGAATTTAACACATTCATCAACTCTGAAAAATGTATTTGTATTGCTAATTTATATTTAGTAACACAAATATTAGAAGTCTGAATTGAAAGATTCTAAGAATTAAATTTCAGGTTAATTATTAAATATGCAAATGAATCATTACTAAAACAGAAAATAAAAATTGTATTTCATTATCTTCAATGAGTAGTCTTTCTAAATAGGAAAGGCAAACTGAAAGGATAAAAGTATATTTAAAATAGAATAGAATAATACATGGAAATAACTCAAAGATAACAAAATCAACCAAAATGCAACTGGAACTCATAAAACAAACAGGTGAGGTCATACATAGAGATTTCCTCCTCCTACAAGAAAATTGGAGTATGAGGTCCAACAGTTGATAGATAAGAAAGGATGCAGTGTTTAACAACAAAATTAAAATTGTTTTAGATAACATAAAGACAAAAGTTGTATAACGTATTGCGCTGAGTAGATAATAAGAACAGAGATTCTTAGCACAAATTTATAAAGTATGCAACTGTATTTATACAATCAGATATCATTAAAATTTTACAAAGCATATACCTTTGACCCAGCTATTCTACTTCTATTCTAGCCTACACATTCATTCGTATATACGATAAATTACTGACATAATAGGATATTTTTACAGCAGTGTATTTGTTAGCAGAATATTGAGAACTGAAATGTTCATGAGCAATAAATTAGAAGTTTTAACTCCCTTGAAATACGCATCAATATGAAAAAATGTGCAAATATATTAAATTTTAAAAGGAGTACAGAACTATATGATTAATATGCAAGTACTATTATATACTTTAGAAATCAAAGAAAACACCTGGACAAACACAAGAATGAAGTCAGATGACAGAGGAGGACCAAATAAAAAAAAAAAATTGCTATTGGTTGTGTCTGTTTTCTCCCCATGGAATAACAGAAACACGCTCTTGGCTGAACAAAGTCAAACATAATGACTCTACACCAAGGAGGGGAAATATACGCCACTGCAGAACTGGAAGTCTTAGTAACAGAATATGAGAAAAGATTGAAGGGATTCTTGACTGTTTTTAAAAGTGCTTTTAGGAAAAGTGTGAAGAAATGTAGACTTGCTACACTCAAATGCTCCAAGAAAGCAGTTGTTATTCTATGATGGGTTATCGTAGTCACTCTTAACTAAAAGGCAGGAAGAATGGAGAAGGTTAAAGCTGAATTTAGTAAAGAAGCAAACGCCACTCACATAATCCAGGATAGAAATATCGGATTGTTTTGCAGTTTGAATTACTATCTTGTTTTTTTTTTGTTGTTGTTGTTCAGAAATTAGTACACAGTGGTCTTACTTTTATCTTGATGCATCACATCATGGTGACTTTGTCTAATTTGTATGCTGTGAAACATTACATTCATATGAACACACAATAAGCACTACTGGGAATATTAAGCCAGCTTTTGGTTGCCAACGTGTATTTTGCTGGTTCTTAGGTTTATGTACATTTCTCTTTTATATTTTTGTATTATTTACCTGTCTTACCTATTAAAACTTATTTTCAAAGTAATTTCAGAACTTCCAGGGATATTAAAAGCAAGGTCTTAAAAGCAATAGTTCCAGTAAAGACAAACTATTTTTTTTCTGTTTATCATTTTAATAGTATCATTTTTTAAATTGCATTACATTATGTGACACAGTTTTATAGGCACTGGGGATTCCCCCTCACCCCTCCCCAAATCCCCGCCCCATGGTGGATTCCTCCACCTTGTTGCATTACCACAGTTCAAGCTCACATGAGATTCTTTCATTGCAAGCATATACCAAGCATAAAGTCCAGCATCTTATTGTCCAGATAAGTTCAATGGCTTGTTGGGGAAACCATCTCTGGTCTGAAGGTTGAGCCGGCAGAGTATCATCCTGATCAATTAAAGCCCCAACATAACATCAGCTGTTAGGAGCCACAGACTTATGGGCCTTAGACTTGGCCTACCTGACAGCCTGTTGCATTGCAAAGCCTGCCTTGGGCAAGCAGGGCCACAGCAAGTAGGATAGTAGGCTAGAACATCCTGTGTAGAGTAAGCAGAATAGAACCTCCCCCTTGTTCTTGTTCAGATTATCAGTTCCTCCCCTCCTTCAATATAGATGATTAGTTCCTTCCCTGCTTCAATGAAGATAATTAGTTCCAGGAAACTCCTCCCCTTTCCTCCTCCCCTAGAGAAGAAGGTATATATATGAGGAGTAAAATAAAGAGCAAGAGGCACTCTTTTCTACCAAGTAGTGTGTCCATGTGTTTCTTGGTCCAGCAGCCCAGCATTCCCAGTCCACCCTCAGGGTTTGAGCGTGGTGTCCTGCAGGTCGGGACACTCAGCAACAATTTATAACGTTACGGAATTAATTGACATAGTATTGAGTAACCAATATGTTAAAAAAAAATGCAAGTTCTTTACCACATCCTGTGACTTCTTCATTGACATTTCAATTTTAGTTTATACACCTTAAATTGACGATAGATTACTATTCAGCTGTTTCGTGTCTATTTTCATTAAGTATTTAGCAGTTTATAGCGTTGAAGCATAATTTTGCTGAACCTGGCTTTTTTTCGGGTAGTCTAGACTGGCTTGTAACTCTAACAAGCCATATGTCAACAGTTTAGGTGCAGAACAGTTTTAGGAGGGCTGTGCAGAGAAATCTTCAATACCCCAGTGAGGAGCAACTAATCTTTGTGTCCCACCTAGTAAGGTATAAGTGAATCCACGCTCACCATTTCCTGTCTGATTCTAAGCTTTCCTTGTTGTTCTCTATCTGTTCCAGAGTTTTTGTTTGTTTGTTTTGAGGGGTTTCTGGAGCGATACTGATGGTCATTGCCAGAAAGGGTGGGGACCCAAAGTTGGAACCAAGCGAGGACCAGAGAAAGCTCCCCTCCCTAGTCCCGAAGGAAGTTTACTGTTCTTCTGTTTCTGCAGACCACTCAGGGCTCCTGGCTGTTGTTCTGATGCCCTTGGGCCCTGCGAGGAAGGATTTAGTAGATAGATCTGAACGGGAGTGGATGACCTCAGAGTACTTAGCCTCCGAAGGCACTCCAATTCCTCATGGTCTCCTTAGTAGTTGGGATGTAGTCCTTGGTGCTCGTACTGATAAGACTGAAAGTATTTAAACACAATCTACTTCCTATTCCCACACTAAATAGATTTTCTGATTATTCTCTACTGTTTCTGTACATGTCATTACACCACTTGCTGGAAAGCGGTTCTGGTTTCACCATTGTACTAGCATATCAAGTGTTCCCTACTCAAATGGCTCTTAATATTTTTCCCCCAGAGGAAAAAAGAACAATGCACTTGGTGATAATATCTTCATTGTTTTCTTCTCATCAGTGACCTCATCAAATGTCTTCTCTCTTGGTAACTCATAAAGCAGAATAATTGGCTTACCCTTTCACTACTCCTATTAATTCGTTCCAAACTGCATGTCTTGTATGTGTTCCAACACAGTGTTGTAATTTTTGTTGTCATTACATTCGCAGAGATTTTTATCTTTTACTGGTGACAAAGCTATTTGCATTTGTACTCAATTACATATAATTACTCTTTTCTTCATGAACAAAAGAACAGGTGTCTTTATCAATTCTATTCAGGGTTTCAGGATAAGGTTGGTTGGACCTAATGATGTCTAGTGAACCAAATAACACATTTCTGGCAGATGCTCATAGCAACAAGATATTTTTTATATAATCAAATGCATTTACTTCTACACACACAAAAGTAAAGAAGGAAGCGATTTCAATAACGCAGAAGCTTATAATTTTTCTATTTTTAACTATGTAGAATTTACCTCTCTCTGATATTTTTCCTCCTAACCTTTCTCTGAAAGTCTATATATAAAAATTATTTGTTTTAATTAGATGTTTTCAGATGTGTTGGAGGTTGAGAAGGCCAGAAGAAAATATATAGCTGGAAAGTGTATAATCTGAGTGAAAGCTGTAGCTTGTTAAATAATATTGAACCAATGTTCTTTTCTGGGTTTTGATAATTGCACCATTGTTATGTAAAATAGGACAATTAACATATGTGGGATAAAAGCATGTAAGAGCTCACTTAATTTTTTTTGTAATATTTTTGAAGTTTAGAATTATTTCAAAAGAAAATGAAAAAAATGTCAGTGGGTACAAATAGCCAACAAATTAAAGAAATTTTACACATATTAGTAAGAAGACATTATTTACTCACTCCTTAAATTAATACTGAGCTTTTACAATGTATTAGAGACTATTCTAGGTTCTAATTAAAAATGCAGGATAAAAAAGTATATTCATTCATGGAACATGCGTTCTCCTGGAAGAATAGCACAAATAAGCAAAATAGTAATGTCAGGTGATCATAGAAACCATAAATAGAAATCAAATCAGAGGGTGTAGGTATTTATTTGGCCTAGTACCTCTAATATTCAGTTAAGATGCTGGTTCGGACACCCACATCACATATTGGAATGTCTAAGTTTCAGCAATAGTTTCATTTATCTGTTAATACATAACCACAGAGAAAGCATGTGCTGACTCAAGCAGTTATATACCTGCCTCCTATATGGAAGACCCAAGAGAGTTCCTAGCTCTATAACTCCCAGCCTCTGCCCAGCCTAACCATGTGGGAACTTGAGAAATGAACCAGCAGACCGAGAGTTCTCTCTCTCTCTCTCTCTCCATCTCTCTTTCAAGCAAACAAATAAATAAAAAAATAAATAAAAAGTAAAGTGGGGTCCCAGAATAGAGTGAAAAGTTGAGATGTGTAATTTTTTAAAGAGTTGGTACCCATACTGATAATCCTTGGTGAGGTACGGGTCTCCAGGGATAGGATGCAAACCTCCTCCTGTCCTCCTGCACTAGGGACTATATCCCAACTGCCAAGCAGACCAGAGGAATTGGAATGCCCTCCTAGGCCGAGAACTCTGAGGTCATCCATTTCCTATCGGATCTTCCATACGGGAAGGGAGAAGCCCAAATCCTCCCTCACAGAATCTAATGTCATTGGAACAACAGCCAGGAGCCCTGAGCGGTCCTCAGAAACAGAAGAACAGTAAACTTCCTTCGGGACTAGGGAGAGGAGCTTTCTCTGCTCCTTACTTAGTTCCAACTTTGGCTCCCCACCCTCTCTTGCAATGACCTTCAGGATCACTCCAGAGTGCCCCAAATTAGATCAAATAGACAGACAGAGACCAATAAGGAAAGCTTAGAACAGACAGGAAAAAGTCAGCTTGGACTACCATGTATCTTATTAAGTAGGACACAAAGATTAGTTACTCCTCACTAAGGAGTAAAACTGTTCTGTGCCCCATCAACGTATGGCTGATTAGAGTTATAAGCCTGTTTGGACTATTCTAAAGTTTTCCAAGTTCAGTAAAATTCATGCTTGAACACTGTAAGCTGCTAAATATAAAAATGAAAATAGACACGAGATAGCTGAATAGTACCCTATAACCATTTTTAAGGGTATAGACGCTGGTTGTATATAAACTAAAGTTGAGATGTCAGTGAAGTAGTTACAGGATATGGTTAACAACTTGTACTTTCTAACATATTGGTCA
Organism: Ochotona princeps; assembly: GCF_030435755.1. NCBI lineage: Eukaryota > Metazoa > Chordata > Mammalia > Lagomorpha > Ochotonidae > Ochotona > Ochotona princeps. Next base: position 94,828,219 of record NC_080834.1, on the reverse strand, counting down.
CTCAATAACATGTTAATTAACTGCATGATGTTGTAAATTGTTGTTGAAGTTGTGTTGTGGTTTTTATTGAAGGGGATGGTATTCTGCCAGCTCTACTTTCAGACCAAGGACGGTCTCCCAATAAAACTGTTGAATTTATCTGGACGATAAGATGCTGGATTCTCTGCATGGTCCATGCCTGCAATGAGGGAATCATGACTGGATATGAACTGTACTACTGCAACAATGTGGAGGAATCCAACATGGGGGGAGACATGGGGAGTGGTTGGGGGAATCCCAGAGCCTATGAAACTGTGTCATAAAATGAAATATTAAAATTCAATAAATAAATAAATAAAGTCATTATGAAAAAAGGATGGTCAGTCAAGACTTCAATATCTGTGAAAAGGATCTTGGTAGAATTGTCTTGAAACGGAAATGAGAATGATTAATTAAAAGAAAAATACACTAACATATTGGGTATATTTATAGAGCAGAATATTGAATCAAAATGAATAAAGTAAATCAACTACATTAGCCACATATTGGGAGTGAATATTTAAAAGAAATAAACAGCAATGTCCTCCCTTATGAAGCTTAACAATATATAAAACAATATTATGAGTGATTCAAGTTTATATATAAGTTTATATATATATCTTAAAGATATTTTAAAAATTGCACCGAAATACAAAAACTGAAGCAGGACTCCATCAGATACAAAATCCATGTTTGATATCCTTAACTGAGTTTTTTTAAGATTTATTTTATTTATTTTATTACAAAGTCAGATGCACAGAGAGGAGGAAGAAACAGAGAGGAAGATCTTTCTTCCGATGATTCACTCCCCAAGTGAGTGCAACGGCCGGTGCTGCACTGATCCAAAGCCGGGAACCAGGAACTTCTTCCAGGTCTCCCACGAGGGTGCAGGGTCCCAAAGCTTTGGGCTGTCCTCGGCTGCTTTCCCAGGCCACAAGCAGGGAGCTGGATGGGAAGTGGGGCTGCTGGGATTAGAACCGGCGCCCCATGGGATCCCAGTGCGTTCAAGGTGAGGTCTTTAGCTGCTGGGCCACGCCGCAGGGCCCCTGATATCCTTAATTAAGTTTTGATCTATTAGTAGGTATCCAGATGATCATGAGTTAATCTTTGTATCTTAAATTATATCATTTTGCAACAATTTATGAAAAATACATACAGCAGTTTAAAATAAAAAAATGAGTCAGTTTCAGCATATGGGTTGAGACATTTTCTTACACTGAAAAAATGTACTATCCTCAGTGAATGAGTATTATACATATACAAACATGTATAAATGTATACATGTATATTTGCATGTCAATTTACACTAATACTGGCACAGTATTAACGAATATGCACTTTTAATTTTCTTTCCAGACACAGTGAAGAAAGGATTTGTATTTCTACATTCCCACCTTCCTCCCTACCCAATGATTAGTGTCTCCACCTACAGGACCACTGACCAGAGTAAAGTAGCATCCAGTAAAACTGCTTGTATGGCTATTTTGCTGACTTATTGATGGAATCTACCTTCCTTCATTCATAATTTTTATGTTGGGTGGATGGTGCCACCAGAGGATATTGATACCATCATCATTTCATACTTTATAGGACAAACATTGAGACCTAGAGATATATCAGTGCTAGTACAACTGTCACAATCATTCATTCCCCTGTTGTTTCCCAGGTATACGTGCAGCTTCTCCAGCTCCACATGCAAGTATGAATGCAACAGATGTCATATCCACATGGAAGAATTCTTTTTGCACTGAATTAAAATCTCAAATTATTTACAAAACACATTAACACCAATGCAAACTGACAAGGAAAATCTTATCTACTACTCTGAAAAAAAGAATGAAATTTTTCATGCTATTCATTTTTGTAATTTACATTTTGCAATATGTAATATATTACCAAAAGAAAGAAGAAAGAGTAGGCATGAATATTTTCACACTTAGAGACAATGAATCTTTCCTCAAACCATACTGTTAATTTCAAAAAAATATTTCACTACAAAATATCCAGCTTCCTAGATTCCCTTATGGATTTTGGTGGACTATTATTCTGACAACAAAACCATATCCAGCAGAATCACAACTCAATTTAATAGGTATTTAATGTAGCAGCACCATGAGTCCAATGCTAAACATTTAACAGTGCATATAAGCTTTAAAAAAAACATGGCAACCTGTGTAATTTGGGGTAACACAACTTTTCCCCAGAGTATAAGTATGTGGGTCTGCAGAATTTAAATGATATGAACATTATCATTTTTGCCTAAGATTCTTACAGTTAAAATTATTATAAAATGCAAATATACTATCATATCCTGATAACTGCATTCATTTTTTAATTGGCTAATTTTAAATTTAAATTGATTCGTTGAACAATATTTCTTGTGGGATTACTGTTAACTTCTTACTATTTGGTACTCTTTATTTGACAAAAAATTTGAATCTATTTCAGGTCTTCCACTTTTATTTTTAGTTATAAAATATCATCATGATATTTAAATACACTGCTCTTTAAAATCATTAATTTTATCCTTAATTAAAAGAAGTAATTTATAAGATGCACATGCCTACATTCAATGTTTACTTTAGCAGTAATTTTTCTCTCAGAAACTATGTTGTAGAACAATCATGATGTGTAGCATTTTTGTCTGGACACTATATTGTTCCTCTGAGTAGGCAACATCATCTTTAAAATCACTATATTGAGAAGATACTTTATCCAATGTCCAATTAATCTTTCTCCCATCTGGCCACCTTGCTGTAGTGAATCAGACCAAGCATAAAGGGAAAAACACTGGCTTATCCTAATAGTTACATAGTGAAAAAGGCAATCCGTCCATGCCTTAAAACAGAACTATGCTGGGCCACACATCTGATTCGTAATTGTATTGCAAGCTAATTTTCCTTACTGTAGTCGCTGTTTTCGTCCTTGGTCCCATCAATGGTACCATCTGGGTGCATCTGCAGGAAATATCCCTGCTGGCTGAATAACCTTGTCACAATTCCTTTCAGCTGGGGTTCTGCAAAACAAAATGAAATAATTATTAACATTCTTTGTTTATAAGAAGACACTTTCGTGGAAACATTCTGTAAGTAAAAACACAAATGTCAATAGCACATAAATACTGAAAGAAGTGTTTACAAGGGGGCGTTTCAGTCATTTATGCATACTCTCCTTCCTTCTACAGGCAAAGCCATAATAATATCCAGCGGGGAACCAAATGCAAATAAACAAAAGCTAATTATGATTTGGAAAATACAGAGGCAGAGGAATGTCAAAAAGTGAGTTCTTTACCTTCCTTATGCAACTGCTGTATGAATACAAGATTTCACTGAGTTTGTGGGCTCGATCCAGAGTCATTGCACCAAAATGCTATTTTAATCTCTAAGCTTCCAACTGTCACAATAAAGTCCTAAAAAATTTCTATTTCTACTGGATGTCAAATGTGTATTGGAAATTCTTGGTACTGAAATTCTGATTAAGTCTAGTGGGCAAGAATAACCAGCAACAGCAAAATTGTCACTCGAAAGTATATAAAACAGCAGACTTTGCCTTCACTGACACATACCTCATCAAAGAGAAGTCCTGGCACTCTAAAAGTAATCCCTTCAGGAAAAAAAACTAAGACACGTATTCTCTGCTTTAGACTACATTAAGTAGTTCTCATTAAAAAAAAACAACTATGTACCTGCAAACAAAGGAGATTACGTTTGCTATATCATTATAAAAATGCCTGTAATGACCAGGACTTGGGTACATGGAAGTCAGAAACTGGGAACCTAGTTGAAGTTTTCCACGTGGTTTGCAGTGACCTAAGTACTTGAGCCGTCACCTGCTATTTCTCAGGATACGTGCTAGCAAGACTATTGCAATCGAGGGTGGAACTGGCACTCAAACACACACACCCCCTCGGATTTAGGATCCTGGCATCCCAAGCATTATCTTAATCACTAGGCTAAACACCTGCCTACACATTTAGAATTTTATACATAAGCTAATATGAATATTTAAAGCTTTCTCACAAAGGTGCTGCTAGCTGCCAGCACCAATCTAGCTTCCACAAGATGCACTATTTTTCTGTTTCTAGTGTTGGGTAAAAATTTATTCTTGCATTATACACCGAATTATTCCATACAAATGAAAAGACAAAGATAAAAATTGATACAAAAATTGTGATAAAAATTAAGAAAAACTGGAAATCACATGATTGCAAAATCAGCAACAATTACAGAACTTTTTCAAGTCAATCTCATTCTTCATTCACCTGTTCAACCAATGCTTATTTTTAAGTATCTCTTTATACTATTAGAAAATAGACTGAATATTATGTGTTGAGCATATTTATTGATATTTTGATCTAATTTAGATTTTTCTTAAGGGATTAATGTCTTTGGCACTTTGAGAATGGGCTGCTCCCTATAACAAATGTTTATAGTTGTGCTTCTGCACATACGAACTGATATACATTTGGGGATAAGATGCCATCAATACATCTTTTCAAAGTGATACTAACAAGCAAAGGGAGTGCCAAAAATTGACATGAAAACAGGACAATGAAAAAAGAACCGAATTGGAAATCAGGTATTCTGAGAAACAGTTATGAGTAAAGCCTTCTCAGAAAGGGTGTGAGGAAAAAATTTAAAAAAAAGTGTATATTATAATGCACACCAGTTTTGAAATTAGTGCATAAAAATTCTTCAAAATGTACATCTCCCGTTAATTTTTTAAGTATGAACATATTTATGAGTTCAATAAATTCAGTCCATTTAATTTGTGGGGTCACTTATCAATACAATCTAGAAATTAAACTAAATGCTCTTCAGGATTGTTCTGTGGGTCTGTATGCAGTCTGAGTTCATTAGAATCCTCTACCCCGGGGAATGGTGTCAATTCAGGCACCGAGTCACTTTCCCTGCTGCTTCTCCCTGGTGCATCCTAGTCCACTGCCTAGGACATGCAGGAGAAGCACAGTCTCTCGCTCCAGGCCACCGGGCTGGCAGGCAGCTTCTGATGGAACACACTCAGTTCTCCATGTAAAGTCAGAAGACCCAGCTTGAAACTACACATATTGTGTAGTCCACAGCAATTCATTTAGTACCTGAGCCTCCATTTTTGTATTTTCATAATGCTAAAATTAATTCATATTCTAACTGGAAACACCAAGAATTTTCCCGTGAATACTGATGTAACATTATGAACAAGAAATCCCTCTAAAAATATAAATCCTAACTAAGGTCTAATTTTCAACCAAGAAAATTAAAGAAACAGTGTGAGTTGGAGTATTCTGAGAACAGACTCTCCCATTACCTGTTTTAGTTAAGTGAGCTCATAAGCCAATGAAGTAGATAACAATGAGCAAAGAGTAGAGGATCAAAAATGACAAAACAAGACAACCTTCTGACATTCATATTTAATCTCCAATATATTTGATAAAGTCCCTTTAAGAAGTCATACATTTTTGGTAATGGGATGCATGGCAGCTTAGTCATTAAAGCCTGCAAATGATTGTTTTCTTCATGCTTCTTTTTCTGTACCTGTAATCAAAGACTTCTTTCGCCACTATGAAAGTATCTCCCTGTTTGGGCTCTGGGAATTGAGGTTGGTAACTCCTGCTCAGTATAATGAGAATCAGATTTTTATAACAACCCTCACTGCTGAGACAAGGGCTGCAGTAAACTCAGAGTCAGGATTAATTATATGATGAGCTATGAAAGTGAACATCCTGTGTTACAGAAGCTTCAAAGGAGATCGAATAAAGGCCCTTATCTAAGATGTTATCTATATAGCCTGTCTGGCATGCTGTAGCCCCATCACCATCTACACACCCTACCTACCCTCCCACGATCAGTGCAAAAAGACCACCTTCAGTAATGTGTGGCTCTCCTAACTGAGCAAGCCAAAGAACATGCTTTACTGTACTTTAACGAAAGAGGCTAAAAATATATTTTGTTATTAATGCAGGTAGAATATCAGGTACATTAATAGGCACACATGTTATTTGCCAAGCTATGCTTGGGAACCTGAGACCAATAAAACTTGCCCTACCCTTGAGGCTCACCCAGTTTAATTCACAAAGCATATTTGTACCTCACACTAGTGTGGTATAGCTCTTATATAAAGGAGTGAAGCAGAGCTGTATGATAAAATCGAAGGGCAAGTGACAGATTCTGTCTGGAAAATGGGCCAAGACATCCCCTCTGTGACTTGTAGGATGAGGAGGATTCCTCATAGGGAGGGAACCAGAGGCAGGGCATTCCAGACAAAAACATGGCTGAGTCTGGGGATGATGCAGTCTGGAACATGCAGAATATAGGGCAGTGCTTCTCAAACGCTGACACACAAGTACCTGTTCTTAGCATATGTTCACAGATCAACAGTGAGTTACTAAAAACATTCAATGGTGTAAGTTTTGTATTAAGCTGTTCTTCCCTTTTGTTTAGCTCCCTTAAATTCTAAAAGGAAGTTATTCCATTTAGTCTTTTTAAAATAGAATAATCATTACATTATTAGATCAGATTGGTTTGTTACCTTTTGTGCTGTAAAGTGGTGTGGCAAATACTGCTAACATTTCACTCAAACCCATTTCCTCTTTTTTCCTGGGCACCCAGCTAGACCATATGTCCTAGGCTTCCTTGCAGTTAGGCTTGGCAGATGAATGGGTGTCATATGGAATGTAAGTGGAAGTGATGTGTGCCATTTTCAGGCCATGGCTTTTAAAAGCAAACATTCTCCTCCACATTCTCTTCTCCTTGTTTCTAGCTGGATTAAGATGACAAAGCCCTAAGGGATGTCAAAGTGAAGCTGATGGAGAAAAGATAACAGCTTTTAAGATTGAGGTGAACAAGAACAGAGCTTCTGTTGTCTGCACACAGAGACTTCCTTGCAGAGTCCAAGAAGGGAGGCAGGGAAAAGTTGGCTAGCAAACACTATCTCAGCCAGGTGGACATGGGTAGCCTCATTCTTCCTAAATCATGCTGACAGTATTCCCCCATATGCTCTAATGAGAATGGCACTTGACCTCTGAAATCTTCCTCTGAAAAACCCACAACCCCATTCTGACCATGAAAAAAACACCAGAAAATCCCAATTGGAGGTCACTCTACAAAATACTGAAACAATACTTTCAGTAGTCCTCAGAACTGTTAAAGTTGTCATAGAAAAGGAAAGTCTAAGAAGATGTCACAGAAAAGAGGGGGCTACAAAAACCTAACAGCAAAACAAAATGTGGAATTCTAGATAAGATCCTGGAAGTGAAACTAGTATTATGTAGAAACAAAGGAAATCGGAATCAAACATGGACACTTACTAACCATAATACGCTGATACTGATTTTTGAAAGTGACATCAAATGTACTAAACCAATGTACAATGTTAATGAGGAAAACTGAGTATAAAATATATAGAAATTCTGTAACATCTTAACTTTTTGAAAATGAAAAATACTTGTAAAATAAAAGGGTTTTTAAAAATAATTCCATCTAAAATTTCAAATAAATGTTATATTCAAGAATGTGGAGTGAAAAAGAAGGCAAATGGTAGGAGCTCATGTCTAACCCTGCTTCTCTCTAGGACAACAGGGAAATTCCAACACAAGGCTTGACTCAAAAGCCACTCACAATAGCCCACACCTGCAGGAACTAACCAGACATTCCTCCTGTCAACATATAATGGCATTGAGCAGTTACCTAAGTATACAATGGAAACCCAGAGAGACGTACAGTCATAGGGCCCTTGATCCATATCTCAGGATGAACAGTAGATTGCAGAAAAGGAAGATCTCTCTTTAGCATGTTCAAGGATTAAAATAACAAGCAAAACTCCCTGAGGCATGTAGGGAAAATATTTTCTCAAAGTCAGCCAGCTGATAGACATATGAGAATAAGAATTCACATCCTATATGCAGAATAGATATTGTCCTGTCCTTTCCAAAGCAGTATATCAAGCCAAATTTTCATGTCATTCAAACTGGAAATGGGAGAGCAAAGAAAGCAGAGAAGCCAGGTTAAAATGAAGAATACAAACGATCTAAAACTGCATCATGTACTAGAATGTGGCAGTGACATGGAAAGGTGGCTACAGGGAGCTGAATAGGAGTAAAAAAAGGGGGAGGGAAAGAAAAGAAAAAGGGAGAAAGAACGAAAGAGAAAGAAAGGAAAGAGAGAGAGAGGGAGGGAGGAAGGAAGGAAAAAAGGAAGCAAGGAAGGAAGGAGGAAACATTGGATTGAGAGCAAAGGGCAGAGGCGGATAAAGCAGCAGGATAAAGAGAACCTAGTACTGCATCACTTATGAGAGTAAAAAGAGTGATAAATAAAGACGGCTATGAGAATCTGTATATAGGACACATTAACAGAGACAGATACTGAAATTGGGTCGTATTTATTTAGGGCCAGAGTATTCAACATCTGTACTCAAATTTAGGCAACAATCTATAATGAAAACTATACTAATGATACCATAGTTGGAGAATTAATGGAATTTATTAAGATGACCATATATGTACCAAACATTCTCTTGATTATTCTACTAAGGTTCACATACAACTGCCAAAAACTGAACATGTGAGAGACTTCTCATTTTTCAGATGAGATTATTGAGATTCAAAGAACTAAATTGCTTACTTCAAGTTACAGAGCTGCACACAGAGAAGCAGATCTAGCTTAGGAGCCTAGAATAGTCCTAACCATTTTCAGTCACTTTAATAAGGACAACGGCACATTGGAACATGTCCCTGTAAAAGGGAACCAAATAAAGAGGGCTGAAAGGACTGTCATACGAAGAATGGCTGAATGAACAGTTGATATGCAGCCCAGAGAAGGGAAGACTCAAAGGAATGCAAAGGATGGCTCCTCATTCTTGCGAGCCAACACCAGTAAAAAGAAGCCAATTTGTTCTGCGGGATTCCAAAGGGTCAGAACCAGAGCCAGTGAGTGAAAGTCGCAGGGAAACAGATAAAAGCAACTTTCTGTCAAAAAGACAAGTTGCCTCAGGGAAGAATGAGCTTCCTACACTGGATCTAATCAAGCAAGAAAAACATAAACTACAGGTCACAGCACCCATGAAGGACATGGATATCTGTAAGTCCCATGACATTCTTAGAGAACGTAAACTCCTCTTTTACTCTGTTGTCCTATAAAGTTTGACTTATCCAGATGCTTCATTAAGTATGTTTTCAAATTTATGGTCCCTTAGTTTCTGCTGAGGATAGGGAATTAAGGATGAGGTTTACCAGGCACCATGAAAAGGCAAAGTTCCCTGTGAACTGGTTACGCACAGACTGTGCAGCAGCATGAAAGGTCTCTTTTTTTCTCTGCCTCTCAAATAAGTGAATAGATTTAAGGAAAAGAGTCACTTTAAAAGACTAGCATGTCTGAGATTTTCTCTTTCACTCGATAAGCTATAGTATGAATACCCAGAGCAGTGCTTGCAGGACTGAAAGTACAACGCAGAAGTTGTATTATGGTACCCTAGAAGAATCGGTCCTGTTGACTAAAGAGTCCTAACATCGTGGATGTCTTCAATCTCCCAATCTTTTAAAGAAAATTGATGGATACTGACAAAAGTTTCCATGCATCTGCTCAGGAAATGTGGATAATTCCAAAAGGACTATGCATCTGTAGATTTTTAATTATCTCTGAATCAATAAATATTCATGGCATGCTTTATTGTAAAATACATTGAGAGTCATATTTTGTGGCAATTTTTCTTCTAGTCGTAGGGAAGAATCAGTTACATGCTGGTAAACCAGTTCACTTCCCCCCAAAATAGAAAGAAAATAAAACCCAAAACTTGATTTCCATAGGTTACTCTCCCATGTGAATATTCTTACTATATATTACTTGGAATCATGAGATTCAGAGGTAGAAGTGGAAAAAGATGAACATAACCAACTCTAGAATATCACTGATATAACAGAATAAAGTACAGAACTGATTTCCTAGCAAAAAAGACAAAATAAGCAGACAAGCAAGCATATGACGAAGTTTTTCATACGAGTAGCATGATGAAGATTAAAGCAATAAAAAGGGCAGAGTACATAGAAGATGAGTGTGCCAAAAGGATCACAGTGTTCAGACGGACAAGCATGAAGAAACTATCAAGAATGACTATCAGAGGAGCAGTCCATGATCAAAACTCAGCAATGCAATCCTTCCAATGGCTAGGAGCAACTATAGCTGAGACTCTCTGAAGATCTGCACTTTAGGTGAAGACTCTGTAAACTTCAGTCTGACAGATCTTGTTAGTAAAGCTTTATGGGAACACAGGCTTGCCCATTCATTTGCTCATTGACTGTGGAAGTCTTCATGCAACAGCAGTGAGGAGTAGCTGTAATAGAGCCCGCACAGCCTGCAAAGCTTAAAATATTCACAACAAGTTCCTTTACAAATACAATATCCTATCTTTTTTCTAGACCCTTGCTTCTGTAGTTACCTATATCTGAACTACAACTCTTGCCCTCCTCTTCTGTCCTAGAGGGTTTTCACTGACACCCCTAACAAAATTAATCCACCCTTCTCCAGTGTTCCGCGGTACACAGCTTAGAAGAAGACTCACCCTGTTAGGTTACAGCTGCTTGCTCATGTGTCTGTCCCTGCTCCTGAGGCATAAGCTCCTCAAGGTCAATGACCTTGAATAATTCATCACTTTTTTCAAGCAGCTAACACAGCACCAGACTCAGAGTAAATAAGGAGCTTTTGCTATACTGAAGAAAAGAATGAGAGAAGTCCTATCTGGCATTTTCCACTGTCACCTATGACTTTCACAGGAGCTGTTTACAGCCTTTTCATACAACGCCTCCAGCCTACAGTGTTTCCTCTCTTCCCCTTCCACGATGAACACAGTCTGACAAGCACAGCAGCATGCTCCATAAACTGCAGTCTCCAAAGCCCCAAGATGCCTCACATTTCAACAGCAATCAAGTGACCTTGAGATGGGCAATCCTTCACCTTCATGCTGATTTAAAACTGAATGGAAAAAGAAGACAGGCTTTTTTGGAGTATCTTCTTCACTGGGGTTGTCTGAGCTGGACAGATAAGAGAAGCAGTGCAGGAAAACTGAGATCAGATGTGAAATGCCAGTAGGGATGGGAGTTTTGTACAGAGCCAATTTTACCCCCTCCTAGATGCTTCTCTGTAACATGCTCATGAAAATTTAAAATAACTCAAACACCATTTATTGACTTCCGACAAACTCTAGGTGCTGGGTACAAAGATGAGTAAGATGTAATTCCTGCCTTGAAGGCACCCACGGCCTCATCAGGGAGACACACACACACACACACACACACACACACACACACACACACAACTCATCATTATAGCAGTGAACATGAACAGCACTGTCACATAGGAACAAACAAAATGCCACAGAATAACGGAGTGGGGATGCTAATTTTACCTGGGATCGTGGGTTCTGGGATAAAAAGCAGTTAAGAAAGGCTTTGAGGATTAAGCAGCATTTTAGATTAAGCCTAGAAATAGACTAGAGGATTTTGCTTTGAGTAGCTTCAGCAGGAGTAGCAGCACACATGTGCTCAGCATGTTCATGGGCTGGGCAAGCAGATGCCATGTTGTGGAAACAAAAGGGGGCAGATGCAGCGGCTGGATGGGACAGAGAAAGCAAACAAAGCTGGGAGCATCTGAGGTCCTGAACAAGCCTAAAAATAAGTTTTACTTTATCCTTCAAATCAAGCATTTTCAAATTTTTTGATTATAATTTTATATCTGTAAAAAATTTAAATCTACAGTTTATACAAACACATTCAAATACACACGAGGATTATGCATAAATCATATGCATAGATTACTCTGCAAATTATGCACATATTATAGCTTGCAATTTTAACTGAGATACTCAACAGAAATTTTCTTTTCACATGCCAAAAGACATTCTCACCCCCACACACTTCAGAAAACACAGTATTCACTAGGTAGTGGGGGACTTTGAGGGATCTTAAATCAGGAGATGAAATTATGAAATTTTGAAAGCTAAAATGGGTAAAAACAGAAAAAACTTCATCTGAGACAACTGATGCAATTGTCAGTGGGGTCACATAGGAAGTTATTCTCTGCAATAAAGGCCTCCCGTAGAGAGTGGTAGTGGAGAGGGAGAGAAAGATACCAGCTTAGGGACTTAATTCCTTACAGCCCTAACATTTCAGTCATTCAAATGACAGCCAGATGTATGGGCTCATTTCAGTTATAGCAAGATTTGTGATCTTCCCCCTTCTAAATTCACCATTAGACTCTTAAATGAGCCTTATATAAAACAAAATTCTATGTTGTCACTAAACAAAGTTTGATGCAGATATCCCTAAAGAGTTAAATAATTTCTTGACTTCCTAAGAATCTCTCTTCATGGAAGTATCTCTCACTCTGCTAAATCTCACTGGAACACAACTGCTTGATATTTCTCGTACAATCAGAAGTAGATGTGTCAGACAGTCCAGCATTCCATTGTCTAGATATGTCCAACAGTTTCATTAGGAGTCCATCTTTGATTTGGAAGTAGGGATGCATATTGCATTGTATCTTCACATCTGGAAACGGTAGTCTCTATTACTGCATCACTATACATTCCCTTAAGTTAGAAGCCACAAAATAAGGTCAACAACAGATATGAAGTTAAAACAAAGATAAAAAAACAACAACAACAGAGTCGAAAAAATACGCCACTGAATAACCAATGCATGGGTGATGAAAAGACAACACAAAAGTCTAATTTGCATGATGATTTTTTTATATTACAAAGAGTATATGGTATTTGTCCTTTTGGATTCATTGTCTGTGCCAGCAATGTCGGGGCACACTGAAATAGCAGACTGAAGGAATTATATCTTGTTATGAATGATTATACTATTGTAACAATATGGGGAAAATCACTGGGGGATGGGAATTTGGAGGGGGGAATCCCAGACCCTATATAACTGTACCATAATTTTTTTTTTTAAAAAGTAGATGTATAATGAACATGGCTTTACTGGCAGCTCAAGAATGCAAACTACAAAATAGTTTAGACATGAAGGCAATCGTAGAATATGAAGATTTTGAAGCAAGAAAATCTATCCCAGATGATCCAACTCACAATATATTTTATAGACGCATTAACAAAGCATCATGTAGCAGGGAAGCCTCCGTAGATGTGCATCTCAAGCCCGGGAGCCACAACTCACAAAAATACATCATGATCTTTCTACTCTGTGTTCCTTAAAATGAAAAGAGATATTTGTGCATCCCTGAGAAATCCTGGCCTTGTCTCAAGTCTGTTTCATGGTATCCAGAAAGCTACTTTATCTCTTCATGGGCTGACACTTAACTTCTTGTGAAATTATTTGGATAATATGGATCTATATCTAAAGGGTGTTCTGAACAACTAATAATGCACACTATAATAAGCATTATTATGTATAACTGGAAGTAATAACCACACTTGGTAGAGTCAGCTTGCAGACATGGTTAGGATCAATAGCAATGAGCAAATAAACTCCTGAGTTGGACTAACATTTAGCAAGTGTCAGGCTCTGAATATATCCCGGGTACAATATGTGGAAAATCTTTCTTACAGATTTTCTTACAGAAATAATTTCAGGCAAGCAATATCATGGGCTTTCATTCCCTAGATTAGGAAACTGGTGAACACATTAAATCACAGAGTTGAAGCCAGGTTCCTTTGCTCTTTGCACCTTCTTACTGTTGATTATCAACTGTCTATCAATGAACTCTTTAACTTGTGGATAAACGTTAATACAAAACACGATACTACATGCTTTGTTTTCCTTAACTGTTCTCAGTCCACGAAAAACTTACAGAAATCTGCCAAGGAAGGTACCATTAATAAATAAAGAGCAAGCACTAAATGGAAGTTGAAAACATGGCTTTTGGCCTCCTAGAAAAAACTATAGGAGTGTGCAGGGTATAACATATTGACACACAGAGAAAATCTTCCACAACAAAAACAACCTCATTGACCATAAAATAGTCTCTCTCTCTCTCTCTCTCTCTCTCTCACACACACACACAGACACACACACAATTTGGCACCAGAAATCTATGAAAGGATACATTATCTTGAAGAGAACTGCATGCCAGTTCCTGCTGTCAGAAAAGTTACAGATATATTGGATTTGTCCTGAAACTTTCCTGTATCTCAGAAGAGATCTGTTCATCTAAGTGACAAGACAAAGTGATCCCCTCATACATCACAGTTCTAAATCATCTTCAGAAAAGTCACCATGCAAAATGTAATTATTATAAGATTCTTTTTTTTTTTCTAGAACACTGTGTCCACCAAGAAAAACTGCTAGTCAAGCAGATGAGTCCAGTATGAATAACACTTTCTGCAACAGAACAGTTAAGTTTCCAGGAGCACATTCACCCGCCATAGCAGGTTCAAGGGAAGCCATGCAGTGCAGGGGGATACATGCATGGGCCAGGGCATCTAAAATCTTATCTCCATCCCCTGTCACCTCCTTCAACCAGGGTACCTCCTCATTAAGGAGGTAAATTCCACTGCATCTGAGGTAATATTTTACAATATAAATTGGATCATGCCAAGCTCCTGCTTAAATACTTTAATAGATTCCCATTTCATTTACAATAAAACGTCAAACCTTTAGCATGGCCTGGAGAGTTTTGTACCATCTGGCTCCTGCCTAGCATCCCATAACCATCTCAATTTACTCTCTCCTGGCTCACTAAGCTCTAAGGCACATGTGTTTTCTCTATTCACAGCCGTAAAGACCTTTCCACATGCATTTCCCTCTGCCTGGATAGATTTCTTTCCAAAATGAATCCAAGTCACAGCTTAATCTGTATCACTTCATAGAGGGCTTACCTGGGCCTTTGATCTAAATTTGTCTCATATACATAGCTAAGCTATATTCTCGGCCAGCATACCATTTTCCTCCACATGTTAAAATGAATCTCAATGTGTAACTAAATCTCTGCTTCCGTTTATTGTTTAACACCTACCAATTTCCTCCCATAACTACAAGATCCGTTCGAATGAGGCCACAGTAGACTCTATCATCATATACAAGCATCTACCAAGACAACACAGGAAGCAAAGCCACACTTGATCAATAAATCACTTTTGTTTCTCTGAGCTTAGGGTTTCATCTATACAATGACTATATTGGAATAGTTTCATGGCTGCAAGACTGAAGCCCTGAAACCTAAGACACTCAAGGTTAGAGATGGATATTCATAGGCGTTTTCAGTAGATTAGAACTGAAAATAGAGTAAGTGTTATAATACATTATACCAATCATCACCACAAATTAATAGACTGCTAAAACTTCAATTAAATGGTAAATGCATAAATGATATTAATATAATTAATTAATTACTTAATATCATACCACAAATGTTAACCAGAAACATTCATCAAATGAGGATAACACACTTGAGTTGAAAATGTAGACTATTAGCTATAACTCAAAATCTATCTGAAAGCCCCAGCAACAAAAGAATCACAAAGGTAAAGATCTGACACTGGGACTGATAACGAAGTAGCATGACATAGATGCTAAGATCCCATGACTAGAGAAATGAACCAGTGGTTTCAGAGCCAAGTACCAAGACAATAACGCCAAGGGTGGCTGTTCCAATTGTAGACCCCAATGTGCCAAAACTCTGCTCCTCTTGTGGCCAGCTGCAAGAGGCGTTCTTCATGGTTCAACAAGGCTCCTGCATTGATCTATCCATAGCTAATGAATCTTGAATCACACCGAGGAAGTTAATCAGATATTACCTTTGAAATATTTTTAAATTATAAATAAATCCCCTCATTTGTGACACACTCATACACAAGATGAGACTAAGCAACAAAGGAATGATGTATTGTCCCAAGATCTTGCATCTTATAAATAAAAGGAGTGTAAAGATTTCAGTCCAGGAAACCTGGATCCAGAGCAGCTTAAATTACCATTCTCCCTTGCCTCTCAAACACTCATGCACTTGCCTTTACTTCTTCTAGATATGTGGATCAAAACAATACAACAATACGGTGCTATTTTGTGTACTGTATATTTTTACATGTAAAGTATCATGCCACACATCATATTCAGCAATTTTTAAAAAACTATTCATTGAGAAGCAATGACAGAAAGAGCTTTTACCTGTGGGTTCACTGTCCAAATACAACAGCTAACTAGGACTTGGCCAGTTTCAAGTTGGGAGCTAAAAACTCAGTCCAGGCTTTGCACATGAAGCAGTAGGAACCCAACTTTATGAGCCACCTCTGCTCTTTTCCAGGGTCTACAACAGCACAAAACTGACAAGTTAGGATCCAGAGACAGGCATCGAAACTACCACATAGGTTTCCTTCAATCTTTTTTTTTATAATTTATTCATTAATTACATTGTATTATGTGACACAGTTTCATAGGTACTGGGAATTTGGGGTTTCCTTCAATCTTAACCAAATACCGTTCATTTCCCCAAAAACAGTCCCTGTCATGCAGCATCCTCCAATGGTGAAAAAGGCCAGCTTGAACCTGCCCCGGGTTTTATTACTCCAGTCAGTAAAATAAACTAACCTGTATCCAATACAAGATACTGTGGATCCACATTTCAGTAAGGAGACAGAGGGTTCACGCAAGTTAACCCAATGCTGGCCAAATCCCGGTGCGAGTACCCCACACTGCCCACTCTAAAAAAGCCAGCCTAGCTCCCCACCACATCCCACTCCCAGTGTTCTTGTTGGCGCTTCCTCCACTGTCCTCCATGATGTGCCAGCACACCTCCACTGTCCTCCTTGGTATCGCAGCACACTCCCAGTCCTCCCTCTGCCACTCTCTTGCTGTCTCTCCGTCTGGGCCCAGGAACCCCTTCTGCTCCGGCTATAGTTCCTCAGGTCCCCAACAAGGAGAGAGACCCATGATCCCACTCCTACTAGTTTATTTTTAAAACATTTATTTGAAAGACTAAATGAAAGAGGAACAGCAAAGAAGAGATATAGTGATCCTATGTCTGATGAATCACTCCCTAAATGTCTGCAGCGGCAGAGGTAGGACAGGTAGAAGCCAGAAAACTGGAACCCAATTCAGGTTTACAGGTGGGTGACAGGGGTTCAAGTATTTGGGCCATTTCCCACTGTATTCCCAAGTGCAATAGCATGGGCTAGATTAGAAATGGAGCAGTGAAGGTTTTAACCAACCCTCAAACAAGATGCCAGTATTGCAGGGGATGGTTTAGCCTACTTTGCCCACAAAATTTTCTATTCTAGTATACAGAATGAGAGACATTAACTTTCATCTTTCTGTCTTGAGCTCCTTTTTGATGAGATATCCTTGTATGACTTCAATTATTGGACTGTGAGATTTTCTTTAGGATACAGTTGTTGAGTTTGCAATGCCATAGGAAAGTTTTGCACTGGCTTTTTGTAATACTTTCAAAATCTGGTCCAGTTGCTTTATATCAGACAGAATATATGATATTTGTCCTTTTGGGATTGTTTTATTGCATTGAGCATAAAGGTCTCTACTGTTAAAAATGATAGTATTTCATACTTTTTAATGGCTAAGTAGTATTTCATACAGAAGGTGTACCACAGTTTTTATCCACTCTTCTTTAGACAAACATCACTGAGAAGTGAAGACACTGCAGTAGGCACTTCTGCTCTTGAACAAAAGATGGACTTCCAATTAAACTATAAAGTATATCTTGACAATAGGGTGGTGAACTTTGCAGCATTATCAATACCTAAAATGTCAGGATACACTTAAATAGCAGAATGACGTGCTTCTGACTGATTCTAAAGGACTATATTATTGCAATAATATAGGGAAATCAGTGGGGGAAGGGGAAATGAGGAGTTTGGAAGGGAAAT
This sequence comes from Ochotona princeps, assembly GCF_030435755.1. Lineage (NCBI taxonomy): Eukaryota > Metazoa > Chordata > Mammalia > Lagomorpha > Ochotonidae > Ochotona > Ochotona princeps. The sequence goes on along the minus strand of NC_080834.1, from coordinate 94,810,378 downwards.
CTGTGAGTCTATGAAAATGATTCAAAAAAAAAAAAGAAAGAAAGAAGAAAAATGAACCAATTGCAGAAAAGTTTCTATGTTAACTTTTCAAGCTAGAATTTATTTCTATATGGCAAGGATCAGAGAGATGAATATTGGACTTCATCCAGAAAATAGTCCAGCTTTGATTTTCTAGTTCTTCACACTGACCCCTAACTTGAATGCTTCCCCCTCAGTACATACATTTACTGTTCTAGGCAGACATCAGTCTCTCAGATCAGCTCAACAGGTGGGAATTCTATCCATGTCACCATTTCTTAAGGGGTATTCTATGCTAAATTCCTGCCTGTCTGACATAGGACCAAGGTCTCAATCCAAATTTACGTAAGAGTTAAGCCTAGTGTCCCAACTGAGCCATGAAACATGAACTCCTGCTCATTTGCAGAAATTTAACTTCCCTCTTCATTTCTGGCACTTGGATATTTATCCTTTTTGGTTTTCAACTCAACTATGTATTTTAGTTCTCGTTGTTGAAAGTTCATAGAAAAGTCAATTAAGAAATAAGTTTCTCCGAAAAAAATTTTAAATACATTGACAATTTTTTCTCATAATTTATATTTCCAGTGAACTATTGAGAAATTCTTTGTATAAATGGGTCTCATGGTTTTTTATTTTGATTAAAACATCTTCAGTTTTTTCTTTCCACAAACTTTTTAAGCTCATTCATACTCTTTCCAGAAGAGTCATCTATCTCAAGTTGGACGCAGTGTCCTTCTGTAATAATTCAGATCACAATGGCCCCCTCATTTCTTATTTTACTATGAGGAAACGTCATCTCTCTAGCAAGAAAATAAGTTATTTTACCTTTTTTTTTATATTTCTGATATAACAATTAAAACCCAATCAGATTCTTTCTCTTAACTAGTTTTCTGGAAATGCAAACATGGAATAGAACTACTTTTGACATTGGAAATCTGAATAGGAAAATATTAAATTATTTTAAAATAAATTTTAGTAAAGTTAAATTGATGATTTTCAAAAGTAAAAGAGCAAGGATTCATTTTCTACTCTGATGCAAACAGCTCTTTAGTAAAAGTTTCTGGTACTCAAAATTTTGAAAAAATAACATTTATTTATTCTTTATTATCTTATTGTCAATGTAAGTATGTTTATCTCCTAAGCATTTGTTATGGAAACCAAGTCCTTGCAGTTTTAATGTTATTCCATAATGCACCATTTGGTCAAGGCAATAGTCAAAAGAAATATTTGTGTTGAAACAAAATCTATTCTATGAGTATGTGATAAATATGTGTACGTATGACTATTTGATAAATTTAATAAGCATAGATGAAAACCTATGTTTTGGGATAACCTAGAAAAATCTCAAAATGTCTCTGCAAGGGCAAGAAAGTTATACCTTCATTTCAATTTAACTGTAAACTTGATATTTTGGTTTTATTTCATTTCTTCACAAAAAGTTTTTTTTTTCTTATTAATTACTGCACTGACTCACAGGTCATACAGTAGCATGGTTTTCTTCAATAATCTTTTTGATTTTCTTTTTCATTTCTTCAAAGATACATTGATCATTCAGTAGCACATTAACTTCATGTTCTAGTAAATTTTCTATTTTTCTTCTCTTCTTGATTTTGTTTTATGGCTTTTCATTTAAGGGGATGTATAATAACTGTGTGATAGAGAAGGACTCCAAATGAAACTGTTAAACAATTCTGACAATTGGATGTTGGACTATCTATCACTGTCCATACCTACAATGTCAGGAAACATTTAAATAGCAGAATATAATGGGCCTGTGACTGTTTTTGAAAGACTATACTAGTATAATAATTTAGGGGAAATCAGTGGAGGGAGAGGAGACCTGGAGGGGAAATGGGAAATCCCTGAGCCTATAGAACTGTATCATAAAACAATAAATAAATAAATATATAAATAAATAAATAACTCTAAAAAATGAAGTTCACTAAACAAGTTTATGTATTCTGCACCAAGAGGAAGAAATACAAAGATATAATGAGCGTTTTTTAAAAAATGTTAAATCCTTCTGAAAATGAACAAAGCATTGAAATCTGTAAATGCTCAGGTCTCAGAACTACATAAAAATTTCACCTTCACACACATTCATCCACACCTACCTTCATATACACAAGACAATAATGATGGCTTTTTCTTGAACTTCACATATGTACAGATGCTGCCTTATTTACCCAGTTTTCATCATCAATTTCTACACACAACCATTTGGCCCTACTATCTGCTGAGCAGAAATGCGTAGAAAGGACACCGCACTAGAAGTTAAAAGGCTTAAAATACTGTCTCAGCTTTGCTGCTTCAGCAATTCACTCCGTTCCTCAGCAGGAATCATTTTTCTCATGTGTGGTTAAAGCAGTTGGATAGATAGTGCCACAAACCTCAAAAAACATTAAATCACTTTCAACTTTCAGCAATAATAATTAATATCTATTAATAATTCAGTAATGAGTAAATTTAGTTCTAGGTTCCCAAATCCCCTTTCTTGTATCAAGAATTAAGCTTAATTATGCCATAGATAAATGTATAGGCAAAGCATATTTCATTTGTTTAATGGACTGGCATCTTCTTGGAATTCAGAGTTCTGAAACTTCATAGTGGCAGTGAGATAATTTACGGTTCACAGCAGCATCCCCTCACTATCGGGCAAAATCAGGCCTGAGAATTTAATCAACTTTCACTTGCCTAAGTGAAAACACATCAAACCATATTCTAGAATATTGTAAACAAAATACAGATGGTGGCTACCAGACGACAAATTCACAAGAGAAAAAAAAAAGATATAAACTATAAAAGATCACAAAAAGTATTCATGATGGTTAAGACCATCCAGGCCTGCTGAGGTCTTGGCCACACCTTCAGGTGGGTAGCACCAGCACTGTCCACCCATTTTCTAATTAATTAAGAGACCATCAATGGGGAACACCTTACCTGTAGGTCCCCGCCCAACAAGGAGGGGTCAAGGAAGGCTTAAAATCCCAAGACCCTTCCTCAAACCTTTGGTGTCTCTCTCTCCCTCCTCTTTCAAGAAGCACCCCACCTCCTGGCTCTCTCTCCAGAGGTGCTTCCCCTTCCCTCCCTTCCCTGCTCACCTGGTCCCTTCGCAAATAAACTTTTCTGTCTGCAACAGATTCCCGGCTTTTTATTTCTATACTAAGCTGAGGAAAGAACCCACCGGGCATTTCTGGTAACAACAGTATTTTAAAAAATGGTCTAGATATTCCAATTTGATGGGAACATCGATTTCCAAGAAAGCGGTAGCGCAGTGTATCACAGACTTTTTAGCATCTCCTTGTTGAAGGCAATTTACCCATTCCACCAATTACCCTATTTCCCTGCCCCACATTCTAGGCGAAAAAAATGCTGCATTAGATTCCTAGGGCAGTACTACCTAATAGTCATAAAATACAAGTTGCAAGTTACATAGAGGATTTTTAATTTTTTTAGTAGTCACATTTAGAAAAAGAAAATAGGCTAAATTGCTTTCATAATGCTTTCTTTAACAAAAAATTCCAAAGATTCATCAAAATAAAAAGTACTGAGCTCTTTCACATTAATTTTGTTAATGTTAAGCACTCAGATTATTTGTATATTTTATAAACACAAGAACTAGTGACATTCAAGTACTCAGGAGTTACTTATAGCTAGTGGTTATCATAATGAATAATACAACCCTAGATGTTTCTGCATCCTAACAAACGTATTTCTCCTAGTTATACCTAATAACCAGCAATACAGAACAATAATCTAAATATTAAGAATAACACAGTATAGGTAACTCAAGACTATCTATGTTTAAAAAAAGTATCAACAAAAAGTAGAATACAAAATTTACATCATATGCCTACTGCCTGTCTGCCCTCACGTATTCCATTCTTTCATCAATCTTTCCTTTCACCAATACCCTAGTCTTGGTGCTATGGCAAATAATATATCCATAATTACAGCAGTTATGTTCAATGCCCACAGAGGTTGATTGGCTCAAAACAGATGATTTTAATCAGTAGTTGCACAGTTAATCACTTACATAGATGAGTACTCCTCTATGGAAGATGGATATTACATTTCCTAGAAGGAAAAAAATTACTTGTCTCGCGGCCATAATACAGACAATGAGCACTAAGGAAAGCAAGGAAGAATGAGCTTGAGGGATAGGGTAGGTAGGGAAATGTGAGAAAGAGAAAAATACTAACATTGCATGCAAGAGCAGAACTCACAGATTCGAGAGCAAAAGAGATTTTGGTTAGTTCAAATAACTGAAAGTTAGCTAGAGTTTACAGACTAAGCATATGGAGGAAGACAGCAAGGTGATTCCTGATTGTTACAAATATTAAAAACCATAGGAGAAGAAGCAAAGTCTTCTGCAAAGCTCGGGGTGGGACAGCAGACAACACACAGAACACATAGAAAAGGCAAGCAAGGCAACATTTTTGTCATAATTCTTCTAACACTGACACAATGGTCAATTTGGATCCACTCATGTTCCAAACTTTGCCAAGTGGTGTAGAATTTCAAATACATGTAGTTTTTTAAAAAAACTAAATAGCACCACATAAACTTATCCTTCAATAACTCACTTGTCCCTATTGCCTATACCAACACTGAAGCACACTACCAAAAAGAAAAGCGCTCATCAAGTGAATAAAACAGCTACTTTACCCAAACACTAGCATTTGTTTTTCTTCCATTGCTGTTACTAACCTAGACCCAGTAATCAAATTTAGTTTAGTTGGATTCTAAATAAGTTACAGTTATGCAGCATTTATCATCTACAATTATATGATTTGTGATAGTCATGTTCTTTCAATAGTAAACATATTGTCCTTAATTTTGGAAGACAGAAATCATCCTACTTTTGACTTTTGTGAGAAATAATGCAGTCACTGAAAAGTTTTAGGTCTAAGGATAATATAATCTGATCTAGGTTTTTAAAAACTCAGCAGGGACTGTATAGAGAGGCTAGAAGGATGAACAAAGTGGCAAATGGAGACTCAATGGAGACTCAATGCCACATGGAGAAGGACATGTATAGTGGAAGGCAAGCAGAGAGTCCAAGAAAAAAACCCTCTGAGAAAGTAAAAAAGTGATCACTTTCTATATTGAATTGCTTGACATTAAAGTTCATTGAGGCTCAGAAAGGCTATGCAATTGTTACCTAGCCCAATTAGTAGACTATGGTGAGTTTCCAAAACACAATAAACAAATGAAGAAGCAATAACACACTCCAAGCTAGTGGTATTGTATAGACATGAAAACAGCCTTCTCTTTTCATCTCACTATCTAACTCCACAGTGTCAGGCTGATTTAATTATGCATTGCTGCGTGACTCCTTCTTGATTTTAAATATTCCTCTTGATAGCTCATTCAGTGACACATTTATATTTTTGTTGGTAACAGTATCATGTATATATGTGTACACATATACATGTATGTCATATGTTAGCTGAAGTGTACTTTGTAAACATGTGTTATAAAAATCACCATTTTAAGTCCCATTTCATTATTTGATCATCCCTACAACAATTTCAACCATCAGCAGTTCTAACTGATGTATGACTCAGGGATACAATGCTTAGAAACTCAACTTCCAAAAACAGTATTCAAATCTCATCAAAAATTACTTCACATGTTTCCATAAATTTGCTGTAAACATAAAGTTCAATCACCCAGGTGGAATCCAGAAGAACAAAAATGAAGATAAATGTTCACTGAAAGATCTGATAAAATCATCATTATAGTGATTTATGTAAGTTTAGTTTTTTCTACTTTCCTTCTATATACATGGAGATTCATGCACAGAAATAGAGAACTGTCTAAAGAACACAAATTGAAAGTGATCCATTATGTGTGTGCAGAAATAGAACTATTTCCAGCCTACCTAACAAGAAGGCAATGGGGAGAGACAATAATCTCTTATATAAAAAACACCAGATTGTCAAAAACTAAGAGGGCAGAAAAAGAAACTAAAATTCATTAAGCACTTATAAGTTTCTGGCACAGGGCTAGAGTTTTTGTTTACTCTGAAGTTAAGTGTGCTAAACCTTGCATTGATGGTTGGCACTAACCTGCCTGGTACTCCCCCGTGACTAAAACGCATATTCTGTGAAAAACAATACAAAATAATACTAATATGAATACACAATGGGCAATTGCTGGCAGGCTCTCAGTATTCCATTATCATCCATAGTATCACTGTACTGCAAATCCAGAGATTCTAATCAGAATACATTACTGTCAGTGAATCAACATGTTCTGGCATGTTTGCGTTTAGGAACACCCTGCAGAGGAACTGGTTCATATTTTATGCTACCTAAGGAAAAGACACTTCATGGTGGGCCCTTTTGGGATTTCACACAAGAGATGTGGCAAGCCTAAGGAGCTCAGAATGCTAAGCCTCAAATGAATGAAAAGCTTATCTAACTACCTAGTTAGGTGAGCAGACATTTGAAGTCATTGTTTTTTGATTCAAAAAAGGAAAATGACTGACAAACTAATTCAGAAAGCCACATTTGCTTAGATAATATCTGGTAATTTGATGAGCAGTTTTATTTTATATAATACTTTTGCTGTTTCAATAAATCATGACAGCCATTTTTAATACATAGAATGAAAACAGAAATGCCATGACTTAATGTTGAATTGGAGCTGCTCTTAATTATTTTATATAATTAAAAATACAAAAAATGTTTTTTATGAAAATAAAGACTAAGACAATCTAACTACTAATTAAATCTCAACCTTCACAAGGAAGCAATATTTTGGAGAAAATGAGAATTTCTACTGCATTTTCATTCAAATGAGTGAAGGTAAAAAGATTGATATATACCTAATTTTTCCTACTAATTTTCTGAAGTATCTCCACGTTAGACATGTGTACTTGTTCTTTCCTTTCTTCTTGGTCTATTGGAACATAATAACATTTCACATATTTTTTCATATGTTGCAACAGTTATCATTAGATATCAGATACAGATCATACACCAAAAATCCAAACTACACAGATATGCAACTTAATAGCACATAATTTCAATGCAGTGCTCAGGGGAATAAGAGTTGCAAATAAAGAGTATAGAAGATACTCTACACCTTGTTTTTTAAAATCATAATAAATCTATATTCCAAATATGTCTCATATTTTTCTACACCATACTGAAGTATAAACATGATATTGAAGAATATTATAAGTATTAAATTTAAAATATACTTAAAATATTAATTTTTAATGAAATATACGTAAAAGAACACAAACTTCACTTCTACCTTAGGAACTACAAAGCAGTGTCAAATTTTTATTATTTTCTCCTGATATCTAAAACTATGACACCAAATTGTAATTTAGGGAGTAGGAAGGGAGAAAAATAACAAAGAAGCAAAGTAGTCAAGAAAGATAAACATCTTATGATGAAATAGAATTGAATGACTAACAAAATTTGAAAAACTAACAAGGTATATTGTACAATTTCCCCTGAAACCTGGAACATTCTGAACTGAGAATTTTCTCAGGGGCAGATAAGAAACCGCTCACATATATTTTAATGCTATTCTTCACATCCTTCTTTCTATCCTACATATTTGTTAGATTATTACTTGTTTACTTAAAAGGCAGAGCAACCAAGAAATGGAGAAAGAGAGGGAAGCAGGAAGGAGAGATGGAGGGTTGAGGCGGGGTATTCCATCCCCAAAAAGCTTCAACAGCCAGGGTTGGGGCAAACCATGCCAGGAACTAGCAGGGGCTCTAGTGTTTCACCTGTCATTTGTAATCTTTCCAGGCACATTAGCAAGAAGCTTACTCAGAAGTGGAACAGCCAGGGTTCTAATCAGCACCTGATATGGAATGTATCATAAGTAGCAGCTTAACCTGCTGCATAAAATGCTGACCCCGACCTAGATTTCTAAGCAGTCCTAGATTTTAGTAAAAATAAAATAAAAAACCCAAAAGCAGAAATTCAGGTCAAGTCTACTTTATTTCTATTCTAATTAAAAAGACATTTAAACATTTATTTGCTACATAAGTTTAATAAGCAGGCATTCTCTTATGAGGTACTAATTGTACAATTCACTTTTCAAAATACATAATTTCTGTAGGAGGTTATAAACCAGTGATGTCAGAAATAAGCCACAATTAAATTAGAATATGACCAAGGAATAAATGGTGAAATAAGTATTATATATCTAATTAAGACCATTATCTATAATATGTGAGCAGTAAAAAGAACTTCCTCTACTTAAATATGTTTTAAGGTTCTGATTTTGAATTCAAAATACTTATGCTAAACCAAGAGAGATCCTGTGGTGACCCAGGTTTATATAGAAAGAGCTGTGCTGCGGGCTGAGTCATAACCACTCTATGAGTTCAATCAGCTCATGGAACACATTCCAATTCCCACGAGTTCCTCTTCCTCATAACATGCCCAAAATGGCTACCTAGATCACAGACTATTTGAAAATATCAAAATGGAGACAACAGGGAAAAGTTCTTTTGTGCTGGGCATTTCTAAGTTGTCATTAAGTGCTGAGTCACACAACCATAGAGTTTCCCATTTCCATGTACTTGTTCATATGTTTGCCACCTACATGTAACACCTATTGAAATTCTCACCTTCCTGACCTGGCTGGAGGGGAAGGGGAAGGGAGGGGCAGCTGAAGATAAATATGCCAAGAGAGAGAGGATAAAGAGATTGGCTGGAAAATGATCTTAGGGGAATCACAGTCATTGTAAAAGTCATTTAAGGGTACTTTTGTAAGCTGTTTGGAACCTCTGTTTATTTGATAGAAATCTAGCATGATAGACAGTATGGTTTGAAAATTCTGTGTGAGAATGATGAGGGCGTCTGGCCCAATATGATGGTTCAATAGCTAAATCTTCAACTTGTAAGTTCTGAGATCCCATATGGGAGCTAGTTTGCGTCCCAGAAGCTCCATTTCCATGCCAGATTTCTGCCTATGGCCTGGGAAAGCAGTAGAGAATGGGCCAAAGCCTTTGGGTCAGAGACCCAGAGAAGCTCCTGGCTCTTGACTTTGGATTGAGACAGCATCAGCCATTGTGGGAATTCGGAAAGTGAATCAGTGCATGGAAGGAAGATCTTTCTGTTTGTACTTCTCTTTGTAAATGTGATCTTTCCAATAAAAATAAATAAATCTTGGAAGGAAGGAAGGAGAGAGGGAGGAAGAGAGGAAAAAAATGATCAGGGATTGAAAAAAAGTGAAATTGAGTAGCTAAGTAAGGAATTCCAAAACACCTCAGCTGTAACAAGTACCTAAAATGGCAGGATGGTTGGAAAAAAAAAAAACAGACAATATGAAACAAAGTTTGACAACTATGTTATGTCAATGATTGTGTCTATTTCATCTTATATTTGTTACAGTTTTCCGAAAGTTCTCAGTGCTGGATGAATAAGCAGCAAAGCACACAGACATTAAATTGATGTGGTTTGTGACTGTATATAAGGGTATGGGAATAAATAAAAATAAATGTGTTCCAACTAGACAGACCAGAAGTTTGCTGTCACAAAATAACTAAGTGTTTCAAACCAGTAGTACTATTTACGGAGAAGAGAAACTTAAGATACAAAGCAGATTGGAATCTGTAATAAGATAAAATGAAATACAAAATGAACAGAGTTGCATTTGAGTTACAGTGAAACAACTGCCTGGGACATATAGCATAGCATTGGAGAGTTATATGAAGAGCTCATATGTTAATCTGCAGGATAGAAACAGAGACGGAGTGGATGTCTGAACTAGTATGTGCATACTCTCTCAAATTGACTGGATTCCTGTCCTTGTTCTGCTGCTCATTCCAGTCTCCTACTGATGCGCATTGCTGGAGGCAGCAAGTGATGGCTCAAGTTCTTGAATCCATGCCACCAGCGGAAGACCCTGCCTCAGCCTGGCCCAACGCCAGCTACTGCAGGTATTTGGGGAGTGAAGCAGCAGATGACAGGGTTTATGTCTCTAACAAATACAGAGGTGACAGGCAAAGTTAATACAGATAGCTTTAGCCAAGGAGAATACTCAGAAGAAGAAGGAAAAAACCAGACAAAACTGGGAATACCTTTATTGCCACTGAGTAGGCAATAATGTCTTCAAAGATGCCCAGCTCTCACAAGTGCACGAACTAGCAGCAGAGAAACTGTAAGGAGTAAATAACTTGAATCAAGAGGCTCAATTGCTATGACAAAGCATCTGCTGAGTAAGTGAGTACACAAAGGACAAAGTAAGGTATTTTACCTGGGAAGTGGGTCTGAGTGATGAATAGGAACTTGCATGAGTACAGAGAGGACAAAGAGTACTACTATTTCAACATTAGCAAAATGCGATCCCCTCATTACATTAGTTCACTGACTGTAACAGTGAAATTGCGAACAATGTGCACAGAACTCTTAACGCTAAACACAGTCAGGCTTTCAAGCAAAGAGCTCACATGCTGTGAAATCTACCTGTGAACGTGCCTGAATCAATTCAGATAAGGCCTAGACCAACTAAAGACCTAATTCAGAATGCAGAAAAAACCTCTTAAAAAAATCCTAAGAGTTTGGCTAACAATAAAAATAATAAAATCCCTACTGTGAAATTATAAAGTTCTTTTCTCACAGCACATTATAAACAGCAGTTGCAAGGACAGCTAACCAAATATTACTGTAATAAAGGATAAAATGATCTCTCAAAGACGTCCCACAAACTCAACTCTAGACTGAGGGTGTTGCCCTCTAAGTTTTGCAGCTCAAATTTGAATTATTACGTGTGATTCAAAATAAAAAAATACACCCTGTACAGTGATATTAATAAACTGAATTTGTACACAGGTAGCTAATAAGGACAGTCAACATACCTCCTATATGTGCTGCAGTTTCAGATATTATAGGTTTTCAGTTTCTAAGTTTGTTAACTTTTTCCATATCACCTCTACAGCAGGGGTTGAAGCCACATTCTATCAAAGAACTAAGAATGTAGGAAAGACACAATCTGAATGTGTTAAGACTTAAAATGAAGAGACAGCATTAGGAGATGTAGCACATTGCAGTTTAAACATTTCTGTAGCATTACTACTCAGTGTGTAGTCATCAGGTTGGCAAAACTGGTGTCTCCTGGGAGAAAATCCCAGTGCCACTCCAGACTTGCTGAATCAGAATCCTCATTTTAACAAGCTCCCTTGGTGATTCATCACATTAAAGGTAAAGAAGCACTGATCTAAAGCATTATTAGGCAAAAAAGGGTTAGTGGAATTGTTGTTTTTTTTCCCCCTTTCATTTTTGTTTCTAGTTTGGGTTTGGGTTCCCCTTGAATATATGAATCAATAAGCATACAGGATGGAGCAGCTGTTGGTCCAGCAGTTTAGTACCTGTCAGGACTGACCACATCTCATAGCAGAGTGCCTGGGTTTGAGCTCCAGCCTCTTTATTCCAGCTTCTTAACAGTGCAGAACTTGAGAAGCAGTGGGCAATGACTCAAGTGGCTGTTTCCGGCCATACATGTCAGAGACCTGAATTGAGCTCTTGCTCCGGATTTGGTTCTGCCTAGTCCTGTTCATTGCAGATATTTTGGAAAATGATCACTGATGAAAGATATATCTTTCCTTTTCTTTTATCTCTCTATGTCTGCTTCTCTATGTCTTTGTTTATATGCCTCTCTGACTCTTAAATAAAAGAAGAAAAAGAATCGAGGAAACATAAACAATGCAATCGTCAGAGCTGACAGCATGCTGCAGTGATTGGAAACACTAAAATAAGGCCCACATATGAATCTCTTTATGTTCTATACCTTTATTAACTCCCAACTTCATTAAAAAAAAAAGACCTGCACCTCTTTTCTCTGTTGACTTGTACTTTGGTACTAGATCTACTATAAGTAGATAAGGCATATTTGTTAAATAATTGAAAACGTAAGTGAATGGACAGTGGCAATGTGATCAAAGTAAAAAAAGAAGTTACATGACCTTAAAAGTCTCCTATAATATTGCCACTCTTAGATTACAATGTTAATGGAACATAACTTTGCTACCATTGTGTGTCACAGAACTGAATCATAAAATTTTATCAGAGAAATTCAAACTTCCCAAAGGAACATCCCGTATAAGATGACTCTACTCATCTATGCTCAAAGAGCTCTGTTGAGTGCTTCCTGCTCTCCCTCTCCACCAGAAAGAGTAATTTGTATTTATGTGGTTTTTTTAGGCTTATGACATTAGCGATATTATTGATTCAACAGACATTTTATGTGACATCTATCAGTCAAGCCACACGTTAGGATCTTTATCTTAAAGTGAAAGAGATTAACATCCATGTTCTACCTAAAAACTCATCTCAAGAAATTATTTTACTGAAAACATATTCTAATCAAAACATAAGCCAGCCAATCCTACATTCACACTCAGCATCTAACTACACAGGGAGAAATAATACATAAGAGCCATCCAATTGTTTCTTTAATTACTTCTCATGCTAGGTCAATGCTATCACATTATAATGTGAGGTAGTCTACTGACAGTCTTTTTAGAGGCAAAAAGAACTCTTCTCATGGAATGGTTGCAACCGACTTTATGCTAGACCTAAAATCGTACAGAATGCCAAGCTAATGTTTTGGTTAAATAACATGGACAATGATTCAAAATAAAATTGAATTTTGCTATGATTATTACAATCACACTGCACAGAGAAACACATAAAGAAAAAAATCAAATACTTATAGGAACATATGAATAATATATATAAGTAAAATCACAGAAAATCTTAATTATATCCTTCTATTCTAAGTCTTCTAATAAATATACTTAAATATACCTAAACCGTGTATCCAAATACCCACCAAACCCAGAAACATTAAAACTGAGGAATGTCTTACCTCTGTTCTAGTGTACCTTACAGTATACTTACAGTATACTTGCCATGTCTCCATTTTCTAATTGACAAGTACCTTGAATATACTGGGTCTACATTAGCTTATTCAGAAATGTTTCTGATTTCTACTTATTATCACAAAGTACTTTTCCTAATTGCCATTACTCTGAGACTACACAAGTACATAAATAAATATATCTTCCCAAAATTTCAAAAAGTGGCTCAGTAGTTTTATTAAATCACTTCAGCGCTAATATTCAAAATTAGATGACAAACCTATCTTGAATGCTTATAGGAATACTGGAAACCTAAATAATAATAAAAAATTCTTAGAAATGCAATAAATTAATTAAATACAATCAAGTAGTTAAATTTGTTTAATTCTACTCTGTAATTTAAGAATAAATAATATGAAAGAAAGAACTACAAAATAAATTTGCCAAATTCTACTATGACATTTAATATGCATAGCAAGTCTTCTAGAACTTCATGTCAAACACATCATTAAGCTATTTTTCATAAGACAATGCATCTTAAAACCCTTCTAGCTAACTTCCACAAGTATTAACACCAAATATACAGGGAGAAGGATTAAACTGAGAGATCATTCAGAAACTTTATTGTCATAATCATTTGTTCTGAAAATGAGGAAACTAAGCTAAAGAGAAAGGACCCACTTCAAGATCACTCTGATCCATGGCCTAGTGTTACTGCTATGACATTACTGTGCCTTAAACTGAATCAAAAGGTATTTATCCATAGCTTCTTTAAAAATCTCTGGATTTCAAACCAAGCCAAAGGAAAAAACACAGAAGTCTGTGGCATACATAGAAGACTGACTTACTGCAGCTATCAATGGATGTAAGAGGAAAAGAAAAGAGGAAGACCCAATGAAGTAAGAGTTGACACAAAGAAGCTTTTCATTAGAGCCAATCAATATTGTATTCCCCCATCACTTACAGCTTCAAACTAGAACACAAAACTGGAGTAAACATATTCCATAAGAGTCCTTAACACTAAAATGACTTTGCTGATCTCAACTGTAACTGTAAGGACCAGGCAGGGTTATACTGTAAATCAATAGCAAAGGTGATTTCATCCAGCCAATACAGAAATGGGTACGTTTCTAAACTGACTATACCACATATTTTCCTAAGGTTTCTAGATGAAGATATAAAAATATTTTCAATTGTATCAGTTTTATTAAACCATATTATATATTTTTATTATATCAGTATGAGGGTGCTCCCTATGTTAACATACACAGAGACATTGCCTGCTCAAGAGGTGGTTTCAGAAAGAGCAAAGGTCAGAAGCTAATAGGAAAAATACACACTTAGTGAAACAGGGATTGAATTAGAAGTTGGCTGGAGAGAGAGAGAAGACATGGGGTCCCAAACACCTATCTAATCAATTAAAATCAGAAGAAAATGAACCAGATATTTTTATGATTTAATATCAAATAAAAAATAGTTTTAAACTAAAACACTAACTTCATTTCTTGCATTTGTGAACATTGTCACAGGTGTGCAGAAATTCCTTAGCCTTAGATTTCATTTAGTACTGATGCCATGTGCACAACAATCACCATTGGGATTAATTTCACTTTGATAAGATCACTTCGATCACCCACTATGAAAAACGTGTTGAAGTGACAGGGCTTCATCCTCTAGGAACTGACATGCCAGTGGCAGGGACAGGTAGGAGAATTTACAAGACAAGGCAAACGGAACTGCACATAATAAAGGCACAAAGCCTGGGACAGGCAGTGATTCATTTCTACCTGCCAGCATCTAAGAAGATTTAGGGATAAAAAAAAAAAAAGAAAGAAAGAAAAAGAAATTAAGCTGGATTTCAAAAACATGGTGGGACCACAACACAGTGAACAAATGAGGGCAACTGTCTAGGAAAGTGCAAGTTAGGTGCGAAAGTTAGCGGTGTCTCTCCTGGAGAATAAAAGAAACAACCTATTAAACAAAGGAACAGAAACAGAGGCAAAAAAATAAACATCCCGTAAGTATCAATTATGTTAGGGAGGGCTACCGCAATGGGGGAGCCTGGAGCAAGTGCCTGATTGCACAGCTTATTGACACTGATCAGTAATGATACCATTTGCTTTGGGCCAGGCTTTGAACCACATAAGCATTTTTAAAAGGATAGAATATATCTAATTTTTAAGAAATTACTAGTTTGGCCCTGGCACAGTAGTCCAGTGGCTAAAGTCCTTGCCTTGCACACTCCAAGATCCCATATGGCGCTGATTCATGTCCCAGCGGTCCCACTTCCCATCCAACTCCCTGATTGTGGTCTAGGAAGCCAGCAGAGGACAGCCCAAGGCCTTGGGACCCTGCACTCATGTGGGAGACCAAGAGGAGGTTCCTGGCTTCAGATCAGTCACTTGGGGAGTGAATCATCAGACAGAAGATTTCCCTTTCTGTCTCCTCCTCTTTGTATATCTGATTTCCCAATGAAAATAAATAAATCTTTTTTAAAAAGGAAATTACTAGTTTTCCTGAAATATTGACATTAAAAAAGAAACTAATCAAAAGAATACAGCAAAACTACAACCTCGTTGGTAATACAAATTTGTGCAATTAGCAAATCTTGCATTGTTTCCCTACAAGAAAAGGCAAAGGGTCCGGCAAGACGCCTCAATAGTTAAATCCTCATCTTGCATGCACTGGGATCCAATATAGGCACAGGTTGCTCCACTTCCCATCCAGCTCTCTGCTTCTGGCCTAGGAAAGCAGTAGAGGATGGACAAAGACTTGGAACCCTGCACCTAAGTGGGAGACGCAGAAGCAGCTCTGGGTTCCAGGAGGCTTCACATTGGTTCAGTTCTAGACATTGCAGCCACTTGGGAAGTGAACTAGCAGACAGAAAATCTTTCTATTATATCTTCTCTCTGTAAATCTGCCCTTCCAATAAAAATAAATACATCTTTAAATAAAAAAAGGATGGTTTGCATTATTTTTCATACCCCACTACCATGCACATAATACATAGAAACTCAACAAGTGTGATACAATATGACAACAGTGATTACCCATTAAGAGTCTCAGTTCCAGCCCGGCGGCGTGGCCTAGCAGCTAAAGTCCTCGCCTGGAACGCCCCGGGATCCCATATGGGCGCCAGTTCTAATCCTGGCAGCTCCACTTCCCATCCAGCTCCCTGCTTGTGGCCTGGGAAAGCAGTAGAGGACAGCCCAATGCATTGGGACCCTGCACCCATGTGGGAGACCTGGAAGAGGTTCCTGGTTCCCGGCTTCGGATCGGCGCGCACCGGCCCGTTGCGGCTCACTTGGGGAGTGAATCATGGGATGGAAGATCTTCCTCTCTGTCTCTCCTCCTCTGTGTATATCTGGCTGTAATAAAATGAATAAATCTTTAAAAAAAAAAAAGAGTCTCAGTTCCCTCTTCAATGCATTGGACACATTGATTATAACATACTTTCTCATGTAAGCCCATCATCAAATTGTCTTTCCTACTACGTAGACCTCCCAGGGCTGATGTTAGAGATACTCAGCCTCAGACTCAGGTGCAGATTATACAATGAGATGAGACAAAGATCCTAAACACAGTGCCAATGCTAGGAAAAGGTTTTCATGAGAACTTCAGACACCTGCCTGGGTTCAATCAATGAACCCCCAGCATGAAGCTGGCTGCTCCCCAATCCTCACAGTAGTGACTACAAAACAAAGGAACTTCAGACTGAATGTGGCTTAGCATGAAAAAGAAAAACACCAAGATAGCAGTGTAGCTGAAAGTGTTATAAGACCAAAGAACCTCCACCTCTTGTCTTAATCAGTCCCAATAACTACCCTGAAGAGACAGGTCCCCAGTCAAATGGTGGTTTCCATTTGCAAAATCCAATGAATGGCACTCTAACCCAAGAGGCTGCACGATAACCCAGAGCACGAATCATAGAAACACGGCCAAGAAAAAGATCTTTTACAAACACAAGGCAGAGCACAGTTCAAAGTAAGCTGCCTTCTTGGCCTTCATCTTTCTCATGACCTACCTCTAGGTGGAGAAAAGGAACACACAGGCTGCTTGTAAATCAAAGCTGCAGAATGTGGAGGCGGTCCAACCACCATCTGTCAACTCCTACCCTAAGCAAAAACTGCAGAGAAATATGGCCTAGGCTCTGTCAGGAACAGATAAGGGAGGCCAGAAGGCAACCGGGAACGCTTTCGAGTTTTCTGAGGGAAAGAAACATTCTAGTCACTCAGAGGGCTATTCCATGGTAAGCTGTAAAAGACTGTCAGGCTTCAATTAATGTGACCTCCTTTCTTAGAATTTGGAGCTTCTAGATTACTACCTTTCCCTACCCTTGATTGTGAAAATTCAGCACACACTTTCTTTGAAACAATAAGTATGGTAGAAACACAGTTTTAACAGGCTTCACAGTGAAAAAACAAAACACAACAAAACAGGATTCTTCAGAATTTGAAATTCTCTATTTTCCAGGATTATTCAATCACTCAGATCTGGATAAACACTTTTTGTTTCAGCCATGTGGGTGATTTTAAATGTCTTCTGTTTCTTTTAAAAATATATATATTTTTTCAAAGTCAGATTTTTAGAAAGAAGGAGAGACAGAAAGAGATTTTCTATCAGCTAGTTTCATCTTCACCACATGGCCACAAGAGACACTCCTGAGCTGATCCAAAGGCAGGAACCAGAAGCTTCCTCTGGATCTCCCATGTGGGAGTAGCTCTCTGGGGACTTGAGCCATCCTCCTTTGTTTTTTCAGTCCATAAACAGTGAACTGAATAAGAAGTGGAACACCTGGGGCTAGGACCAGTGCCCATGTGGGATGCAAGCACTGCAAGGCAGAGGATTAGCCTGTTGAGCTATAAGTCAGCTCTGCCTTTCCTTTCTTAAACACAATCTAACATATCAAATAAAAACAATTTACATAGTTCAGCTATGGCTATTTTTCTGAAGTTGAAATGTGATACTTTAGCTAAGGTAGGCAATTTGAATATAGGTTCCGAATGTGATACTTGTTTAAAATTTTACCCTTTTCTTAAATATTGATGAACTATAATCTGATTTGAGGACACTTTGTCATGGGCACTTTTGAATATCCAAAATTAAAAGTCAACATTTAACAATATAACTTTTAAAATCTCTAGGAAATTCCTGCTTATAGTCACTCTTTATAATAACCTACAAAATCCCACAGTTTGTTTTCATGGATCATATTAACACTTCATTTCAATCCTTCTTTTGACCTTAGCATTAGAAACCTAAAATATTGCAGCACATTGGATTTACTTCCCAATCTTTAGGGAACACAACAAACCTGATGAGGTCAAAAGAAATAAAGACAGTATATTTTAAACAAAGATATGTTTACTAGAGCATTACAGGTTATTAAACGAGGGTCAGTACTTGGGAACATCCAAAACATAACTCCAGGAAAAAAAAATGTACCCTTCCTGTGTAAGTAAGAAGCAGAGAATAGATTTGTTTCCTGTCTTCAACCATGAATAAATCTCTTGGGAGAAGGGAGCAATAGTTAAGGGGTTTCCCAGGTAAACAACTCCTTACATATCCTTAAATATAGTCTTCTTGTTTTACAAAGAAACTGAGATCCATTTCCAGCACCTGCACAGCTGAAAGAATACTAAGATTAAGAAAAACAAACCTGATTTCAAATTCAGAATCTAATTCTAACTAGACCTTAGAAACTGGGTAACATCGATTGTGCAGAGCCTAAGTATTCCTACATTAGAAGCGAAGATACTGGCTTCAGAACTCTGCTTGTTCTGATGTTGTCCAGTGAGCTGGTGCATCACCTGCTCACTGATTAACCGCAGCTGAAGAAGCACAGTGGCGCCAACAGGTTAGCAATAGAGAACCAAGGTGCCGAGCAGAGCGTAACTCTTGAATGTTCTGCACATAAGGACTCACATTCTCCGCAGAAATATGATGTGTACAACACAACACATGACACAGCTCAGTTTGGGGATGAGGTTAGACTCCTGAAAACTTCAACAAGAACCAAAAAAGGAAAGTGCTATTGATTGGATGTTCTTTGCCCTCCCCTTCAAATCCATGCTTTGAAATCACAACCCTCAATGTGATGATAATGGAAGGTAACGTAATTAGGTCCCGAGGGCTCTGCTGATTAATGCCTTTAAGAGGAAAACACCAGCACCTTTGTGCCTCCTCTGGAAAGCAGCAAGACAACCACTTACAAGCCAGGAATTTGGTTCTTATCAGAAACGGAATCTTCTTTATAGAACTGTGTGAAAAACACTGTCAAGCTATCCAGTCCATAGCAACTTGTTACAATAGGCTGAATTCACTAACATAAAGGAATCATTGCCATGAATAAAATTAGAGGTAACTGTTTGGCACAGTAGTTAAGATGCCCAGGTCTTACACTAGAATTCTTGAGTTTGGATCATGAATCAGCTCCTGAGTACAGTTTTCTGCCAGGTACATCCTGTAAGGCAGAAGGTAATAGATCAAGTAGCTGGTTCCATGCCACCAATGTGGGAGAACTGAACTGAGTTACTGACACCTAGCTTCAACCTGGCTATCACAAGCAATTGTGAGCATCAGGGGAGTGAACCAACATTTTAGAGCTCTCTCTCTCTTTTTTTTTTTTTTGTCTCTCACTCTTTGTGTTTCTTTGGCTTTGTCGTTGAAATTAACAAATAAGTAAAAAATATTTTAAAGATAAATTTATTAGATTCAGTTTTCAGGCATCCATCAGAAGTATTTCCTAAAGGCAGTAATAAGTTAACATATTTTAAATTTAGAGACCACAGAGTAGGACATGCAGGATCAAAACTGATTGGTGGTTGTAAACAACAGTTGTACATTCTATTCACCTAGGGGTTAAAAACAAAACCAATAAAGGACACCTTGGACCACTAAATTAGACATTCTGAGAATGTCATTAGCATATATTCATGTAAGACTCTCAATTGATTAAATTGTGTAGGCAGAGCAAAGGACCACTGACCCAAATGAGTTTAAGCTTTACTATTTTGTGGTTTGGTGTAAGGATCCCACTTGCCCTATTCGTAGTCTTAGACTCCCTACTGATTCCTGAAACATCATTAAGAAGAACTGTATATATCCAAATTCCAAATAAGAGTACTATATGTCATTAGAAACAAGATTGGGGATGAATAAATACTACAAATAATTTGGCAGACACTTGGCTATGCATAAGTAAATATGCTTTCTCCAAACTTACCAATCCAAATAGGCATCAGCTCTCCATGACATTTAAAACATTTTGAAACATGCATTTAAGGATACCATAAGGTCAAACATCTTTGAATGCCTGTTAGATGCCAAATGTTTTATCTCAACTTTAAATAATGGAGAGATTTTATGTTTTCTACTTCCATTAATGAACATATTTGTGTCTGCCTACCATGTATTAGAGTATTGCCCCCCCCCCAAATCATGGAAAACTAAAATAAAAAGTATTATTTTGTTGCAAAACTATCCTTTAAAATTCATACATGTGGGCCTGGCATGATAGCCAAGTAGTTCAATCCTCGCCTCGCATGTACCGGGATCCCATATGGGCTACGGTTCGTGTCCCAGCTGCTCCACTTCCCATTCAGCTCCCTGCCTGTGGTCTGGGTAAAGTAGTCACGGCTGGACCAAAGCCTTGGGACCCTGCGCCTATGTGGGAGACCTGGAGGAAGTTCCTGGCTCCTGGCTTTGGATCAGCTCAGCTCTGGCCATTGCAGCCATATGGGGAATGAATCAGAGGATGGAAGACCTTTCCCTGTCTCACCTTCTCTCTGTGAATCTATTTTTCCAATAAAAATAAATAAATCTACAAAAACTCATACCTATGGGCTCGGCGCTGTAGCCTAGTGGCTACAGTCCTCACCTTGCACATGCCAGGATCCCCTATGAGCACTGGTTTGTGTCCCAGCGGTATGGCTTCCCATCCAGCTCCCTGGCTTGTGGCCTGGGAAAGCAGTATAGGATGATTCACAGGCTTGAGACCCTGCACTCAAGTGGGACACCCAGAAGAGGCTCCTGGCTCCTAGTTCTGGATCGGCTCAGCCCTGGCCACTGCAACCACTTGAGGAGTGAATCACCAGACTGAGGTGTCTTCCTCTCTATCTCTCCTCTCTGTATATCTGACTTTACAATAGAAATAAATAAACAAATCTTAAAAAAATCATACCTGTGAAGGGACTTCTAAAAAGGCATCAAGATAAGTGTTATGATAAAATGATTCACATATTTTTAAAAAGTTATTTCAACAAAATAAAATCAGACATAAAGGATTATGAACTTTCTAAAGTTGTTCAGCATTTACTGATAGGATGGCTCTTGCAAAGTAGTAGCTCTTGATTGATGGAAGAGTTTAAGTATTTATAAGCGTTGCGTTGAGTGTTCCAGAATACACAGTTTTATAAATGGGTATTAAAGATCTTCAGCTTATGGAAAAACTACTAAATGATAAATAAATAGTACTTGGGTTCTTACCTCAGCACCTCATGGTATGGCAATTATAACATTTGACCCATATCAGCTCTGCCTCTTTCCCAGCACTCCTCTATATCAGCAAAGTTACAGCTCACTCTTGAATTGTTCAGCCCGTGATCACCCAGGCACATTCCTCTCTGAACTCACCATTTATCTCTTATCAAGTTTTGCACCTAGTCTTTTCATAGCCATACTGATCTTATTTCATGTCAACATCATTTATAGTCTAGACCAATGGATCTCAAACCTTATAGGATCAGAACATTTTTCACACTCCTAAAAATTACTGAGTGGCTCAAAAAGCTTTTCTTACTGTAGCTTAATTCCCTAGAAATTTATTGCATTTAGAAATTAATGACAGAACACATCAGATATCTGTTAACAGAAATAACAAGAAGCCCATTAAATGTTAACATAGTGTTTTAACATAAAATAACTTCATTTTCAAAACCAAAAAATTATCAAAAAGACTAGCTATAGGTATATTTACAAATATTTAAATGTCTGGTTAATAGAAGTTAGCTGGAATCTCAAATTTGCTTCTACATTCAATTTAGTCTCATATACAAATAAGGTTATAAAGGGAGGAATATTTAAAAAGATTTATTTATTTTTATTTGAAAGGCAGATTTCCAGAGATAAAGAGACACAAACAAACATACATACACACAGAGAGAGAGAGACAGAGAGAGAGAGAGAGAGAGAGCGCTTTCACTTGCTGGTTTATTTCCCAAATGGCCCTCATGGCCAGAGCTGAGCTGATTTGAAGCCAGGAGCAAGGAGCTTCTTCCGGGTCTCCCACATGAATGCAGAGACTCAAAGTGGCCCAAGCCAACCTCTACAGCTTTCATAGGCCATAAGACAAGAGCTAGATTGGCAGTGGAGCATCTGGGAACCAGTGCTCAATGCTATGCCTACCCTGCAGATAGAGGATTAACTTGTTACGCCACTGCACTGGCCCCATGAGAGGTAATTTTGTAATAATTTTCAGATAACAAAATAGAGCATCTATTCTCTGGCAAGCTATTGAACACCCATAATGGAAAGTATGAAAAGGGCAAATAAACAGTTTTATTCTAAAATATTTTTATGGACATAGTTTTAATCATGTGGACCCGTTGAAAGGCCTTAAAAGGAGCTCCCAGGATCTGCGCACTGCGCCTTGAGAACCCCTGGCCCAGATGTGCACTAGTCTTTTTGTTGGTTAGTTTTGTTTTTATTGTTGTTGGTGGTGGTAGTTTCCTTCTTGTTTCTTTGCTTGTATTCTGCCTCCCTTGCAACCCATTCTCTTCCTCAAAGCAAAGGGCTCACATAAACACACAAATCACAATACGCCAACCCTGTTGAAAACCATTTTATGGATTCTAGATTAAAATACAAAGCAATCACTGGGTTCTTGCTACCCTGCACAAGTCAGCCCTTGTCGGATTTCCGAGGCTCTCCTGTGCCTCTCCCCTCTTGTTCTCATTTCTCTTATTCTGCTTCAACTTCAGCAAAGACACCAAGCTCCATGTCACGGTAACCTTCACACAGGTCTTATTCTGCCATAAATGTCTTCCCTCATTCCTTGATAGTCTCTTCCTTTAAAGGTCAACTTGATGATTCCCCCTCAGAAAGGCATTTCCTAATGAAATGGTAGAGAACGTATCTTCATTTACTAGTCCGCAAGCTGAGGGACAAGGATCTCAAGAAGTGTGTTTGAGGCCAGCACTATCCACGTGTGGGTTACTCCAACACATGTAACCCTGCAACCCATACCACACTGCCAATTTGAGTCCAACTTCTCTGTTTTCAGTCTGGCTCCCTAATTAGGGAAAGCAGCAAAGGATGATCCAAGTGTCTGGGTCCCTCCCCCACATGAGGAAGACGTGGATGGAGCTTTAGAATTCTGGCTTTAGCACAGCCCAACCCTGATACATTTGGGTCATTTGGAGAGTTAATCAGTAAACAGAGGTGTGTGTGTTTGTGTGTTTGTCCCTCTCTGTCACCCTGCACTTTAGACAGATCAACATTTATCAACAGATGAAGACAGAGAGAGAGAGAGAGAGGTCTTAAACAAAAGGCAGGAAAAAAAGAAAAGAAACTTGCCACCTTGCTAAGTAAATTCTTATAAATAATGTACCAGAATTTTAAGTCCATTCCTACTCCAAAGTCTGTATGTTTTATCATTGTATGACACTATCACCTGCATGGTAACTTTTAGAAAGCCCTACTGGGCTCTCCTGAACTTGACATTAACCTCCTTACTGCTGAAAACATCTGAAGCAACTATTGATGTTTACAGTCAAGAAAGTGTGCCTCTCTGGACTCAAATTTCCCAGTGGCTTGCTTCAATGCCCCTGACGGCATCTCCAGATCTCCCTGAGGCTTGTGACTGCAGATAAGGATAGCCCAGCCAGGAGTCTGAGCACAACTAACAAGGTAGTGTTGGCCTGGAGATCTCCTTTAGCTTTTCCATTTCACTCCTGCCTGGGAAGTCTGACCCACACACAGAGCAAAACACGTAATCATGATCCCTGGTTCTCTGACACTTGGGCAGCTCTCTCCCAGCAATAGTTTCTCAGTTTCAAATCAGCATTATTCGGATTCACTGTTTCTTAGTTGAGCTTGATGGGAAATAAAGACAGATGAACTGGGGTGGGCATTGTGGACTTAGAGGATTAAGAGGATTGAGTTATGCTTGAGACATTTACATATCATATCAGAAAGTTGGTTCCAGTCCTGACTACCCCATTTCCAAGCCAACATCATGGTAACGCATCTGGGAAGCAGTGAGTGCTGGCTCAAGTACTTTATTCCCTGTTGCCCACAAGGAAGACTGGGATTCATTTCCTAGGTCCCAACTTTGGCCTGGCTGCTTAGTTCATTTGGGCAGTGAACTAACAAATGGAAAATTCTTCTTCCCTTCTCTCTCTTATTCTTATTTTTTATCCTTATTTTATCCTAACTTTTTACTCCTATTTTTTAATCCCCCCTTTTTCTCTGTCACTTTGCCTTTTAAACAGACAAGTAAATAAAAAGGACAGATGTTCTGTATCGTGGAAAACATAGGCCAGCTGACAACTTACTCAGATTCTGATTCCATGAATTTGAATCAGACTCCTGGCACTCTGAGGTTTAGTTTACTAATTCATAAGATTAGACAAATTATCTTCACCAATTGTTATAACGAATAAAAGGAGTGAAAGTGGTAAATAAACCTGTACATATGGTGGCATTTAAATTATTCCTAAATTTTCAATTATAATGATTAACTTATAGAAATTTTGCAAACTGCCTGAATCAGGGTCATGTAGATACACTGCGTCTTTTTCGGACTGTAGGGAAAACACTATGGTTCCATCAGTAAGCCATCAGATAAAATCAAAAACAGCATATTAAGAATGTCGTCTATGTCTAACACAGTCATCTTTGAGAGTCCCCATAAAATCTATAATAATTCCTGGAGGAATAAGCAATAGCAAATACAAATTATGCAAAAAAAACTAGATAAGAAAAAATAATCACCATCAACAAATCTCCCACATCAAATCTAAACTGAAATATACATGCACAAATAGTTTTAACCAAGAATTATGCAATACAATGTTAAGCTAGCAAGCTCAGAATTTTTTTTAAAACACATTTGATGAGGCAGAACTTTAGTATCCAAAGATCTTCCAAAAATATTCCTCTTTCTTTCTTAAATGTAGAGAATGCTTCATTTCCTGCAAATTGTTTTTCCAATTCTGTTCAAGAATATTAACTTCATTAAATCTAAAGACTTAAACCTGAATTATGGCTTGATGAGATCTCTGTGGGATAAAAGAAATCAAGAGATCACAACTACTTTAAAATTGTCTTACAATGGAAACGTAATTTGTTGATGAGAATGTAGACTTATAGAGAAAAAGAGGATTAAAAAATACAAAATATCAGCTTAAGCACTGGGGTGGGTTGTTAAAAAGAAAAGTATGTGTGTATGTGTGTGTGTTTCTAACAAACATCAAGGGTAATATTCTGACATGAGTCATACTTTTGAAAGAGAAAATACGATAAAAATATTTGCTAAAAGAAGTAAAATGTCACCTGTAATAAAAAAATCCATCTTGATATATATATTGCCCAGAATCATTTCTGTTTATAACAATGGGTCTTATATTCCATATTTAACATGGTTAAGCACTCTATCAGTTTGGCTGTAATCTTACTTTTTGAAGGTTCTCTTCTGTGATGGTTTCCTCCATTCAAGGATATATTCGATAGTAAAATGCTGAATGAGTATACTAATATATACAATACACTCATCAAAGCAAGAGGAAAATTTCAGAAAGAAGGATTCAGAGAAATATAATAAATGAAACTCAAAAAATTTGTTAAAATTAAAGTCAAATCTTGACTTTATTTTTTTTCACTTACTATTATTACCCTTCCTCATGATTTTGGATGGAACAGCATATAAAACCAAATGTTTAAGTCATACAAACACAAAATTGATGATTTTCTTTTGATTTCTAGTTTAACACAATGAACTAAAGTACATAGAAAAAGAAGAAAACATCAAAATCACTGAAAATGCTGCTTAGCATGTGTAACTATTCTGAATGTTTCCTTTTCTCATTTGAAAATCAGTGATACTATAAAACCTGTAAGGTTCATGACTACTTTGACATGATCACATTCTGTTAAACATCTTTCTCTTCATGATCATCAATTCTACCCATCACTAACATAACTTTTAAGCCAAAACAACAGTCCTTTGGGACTTAATCACTTTTGAAGGAGTTTCCAAAACAAAGCGAGTGACGGAAAGGAATACGCCACGTGATTCAGGTGAATATACTAACAGCCTACATAGAGCAAATTAAGTACATCAATATTCAATTAAATGTTCTGGCCTGGCTCACACAGATATTTCACACATAAAAATGACATGAATAATGACCTCACGAGTGTATTGTTATGTACTAGGAAGTGTACCTCAGCCAAAAACCCATTTTAAGGTCTCTAGGATTTCATTTCCAAAGGACCACAGGCCATGCAGCGCCTAAAGGCTAACTATCTCTGTCCTTTCTACTGGTCTTCATTACTACAATTACTTAAATTCTAGGGTGGCTGTTTTAGAATAACTAGGGCTTACCTTTGCTTGTGACACCCCCTGTAATTCACCTTCTCCATTTAACACTATTACTGTCTCGATCATAAAATAATGATGGTGAAGATAATAGTAATATCACTCCAAAATGGTAAATACTTGGACACCCCCAAAATTATTCTCATGCTTTGACAGAGAACAGCCAGTTTTTCTTCACAATAGTATTTTCTATGCTGTGTTGCCAAGAGCACAGATCAAAGAAAAAACAGAATCTAGTTCTAGTCTCCGTTCTGCCACAATCTTGCGGTGTATGTTTTCATAAACCACAGTGTTGGTGAGGCGCTCTATTATCATCTTTAATTGTAAGGATTTTGCAGCACAACCCTAGGGTGTACCAGCAATTTATACCCTATATATGGCATTCATGAAGCATATAACATGCACTCCAGTCCCTAGAACTACATGGTATAAGGTCCTGCCTTTCCAATTTCCATGGCTTCATTTTGTGTTAGCATAATTCCAAAACAGAAGTGCTTTGCCATGATCATTTTAGGATGTTCACTGTGTCTGCAAAGTTTCAGCTTAATACATACCAAAACTTGGTGAACAAAGAAAAGAAATCAAGAGATGATGTGTCAGCCCTGAAATACAATCCTAGCAATTCCCATCAAGCAATCGACTCAGCCTTGCTGCCTCAGCTTCATTCTCCTAGAAAGCTTGGTCAAGGGAACTTGTGTCTCCATAGCAGACATCCAGAACAGGATCTTTTTCAGGGCAACTGACTTCATTTCACCATTCTGCTTTAGTGACTCAGGATTCAATTCATAATGACATGACTTAGAAAGACTAGTGGCTTCAGGAATAACTCAGATATTAAGTGAACATCAAAGTACATATAAAACAGATTATCTTAAATAATTTTTTTTCTTCTTTTTGGTGTTTAGCAACTTCCTACCAATCCAGCTGAAGAATCCTCTCTGGAATTGAGATGTAGAAGGTGCTATCTCTCTATAAATAGGTTCATCCCATGCTATGTGAATCATGGTTCCCGACTGCAAAGCAAGATTATCTGGCTTTGTTAGTAACGATAATAGCCGGCTACCACCTTTCCAGAAAGCTTTTCCATACCCCACACTCCCATTCTTCTGAGCTCAGCTTTGGAACGAGCTGAAGTCGGTGCTGTACGAACACAGGCATGGTGTCCCTGCACTGGGAATGTCTTAACAGGTCCTACGGCAGCTCTGCCAAATTGTTACTGTGACACCTCAGCTAAATGAAGTCACCAGCCAGGAGTCTCCCAGCCAAGATGAGCACTAAATAGATGAAAAAGAGAAGCAGATTAAATGAACACTTAAGGAAACAAGAGACTCAGAAATTCCCTCAATTTCTCAATTTTCTAGTGAGATACAAAGCTAAGTGCCAGAACAATCAGTGAATGAAATTTCTTCTTTCCCAAGCAAAAATAAGCCCTCAAACTTCTTATTGCCAAATCAACTTCATCAAAAATCCAATGAATTTACCTTATCCATTTCCAAACATAATCTACCAATCATACCAATTACCTTGTCTCTAACTGAGTAAGTTGAATGGGTTCAACTAATAAACATAAAATTATCCCAACTAGAGAACAGAATCTATTTCAGAGACTGGGGTGAAGAATCCCCTTGAGTTAAGAACCTTGAAGTTCCTTGTGGACCACACACAAGCCCAGAGAAGAAGCCCCCGAACTGATGCGTGAATAAGAAAAAAGGGAGCTCACTTCCCCCTCATATGAATGACTGTGCAGACATAAATCTTTCTTACTTTACATGAAAAAAGGTTTATATGAGACTTTACTAGCATTTCCTACTGGGATCATGATTATTTTTGCTTACCCCTAAAATTTACTACTTCATCATCATTGCAGAATTACAAAACAACCCCACTGCAGGCTGAAAAATCCTGCAAAATACCAATAAAACAATACAGTATCTTCACAAGCCTTACTCCCAAAATTTTAAGCTAATTTTGAGTCCCTCCGGTCCGGACATCCTGTGTGTCTTTCTTACCACCCCTCCAATGAATCTAGTCCCAGCACCTCATTCCAGGAACCCAGGACACTCATCCCAGTAAACAAAACCAGAAGCCTAACTCAAATGCATCAGAGGATCACAGAACAAACTCCCCTTCTAGACAGTATTTCCTGCCAGGTGTCTCAAGTAAGTGGAGAGAATCAGCAGATTGCAAATGACCCTGCAGCCACTCCCAGGGAATCAATAGTCAGAAGAAGCCCAGATTTTGGCTATTCTGCCTTCTTTCTCTCAGGCTGGGAATCATCACAGTGAAATCCAAGGTATCCAATTACTCTTTGCAGATTTGAGCAAATCATTGAGTTGAGGGCCACCGAAGAAAATCAACTTGGAAATGGTCAGACCAAAAGCATCACTGTGAAATCTTACAGTTTCCCTTTCAATGCCCAGGTCAAGCTTCAAATGCCATCTTGTTCCCCAAGTGTCCCTAAAGTAGAAGTGAATGCACAGAAGATGGTAATAGGACAGAAAAGTTGGTGAGCAGAGGCTTCAAAGCCACAGCAGTAGCAAGAAGAAAATGGAAAGAAGAGGAACTACAGGAAAGGAAGTGAAAGGGCAGTGTGGGAAAAAGAAGAGGTGAGAAATTAAGTGGGATGCTTGAAAGATGCAACACCATGTGTGGCTGAACGAAGAGTTAGAAAAACAACTTTAAGTTTATCCAGTGTCTGCTAAGTGCCGATCCTCTAATGCTATGGCCCTTTGGTCCTCAGGACACGCAAGTACTTTATGGATAAATGGATGGTTGCATGAATGGATTGATGGTTGAGAAAGAATGGAAGGAGGGACAGAGAAAGGGAGAGCTACTAAATACATAATGAGATGGTCACTGCCCTCAAGGACTCCACAGGCTATTCCGGACTAGGTGGCTCCATACCCTCGCCCTCATCACTCCACAGACGAATCAAAGCCAAAGGGGCTTTCCTGAATTTGGAACCAGAAAACTATGAATTGGCGGAGCGTACTTGAAATGCAAGATGTCCAGAAATAAGAGCAGAAGGGTCAGAATGAAAGAGGGATCCCACTTCCCTGCCAGAGATAACCTCAGGCGCTTTGAACAAGACGCAAACACTGTCTGTCTCCGGGGAGCCCACTGTCCGCTTTTCTACTGACCTGGTCTCCGCCTCACTGGCCTCTTGCGGCCGCTGCAGAAGCGCACTTTGCTGAACACCCCGAGGACATGCCTCTCGCATAAGGAGCGCCCGTCTTTGCTGGGGCTGGAGCGGCGTTTGGAGGCCGACACCCGGTCGCTGTTGGACTCCCTCGCCTGCCGCTTCTGCCGAATCAAGGAGCTCGCTATCGCAGCAGCCATAGCTGCTCAGAGCGGGCCGCCCCAGGCCCAGAGTCCACTGCTCTCTCGGGATCCCACTCCGCCGGGGCGAGGGCAGGACCTCGGCGGCTGGGAGAGGCAGGGCAGACGAGGGGAGGCAGTGCTAATATTTGAGGAGGCTGCAGTGCTGAAAACCCAGTGCCCACAAGGGTAGACAGAGTCTGGGCAGTGGCGACAGAATGTGTGACAATCCAGATGTAAACTTCCCCGACCGCTGGCGGCGGGCACGGGGCGGTCCCAGGCCTTGTGAAGTAGACGTTGGCACCTCAAACTTGCACCCCGCGGCGATCCGCGTCCAGGGGGCAGTGGGGAGTTTGCTCACACTGCCTTCGGGGTACCAAGTGGAGGGGAAGAAGGTCCAAAACAACAAGCACTTGTCCCTGTGGGAGAGGCGCCAGCGTTGTAAGGTGTCCGAAGTAGATTTACACAGACATAGAAAAACCCTTTTACAAAGCAGAGTGTGGACCGAGGCGGGCCGCGTGTCCCCGGTGGGAAACACTAAAAAGTGAAGCAAACGTTCCTTTAGAAAACAACCCACCAACCGCAGGCGAGGAGGAGAGGAAGGCAGCAATTTAACTCCCTGCGGCCCGCAGGTCTGGTGACTAGGAGGTCCGTCCCGGCAGGCTGAGGCCATCTAAGGGATGCATCGTGCCGGCTGCTGTGCTCCGGAGCTGGCCGCCCCAGCTCTGGAATCCCGAGAGGCGCCCAGTGGGAGCAGCCAGTGGGTCTTGGAAGGCGCGCTGGGCGCAGGCAGCTGTGTCCAGCGGTGGAGCGTACGCCTCGCCGCCAGTCGCACTGCAAAGAGAGCCGGCGGCGAGGGGGAGGAAACAGGGGGAGGGAGGAGATCCTCGAGGGCCAAGCAACCCCAGGGGAGAAACGCGCGACAGGCTATCCGCGGGGTCCCAGGAGCGGGAGCTCTTTCGCTTTCCGCTGGCTTTTCCGGCACGAGATGGGCACAGTTGGTGATTATTTAGGGAATCCTAAATCTGGAATGACTCAGTCGTTTAAATAAGCCCCCTCCAAGGCAGCGAAGCCGAAGGTGTCCTATCCAGCTCGGCGCCCACACGCCTTTAACTGGAGCTCCCCGCCATGGTCCGCCCGGGGCGCCGCACCGAGCAGGTCTCCGCACAGGCTCAGAGGGAGCAAGGCAGGGAGCGAGCCAGGGAGTGAAGGGAGGTGGAGGGCACAAAGAGGGGCGCCCTGACGGGCTCCGGATCAGGTCATCGCCCCACCGCCCCAGTCCCCAGCCTCATGCGCCCTGGCAGTTGGCAGTTCACAGGCAAGAGATCAGATAGGGATTACTCGCCCAACGCGATGCCGATCACACCGTCCCGCGCGGCCCATCCCGACAGAGGAAGGAAGTGACCCGCGCGACGCGAACACCCGCGCTGCTGCTGGGGTGGGGTGGGGGCTGGCTGAGGGCGACGTCGGCTCCCCGCGGCTGCGGCTCGGGTCTGGAGCTGCCCACCATGGTCAGGTGCGAGGGGGCGCAGGCTGCGGCCCTAGGCCGCCCTGGGCGACAGCCGGAGGCTGCAGAGCGCGCTACCCGAGCCCTTGGGTGGGTACGCCGACTCTGGGGCCCGGACCGAGAAGGCAGGTGCAGACGGCGGCCAACTCGCCCAACTTGCGGTAAGGGTGGCCGCTCTGAGTCGCCGGTTTGCAGGGCTCCCCTCGCTGCTGCCTCCCCAGGTCCGGGAGGGGGCGCTCAGGGCGGAGTCCCATTCAAGGGTTGGGGCTCCGAGTGCGCCAAATCGCACCCACTCCGCCGCCGCCCCACTGGCTGGTTCCACTGGAGCGCTAGCTAGCTCCGCAGGAAACTCCAGGCAGGAGCCACCAGACACCAAGAAGGCGGGTGGTACCAGAAGCCGGCGGCAGTTAGTTCCTCCGGCACAGCTCTGCCTCCCGTAGGAAAGCGAGAGAGCGTCCAGGTGGGCTGAGCTGCTGGGAAACAGCAGCGCGCTCAGATCGGCGCCCCCTTCCCTGCCACCTCTGCTCTCAGACTTCTCCGCCTTCCCTCCCGCCACCCTTCTCCTTCCCCCCACCGCCCCGCCATCCCATCTTCTGTCTTTCCCCTTTTCTCCTCTCTACGCAATCCTACGTGATTGAGGTTTGGATGAGAAATTCTCAGAGGCAGAGAGAGAGAACTGCAGCTTGGGTCTATTATGTAGGATCTCTCCCCCCAGAGAGAAACACCTAAGGTCTGGTTCCAGGCTCCTGGGAAAGGTTAGAGATCACCAATTAGCTGGAGCTCAAATTCCATGTTTAGGGAGGAAGGAAATGTTCACTGGGTCAAGTGACAATGTCCTCCAGGGCCCTCTTATTGGGCCCTAAGTTCCGTTCATTTTATAACAGGGAATTTCCTGGGCTTAGAGCACAGATTTCTACTCAGTCCCTAAAAAGAAGGATCAGTGAGTGACCCGCAGTGGAGTAAATGGGGCAGGGGAAGCGGAAGGAGTGACAGGAGCAAGGACAGTCAGCAGCTGACTCTGGAGTGTAACCTGGTCTCCACAGTGCTAGTGATGGAAGCTGAGTTCAGAAATTTAAGGTTCATCCACGCTGAAACACCGCAAGAGAGAAATGCACATCGCAGAAGGAGCAGTCACCTTTCACTCCTGGAAAGGTCCGAGAACAGCCACTAGTTAGATTTACAAGTTCTCTTCTGCTAGTCTCATAGTACCCCTTACTACTTCCCTTCACAGGCACTTCTCTAAGCATTAAAGGTAATGCCAAAGCGTTCCCTGGATGATTTTCAAGTACAGACAAGTGTATGTTGGAAAACCTACTGGTGGGCAAGAAAAACACAGGACTGTGGAAACCGAGGTGCTAGCGTTGGGTGGGGATCAGGAACTGCAGATGCGGCTGTAAACCCTGAGGACCCCTAGGATTCACTTGAAAATGAGAAGGATCAAGGTTAGCAAGGCTATGGGAAGCTAGCACTGAGTCCAAGACCCTACCTTCTCTTGGACCCTCCAGGCTGTCAACAGGCAATACAGGCTAGCAGACAGAAGCACATCGGGAAGCAGGATTAACCAGGCAAGACACCCTGAGCAAGTGGGGGAATCCCACTGACAGTGGGGCGCACACGCTCCCTGAAGTAATGTGGTGTGACTGAATGAGGACAGTGGACGGACCCTTGGAAGTCCAACACGCAGAACAAGACAAGTGAGAACACACACCTGCTCTCCAACAGTGAAGATGAATGCATTTTCAAAACCCATTGAATGGAATCAGGGAATTGCTGAAAATCAACTGGTGACACTGTCCTTTAGGGAAATGTTCACATTATTCAAATAAATAGAATTTCTGTTCTTTGGCTACAAAAAGACGTGTCTCATTCTTGAGCAAGATAGGCACAGATGGTGCTGGCCAGCTTCAGGAGCTCCCTGCCTTTGGCAAGTCAATGCCCAAACAGAAAAAAAGGGTCAGCTAAGAGAAGTATCCAGAGGAATAGGCAAGATAAGAATATACAACAAGGCCTTGAGGAAATCATGGCTAAACTGGGAGTCTCTTTTTTATCCTCAAAATAAAGATGATCATTTCCATCTACCTCATAGCACTGAGTATGAATGTACAAGCGTTTGAAAAACTGGAAAATGCCAAATGTGTAAAAGAGATGAAGTCAGTGTTTATTATTTTTAAAAAATGCATGAGCGTCACCTGATGCTTATGAAAAGAGTAGATTCCTAAAGCGCTCTCAAAATGTAAAGCAGAAATCTCTATGGTTACAGCCCCAGAATCTAAATTCTTAATAAGATCTCCAGGTGTCACCATTGGAAACTTTAATATGCATTTTAAATATGCTTACACATTTATGAATATATATACATGCATATGGAGATTTATATATGTAAATATACATTTATGCATTGTAGATAAAACAAGAAGACAGATGTAAACTCAAGACTCAAAAATTTGGCACATTTCCCAAAAATTGCAGTCCTGTGCCCACAAAAGGCCTGGAAAGGAGATGTGTGATTTCTAATCTTTCAGTTACTGATTTTTTTTTTCCTATAGGCTTAGAAGAAAATTGAGATGGTGTGATACAGAAGGTGGCCAATATAAAATCACAGGAAAAAAGGAGGTAATTAGGGAAGAGATGAGAAA
The DNA here is from genome assembly GCF_030435755.1 of Ochotona princeps. Taxonomy (NCBI): domain Eukaryota; kingdom Metazoa; phylum Chordata; class Mammalia; order Lagomorpha; family Ochotonidae; genus Ochotona; species Ochotona princeps. The sequence continues at coordinate 94,776,458 of NC_080834.1, read as the reverse complement.
GCAACTAATAATCGCTGTATGAAGTTGCCTTGACATAACAACATCATTAACCATGAACAATCAATGCCAGCATTCTGAGAGCAATAATCTTTTTTCTTTAGATCTCTATTAAGTGAACATGGTGTTTTGGATTTGATCAGACAACAAAGACTATTTTTCTTTCTTACACTTCTAAACTGTGTGGCCCTCTAAATCTTCATTAGCCTTATTCACTGCATTTCCTCAGTGAGAAGAAAATGTAAGTTAAAAAAAAGGACAAATTTGAGAAATTATCTAGAACCTAAACACATGACTGTAGAGCTCAGAAGTGCTATATAAATGATTTTTATAGTTTATTAACTTGAATGGGACACTTAATCCAGTAATTCTTCAAAATATTTGCATTTTGAGATCAAGAATGAATTTTTTAAAAAGAAACGTGTGTCTCAGCTGCTGAGACACAGCTTGGAATGCCTGCATCCCGCCTCTCAGCACCTGGGTTCAAACCTCAGCTCTCATTCTCATTCCCTTTACCTACTTAGATGCACCTGGGAGGCGATGGGAGGAGGCGGGCAGAGCTGAATCTCAGAGACAATGCAGGAGACTCAGATTCAGTTCCAGGCTCCTCCTTCAGCTTGACCCAGTCCTGGCTGTTGCAGGCATTTAGGGAATGAACCAATGAACAGATCTGTGTCTGTTTCTATGTTCCTCTTTTCCACCCTCAACACTGATGTAAAATAAGGACCTAAAATTTTCTTTCAAAAATAATTAGGTCAACCTACTGATGATTTAGGTTAAGCAACCAGGTATCTTAAATGGTGATAACTCAGGCATAGCTAGACTTTTAATTTTTACGTGCTCTTGCTTTATGCAACCTGACAATTTTTTCTTTCCAATTTTGAAGACATCATGACTGAATAAGACTTAATTATTTCTGGAGAAATTTGCCAGATACACATCAGAAACATAATTATATAGTTATATTTCTGACCTCCAACCAAAAATAAAATATGAACAATCTTACTCATTTCCATATTTTAAAGTTAAAAGCACACAGAAAACTTAATAGTTTTTTACTTATTCATAGGCTGTCTTTCAGCTGTTAAATCTAACTTTAAGACTATTTCACACGATCGCTTTCAATAATGCACAGAGCAAAGATTGTACCAAGAGCCTGGAACCTTACACACCAAGAGGAACTCTGTAAGCTTCTGTAAACCTCTACTTTCTGTCTGTCCTCAACCACCTCAGAGATCACAGCATGATGATCCAATGTGGCCCATATCTTAATAACCCATGAGCTGTATGCTAAGGAACAAGTTTGTCAGCCTTTCTAAACCACATCTGCAAAATAGATACATGATAATGACCCTGAAGTACCTTCCTAACTTGGCTCCTGTGAGACTCAAAGAACAGGTGATAATAATGTAAAGTATGAAAATGAGCATGATGTTAAAACATTCATTTAAACCACCTTACTGCTATAAAAAAAACAGACATGCCAAACCAAGAAAACATACCTTGTGATTCACACACATCGTCATTCACCTTTGAACATAATGTATTTAATAAAGGCTGAGCACGTACTTGAAGTGAATGATTACCCTTGATATTGTAATGGCAAACAGAATTTCCATTAGTGGAATATTGTCAATGTCCTTGTCTCTTGGAAACACAAGGAAGCCTACTTCTGCTCATACATCATCCTGCTGTGAGATCAGGCCCTTGTGAGCTTGAGCTCATCAGCGGACTCTGCTACAGAAAGGTTTATGGGTGGAAGGGAACTTTTTCTTCGCGAGTTTAATCCTATACAATGGCAGTATTTTGATTTGCTTCTCTCTGTCAGCTTGTCAGTTCAAATAGGTTAGCAAAAACAATATACACAATTACTTTATAAAAATTTGTGCTTTGGTTTATATAGGAAATCCATTTATAGTGCTGTATTTAACAATTTTTTTTACTTATTCACAGGCAATCTTTACTTATTCATGCAATCTTTCTCTTTGGTTTTGGTCACCTATCGAAATGTTGAATAGATGCAATAAATTTTTATGACATATATGAAGGGTGGTATCCTCAATGACCAAAGGAAGAAATCCCCACAGTTTGGAAAATGTCTCCTTTGACAGGAAATATAAGACAAAACTAATGTGAGTCAAAACTAAGTACCCTACACACCTGCATTAAACTGACTCCTCACATCAACCCTTATGAGGCTGGCTCTGTCAAATACTCTTGTTATACATGAAGAAACTGATGCAGAGAAGTTGTTAAAAGGAGGTAACCCAGTTAAGAAACTAGAGAGTTCATACTCAGATTTATCCCAGAGTTCTGTTATATCATATGCCAACAAAAACATAATCACATGAATAATTGCAATCATGTAACAAAATCAATACAATAACATAATCACTACACTTGTTTAAAAATAACCTTCCATGCATTACCTAAGACTCTGCAACAACTTTGTGATGAAATTGAGGGAATTCATAACAACCCCACTTTACAAATTAGGACTATGATGACTAGTATGATCTCTCAGTCACTTCAATCAATGAGTATCTATGAGCTTAATCCCACTCTTCTGCCTTGCTCTCTTTTGTGCCAGTTAAAGTCAAATGGAGAAAAAAATGCCCTTCCATTAAGTAGCTTCCAGCAGGTTTCTCACAGTATTTGAATAACCTTGAAGGTGTTCTGTGTTGGAAGGAAGAGGGATGTAAGTGCCACAAGTACTCGCCTTCTAAAGCTTGAACCTTGTTACAGAACTGGAAGCTAAAGGTGATAGTTTTTCTACTCTTGACCATGAGATGCTATTTTTTCTCTTTGGTTTAGTGTGTAGCCTCCAAACATTTTCTTCCTTTCATAAACATAAGTTGAGCCTCATAAAAAAAATCTGTGGGGAAACAAATGCAAAACACAAAGAAATTTATAAGGAAATATATTTACATTTCCTCATTCTTGCTCCTAGAAATGTACACTAGTTTGGCATACTCAGCCAAAAGGATGGTTGGTACTTAGTCATTTTCTTTTCCATCTGATTTGAGGATATTATGAATTCCGTTCCTCAGCTGGCTTATCCTTTTAACTCTCTTCCAATACCTGTGCCATCTAGTGGCTGAGATATGACCACAATGTGACAATGTGACTAGAATATGTCCATTAAATCCCTTAGGACTTCGCACATTTATTTTGCTGACATCCATATCTCTTCACGTCTACAACAGAATTTAGCACATAGAAGATCCTCGAATAATATTTAAATAAGATAATTAATTAGCCTATCTTCACACATCTTTTTCAGTCAAATAAATAATTATATACCCAAAAGAAGAATAAAACACTTATTTTTCAAACACAAAAACTCAGTGAAATCAAGGGCAACTCCACAATTCCAAGTTTATATTTTCCTAACGTCTCCCCAAAATTCTCTGCTTAAATTCAATCTATGTGTTAGAATACAATGGCCCTAGAGAGTCCATGGTACTGACATTTCTACTACTATCAACCCTCTTCCTCCATTTTTTGGGCTATATTTTAAACCCCACCCCCTGCCCATCACACACATGATGCATTCATAGAAAAAATGAATGTAGTAATAAAGTATACAGACACAAACAGCAGGCAAAACAACTAGCCAATTTTAAAAGTCAAAGAATATGACTGAAATTATTTTAAAACAGTTTGATGATCCAAACATTTTTATTGTTACCCATCTCAAATATGCTGTTTTGTCCATGGGCCATTTCTAGTTGCTCTTGTTTTTAATTTTCATTGGCTAAATCTTGTTAAAACAGTAACTTTTTGCAATACCCAGCAACTAACACACAAATATACTATTAAAATAGCAATAAATTCAAAATTTTTTCCTCTGTGTAGACATAGTGCTCAGATATCTCCGATCCAGTGTTCACAGTGTTTGACACCGAATAAAATTGTATTCAAAATAATGGAAACACATAATCTGTTACAAATAAAAAACCATTAGGGCATCAAATGGTAATTTGTACACAGTGACTAAGAAGGTTACTTCTGATCCTAAGATTTTACAAGTCTCTAAAACTGAAATATAAAGTTGAAAGAGTATACAAATTAGAGAAAATAATTTTGCCCCACTAAAAACTACTTAGTCTTGGGCCCGGCGGCGTGGCCTAGCAGCTGAAGTCCTTACTTTGAACGCCCCGGGATCCCATATGGGCGCCAGTTCTAATCCCGGCAGCTCCACTTCCCATCCAGCTCTCTGCTTGTGGCCTGGGAAAGCAGTCGAGGACGGCCCAAAGCCTTGGGACCCTGCACCCACATGGGAGACCTGGAAGAGGTTCCTGGTTCCCGGCTTCGGATCGGCGTGCACCGGCCATTGCGCTCACTTGGGGAGTGAATCATTAGACAGAAGATCTTCTCTCTGTCTCTCCTCCTCTGTATATCTGACTTTGCAATAAAAATAAATAAATCTTTGAAAAAAAAAAACTATTTAGTCTTGCTAAGTCCAAATTCACCAACCTATAAAATCACTATTCTATAAAAGCTAAATTAGTTAAAATAATATACTGAAAAGAGAGCAATACTTTTTGAAATAAGGAAAAATATTAATCAATGCAGGAATAAGTGGAGAATCAGGTTAGTTGATTGATTATTGGGAACATGAAATACTGACAAATAACATATAGGTCAATAAAAAGAGCTCAAATAAAATATGAAAAAATAAAAATAGATTTTAAATATTTAAAATTGCATTCACTGTACAGAAGGGACAAAACAAAAAAAAAACACAAAAAATTCTAACCAGTAAATTGAACCATTTAATAAAACTCCAACTCACTTCAAACTCATTTGCATGTAAAACTATATTCCTTTGCGTCTAATTTTCCACCAAATCCAGAATATTTAACATGACATTACTATAGATAGCTATGTATATGAAAAATCAAAAGTCTAAATGTAGAATAACTATCCAGATCCAAAAAGAGACAGAGATAGATTTTTCAATGCTTACATGTTCAGAAAAGATAGGATAAGTAATTATATAGGAATATTCTTTAAACAGCATTTAGAGCAGTAATGAACAATACATTTTTGACAAGATGCTCATAGTAATTAAATGCACAGTGTTAGCTAGGGAAAAAACCTCCTGTGTTCATCATCCCAGTCTAGATAGTGTACAGCTTTCTAAAAATGTTTTTTGATTTTCATTTACTTGAAAGAATGACAGGGTCACAGAGAAAGACAGAGAAAGAGATAAAAGAGACAGACTAGATAGGGAGATACACATTTCAGTGTCTGGATATCCAGAAATAGCAGAATAAGAAAATCATATAAGAATATTTCTTTTAACAACATTTGGGGCAGGAAAAGCAATATTTTAGAAATTGTTTGGACATGATAATCGCATTAAACATGTAGTGGTTAGCTAGGAAAAAATCTCATGAGCTTATCAAGAGCCTAAATCATACATATATCTTTCTAAATTTTATTTACTTAAAAGATTAACAATTATATAGCTAGAGAAATCAGTAAAAAAAAAAGACTCTGATCTTCCATCTGCTGATTCTCTGCCCAGATACTTACACTAGCTTGGGCCGGACCAGTAAAGTCAGAAAGCAGGAACACCGTTACCTCTCAACATGTACTACAGCCATCCACAACATGCTGCCTCCTAGGCACATGAACAGGAAGCTGAATTGGAAGTGGAGCAGCTAGAGTTGAGGCTGGCACTCTGATTCGGGATGCAGGCCATACAAACAGCACCTTACTGCATTGACCACTTCAATGATATCAGCTGGAGAAGAGAAGAGACTTCTCCAAAAATGAGGCAGAACTATCACATGGTTGGTTGAGTGCAAGAAAAACAGCAAAAGAGAAGCAAGAAAATTCTCTCACTTAAGATATCTTAACAATCTTTCTCTTATCCCCAGAAAGGAACAAGACAGCAAATAAACACAGTTGGCCTTTAAAATATAAGTAACCAGAAACCTGTAGTACTCCTAAGGACAAAAGTCAGGGTAAGGATGTTGACTTCAAGACCTAGTGTAGTATTTTAAGTAAAGTAGATAGTTTGTTGATTTGATTTTCACTGAAAAATAATACATGTTCTGAATAAGCAAGAAAAAATTCAAGTTTTAAATAAAATTTGATGCATGTTCTCATTAATAAGATCATGCCAATTGATCTGTGATAGGTCATATAAGTAGTGCCCATAATAAAAAAATGATAAAATTTGTGAGAAACATGTATTCCTAATCTAGAAAAACATTATTACTATTCCCATTCTACATCTAACACTGATGCTTAACTCCCATTTCTGGTGCAGCTTTCTGACAGACCATTCTAGGGAAACCTATACCACCCTACAGAAGGGACGATTGTACCCAATGTTAATACAGTCACATTTTCTGGCATCAGATTAGAAAGAACCCTATGTTTGAGACTGGTGTTGTAGTATAGCAATGTAAAACAACTGCCTGTGATGAGGGCACTCTTTAGGGTGCCAGTTCATGTACTGGTTGATGCACTTCCGAGCCAGCTCCCTGCTAATGGCTCAAGAAAGGCAACAGAAGATGGACCAAGTGCTTGGGTCCTTGTCAACCATGTAAGAGACCTCAAATATGCTCCCACCTTCTGCCAGGCCCAGTGTTGGCTATTGTGGCCATCTGGGGAGTAATCTGGGGAGAGTAATTCAACAGGTGAAAGATTCTCTCTCCCTGTGTGTGTGTGTGCATGTGTCTGTGTGCATGTAACACTGACTTTTAAATAAATAAGTGCATAAAATCTTTTTTAAAAGAAGAATCCTTTATCTAGATTCATCTAAAACTCAAGAAGAAGATGCACCTAGATCTCTTGTACCCGAAGTTTGAGTAGTTCATCCACACTTACAGCTATTCTGGGAACCAAGGAAAGATAACTTCTCCCAGAGAGAAGCTGACAAATGATCTCACATGGGATCTTCCAGAGTTGACTTGGAGCTGTGGTCTTTGGAGAGTAAACTCTATCTAGTTAGACTGATGTTCCTTTCAGATTATTCTCCAGTTGCAGATTTCTTGGTAATATGCATGTATTTCTTTATTAACAGTGAATTCTTTAATATTCTTGCTCAGTCTCTCTTGTGCTGCCTATAATTACTGTAAAACTTTTATATCAATGCTCAATTCAGGAGCCACTTATTTCATGGTTCCGCGTAAATAACATATTGGATGAGAATCTTCATTCTGAGACATGTTTCTTCATTAACACTGATGGATATTTACAATTTGATTGCAGCCAATGAGTCAATGAGTCTTTCTAAGCTCTTATATCATCACAGGCAAATCTAATGCTTCTAGCTTTGAGCCACTACAAGATGCCAAAAAAGTGTTGTTTAGGGTACAGATAAATGTTTTATGAAAAGGAGAAAGTGCTAGAAGATAGAAGGGAAACCAAGATTTCTTGGGCACCTGAAATGTTGTAAGCACAGTCCTGTGCTCTATGCAAGCTACTGCACCAAATCCTAGCAATCCCGTGAAGGTAACATTATTATCCACACATTACAATGAGAAACTTGAGGAGCAGAAAGATTAATTATTTGCATAAAATACAGGTCACGTTCAAATGTTAAATCTAGGTTAGATCACACTGAATTTAAAGCTGTCTTCCTAATCATTTTTACAGGAAAAAGCTGCAAAATCAAGTTATAAGAAAATGACTTCTATCCTTGAAAGTTAAAATATTAAGATAACCTGTATTTTAATGCCATTCAAAACCCTAGTCAGAGATATCCATGCTGTATGTTCCTTGAAAGCCACAGTCCCATTTGAAACACAACTTTAATAGAGTCAGGGACAGAGACATAAAGGAAAGGGATGTTGGCCTTTAAGCATCTGAAGAGTCCTAACTGAAAACAGAAACATGTGGCCTGTGTTCCCAGTGAAGATACTAAAAGACAGCTCACCCATGGAACAGACTGGGTCACAGATTAAAGAAGTAAGTTCAACATACTCATTCTTTAAAAACAGGAACAACACAAGGCGAAAGATCATTCCAAGAGTGAAGATGGGTATTCTCTAGTACTCAAAGGATAGGGAGGGAATCAGAATCATTAATGGTTATATTCAAGATAATTCTTGAGAAAGCTTTGTCTTTTTAAGTAAAATGGCAAAAAAAAAAAAAAAAGTAAGGGTGAGTGAATGGTGAAACTGATTGCTAAGAGAAATATGACAAGAGAATAAAAGATTCAAGCTGAAAAATCAAGAAAGTAAATCAAGTCTAATATAAACCTTAAGAAAACATCATGCTAAATACTTCTTTTCTATGACATCTGATGCATGTTCCAAAGGCTGGTACAGCTAACTAACAGAAGAGCTTCCTAAGGAACACTTGACAGATTAAATGATAATGTTCCTCTGGATGTAGTGATCCACAGTAATGAAGAAAACTTAGACACCCATTAAAATGTGAGAAAAGCTCTGTGGGAAAGCCCAGTTTTTAAAATGCCTACGGTGTTAATCAGAATCACAGAAGTTGGTCATTGATTCTTCTTAATTCCTGTGCAGGAAAGATCCCAGTATGAGGCAAGAGGCCTAAAAGTAATTAAAACTGATGAACTTGGAGGTGAATCCAAAGGAAAATGATCTTGAGTGCAAACGTTGGAGTTTTGTTAGGGTTCCTATGCCTTTATCACGTCACATTGACACATCAGACAGTGTCAGGCTCATATTAGAAAGTGCTAAAAGCAAATAGCCTGCAGTTGTGATTGCGTGCTACAAGAGCTTCCATTTCTACTAACAGTAATCATGGAGAAATCCAGGGACTCAATGTATTGTGCAAAGAAGGAAATACGTTATGTACACACTCACAGATTTTAATATGGCAGCTTTAATTTCACTTTTTTTTTAAGCAGGAGAAAAGGAGAATCACAATTCTGAAAATCTCAAAAGCAATTTGAGATAACTTACTCCAAACAGAAAATTTCCTCAAAGTGTTTTCTCAAATGCATGTTATAAAGCACAATGTTGATGCAAAATGGGGAGAGAGCGAGCGAATCACTAGGTTGCAAAGTTAGGGATTTTGAAAGGCAGCTTGGCAATTTTAACTTACTGCCTAAACAGTATTATGGTAAAAACTGGTTAATAAGCCTGAATCCCATCGTAGATGAGTACAGAGGATCAGTCAACCTCTGGGTATCAGCTTACTCAATTACAAAACGGAAACTGTGACAATAACTGATGTTCTTCATGTTGAAAGTCCTCTAGTGTAGGATTACTTTTGGAAGAATCCTGGAACCAAAGATAACAATCAATTTTCAATATGACTGCTTGTTAGAAAATGAAAGCATTGCTAACTACAGAAAGGGCTGTCAGTGAGAAGCACTGATTCAGGATTCAAGGAGACTGCGAAGCTGCTGAATTCTCTCAATTTTAGTTCAAACTTGGAATAAATGAAGGTGCCAGTGGAAAATGCATAGATAATGAAGTGATCTGTTAATTATGGAGATGAGAGAAAACAAACTAAATCTGTCCCCATTGTAATTGTACTTCAAAGGTTTGTTTCTTTGTTTGTTTTTTTTTCTTTCCCTGTGGAAGCTGTTTTTCCTGAGTGAAATTTCTAAATAGGTCAGGAAATCTTAGATGACTGTTGATGAAATGTTCTATAATAATTCAGATAAAACGAAAAGGGAGGTCTACAGGGAAGACAGTCCACAGAGGAAATACACCCTCATGGACTTGTGCTCTTGCCTGAGCTTACTCAGTGAATAAAATTATTCCCTCTTGCTGAGTTTCCAGTCTCTGAGATTCCATTTGCTAATTGTTACAACTATATGAACAATATGATTGCTTTATTGCTCTCTTGCTCTAAAATTCTGGGGTAGTCACCACATTGCTCACCAGCATCACCCTACCCAAATAAATGTACAAGAATACTCCTTTTTCTCAAGTAGATGTTGGGTAATTACACAAAATAAAAAGAATGATCAGTTACTCTTCATCCCTTGGGCTACTGGCTAGGTGTCCTCGGATCCCATAGCAACTAAAACTGATTGAGTATTTTCCACCAGAAAAAACAACTCTATAAAACTGAATAATTAAAATCATTAATACTAGTCAAACAAACATTTTTAGAGTGCTTGTAATTTACAGCTGCCTAAGCACTTAATACATATCAACTTATTTCTCTGATATGGACATTGTTATTAGTATCAATGGGCAGAGAAACAACTTAAAGCTATACAGAAAGTAAAGAAATGATCTGGATTGGAAAAGGCAAGTCTGGGTGCAGCCTTCACTTGGAGTCACCTGTCAGTTATGGGGTGAGGGCAGAAGCGTTGCCAGCAATGGTGCTGAGGCTGGATTTGGCAGCCTTTCTTTTGCATCCTATATTTAAAGAGAAGATGTAGTACGGCAAGGTGAGAAGCTGATAAGAAGAATGTTGTCAACAAGGAAAGGCCGGAAGCAGGCATATATATATTTCCCTTCTAAATGCCTGGGAATCTTAAGGGAACTTTAGCACCACCCTGCAATTTCAGTCTGACATCTAAAAATACAGCACCTTATTTCTACCTTCTTGCAAACCTATAGACAAGACTCACCTTCTTTCTAAAGCAGAATCATCCCGTCTGTGTCTCATTAATTTCTTCTGTTATAGAGCCCTTTGTTGCACAATGTTTATAATTTAAGTCAGTATGGCTTTGTTAATCAATTCTAAAGCTGAAAAAATGTATATGAGATTCAAAAAAAAAAAAAAAAGAAAACTCTTCTGGTGTTATCCATAAAAATGTTAACTTCTGATTTTCTTTTCAGAGAATTCAGTCTTAGCGAACCACTGTATAAGCATGTACTTAGTGGAACAACTCAATATTAAGTCAATGAGTTCTAGAGTTTTGCATTTTAATGTGTAACTGCTGTTAGCTTGTTGAGAAAGCCTGGGCAAGCAGCTAAATGTTTTTGTTTCTTTGGATCATTTTGGAAATGAATGTAGTAGATTTTTATGACAAAAGATTTAAAATCACCAAATACAAAAACTACACTGGAAAGAACACTAAGAATCATCTAGACCTTTGCCTCCTTTTAAAGACTGTGAAACTGAAGGCAGGACATTCTTCAGGACACATGGCTCATAGTGGCTCAAGCAAAAATGCAGTTTAGGCTTCTTGATTCTAAGGTCAGCAGTCTCCCAATTATAAAGCTTAATTTTCAATTACAAATCATGTTTTAATCTTTGTTGTTGCTATTTTCAAAAAGATTAATAGAAGCAATACATACAGTATGTCATAGCTTACACTGACAGGTACTGCCCATTCAATCCTCAGAACCATCTAATACATTATAATTATTATATGCCTGATTTATAGAGGCATTTACAAGTTCACAGAGTGCTGAGGAAGTGAGCATTCTCATCTTATCCTTTTAATCTGTACTATTTTGCATAAGATCAAGCGATCCACAATGGTGAAGACATGGAAACAACCCAGATGCCCATCGAAAAACGAATGCACAAAGAAACTGTGGTACATCTATTCTGATGAATACTACTCAGCCATTAAGAACCCTTTGTGAATTTAACTGCTAATGTTTGTCTTGACTAGAGGCAGTTTGTATTCATCTCTGAAGTACATTTCAGTAGGAGAGCTATTCTTACTTATCAATTTATGTTTTCCTTCAATACACAGAAAAAATCAATGCTAAAGACAGGCAACACTGGATTATCAGAAAGTTAACAAGGGAAGTCATTCCTGAGTCACAAAGTTGTGTAGTATTTTGAGATATGTAAATATATTAGACCACGATTGATCCCTAACAGGGTCAGGGAATTAATTGAAATGTGTTTTAAAATTTCATTGTGTCTAAACTCTTAAAATAAAATGTTTCTTATACCACTTAAAACAAAAACAAAAAAAAAGGGAGAGAGAAATCAAATTTCCCTGTTGATTTAGTATTTACTAGTGAGAGGAAGGCATAACTAAGTTTAGGAGAAGATTAAATTAAGTTAAATCAACCTGTTCTAAAAATTATGAATGTTGATCATTAAGCATCCTTTTCCTGGTTTGTCACGGGTAAGTTGTAAATATGCTCCTGGATGAAACTGTGATTGGATTATCAAAAAAAAACGGTCTCTCCATATCAAAGTATTCTTACTTTATTACAAATCTTTGTTGTGACTAAGCATATATATGATCGATGCATTTCCTCCCAAGATTTTCTGGGTAGCACACATTCACCTGTTCAAATAAAATTTGCAGTAACTACAAACACTAGTATGAATCCTATAATATGGGACTCATGTTGGATTTCTAAATATAAACTCTTAAAATCTCAAAAAAAATAAGCAAATAAATAAACAGAAGAATGAAATTCTGTTATTTTCAACAAAATGGTCCTAAGTTGAGAACATCATGCTCAATAAAATAAGCCAATCCAAGAAGGACAAATAGCATATGATCTCTGATACAAGGCAACACCCACACAACATACAAAACAAGTAGGTGTATATGTAAACATGTATATAAATATATTCTTACAGACTAACTGTAAAATGGAGACTAGCATACTGGGAAGTAAAGATATATCACAGAAAGTATCTCTACCCAAAATCAAGGGAAGACTCCCAGTGAAACAGCTAAATACACTTGACAATATGATGCTAGACTTTCTACCTTTGCTATGCGCATAATGCCATGACACACTTAAGTAACAAAAATAAACTAGTAACTGTTATTAAAAGCCTACACTACGGCACTAAATAAGGGTCAAAATGGTAGGAGAAGAAAATGGATAGGGAGAAAGGGGAAAGAAGGATGGAATCTCACACCCACACAAATGTATCTTGGAAAATAATAACAATAAACAAACCTTCATAAAACACCATCAATGATTCTCCAAAAATGCTTACATTCAGCATATACGTAGTCATCTTTTTCATGGTTCATTGACCCTCCTCTTACTCATCCAGCATCTGCCTTCAAATACAGCAAGATGTTTTAAAACAATTAAAATCTTCTCACTGGCTTATTGCATATAGTAAAATAGTCATAATTCTCTTTGCAACTAGTGAAATATCAGCACACTGAATTCTCTGAGATGTTAATGAGAATTTTCTTCAATAGGTAGTACTGCTTGCAAAACCTTTCTCTAGTGTAGTATGCCAAGAATACATAGGAGCTGAAAGGTGGGACACTAACCTTGCCCCAGGATACTCTCCACCATGTAATTTCAAGACAGTGGTTTCCTTTAATATATGTATTAGATGCTGCGGCATCTGATAGTCACATAAATAATTTCTTTAATTAGTTCACCCGTTGTGCTTCTTTGGCTTCAAAGATTCAATTAAACACAAAACTTGCAACTCGTTGCTAGAGTATTCATTAGCAAGTTAACTTAAAAAAAAATAACTATTGCCTAGGGAAAAGTCAGTAGAAAAAATAAATTTGCTTTTGTCTTGAGCATATGCTATTTGAATCACACGCAGAGAAGAGAGTCTGTACACAGCCATGTTTGTTCTCAGCAACAACTCACTTCATTTACATAAAATAATCTTGGCATCAAACTAGATTCCTTCACCAGTCCCCTTTCCCTAGCATTTTAAAGTTCTGTACATATAAACATTCATACATAACATACACATAAAACAACAAAATGTATACATATATAGCTCATATATATGCTTCATAAACGCTGGATATATGTCTGTGTTGCTACACACATGCACACATACTTAACATGAATACAGCTTTTATTTTCCCTTAGTCACTGGCACCTAGTAAATGAGAGACATAGGAAATGAAACATGATTTCTAACATTTACTGTGTAGTAGATGTGCTTAACAGCTTATTTGATAACAATGAAATACATATATGTAATTATATATATACATTGAATAATGATCTCTGTACTGAAACATTCAGGAGAGAAGGGTTTCTGTTGCAATGCTCCATTGCGAAGTAACATAGGAATTGTTTACTCATGGGTAAGTAGGCTGTAGCCTAAATTGGCTAACAAACGTCTTCTTCTTTTTTTTTTTTTTATAATCTTACTTAGTTGATTGGGGTACAAAGTGTTAAGGGCTATAGGAGAGTGGGTAATACCATTGTTTACACACTAATATCATCATTTTCCCCCTGTATCTGGGGTCAAGGGAGAAACAAAGGGAGAAGCCCCACCCAGCTTCTCATCCATCCCAGGTCCCCGATGCGAGGAGCGCTCCAAGGGTCCTGCTCAAGCAGTTTTGATAGTTCAACAGTTCTGAATTGCTGCCAATCTAATCGTTCCAATCACGATGAAACCTATTCAGAATCCACAGGCTGACAATCCCTTCATGGTTGGGGTTCTGAGATCAGCATTTCAGTTGGAGGGATCTCCGAAGAAACTTCATCTGAGATGATCCCAAACCTGATACTTGTGTGAATTTGCCAGTACAGGGTCCGGCACTGTCCATCGCAACAATCAGCTTATGCACATGCTGGTCGTTGCAATTGCTGGGTCAGTTCTGTTTCCTGCCCTGTCTTCCACTTGGGTGTTGTAGTCCAGCTCAATCCTACCCACTTCACACTCGGTCCTCACGCAAACCAGTGGGAGCTGCAGCCAGGTTGGGGCGACTCCCCAAAACCCCCAGCAGGCCTGCCCCTTACCCTGGTTCCCATGCATACCTGTAAGTTAACAAATGCCTTCTAAACAGAAGAGTAGGAAAGCACAGCAGAGTCCAACACCAGAGCACTACCAAGCTGTGATGTCCACCAGGGCAGCAATACTGAGTCTTACTCATTATTATCAATCATGTGCATGTTCCAAGCTAAATATTAATAATATCGAAATGATCAAGCAAAGCAAGAAGTGAACAAACAATACTTGGAGAGTGTTGAGAGTTCTTTGGGTTCAGAAAATACCATGTGTAGAAGTACATGATAGAAACCAGCTTTCAGGGAAAGTTTGGAGACAATCAATGTGGGAATTTAATATATTGTTGTGGAATTTGTGTTCACTGGAAGGCAACAGGGAGCTACTGAAAGTATGTGAAAAAGAACAGTCATAGAGTTCAGCCTATAATGTTCTGTACTATAGCAGATTATAATAAAAGTGATTGAGTTAAGTGTTGTAGAATAGGCTTAGTAGTAATCGGATTCAATTCATTACAGGAAAATTAAGTGATGTTAAACTACAATTCAATACATTAAAATTATATGGCGATAGAAGTGTCTTATGACAGATTTCTTAAATGAATCTAAGTAGCACATGAGACAAAGCTCTAAGACATAGTCAAGTTCTAAAATATTACCCTTCTTGTTTGCTCTTAAAGTTCTATACATATGTTACTGAGAAGTCTCATGTAGCTACACCTGTCTGTTTTCCTGAACAGGATACCCAGAAAAGATATCCAGAAGCTTTCCTAGGGTCACCCAGGAAAAATAGCACAAGGTGTGTAGTACAAGATTCAAATCTGGTCCTCTTTTACGCTTAACATGCTCTAAGATCCCACGCCTTTATCCCCATTTCTGGTCTTCAAAGCTCTCCTCCATAAAAGGAGAAGATGGTTGGTGTCCTCCATGGTCTTGTTTCACTCTGGGGGTCGGAATTCCAGTGAGGGTTCTGGAATAAGAACACATGACCCCTTTCAGTTCTCACAGCGCAGTAGGGCACTAGGGCATACGTTCCTGAGTGATAAGCACTGTAGTATTTACTGAGGGAAAAATAAAACACATCTCTTTCTTTACTCATCTAAAACTGAACAAAGATATCAAGCCACAACAGAACAGGAAGGTACACAAGAATGCCGAATTATATTGAATCCTGCATTTGAAAATACTTTTATCTTAAATTTGAAAATTTGTGTTGATATTTAAACAGATGCTTCATTATAACCCAGAAATGACCCCATTTCAGAGAAGGGCAATCCAGTATGTATAGCAAAATTTTTTGTTAAATTTGTACCTTGATAATTGTAGCAGATTAAAAAAGATGTAATACAAAAGAAACATGGTGACACCCAGTAACTATATTAAGAGCTAGAGAGACAGTGTGTACATTTACTTTTATCCTTAGCTATGTTTTAAAGAAAGACACTTACATAAGAAGTATCAAGATTCAAAAGAACCAAATGTCTCAGGAATAAAGGAATGTTTGACTTGAAATACGAATTCTGATTTTAAATTCTAATTCTTTTTACTAAGTACCTATAACCTGAAGTTAATTACTAATTTATTTTTTTCTATAGTTTGGTCCAGTGTTTGGGGATTAAAAAAAACTTATTTCACAGTTATTTGGAAGAAATGTAAGAAAATAAATAAAAGTAATTACTTATTGGGGCCCAGGCCATACGCTATGTGCTGAATAAATGGCAGCTATTTTTATTACGATAGTCAGTTGCAAACTTTTAAATAGCACTTGTTGAGAGCTGTTAAGAGTAGATGAGATCAACTAAAGCATTTCGTATGATTTATGTGCCTCAAATTGTCTAATTTCAACAAGCATAAATCATAAATGAAATGTTAAATTAGCATTGAAATCTCAATCCATAATTCATCTTATCTAGATTGGGAAAAATGTAGAGCAAATCTGAAGTCAATTTTCATTAATGTGGAGGACATCTCTCTCATTTGGGAAAAAATATATGAATAGTGGTATATACAGTTATTTCATATCATTTTAATTAGTGGCCCTTAGTATATGAGTTCTTGTTTTTTTTGTTTTTTTTGTTTTTAGATGCAGTAAGAAAAATTAATTTTGAGAGGAGATACTGAACAGCTCTTGAAATGTACTACCTGGGCTTGTTCTGACAGAACACCAAGGTAACTAAGCTGCAGCAGCAGGGAAAGTATCCTATGCTTCTTTCAAGAAGCCCACATAACTGCAGCCACCTACAGAGAACCAGGTATGAGGGATGTGGTTTCTTATGCCTGCGGGCATCTGAGAAAATATCCTTCTTGGCTTTGTTTTTGTTCAGATCAGACTGAAGATTCAACACACTCAAGATACCAACCACTGAGAATGTCTCAGGATCTCACCTGTGCCTTTCCAAGCAAAACTAAAGGGTGTTGATATTGTAGAAGATTTGTCAGGTGGAAAAATGCTTGCCTTATTCAAGCTCCTCAAGGTCTATCCTAATTACAATTCCTTCTGCTGACTCCTAACAGGATTGTTTCCCTTTTCTAAATGTTTAAGTCACATTTTGACTTTGTCATAAAAAAAAAAAGCTGCCTACACACATACACACACACACACACACACACACACACACACACACTGATTTGTTCCTCAGTTGTGTCTGATTTTTTTTTTTTTTATGAGACTATGTTTTCCTTGAAGGTAAAGAACTGAACTTCCTTATTTTACAAGCAGCTGTTCTAATTAAATGCTGTCAAAAAGAAGAAAGTAGGAGAAGGTAGGGGTGTGGAGGATTTCCTATGAGAATAAAAGGAGTAAGGTTCTATGACATAAAACAACCACTCCAATAATGTTCTTGACTTTAAAATTAGGGGCAGTGACAAATAATTCAGACAAGACTTCCTTTCAAAATTACAAAATAACAATATGATCAAGCTTTTTAAAGGAAAACAAATACAAGAAAGAAAGAAAAGAGCACCACTTTGGCTATCAACACTTAAAGGGTATGTAACCTGAAAGTCAGTCTTATAGTTGAGCAGTACCTCAGGATATGGTAGAAGGACTTCAAACATGAGAATAGTCTCACACTTCTCCAACCTGGTGATAATGCTAAATTCTGAAACAAATGCTGAAATATAGGGAAAAAATAAGAGGAAAAACAAAACATATATATATATATGAAAAAATCCAATGCCTATAAATTATGTAGTCTTACACATGTTAGGAATCTATTATTCCAGCATCTCAACTTCATAGTGAGTCTGAAGTCATCCCCTTTTTCAGAAAGCTCCTTGGATCTGCATGTGATAATCCCTCTGTCTGCAATTGCCTCCTTTGTACTTGACCCAACTCAAAGGTCATATCCTTCCTGAAACCTTCCTTAATTTATATTGTGATACTCAGCTGTTTCCCAAAACACACTGGAATCCCTTATGGGCAGAAAATGTGTACCCTGTCTACCCTCAAGCATCTAGTACCTAACATCACAAAAACAGAACGTCACAAATTAATATTGAATTTAACTTAAAAAATTCAAGTTCACTAAAACAGACATGAGAAGCAACTCTGGCCATGTCCATCTCTTCTTTGTAAAAAATAAAAGACTTATTTATTCTTATTGGAAAGGCAGATACACAGAGAAGAGACACAGTCAGGAAAATCTTACACCTGCTGATTCACTCCCCAAGCGGTCGCAACAGCTGGAGCTGAGGCAATCGGAACCAGGAGCTTCTTCTAGGTCTCTAACATACAGGGTGCAGGGTCCCAAGGTTTTGGGCCATCCTTCACTGCTTTCCAGGTTACATACAGGGAGCTGGATGGGAAGCTGGGCTGCTGGGATTAGAACTAGCAGCCATATGGGATCCCGGCGCATACAAAGCAGGGAGTCTAGCCACTAGGCCACGGTGCCACGGTCATCTCTTCTTGAAGTCTCAGATATATGACTCAGATATATGATTCTTGTCTATAACATCTCTCACAAACTAATAATTTTAGGCTAAAAAGTTATTAACAGTCATGCCTTATTTTGGGCATGTTTGTGAAAGATCACAGAAAGAATAGATTTCACTTGGGCGGGAAGGAGAGAAGGAGAGTTTATCATCCATGGCACAGTGCTTTGTTTCCTCCCCTAAATGCTTCTTTTTTCCTCTTATTTTGCCTTTCTGTCAGCATGTGCTTCACCTCCCTTTCCCCTCTATGACGATAAAGCATTGATGGTCCTAATCTAAACTGTGACATTTTTTCTGCTGTCTATACCCATAATTCTTGTTCTACTACCACCTGCCTGCACCTCATCCAAAAGCCATGTGCTCTTCAATGAGGACTACCATGCAAAACAAGAAAAAAAGGAAGACCTGATCACATCGTGATGCTTAAAGGTAGGATACTTCTGTCGGAAATTATCCAATTCGTTAGTGTTTGTTTACTTTTACAAATGAGCTGAAGTAGATAAGAATGTTTACAGATTTGGAAGAATACTGATTAATGTCATTCTGAAAACAAAATACTACTGGTGTACTATGTGAGCAAATACTATAAAAAAACCTGAGGTGAAATGCACTTAAGATCTTACTTACAAGGACAAGAAAAATACATAGCTGGATATACATATGTCAGAGATCTCCCTCAGAGCCACATGACCACATTTTTAGCAGCATGGTCATTGCAGTTAAAGGTGGAAACAATCCAAATGTCCATTAACAGATAAATGAATACAGAAAATATGGTATATAAAAACAATGAATGAGTGCTCAGTTTGTAAAGGAGGAGAATCTTCTCACATGCCACGCATGGATGAACCTTGAGAACACTGGCCTATGTTAAATAAACCACACACACACACACACACACACACACACACACAATATTACCCCTCTTATATAAGGAATCTAAAATATCAAATCTATAGATACAGTAAGCAGAGTTTCCAGGGCCTTGAGAAAGAGAAAGCAGGAACTGGTCAGCAGGCAAAGGGTTTCCATTTTTCAAAATGAAAACATTTTAGAAACAGGGTGCACTATGGTGTACTTAACAGTACTGAACTATACACTTAAAAATGGTAGAGGCTAAAATTTACGTATTTTACATTTTTAAAAATCAGAGTTTCCCTGAAGCAAATGTAACAATTTCAATCCCACTTCCATCTTTTAGCTTGCATACCACTCTCCAACAACTGCTTCACAATGTACAAATACTCTCAGAGTAGTAAGTCCATTTCCAGGAAGGAATTCAATGTCTTGAGCTCATTTTATGTCTAATAGAATGCATTTGTTTTGGGGATGAAAGAAATAATTTAGTGATTGAGAATTAAATAGAAATTACTATCAGAAAATCAGTGCTAGATGGTCGACACTGAGCACAGGTAAGGAAAAAGATTCCTAATGATTCAGATTTTTAAAAAAATGTTTCTATATTACATCTAATATTTGGGGAGTGTATGTATTATCTGGATACTTGAATTATTCAGTTTAAGCTTTTAAAACATTTTTTAAGTTCTACTCAGTAATTCCCCATTTTAGAACTTCATGTCAGCCCCAAATCAAAATGAGGTCAAGACATGGCCCCCATGCACCAGACATTATTTGATGAAGTCTTGTAAGCTAAAAGAATGAAGGAATCAATAATACTATAAGATATCGCAAAAACTCCAATACAAATGGGATAAGAATAGAGAAATTGCTTTGTGCACACTAACAAAGGTGAAATCTTCCCACGCAAAGTGAATCTAAGAGATTGTCTCATGCTTCTTACACAGGGCTGATGACTGGACAGAGAGAGAAACTTTAATGGCACCATAAGCAGTAGTAGGCGAAACCTTTCAATTTAAGGTGTCAGATTGATTTCCTTGGAAGCGAAAATAGAAAGGGTCTGATTAGATCTCTGCTAAAAGGAAGACGCAAAATAGCTTTAGTCCCTGATGACAAATCCATACTAAAAAGAAAAATTATTAAAGAATTTTAAAAGTATGTACAACTTTATTCCTGTATTTCTATTGTCAGCATGACTAGAAGATCATGGAAACCAAGGGGATCTTTTTACACTCTAATTGTACATGCTATAATCGAAATGGCAGGGCAATGTGACACATCTAGTCAAGAAATCACTGCTGTGGAAGAGAAAATGATTGTGATAGGATCACAGGATCTTGGGGCTGGGAAGCGAAGTCACCCAACTCCTCATGCTTCAGCAGTGACCTGAGGCACTTCTTTCATCTCCGGTCAGCTCTGACTATAAAGATTGTCCTAACATTAAAGAAAACACATCTCAATCTGGCCCTATTTCTACGCTTTTGGTGCACTTAGAAGCATTCTAGCATGCAGTAGACAGGACAAATTTCAGCTTTTGGCAGAGAGTAATTTTATCCTCTTTCCTTTTGTCTCTTAGCAAAATGTCCCTTGCTGCCTCAGCTGAATCTTCCAGAACCACTCTGGCTTCTACCAAAATGAGCTCTGATATGCAACCCTATTCTTGGTTTTAACCTTCCTGTTGCCTCCACATAGGTAAACCCTGACTCCTACCTAATTCACCTGTATTTTAAAATGAGTCATCTTTTTCACTTCTTACTAAGCTTACAAAGGATTTATGTTTGTGTGTTGCACTATACTGATATTAGAAAGCATAACTTATCCTAATCTTTTTGTTATCTGGGAATGTGAGTGAAACCCTGAGCTCAATATGTCAAACCAGCCTAACTTGGCACCTGGCTTACCTAATTATGGCCCTAATCACATTAAACAGGACACACTGTACATTCTTTTTGATAACAAACTCTCCATCACAGACATCAAGCACACCACACACATGCATGCTTGGCTCATGGCTATCCTCACCAAGACCCCTCGTTAACTCCTCTCTGTAATTCCATCTTTCGATCAGCACTCACTTGGGCAGCGCCGCATAGATCAAGTCTGCCTGTCTGTTGCTCTCACTCCTCATTCCTGTTCTTCAAGGGACTTAATTCAACAACCAGATGTCAGTGTTTGCTGACACAAATCGTATTCCTGGCACTGCCTTAAGTGCTAACAGAGATTCAAATATGAATGATGGTCTTTGATCCAACTAGCTGAAAATACAGTGTAGGTAAAAGAACCTCCTAAGTAAGTATTCCATAGGGCAGAGTAAACCAAAACTGATGTTGTTTAAAGTGCCATGGGAATCTTGATTCAAATGGAGAAGAGATGACAGTAAAGCCATGGTTTAAAGAATGAAACATGCCAAAACTGAAACTTAAATCACTTCTTCTCTATCCACGTTTTCAAAAGATAAGACCAACAGTGCAGCAGAGGCACTGAATGAAGGTCACAAGCATTAATTTGCCAAGACTGGGTAAGATCATTGGCAGCTCATGATTTTTTTTTCATTAAATGTTAAGAGTACTTAGTCAAAACATGAGGATCAATAATAGTAATGAAAAGACACAAGATTCTCGTCTTTATGGGTTATCTCGTCTTTATGGATTATCTCATCATCACTGGACATCAGAGGTGAAAAAATCAAAAGGAATAGGACTTGTCACAGACCAACCTTATGCAAAAAATCCCTTGACGCTCCCAAGTCAAAGATAATCTTTACTTCCCTCATGATTCTGTAGCACTTTTCATGGCTCCACTAGTCTGTTAGATTTTACACGTGAACGTTTGACACAGCAGCTAACTTATTGTTTGGGATATTACACATTATTGTGCCTCGTTCAAGTCCTGGGTCCTCCACTTCCAATCCTGTTATTTTGTATACTTGAGGGCAATAAAAGATAACTCAAGTATTTTGATTTATTTTCATCTTATTTGAAAAACAGAGAGACAAGCTAAAGTAGGGAGAGGAAGACAGAGACTTCCTACCCACAGTTTCACTCTCCAATGCCTGCAACAGCTAGGGCTGGGCCAGACTGAAGCCACAAGCCCAAAATTCGATCCAGGTCTCTGATTACATGTTGCTCCAAAGCTATACATTCACAGAAATCTGAAACAAAATAGTGGAATTGGCACATTAACCCAGGCACCTTGACATGGGATACAACCATCCCATATGGCATCATTTTTCATCGATTATTTTTATTGGAAAATCAGATCAGATTTACCAAGAGAAGGAAACAAAAGAGAAAGATTTCTTCCATCCACTTGGTCACTCCCTAGATTGCCTTCAACAGCCTGAGATGAGACCATCCAAAGGCAGGATGCAGGAGCTTCTTTTGAGTCTCCTACGTAGGCTCAGGGTCCCAAATCTTTGGGCCATCCTGCACTGCACATCCAAACCACCAGCAGGGAGCTTGATGGTAAGTGGAACAGTTGGGACACAAACTGGTACCTGTGTGGGATCCTGACATGTGCAAGGCAAGGATTTAGTCATTGAAACATCACTTTGGGCCCTCCAAATTGCATTTTAATATCTATGCCAAGTATCAACATCTTTATTGTGGGAAATGTGACAGCATAAACACAATCATCCAAAGAGTTATGTTAAGAAATTATAAAGTACTTATGGGTAGTACTCACATTTATTGCCCTTTCATTTTATGGTTCACAGGATTCTAAGATATCTAGGCATACTTGTCCTCTGGTAACCACACTCTCTATACAATCTGCTTTCCTGGACAGAGAATGAGGCTGTGAATACAGTAAGTGACATCAAGAAAACAAACCACAGTCGTGTATACACATGGAGCTGAATTCTTCCAGAAACTTGGATGACCTTGGAAGAGGACCATGTGCTCCATGTGAGAAACACAGCACAGCTGACACCTCCAGAGTGATCTTGTGAGACCTTGAAGAGATAGCTTAGCTCAGATGTGCCCACACTGTTGATCCATAGACAACGATCTCAAGTAGGCCACTCAATTTTTGATAATGTATTTTGCAAAAGAGGAAAGAAACATAGTTTTCCCCAGTGAAATGAGCTTGGCTGCTGTGTAGGAGATTCCTGAAAATATCACATAAATTTAAAAATGCTCCCACGTGGTCCTGGGAATGGTGCCTTTCAGATCCCCAACATGAGAATCAAGCTGCCATCAATCACCTGATACAGTCTACTGAGGAAATTCCAGAATAACTATCAGTTCATCAAAGAGAAACCAATAAGGAAAGCTTAGAACAGACAGGAAATGGTCAGCTTGGGCTCCCATATACCTTACTAGGTAGGACACAAAGATCAGTTATTCCTCACTAAGGTATTGAAGATTTCTCTGCACACCCCTCCTAAAACTGTTTTGCTCCTCAATAGTTAACATATAGCTTGTTAGAGTTACGGGCCTGTTTAGACTATCCTAAAATTCATGAAGCTAAGTAAAAATCACACTTGAATACTATAAGTTGCTAAATATAAATATGAAGGGAAAAAAGGGGAAAAAAGACATGAGACAGCTGAATAGTACCCTATAACCATTTTAAGGCTTATAGCAATTGGTTATGTGTAAACTAAAACTGGGATGTCAATGAAGTTATAGGATGTGGTTAAGAACTTGCATTTTCTAAAACAAACAAATAAACAATTCATCATTGCTAAATTAACTCGTTTCACAGGCAATCTAGAGACTCTAGCACACCAGTCGCTGTAGTCAGAGTCACAGAACTTCAGGGCTGGTAGTATCCACAGGAACAATCTAGTCTTCCACCCTTATTTTATAAGCAGAAACAACAGATATCAGAACACCTTCATATATTCCTTCAGTAGCCAATGGGAGGGAGCACAGGCAAGCTTCGTATGACTCAAAACCCAAGCAATTTGAGAAACTGCTTTTAAACAGAATGGTACAAAATGAGAACTACAAAAGACTTACCAAGTAAAGTCTTAAGATAGACCAAAAACACATATTTTCAAAAACACTATAAAATCCGCAAATTCAGGCACCTTTTGGAGGTTGAACTAGCAGATGGGAGAGCTTTCTCTCTAATCCTTGCCAAATCAGTACAATTTTCAGACAGCTTTTAATACTTCTCGCTATAATTTTACCAGTATATTTCTTTGCTTTTTCTTTATATAAGAATCTTGCCATATTTTCAGGAGAAAAATAGATGATTCAGTCTTGCCTCCAGCTTGATTGATTTGTTTTTAATTCAGAAAAGTACACGAAAAATGTTACATTCAGCTTGACCACTCATTGTTAATGCCTTGAAAAGAGTTAGAATTGGTGTCAAATCCAACCTAAAAATAAACTGCATATTACGTAGAAGCTATGAAATCTGTAAAAATTTCATACCAGTGACTGTCTGTACTTTTTTCCTGCACTTGGAATATGTGAATGTATTCTCTGGCCTGGCACGTTGCGTCATGTCCCCCACTGAGGCTGCACAGTGGGCAATTTGGGCATTCCTGACCATTTGACGGCAGGAGGCTCACAATGATTTATGAGGGAATGACAGTACCATAAATAATACTACTAATGAACCCAAAGCAAATGCATCCCCAATTCAATTTTTTCTTAGCCCCAAAATGGTAATGGCCATACTACCCCCATTAAGCAGAGAAAGAGTGATGACAGAATAACTGAGTGGGAAAAGATAACAACCTTAATTAATTGTGGTTGAAATATCTTACTTCTGCAAGTTTACCGAAAAAAAAAAAAAAGAAAAGAACATCTGAAGGCATTGCTGGGGCTTCTCCTGGAAGGAGTAAGTCAGGAGCCTATGCCTCTATTCAGTGGAACTTTGCAAAGAGTACATGCATCAACTTACCCAAACACCAAGCTCTTTGTGCAATGGTGGAAACATGGCATGCAAAGATTCAATAACTTCCTATCTCATGCCACCTACAGGTCATAGGTGAGGTTGAACCTAGCCAGCTTGAACCTTGCTCTCACACACTTTGCTACTATGCCGCACACAATGCCATAGAAGCAACCTTGACATTGAGCATATGTTTGTGCATGCAGGTGTGTGTGTTTCTGTGTAAACATATATGTAGTAATCAGATCATAAAGAAAGTGTTTACAGTTAACATGGAGTTGCTTTTCTTTTGTCCTTCTTCGTTGTATTTCACACCGTGATAGCCCATAGGAATGGAAACTGGAGTTGGGCATCATAATGAGCAGACACTGCTTACACAAAATCTAGCTTGAATCGGCAGCGATCAGAAAGCCTATCTTAAGCCTTTCTCTAGAACATGGTACGCCAGTTAAAACCCTGTAATCAGAATATCAAAACAAGAAGGATGAATTCATTCATGATGACTGCTTTCCCCATTTAGGAGGACAGCTGTACTTTCATCCAATCGCTTTCCAGACGCGTGAGCAAATTTACAGTGGTGACATAACAGCCACTGAAAGGTTCAAAGAGCACTGATGAAGGGATTAGGAGGAAGGGCTTAGGTCTCCTTTTATTTTATGAGTCTGTCCATGTCTCTTCAGATAACCCCTGTGCCCCTCTTGAACTCAGTTTCTTCAATGAGATAAGTGATTGTAGAACTGCTCCAGTGGTCTATGCTCGGTAAAGCAGACAGTCTCTGTGTTTTTCTTTAGTCCATGAAGAGAAAGTCTCAGGAGATAAAATATCCAAGGCTGTGAAGTCATAGGTACATTTTGGATTTGTTTCAAAACTCTTTTGCATTTAAAAAGTAAATAATAACTTGATTTCTTTCAATGTGAAATGGAGAATGAATTTTTCATTATTGTTAGAGGAAACACAGAATTTCAGTCCTCAGATTAAAAGTCAATTACTAGTTAAAGGAGATCCTAGCCCTAGCCATCTGGTTTCCTGCCAAGTTTCAAGACTTCTGTGATCCATTTTGACCAAGTGGGAGGACAAATGAAAATATGGAACCCCAAGTTCCACTCCAAGACAGCATTCCTTAGCCTGGGGACTGGGCAGGAGGCTGGTGAGTCTTGCTTCCTTCATCTGTGAAGAAAGGAAGCCACCTAGTCACTTCCTTACATCTCTCTCTTCACAAAGACTGTATTCTAAAAGGTAATTTGCTCTGAAGAATGAAATAAGGAACAGCCTTTGCTGATAAAGTCTACCAAGCCTAATCACAATATGCATCCCTTCGCTTGATCTTCTGTTTGGGCTCGGACGATACAATCTGCTTCTGTCGTTTTCCTTGTGCAGAGTAATTTTCAATGTGTTACCATGCTGAGCTTCTTAATCACACTTTCAGAAGCATAAATGATAAATAACATTTGCTTCAACAGATTTTATAATTCTCTGGCATTTTCGAAAAAAATATTTATTTGAAAGAATATTTTTCTGACAACATAATTGAGGGAAAACACGACACCATAACTAAGGCATCTACTTCTTGAAGTTATCCTGTTCTCGCCTTTCCTGACCACTTTGTTGACATCAGATCTTGGGCTGGGTTCTGGAGTTCTGACGGAAAGAGGAAAACACGACCAGTGAACAAGATAACCATAGTCCCCATCTTCTAGCTCACTGTCAGTGCAGATGGTGACCCCACTTAAAATAATAAACAGTAGAAGCTTCTAGCAATCAGAATTATATATTTTACTGTAATGAGGTAACAGAAACACTTTCCTGTGCACCCATGTCTGCCTGTCAGGTGCAATGGTATTTATAGTGTGTAGAGTTGTAAGTCAGTAGCTATCAAATATTCACACACTTCAGAATCACCTGCAAAGCTCACTAAAGAACAGATTGCTGGGCCTCACATTCAGGTTTATCATTCAGAAGCTCTGGAGTGGAGTTGAGCGTTTTAACGCCAACAAGTTTCCAGGCGATGCTGATACTGCTAGTGGGCACCCGCATTGAGCAGCCATCAACGCTCATCTAATGAGTCTAGAATGATGTTAAAAAGTTCCCCAGGTGTTTCTGATTTGCAGCCAGGCTGGAGAGCCACTCCAGGGTTAGTTAGCAGGTTGTGACTTTCCCAAACTAATTGTACTTACAGGGAATACTCAAGATAATGTGTATTTTTTAGTAGCTTGTCTGAGAAATTATTTCTTGTCCTGTTGGTTCAAATGTCTAGGTAAATTTATGCTTAAAGTGACATTTCCCAGAAAAGACCAGAATGTAGTTACATTGCTAACAGCATACAAGTCCTTTCTCTTTCAACATCATGTTAGATGCTGCAGAAGCCAAGATGGAGACCTGTTTCAAACTGGGTAGTTGCCAAAAGACACAAAGCTTAATTCAGTAACTTGTTAATTTTCTTATATATAAAAGAGAACATTCTTTGAGTTCTCTGTGCTGTGCCAAAGAACTGAGGCCTTTCTCCTTCAAACTAAAGGCTATAGAAGTTTATAAGGATGAGAAGGAACTGGCATTGTTCATGATTCATTAGGGGGTTTGGAGCAAATCCGGTGGAAGAAAAGTTCACACTTAGGTAATCAGAGGTGAGAATTCTCTCTCTCGAAGAAAAAAATTGGCATTATTCCAGAAGCATAGCGGAAGAGCCACACAGCTTCCTGGACTGCAGGGAAACACTGACTATCCCAATCTCCAGATCATTAGGAAAACGAAAACACAATCATCATTTCTAAGAGGAGTTCATGGATTATAAGGTTATAACAAAAACAATACACTGTTGTATAAAGAGCAAGTTGTATAGCAGGATGGCCATTTACCCAGAAATGTTCAGTACAAGTCAACAGAATTTGTAACCCTGGCTCCAAGTCCATCTCTCCAGCCTGTCTATAACCTGGACACTGCCTCCCTCCCACTCCTTGTATGGGACAGCCTTGGACAACTCCATTTCCTGTCTTTTTCCTTCCTTTGTCCCTGAAAAAAATGCATTCTCTGAATTCTATTCTCCTTTGGCAGAAATATCTCTTCAGCTGGCTTAAAAAAAGTTGTATGGTAATGAAGCCTATCTCAAACACTTACAAATACCCTAACTTGGTACCTCTCATTTTCAGTTTTCTTCTAGACATATTTTCCAAGTTGGTCCACAGACATCTTTTAAACTGGAAAATACCATTTTATTCATTTCATCCAATGACATGGTGTCATTCTTTTTTTTAAAGAAGTTTCAAATATTCTATTAAAGAATCTCTAGTTTGAACTCCATAGAATACTCAATCTTGAGATGTCTATTTCCTTTACCATTGCATGACAGCTTATTATCTTCTATTCCTTTCTTTCACATGTTAAAATAATTGAAAAGAAGGGTTTTATCTTGCTTACTTGCATATCTGCAAGCTGAAACTCGAATGTTTATATTTTTAAAAGTTATGTGGACTGGTAAGAGCCGCAACAAAGAGCTGATTTTAAGTATTCTTGGAACAAGCCAACTCCAGAGGAATTGGAAAATAGATTTGCCTGCTATTATCAGTCAAAAACCACAAGCAGGGATCGCTGACCTTTTTATTGACTATTCCTAGTACTGTCAGATCACTAGTTAATAATTCTTCCATTACAGCAAATGCCAAAGCAGAGTACCCAGAGAAGATATCAGGGTTGCTGCTGTTATCAGGCAGATACCAGTAAGGGAGGAAATACTCATCTTAAAGTCAGTTGAGCAGAATTTCCGAGCTAGAATAAAAATTCAGGTATGGCAATTAGCTCACATTAGTACTTGTGAAGGTGATTGCATGTGCCTCAAAATTTCAGCACGAAGCCACAAGGATGGTACTTTTAGTGGTTGGTCTTCCAGAGTCTTCGAGAACACATAATCGTGAACATCACATTGTCTGCCTTTGTCACATTCACAGGAAGGATTATAAAAACAACCAGGCTTCAAGCTGAAGACTAAAACTCAAACAAGAAGTTTATTCTGGGAAATTTTTGTTACTAATTAAATTTTTTTAACTTAGCAACATGTTTCATGCTCTTTTCCTTAGATGTACACATTTGCTTTAAAAATTTTTTTTGTTAATATAAAGGAACAGATTCCATGTGCTTAACAGATACAATCATAGGAATATTAGGAAATGCCTCCCAACTTTTTTCTCATCTGTGCACTCTCCTGCTACTACCACCATTTATTTATTTATTTATTGTTATTGTTATTGGTAAGGTAAACTGAGGAAAAGAAGAAGAGTTACAGAGACAATACCTTCTATCCACAGGTTCCACTCCAAATGGCCTCATCAACCAGAGATGGGCCAGTCTGAAGGCAGGAACCAGGAGCACTGTCTGGGTCTCCCACACGAGTGCAGAGCCCCCAGGCTTTGGCTCATCCTCCACTGCTTTCCCAAGAGACAAGCAGGGAGATGGTGCAAAGTGAGGCAGCAAGGACATGAACCAGCATCCATTTGGCATGCTGGCACTTACATACGGCGGGTTAGCCAGTTGAGCCATTGCACCAGTAACCTAGATTTCAGAGTGTCCGCTTCTAATTTGTGTAATATTTCTTGATACCCAACACAATTTAGAGTTGTTTCGCCCAATCTAATCATAGCAGAAAATGCCCAGCGCCATAACCTAGTGGCTAAAGTCCTCGCTTTGCATGCACCAGGATCTCATACGGGCGCCGGTTCGTACCTTGGCTGCTCCACTTCCCTTCCAGATTTCTGCCTGTGGCTTGGGAAAGCAGTCGAGGATGGTCCAAACCCTTGGGACCCTGCACCCGTGTGGGAGGCCCAGAGGAAGCTCCTGACTCTTGGCTTTGGATAAGTTCAGTTCTGGACGTTGTGGCTACTTGTGGAGTGAATCCGTGGATGGAAGACCTTTCTCTATATCTCTCCTCTTTGTAAATCTGACTTTGCAAGAAAATAAATAAATCATAAAAAAAGAACACAGCCTCCTGTGAGAATGCTTTTAACAAAGTTCATCCTCCCTTTCTGAGCTCAAAATATTTCCATTTTGCTAGGATCATTCATCAAACTAATATTTATCAGTTTCACCCTATGTACCAGGCATTATTCAGTGTTTGAGAGTACACTGATGAAGCAAACCAAACCATGTTCATTCCTCAACTGAGCCTATAGTTTAACAGGAGAGAGAGAGAGGGAGAGAGAGAGAGAGAGAGAGAGAGAGACATGGGGATTACACAAGTTAAGTAAATAGAAGTAGAGGGGTATGGTTTTATTGAGGAGGCAAGTTTCAGCTGCAGTCCAAGAACCAAGGACCTCAGTGAGGGGGCAGTGTTGGGGCGCAGCAAGTGAAGGTGCTGTCTGCAGTACCAGCAACCCATATGGGTACCAACTCATGTCCAAACTCCTCCACTTCTGATCCAGCTCCCAATGGTGTCCTGTAGAAAGCAGTATGAGATAGTCCAAGTTCTTGGGCCCCTTCTGCCAACACAGAATTGTTGGAAGAAGTCCTGGCTCTTGGCTTCCATTTGGTCCAACCCTGGCTGGTGTGCCCATCATGGGAGTGGGCCTGTGGATGGAAGATCTCTTTCTGTTCCTCCTTCTCTGTCTGTAACTCTGACTTTAAAACCAGCGAATAAATACTAAATAAACATATTTTCTAATGTTGAAAACAGTAGACTCTGTAGATTAAAAGAGGAAATTGTTTTAAAAGTCTGGAAGAAAAACAGTTGTCTTTGAGGACAGTTGGAGGAAAGGATCCTTTTTATAAGAGCAATAGGATCTATTCAAAGGTTTTAATAGTGGGTGACTATGAAAAATAGCTTACATTTTAAAGAGGTCATTCTGGAATCTAGGAAATTTTCAAGTGGAGAGTTCATTTAGTGGAGGAAGGCAAACTGCTGGAGATATTTTTTATTACTCCAGGTGGAAAAAAAAATAAGATGGAAGTCTTGGCATTTAAACAATTAATGATTAGTTAGATGGGTTTGGGACAGTACCAACAAAAGGTACTGATCTCCAGTCTTCTTACATGATAAGATAGTCCTGACCCCACTCACTTAATGGGGTTACAGTGTTCACACACACACCATGAAGATAAGACCATAGGTCTGAATTTGAATTATTGGAGTTTCGATTTTCCTACCTAGCCTCTCTTCTCTTTCCTAGTTAAAAAGCACATTTTAATTTTTTTCTTCTGGAATCGTTACAAATTAAAAAATAAGGGTGCAAAGATATTGGACAGCTTCTCTTAAAATCTTTTTTCCAGATGGTCTGAGGTTTTCAGACATCTGCCACATTTGAAAATCTAACTCTATTTACTTTTTCTATACGTATTAATCACTCAACAAATTGACAGTAAAACAACTGATACCTTACTCTGCAGCCACAGTTTAACTCATTTTTCTATCAGCTTTCACCATATGGGTAACATCTTCTCAATTCCATAAAATCTGGCTTATAGTCTTACTTTGGTTAAGTTGATTATTTATTTGTCTGTCAGGTAGAGTTACAGAGGGAGAGGGAGTGAGATCATCCATCTATCATTTTGCCTTTTAAATGGCCATAACTACCAAGATAGGACTAGACTGGAGCCGGTCTCCACTGGGGATGCAGGGACCAAAGCACTTGGGCCATCCTTTGCAGCTTTGTCAGGCACAGCTTTGCAGCTTTGTCAGGCACAGTAGCAAGGAGCCAGATTTGGAGTGGAGCATACAGAACTCGAATCAGCACCCACATGGGATACAGGTAGGTGATGGTTTAATATGCTATGCCACAATCTGGCTCCCTAGATTTTAGAGTACATAAAATCTCTTTCAAAATTTAGTGCAAATTCACTAACAGTAGGGTGTATACTTTACTTTTCTACCTCACTATATAAAAAAGACTTAGGGTAAAGTACCTAGATCCAATAAACACTGCACATTTCCCAGGCAGTGGGTGGGTGGGTACTGGTGAGGGCATCATGGCATATGATCTATAATCAGGAACTTGAGGGTTTTTTTTTAAGATTTATTTATTTTCATTGGAAAATCAGATATACAAGCAGGAGTAGAGACAGAGAGGAAGATTTTCCATCCATTGACTCATTCCCCAAGTGGCCTCAACGGCCAGAGCTGAGCCAATCCGAAGTCAGGAGTCTGGAGCCAATCCAAAGTCAGGACCCTCTTCTGGGTCTCCCACACGGGTGCAGGATCCCAAGGTTATAGGCCATCCTCCACTGCTTTCCCAAGCCACAAGCAGGGAGCTGCATGGGAAGCAGGGCCACAGGGATTAGAACCAGCGCCCATATGGGATCCCGGCACATGCAGGGTGAGGACTGTAGCACCAAGGCTTCTACTCTGGACCCAGAACTTGAGTTTTAACAGCACTATCGCCACTTTGCTATATCAAATTGGATACCGTAATTCACTTTACTGGGCTTCAGCCACCTCTATCATAAATTGCTAAGATTCACCTAATGAGATACTTATCTCATCAGCATTTATCACAGCATCAAGGACATCCATCCTGACCTTGGTTGAGGACATGAGCAAACAAATAACTGATGGAGTGAACCTGAGGCAGGATATAGTCCTGCAGAGAAGTGATGTGCTTGGAAGAAGGGGAATCTAGGGTCCTAGCTCTGATTCAGGTCTGAAACTCACTGTCTGGGCTTGAGTCAGTGCCTGCACCTTCTGTGTATCAGGACCACACCTGTGCCTCTCTTCCACTGATGCTACTTGTCTCTGACACGCTGTTGTTATAGCCCAACAGCCAAGGAGCCGCAGAAGGAAGCTCTTACCTCAATTGCATCCCTTTGAGCCGGGGAGGAACGGATACCAATTACCTTGTCAAGACTGGCCTGCTTTCTAGGTGAACAGCTTCAACCAGGACAGAATTTCCCTGCTCAGAGGCCCACAGCTGTAACAGAACTTTTATTCGCTAGATTAGATTAACTCAATTTAGTGTAAGTACCCTTGAGAAAGACAATAAAAATCTACCTTTTCTGCCAACTTGCTTTAATTGCACCATATTCTATAATTTTTTGAAACCTAGTTTTTACCTACAATGTACTGTACGGATCAAAATTAGAGTGATATTGAATGGTGTTTTCTTTTTCGAATATGAATCAACAAATATTAGAGCAGGCCTCTAATGCACAGTGAGCTGCAAGAGGCGAATGAGCCACAGAGATCTATGGCATCACCCTGGCACTGAAGAACAACAAGCAGGCTCCACGAGGCTCTTATTCATCCCTGCATCCCTATATGTTCATCTGACTGACTGATTATTGGTTATACAGTGAAAATTTTTAAGCATGAAGTCCTTAAATGAAGACTTCTTCAAGAAGAGTAATATGGAAGCCACAGCATGCTTGTCTGATGATCCTTTGCGATTATTTGTTTAATCAATGCATGCTATATTTTATGGCCAGCAAGATTAGAACAGAAAACAAAGTAGATTCAGGATAGGCTAAGATTTTATGGACTTTTACTGGGTGCAGTAAGCTTAAGGTGTTAAAGAAGACAAGTCGTTTAAAAGTGTCCAACAGTCACAGACTTGTCTACCTGGCTATGAAGAGACAGGGTACACACACAGATGAACTTTCTTTGAGAGAAGATGATAAGGAAATGTGACTATCCAGCCAATACAGCAGCATCAACTCTAAATTAACCCTTAATACAACCAGTATCTCAATCCTTAACTAAATGATTTTATTCAGCTGATTCCAGAATCACAGTGTCAGGGGATTGAGATAAGCCCTACTTCAGCAACCCATTACTTTTACTTTATTTAAATTTTTTATCAGAGAAGACACGTGCTTTCCATCTTTACTAATGGGGTCATTCCTTAAGCTGAAAGAATGAGCTGTGTTTGGGAAGACTGGACTTAAGAAGAGACTTGAGGCAGAGAAAATCCAGCCTTTGCAATAATAGTCATCTTCTCTGGAAAAGTCTAAATACCACAGTCACGAGAGAGAACCTTACATGAGATTTCCATTGCTCAACTCTATCCCATCAGCTCCTAAATCCAGATCTGAATCAGCCCTGGGATATCACAATCAGAAAGGAATATTCTTTGCTTTGTATAAACATATCCTAAAACAGATAATGCTGTATCAGGTAGATATTTAATGAAAATATAAATAACTCAAAGTATTACACGTCAGTAGTCATAAATCAAACTGGAAACCAGGAGAAAGCTTTGCCTACTTGGTCTAGTATTAATTTTATAATAAGATTTTACAAAACAAGTATGAATTGCACCTAATGATTTTATTTAGTTTAATGTCTTGGCTAGGACCAGAGTTCAAAATGTCTCCCAACATACTTTGAAACTTAGAAACCATAAATAAAAAAATAATAAAGATCATCTCTAACTCTGCAAGGTCTGAATTTGGGGCCAGACTTGACTTTGATCTCCCAATTATCTGTGTACCTCACACGAAATAGCCACCCCAGCCAAGTGCTAACTCGGTGATGCACTTGTAGAGCTCTGTAGCTCACAGGCATAAGGAGAACAGCAAGTGGAGTTGGCATACGGGCAGTGCTCAGACACAATGGTTGGGAAGCCCTGGTACTGCCAGGTGCAGTGCTGGCGCCAGGCCAGGCTTGCAGCTAACGCAAAGATGGAAATGCAGGATCCTATATTTCCAGCTGTCCCCGGAGTGTCAGATAAAGTACGATGAATTTGCTGCCTAACAGACATTTGTGTGAAGTTGAACAAGATGACTGTGTGGAAGAAATCTGAAAATGACCATCAGACTGGCTGCCCTGAATTCATTAGTCAAATCCTAAAATGAGTCCCAGTATGCCACCGCTTGTAACGTCGCCGGCATTTCCTCTAGTTCTCCATGACCTTGAGAGCTGACCTTGGGGAGAAAAAGAAACATCTGGTTCGCCAAACCTGAATTCTTCAGCTGCTGCACTTCACTAATCTCTCACCTCCCAGTGACTGTATGAGTGGGACCTTCAGACCTCTTTTCCCCTTCTGTTTTCTCTTGTTCTTTTGGTCAGGCTGTTTTGTTTCCTCATTTTAGCCGATTGATATTAACTGTGCCTCAGGAACAGGATAATGTGACCTCAAACATGCAGACAAGACGGTAACAAATGGAGAAGCAGCAGAGAATACTGTCGTTCCGTGTTCCAAGAATAATTCAAGCCATAATGCTGACAGGATCTCCCCGGATTCTCTGCTTTCAGACATTACCATCACGGTCTCACAGACTGCCTGGCAGATACGGAAGGTCAGAGACGGAGGGAGACTGCCATCTGGTGGGCTCTAGAGCAAACTGCTTCGCTCCAAACTAGACAGTCTTCAGATTAGTTCTCAGAACACGTTTAAGAGAATTGTATTTTAAAATGGCTTGAACACCTTCCAGTCGCTGAAGCGAAGCATGAATTTATGAATTCTCTATCCGGAGTATTCTCCGAGAAACAGCAGAAATATCTGTTCAATGAATCTTTTCTCAGGTAACATACAAGGTGAAGGACGACTTAAGCTTCTCTTCCTTAGCAAACGATTTAGAGCGGTCAGACATTCCAAGAAAGAAAAAGCACTAACTATGAATATTACATTCAAATTAAAATCCGCATACTACCTGAGCAGTAAATGTCACCACATGGAGCACTAATTACTACTCTGCTGAATCTTACTGAAAATGTCTCTTCTTCCCTTGCAAGTATCAGTCACTTGCAAACTAAGTTACCATGTCATGTTGATGATCATCAATTGTCTGTAGGGCTCCAGAGGGTCATGTGTGGTGACGTCATCCATAATTGTCCTTAAAGTGCAGCTTCTTAGGGGCTTTACCCAAGATCAAGTGAATGAGGAGTTCTGGGGCTGAAAATCCCAAGGATGGTTGATGTGAGCCTCTTACTTCATTAGTCAGAAATCCCATTATGTCTGCCTAAACTCCAGAAATTAATCAGTTTATAAACAGAACTGCTCTATGACCAGCCATTCAAATCCCAGTTTCTTACAGTACTTTGACATGAAGCTTTTTCAATCTTCTATAGACTATTCAAAGCAATGACTTCTCCTCCGAGCCTTCACACCTATTCCATCCTTCGACAGCAGTCAACGTATTACACGTTCCTACTTTACTTCATCAGAGGTCACAGATGAGGGCTCTCACTCATGTTTTCATGGCCACAACCACAACACCACATTCAGAAGCCATCTAATCAGCCTGCTGAAAGGGCTTGCAGTGCCACCCACTCTGGGAGCAGCAGGCCGCCCGTCGGCAGGAGAACAGAGCCGTCCCCGTCGTCCGCTACCAGAGCTCTGGGACTGCTGTCACGCGGACACACCAGTTGTGTTGCTACGGCCAGGCTCTCTGCAGTGCCCCAGAAATTCTGAGCAACAAAGGAGACAGTCATCTGTCCCACAGCCTAGCAATTGTGTCATTAAATAAATTGCTCCATAACATCAAAAGAGGCATTCTTGTGACAGCCAAGTGATATAATTTGTCTTGATTCCAGACATTGGAGACATCTGTCTGGAAATCGTGCAAGTCATTTGATGTTGCAAGCTTATCTACAAAAAAAAAAAAAAAGCAGCAAGACTACAGCCGGACACAGATCAGAAGCAAGAACATGCAATGACTACTTAAAGGCCACAGTTTTCTTCCTTTTTAGCAAAAATATATGGAAACTTTTTCCTCTAAGTTATATTGCTGTACACACACAAAAAACAAGACTTGGGTTGCCATTCTCTGGAAAAATAATGCTTTCAGAATAGCCAAACCAATTTTCCTTAGCTGTTGTAACTTAATGATATTTTCAGGTTAAATGCATGGTTTATTCAGCCCCATATGCCTGCTTCTACCACGAGAAGGATTCAATTAAGCCAGTGTTCGTTGAACAGCAACTCATGCATGAGCCATTAAAAGCTAGGAACAACTCAGGGATGGTCTCAGGAATGCGTTATGCGTATGTGAGTCTTACACAATGTGCAGTCTAGGTAGTCGAGACAGAGGAAATCACACGAACGACCGTCAGGAGAGCTGGTCCTTCAACACCTTCTAGCAACGCAAACATTCGCAGGTGCCATCTAGCCTGCCTCACCTGTCAGAACACTCGCATCCTCACCTGGGATGACACTTCCCTCCATCCCACCCAGCGACCCGCATCCATTGACTTGCGCAACCTCTGAAGTTTGACCTGACACAAGCAGTCGGCCTCACCTCCTGTTTTCCCTGCGCCACTTCCCCTTATCACTTCCAAGAAACACTCAGTCTGTGGAGATCCCGAGCCCACCGTGCTCCCCACCGCTGACCACCACCAGTCCCTCACTTGCGCATTGTAGCCTTCTCTTTGAATCTTTGCTGAAACAAACTTGCTTTACCAGAAGCAAACCTGCACCCGCGGTCTCCCTGGTTTGTGCTCAGATGATCTCACAGTACACTAATTCTTTTCCCATCTGCAACCTAGCTAATTCGTAAGATGACTACTTTCTACTTCCCAGTAGACAGAACACACACTAAGGGAACAGAAACACTGACAGCTCTTGTCTGTTGCCAAATACCCAGAATGCTTGGCAAATAAGAAACGCTTAAGAATCTTTTTCTTTTTTTTTTAATAAATAAAATCATGAAGTCTGGGACCAACACGATAGCATAGTGGTTAAAGTCCTCAACTTGCATGCCCGGGATCCCATATGGGCGCCGGTTCTAATCCCAGCAGCTCCACTTCCCATCCAGCTCCCTGCTTGTGGCCTGGGAAAGCAGTCGAGGACGGCCCAAAGCTTTGGGACCCTGCACCCACGTGGGAGACCTGGAAGAAGCTCCTGGATCCTGGCTTCAGATTGGCTCAGCGCCAGCCATTGTGGCCACTTGGGGAGTGAACCACCAGACAGAAGATCTTCCTCTCTGTCTCTCCTCTTCTCTGTATATCTGCCTTTCCAGTAAAAATAAATAAATCTTTTTAAAAATTTTAAAAGGGCCCGGTGGCATGGCCTAGCGGCTAAAGTCCTCGCTTTGAATGCCCCAGGATCCCATATGGGCGCCGGTTCTAATCCCGGCAGCTCCACTTCCCATCCAGCTCCCTGCTTGTGGCCTGGGAAAGCAGGAGAGGACGGCCCAATGCATTGGGAGCCTGCACCCGCGTGGGAGACCCGGAAGAGGTTCCTGGTTCCCGGCATCAGATCGGCGCGCACCGGCCCGTTGCAGCTCACTTGGGGAGTGAATCATCAGATGGAAGATCTTCCTCTCTGTCTCTCCTCTCTGTATATCTGGCTTTCCAATAACAATAAAAATCTTTAAAAAAAAAATTAAAAAAAAATGGTGAAGTCCAGTGTGGTCAAAGAATAGAGAATGTTTAGCAGCGACAAACAGGGAGACCACAGACTACACATCCATTTTAACCATTTGCTTGGGCACTTGAACACTCAGAAAATGACATTTTGCTTATTCTCTCTGTAATGGGAAACAGTGAGGTCTTTATACTGAAAATATTCTTCATATGAAAAAAATTTTTTTTCTCAGAAAAGTAACTGTTGTATCTAATCGTTAAAAATATTTATATAATCAACTCAAAAAAAATCTAAAAAAAATATATTGAAATAAAAAGAAAACATCATCTCTACAGTAATGTTGCAGTTTTTAATATTGCATTCTGGTAGTTTTTTACAACATTTGTCTATAGAGAGCACATAACAGAATGCATTCAAACTTGAACTCTAATTTGTTTCTTCTCAACAGTATAATGTAGGGTGATTTTTTTCTTACTTGAAAATTGATAATAAACTATGCAATGACTATATTACCATACCACTTTTTTTATTTACCACCTTCTATTTTTTTTTTTTACAAACTTGGGGTTTTATCCATTTCAAATTTTTATTGACAATATAAGTTTCCCTGCCTTCCTTTTTCTACTCTATGAAATTTATAATTCTACCCCAATAGAGCTATTACTCAGATCAAGTACTATTAACAATAACTTAGATTACCTTCAGCCTATCCCTAGGCAATCCCCTCAAAGTTAATTCTATTCTGACTTATAGCATGATCAGTATTTTTTCCTGTTTTTGAACTTTACACTCTTATATTCTGGACTTCCTCTGCTCAATATGATGTTTATAAGATTTATCTGTGCTTTCATATGCAGTAATAACTTATTCACTTTAATAACCTTAAAGTATTTCTTTGTGAAAATACATCATGTTTTATCTATGCCATAGTTCAGACACTTGGATTATTTACTTGTTGGAGATATTGCAGATAAGTTTCTGTGGTTACTCCATTTAAATTAGTTAATGTTGGCGTAGCATTAAAACTTCTCTGTGAAGTAGATTGCAGAAATCCACTGAAAATGTGGATAATTTTGTTGCTAAGCATAGTTCATTTGACTGTTTTCCAAATAAGTCATTTTCTACAGGGAGAGCTAGACATTGTCTGCTTCTCCAATATTTCCTACTACCATCCGCAGTATGTGAGTTAGTGAGAAGCAGCTGAAGAAAGAGGAAAGGCTACTGCCTGCCAGGAGGATAAGCCTCACACAGACACCAAAGGTCCAAAGGAAGTGTGCCTTTTACCCATTTCACAGCCCTTTAACACTGTTCTGGGTTTGGAATGAGCTGTAATTTCCTTCTGAGTTACATGTGCAAGTTCTAGAATCAGGAAAACTTGAGTTTTAACCTATAAAGTTCTGTTAACTACTTCTTTTCACAGAAGCTCCTCTCTTTTTAAGATATAAACAGTGGAAGAAGCATGGATGTGAAACAAGGGAAGCTTAAAAAGCTCTGTCAAAATTTTGCGAAAATATATGATAGATATTTATACTAAAACTACATAATCCTTAGATTTAGGAAAGCTCTTGGTTACTGTCTTTAGCAGATTAAATACAGTACATGTTGGAAATGATAGAAAACTGAAAGAAAGCAAAAGGCAAAATTACTGCCTATGGTAGGGAATAAAAAGGTTTAAGATATTATAAAAATCATGCATTTTTCTTCTCTTTTACATAAATCATTTGTGAGTGAGGAATGTGTTAATCTTTTTACAACAGTGATACTTAGGATTTATTTTTCAGTATAATTTGGAGACCTTTTGTTGCCCAAATAAAAATGACAAGTTTCTGTGCCTGCAAAAAAACAAAACAAAACAAAACAAAACAAAACAAAAAAAAACGATGAGGCGTGGCAATGAAGACCACAATTTGGATACCTGTATCCCATATTGATACACCTGGGTTTGAGTTCCAGCCCCTCACCATGTAGAAACAGGCGTGGCTCCGGGAGCTGAGCAGGGACAGGCTACCCCAGCTGCACCCTGGGTGGGCCTGGACCAGGTCCCAGTCCAGCTGCTTCATCTCTTTGGAGTGAGCTAGCAGCAGATCTCTCTCTTTACCCTCTTTATCTCTCTTTCTCTTTCTCTCTGTCTCTCTTACCTCATTCTCTTTCTTTCTCTGTGTCTTACAAATTAATGCAATTTTAAGACATACGGCTAGATACTGTTATCAGGATGTAAATTTATTTGTAATGCCTATCATGGAATTACATGTCAACACGTATTATTTTTACATTCATTTCATGGGGAACACTAATGCACAGTTCATCTTAGCTCAGGAGGGACAAATAAGTTTAAGTTCATGGGCAGCAAAGGCCACGCACATGGCTTGACTGAAATGAAAATAAATAAATAAATAAATATATATATATATATATTTACATATATATGGTTTAAATGTTTATATATATGCTTTATATATATATATATGAATTTCTGTAATAAAATCTGACTGACACAACTCTAGTTCTTTAGATGTGTGTCTGTATCATGTTAGCTTACACTATGGCAAGAGTCGATTTTGTATTGTTTCCGTGTACGCAAGGTGCTTTTCAATTTAAACATAATTCAATCCTTTGGATTTCTTCCAAGATTGTTCCTCAACTGTATAACTTATTGATTTCTCCTATCCAAATTCAAATCCATCCATCTTCATTTGATTCGTGACAATGGAGTTTAATCTTTTACATCTTCTCCTTTGCAGCAAATGCAGTATTAAGTTTTGTCAGTAGAGGGTACTAGACAAAATCTTTTTTTCTGCTTCCAGGGAACTACCACTCTGTAATGAATCGTTTGTTATTCCCACTACATGACAGCAGTCAATTTGTGAGTAAGATGAAGCTTTGCTCTGTATTAACCACA
The DNA here is from genome assembly GCF_030435755.1 of Ochotona princeps. Taxonomy (NCBI): domain Eukaryota; kingdom Metazoa; phylum Chordata; class Mammalia; order Lagomorpha; family Ochotonidae; genus Ochotona; species Ochotona princeps. The sequence continues at coordinate 94,735,149 of NC_080834.1, read as the reverse complement.
TTCCAAAAAATGTGTAATCCCTTTGGAAGTCTGTGGCCCTCATCCCCGCTCAACGATCAGCTTGCAATGGATCATGCATTGTAGACAAAATGTTTACAGATGGCACTCTACAGGTGAGTAAGCTCCCAAGTCCCAGCTTTCTTTGTCCGCATGCCAGTGCTTGGTTCCTGCAATGCCTATCCTTTCTCCAGCATGAGCTTCTTGAGAGTTCAGTTTCTCCAACGTTCTATTCCTACAGAGGGAGGCTTCTTCAGCTCCTAGATCCTGCAGCATTTGAGAGCCTGTGACCGAGGTGCTTCCTCCAACACCAACACTAGTAATTGCAGCAAGCCTTAAGGTGCAACACTTGTCAGTCACTTGCTCTATCATTATCCCAGAAGCCACATTTCTAACAAATTGAGGTGCTTCAGTGACTTTTCCATGAGCCAATGAGCCATGATGCTGCCCTCTCAAAATATGCCTGGGGGGCCGAGCGCGATAGCATAGTGGTTAAGGTCCTCACCTTGCAAGGGCCGAGATCCCATATGGGCGCCAGTTTTAGTCCCAGTGGCCCCACTTCCCATCCAGCTCCTTGCTTGTGGTCTGGGAGAGCAATCGCGGACCGCCCAAAGCTTTGGGAACCTGCATCCGCATGGGAGACCCAGAAGAGCTCCTGGCTCCTGGCTTCGGATTGGCTCAGCACCAGCCGTTGAGGCCACTTGGGGAGCGAGCCATCTGACGGAAGAGTTAGGCAGATCTGCAATCAGGAGCCAGAAGCTTCTTCTGGGTTTTACACATGAGACCCCAGCACTTAGGTCATCAGAAGTAAAGCTATGGAGACTCACATTGGCACCCACATGTGATGCCAACACCACAGGCAGAGACTTAACCTGCTATGCTATAAAACTGGCCATTCAACATTGTCATTTTAAATTGCTGTGTGGCAGGGAGAACAACATGGGGGCATAAGGTGAGGGCATGCTAAAACAGATTAATAAGGATTAGCAGAAGAGAAGCAGAAATGGAGTGATCCTGGGAAACTAAAGAATAAAAAACCATGTGATCATCTCAATACATGCAGAGAAGTATCCGATAAAACCCTACACCACTTCAATCTAAAAATCCTAAGCAAGATAGGTATGGAAGGAACATTTTACAGCATAATCAAAGCAGTACACAGAAACCCATCATACTGGAAAGGGAAAGACTAGAATCTTTTCCACTACAATCTAGAACTAGAGAAGGATGTCCACTTTCAACACTACTATTCAAAATAGTACTGGCAGTCCTCTCCAGAGCCATTAGGCAAGAAAAAGAAATTAAATGAATTCATATTGGAAATGAGGAATTAAAATTATGCCTATTCACAGATATGATTTTTTACATAGAATCAAACGACTCAATCAAGAGATTAATGGAACTCATGAGAGTTTGGTAGGGGAACAGGGAAGATAAATCAATGAACATAAATCAATGATGCTAATATACATGGCTGAGAAAGAACTGGTAAGTACAGTCCCCTTTAAAATAGCAGAGAAAAATCTTAAATACCTTGAAAAATACCTAAACACAGATATAGAAGACCTCTATGATGAAAATCACAAAAAAATTTAAAAAGTAAATAGAAGACATTAAAAGATGGAGAAATTTACCATGTTTCTGAATCAGCAAGATTAACATCATCAAAATGCCCATATTACCAAAAGTAATACAGAGATGCATTGCAATCTTTATCAAAACCAAATAATTTTCTTCTCAGAAATAGAAAATACGGTACAAAAATTAGTCTGGGAACACATAAGACCATGAATAGCTAAAGCTATCCTGAAGAATAAAAATAAAGCTGAAGGTATCACAATTCCAGACCTCAAAACATACTACAGAGCAGTGTTTATCAAAACAGTCTGGTATTGGTACAGCAGCTGAGAAGATCAGTAGAAGAGAATAGAAACCCCAGAAACGAGCCCACACACGTACAGCCAATTAATCTTTGACAAGAGAACCGAAAATAACTCAGGGAAAATATCTGGTCTCTTCAACAATGCTGTTGGGACACTGGGTATCAGCCTGCACAAGTAAGAAGCAGGACTCCTGTTTGTCACTTTATACAAAAACCAGCTCTAAATAGACCAAGGACCTAAATCCGCACCCAGAAACCATCAAACCATTAGTAAAAGACATAGACAACATCCTACAAGATATATACATCAGTAAAGGCTCAGAAAAACCAACAAAAGCACAGTCAAAGCCAAAATAAATGTATAGGACTACATCAAACAAAGAAGCTTCCATACAGCAAAGGAAACAATCAAAGAGGCAAAGAAACTACCAACAAAATGGGAAAAAATCTTTGCACACTACACAACAGATAAGGGATTAATATCCAGGATTTACAAAGAACTTCAGAAACTCAACCACCATAAAACAAAGAACACTATTAAGAAATGGACAAGAGCCCAACATGATTGTTCAATAGGCTAAATCCTCCAATTCCAATCATTGGGATACCACATGGGCACTAGTGTCTGTTCAGGCTGCCCTGTTCCCACTCAGCTCTTTGCTTATGGCGTGGGAAAACAGCAATGGATGGCCCAAAGCTTTGGGACCCTGTACCTGTGTGGGAAACATGGAAGAAGCTCTTGGCTCCTGACTCCGTATCAGCTCAGCTCTGCCCATCGCAGCCATTTGAAGAATGAACAAGTGGTTGTAATATCTTTGTCTCCTCTCTCTCTGTAAAATCTGTCTTTCAACAAAAATAAATCAATCTTTAAAATGGGTTAAGGAAATGAGCAGGCATTTTTCAAGACAATAAGTTCAAATGGCTAGTGTACATATTAAAAAATGCTCAGGCTCCTGAGTTACTAGGATAATGCAAATAAAAACCACATTGAGGTTCCACCTAACTCCAATGATATTGGCCTACCTCCAGAAATCTACCTAATGTGAAATATGCATTTCTATGTTACACCTATTGTTTCTTCAGCCTCAGGAATGTATATCAAATGCATGTCTCTGGATTGCAGTTTGCTATCTATTTCAACGCTCCATTATACCCAATGCTATTCTTCCATCAAACATACTCTCAATCTTGAAGCTATTTTTTTTTTCATCTCTTCTGGAAACCCCATCACATGTTTTGTGATTTCCTTATGAAGATAGTATTAAGTTTGCTTTACCATCATATTCCAGTATGCATTTCTTTATTCTCTCGGTGAGCTGGAAGACTCTTAGAGACTGTCTTCTGATTTACTATCAAAACATCAAGGGCCAGGCATGGTGGCCTAGTGGTTAAAGTCTTCTCCTTGAACACACCGGAATCCCATATGGGTGCCAGTTCTAATCCTGGCAGCCCGCTTCCCATCCAGCTCCCTGCTTGTGACCTGGGAGAGCAGTCGAGGACAGCCAAAAGCCTTGGGACCCTGCACCCACGTGGGAGACCCGGAAGAGGTCATGGCTCCATATATATATATGTATAGATACATAGATATAGATAGATCTGACCTTTCAATAAAAATAAAGAAATCTTTAAAAAAGCCTTTAAAACAATGGTTTCCACCTTTACAGTGTCCAATGAAAATATCTGGATATTTTCCCAAATTCACTGTAGTAGGTGTAGAGAATTATCAGGAACAGAATTCTCACATTTTGACTTTCCTACAGTTTGTGGTCATGCCACTTTAAATTACAGGGTTTAGGGGGAGAGCTGAGAGAACAGAAAAACATTAGAACTGCTAGTCTGACAGCAAGATATGTATTATGCTTCACAACAGGAAAACATTTTAAAACTGGCTGTAGCCAAACCAGGTAAAAGGGAAAGCACTCTGATTCCTTCAGAGATTAAAGATGTTTCACTGTGATTGTTTTATTTCAGGGAAGAGTTACAATTTAGAGAGAAAAGCATTGTAAGTCATGGAATGCTAATGGCCTATGATGACCATTCTGACATTTTTATGAGGCTCTACTTTTTGAACACAGTTCTCTTACCTAAACAACTGCTGGCATTTAATTTCCCAATCTCACACTCAAGTCAATTTCTACCTTGATTAGTCGGTTTGTATTGTGGCTTTTCCTTTAAGGGGATATATAGTAACTGTGTAATGGAGACTATCATGTCCAGATGTGAGGGTACAATGCATTATGAATCTCTACTTCCAGAGTAAAGATGGATTCCCAATGAAACTCTTTACTATATCTTGGCAATGGGATGTTGGACTCTCTGCCATTGTCCATGCCCGCAATGACAGACATATGACTGTGTATGGAGAACTATATTATAGTAATAATATAGGGGAACCCATTAAGGGGGATGGAATTGGGAAGGGAATAAGGGAAATCCCAGGACCTATGGAGCTGTATCATAAAATGATATTAATAACAATAATAATAAGAAGTAAAAAATTTTTTAAAAGTTGGCACCGTCCTCTCACATGATCTCTACTCAATTGCTATAAAGTTTGTATTTATGACAACAGATAGCACACTAACATTCTATCATTTTTTAACATTCTGCAATAAAATATTTCACTATAAGTGTTTTATAACATTATAAATGATGGAATAAGGATTGGCATTGTAGCATAGTAGTTAAAAGCATCCAGCTCCAATACCAGCTTCCCATATGTGTACCAGCTCGTGTCCCAGCTGCTCCACTTCCAATCTAGCTCCCTGTAAATAGCCTGGGCAAGCGTTAGGAAATGGCCTAGGTACCTGCAAACCAGGTGGAAGACAAGGATGGAGTCCCTGGATTCTGGATTACACCTGGCTAGAGCCTGCCTGCTGGGAAGTGGATCAGTAGAAGGAAGAGCACTCTCTCACTCTCTCCCATCTCTCTCTCTGTAATCTTTTAAACAAATAGATCTGTAAAAAAAAAAAAAAAATGAATAGTATTCCAATAAGCTGTTCTAATGTACTTAGCTTTTACCCTACTTTTACTCACTTAAATTATTTTAGGACTCATTATCACAAATAATTTAGAGACTCTCTTTTAAAAATTAATGGATAATTGCAAATGCACTCCGAATGAGCACAGGCCTCCATGACACTCTTAACAAAGTTGAAATGAGATTTGCTACATATGCAATAAAAACCACAAAGATGCAACCACATCACACAACTCCTCGTGAGATGCTCAGGTTCGACGTCAAGAGTCAACAAGCCATCGAGTGATTAGTTTTTTGGGACCATAATATGACATCAATCCAGCATGATTTACATTATCTAAACTCAGAGAAGGAACATGAGACAACAGTGACTTCTAGTACATGGAGACAAAACACGATAAGCATGGTCTGATCAATCACTTCTCATTAATTCTGACTTTTTAAAAAACTCATGTCAAAAATACAGTAAAACTTCGGTGTCTTAAATAGAATATCAAAAATTTGAAATTTAATTTTGTTCTAGAGCTAGAAATGTGTTTTTGTCATGTCTATATTTATATATGTTCATCTATCAGAGAAAAAGTAGTTTTGGTTTCCCAGAGCTGTACAAAATGGTAAATGGAAAAACCAGTTGGTTGTTTCCTTGAGAGAACTTGGAATTAGGAGGTGAAGCTTGGTTGAAATTCAGAGACGTGTAACCGGGAACTCCAGTCCCAAGTACAACAAACAGATGTTGTATAATCACAATTTGATCATTTTGAAAAAATAATATACTTTGAGAAGATAAATATTTATTTATACACAGTGATAAAAAATCAACACACAAAATAGTAGCTTTTTATATATCAATAATGAACATGACAAAAATAAAAAGAAATCCCATTCACAAAAGCCACAAAAAAATCAAATATTTAGGAATAGGTTTAACCAAAGAGTAAGAGATCTACTCAAGAAAGAAGTCATCAGGGGCACAAAGGATGGAAAAGATATTCCTTGACCACTGATTCGTAGAATTAATCTCATGAATGCGTCTACACTGCCTAGAGCAATCCATGGTTTTAATTCAATCCCTTCTAGTCAAAACACCAATCACATTCTTCACAGGGTCATAAAATAGCACTCCTAAAATTCATGCAGAGTTGCAGAAGGGCCACCACATCTAAGATAATTCTGAAGAAAATAAATCAAGCTGGAAGCATAACAACATCTTCAAAGCTTTTGTAATTAGAAGTTTTAAAAGATTAAATTCTTAAAACCAATGAAATCACTTAAATTGAACCACTGAGAGTTATATAACGGTACAGTCAACATTTTATATACTAGACCTCCTCTCTCTCAAAATTATGCATTTTCATAACGTAATTGATCAATTATTGAATTGTTATGGAATGTGAAATTCTAGTCAGTCAATTCTAAAGTAAGTAGAATGATACTAAGAGATCAACTGCAGAGGAAAATAATTTTATTTTTAATATTAAAAATATTTCTTTGATTAGTAAAAATAATTGAAAAATCACACCAAAATAACCCTACACAGAACAAGCATTTTCTGAGCCTGCACCGATCCATGCCAGGGACTGATCCTGGCATCCCAGTGGCAGTCTCAGGCATGGTCATCACCTTGCATGCGCTTTCTAATTCAATCCTGGAGCTTACACAGCTCTAACTTATATGATCAATCAGTTTATATTTTGTCTCTCACAGTCGCCTAGGAATTATTTATAAATGACCACTGCAAGCCAGGCACTATGCCTTACAAGTCATAGCTCTAACTCCTGTCTGTTTCAGATGCTTAATAAATATCTTGGAGTCTCAAGTTTAGACTATAATATATAAATATTTTACCAAAAACAAAACAACAAAACAAAAAAATTTCCTCAAAACACAAATTTGAGTGAAAGAATTCCCCACCATGAAACTTGTTTCTTCGCTAAAATACAAATGCTGATATTCAGGGTGAGTATCTCTTGACCGCTGATGACCGCTGGCGTCTGGCTTGCACTGTGGAGAAGGCATGTGTGTTTGCTGAGTTCTCCCGGAAGTGACTCTGCAAACTCCCAGAAGCACTGTCCTCCAGAACCCAGGCCAAGGCCTCCCAGTGCCCAGTCACTGAGGCAGCTGGGGAAAGTGTTGCGTAAACTTGACTCTACAATTATGTAAATTAAAAAAAAACAACAAAACAGAACAGAATAGACCAGTTCTGAGTTTACAATCAAACTACCAACAAAATCCAAAGTGTTCATTCACGAAGTCAAGCCTGCTTCCATTTGCTCATAAATTGTGAAATACAAAGGTAGCTGTTTTAACGACAAAACTCAAACAGTACTGAGGAGGTTTGTGTGAATGTACAAGAGCGTCAGTCCCTCTCGGCAGGTCCCGGGGAGCTGCACCCATGGAGGAGAGTCGCCTCCCTACTGCTGGGCCAGAAGTGCTGTCCTGTTGGCCTTCATCTTCCCCAGGCATTTAGCCAGGTAGTCTACGTATTCACAAGCCCCATCTGATTTATTTTCAGATGATTCCTGGAATCCATATGAAATCAGAATTCTGTTCTCAACCACTACGTCTGTTTGATTTCAATAACTTGGCTAAGTTAATGAACTCCCCATCAGGCATGAAAGTTTAGCCTCAGTGATTTCTGAGACTATTAAACGGCAAGGCCAAATCCTTGGCATTTTCTACACACATTTCAAAGGGATCACCTAGCACTTGGACCACAGAAGCTGTTGATACAAGGTTGTTCCATTCCTGCTGATGCTGAATGCTCCGTGAAAACTGAAAGGAGTTGGGCAAATACTCTTCAGGGGCAACAATCACCAAACAGTGACTCTTACTTCATCGCTTGCTGCCTCTGTGGCTTCATTCCCATAGGCACCAGACATGTCTAAAATGTGTTTGTTTTCAAAAAGAAAAATTACCATCATGTGTAAACCATCTGTTTGGGCCCACAATGCACAGGGATTCAAGTACTGAGATAGAATAATAATAGAACCAAGTATAGAATCGCTGCATAGCTTCCAAAAGGAAAAACTGAATGTTTTCAAGATGTGCAGACACTTGTGTTCACCCAGCTGGTTCAAACATCACAATCTGAACCACACATCTTTTTTAGAAGGAAGTTTTAATAATCCCAAGATATTTTTTCATATGTGAGAACTAGAGAGAGAGAGAGAGAGAGAGAGGACTGATTCAACATCATTCATTCAACAACTTTTACTCTGTGTGTGTGTGTGTGTGTGTGTTGGGAGCTGAGTTAGATATTTAAGATACAAACATGTACCAAACCAAATCAGATGATCAAATCCTAAGGGTAAACAGATATAACTGCAAATGTAAATACAAACAGAAGACATGTGTGTGGGTAAGAGGAAACATATTCAACTCTTTCTTGTGTTCGGAGGAGAATTAAGGGCCATTTTTACCACTGTTAGGGACCAACTGAAAGCAAGCATCGAATCCTTGATGGCCCAGGTAAAGAAAAGTGAGCATGAAACGCAACCCACACCCTCTTGCTTGCTGAACTCCTCCTTTTCCTAAAGACTTGGCTGTACCAGCCATGCAGGTCACACACGTTTCATTCACTTCATGTTAAAAGTTGGAAACAAGGAGGAAGTTCTTTCTAAATCCAGAAGCCTGCTGGAATTTTCTTTCCAAGTCTTGCCTGAAGCCTAGGAACCAAGCCAGAGGAACGATAAGGAAGCTCAGGATGTCCTCTGACGTCATCCAGAGAATGCTCCAGAGCCCAGCATTTCATCCTTTCTTTTGAATCTGTTTTAAATGTCTATTCACATTCTTGAGAGGCAGACACGCACACAGGGGGCGGTGGAGAAAGACAGAGAGCGAGAAGAGAACGCCCAGCCTCTGGCTCATTTGCACTTTGGAGACAAGAATTTTATCACCTGAGCCTTCACCAAAGTGCTCCATGATGTACACTGGCAGAATACAGGCCGAAAATTGAACCCCCACACTCCAGTCTAGATGGGCCAAGCACCCACTTTTGATTTCATCTCGTGACACATTAAGTAAATTTTATATGCAAAAAAGAGACCCAAAGAAAAACACTGTCTTGGGTCTTATTTCAGGTTTTGTAGATGATACTTACTTACACCAAAGCTAAAATTTCAGTGTACGGTTAGTTCTAACCATGTTTGATCAGAGAAGATGATCCATGTTTTCTTCAAGCTCCTACCAGAATGTATCTTGCGCTCTTGACTTGCAGTTGTGCAAATAATTGTAGGGACCGTAACCCAGACTGATCCAAGGCAGCCACGAGCTTTAATTTCATATGAGCTTTTTTTTGCTAACAATGCAATGCATTCAATATTTTGAGTAATGGTTGGTTCTAAAAATGCAACCTGCTGGAAGGAAAACCAGTTTTGTCATAAAGATGTGTAGATGTTGGAGCCAGGACTGAAACTCTGCCATTTACTGTTACACTGGGCATCGTCTTCTCCATGTGTTCAACAAACGTCCTCATTCTCAAGACCTCTTTTTCCCAATGACAAGTTTTGCGTGGTAATCACAAAAGCTCTAGTTAAGTAGAACCATGTTCGAGAGGAGAACACGCTCTCTTTTTGTCTGCCACTATAGTCTGCCAACAGCCTTTTCTACTTTCCATCCCTGGGACATGAGTTTTTCAGCCAAGTTGATTGAGAAAACAAGCTACAGCAGGAAACTTCAGAATCCCCAATATATTCATGACAGACAATTAGAACATGCATTTTGCTCTATATATGTGTATATATATATATATATATATATATATATATATATATATATATATATAATTTTTTTGGTTGTTGTTGCTGTTGTTTTGGAGCAAGTGGTAAATAGCATAAGATTTTAAACCTATAAGAAGTAGCTACAGATAGAGCAGCCTCAGCCGTCAAAGTGCCACCTGCTGTCGTGTGCAGAGAGGAATGTTTGCAAGCAGATGATAGAATTATTAACTGGAAAGAGCACAAGCTTTCAGGACTGAAACAGCCTCAGTGAATCAGCTCAATACCAAGCCATTCAGATCAACAGCATGGCCTGGATGCCCACTTAAAACTTGATGTAGACAAGAAAAGGGATTACAAAACTCAGGTTTCCAGGCTTGGATGATCCTCAAGGCATGCATTCTGCCAACAGCAGGGCCCAGGCTGTGAGGGTCTCCTCATCTCCTCCCACAGCCCTACAGTCAGCCCTGCAGTGTTCCCCTTGCCCTGTGCCTACAGCAAGAACGTAAGTTCAGAAATACTGCATCCTTCCCACTAGGTTCTGAGCTTTTAGAGTTCAGGGACTGTGAATTTCAAGTCAGTATCTTTTTTCTAGCATCAGTGAGTGACTGAGGAATCTAATGATAAAAGTCAGAGGGAACTAAGTTTTTTCCCCCTTGCCTGAGTATTTGAAGACTACCATTTTTTCTCATCCTTGAAAAGCAGCCACCTTGCATTTCAACAGTGTTTTGTGCTTGGAAATTGCTTTCCCTCTGTTATTGAACTCACTTCTTTGGAGAGCACTCTGAGTTCGCAGGGTCAGGGTTACCCAGCTCAGAGAGATTAAATGACTTTTCAGAGGTCACTTCAGTAGAGTTGGAGCATGAAGCATTTTTAATTCCTGTGTGTCTCCTAGCACACACAGTTGTCACTAACTTTTTCCATCAAAATGCCAACTTTTATGTAAGACTTGCAATATTTCAGTGTTTGTGCTAAGTGGCATGGTAGGATGGAGTTGAAAAATCAATCGGCTCTAGACCCGGCGCGATGTCCCAAAATCTAATTCTTCAATTTGCAAGTGCTGGGATCTCACGTGGGCATCAGTTCATGTCCCAGATGCTCCACTTCCCATCAAGCTCCTTGCTTATGGCCTGGGAAAGCAGTAGAGGAAGGTTCAAAGTCTTGGGACCCTACATCCATGTGGGACACCCCGAGTGGGCTCCTGGGTCCTGACCTTGGATCAGCTCAGCTTCAGCCACTGTGGCCATTTAGGGAGAGAATCAATGGATGGAAGATCTTTCTTTCTGTCTCTCCTTCTCTCTGTATATCTTATCTGCCTTTCCAATAAAAATAAATCAATGTTGTTTTTTAAAAAACAAATCAGCTCTGATCTCCACTTCAAGAATTTCATGTTTCCTCACTATTTTAAAATAAATGACAGAAAGAATAGTTTCCTATAGGCAGAAGCTGTTACGGAAAAATACAATAAAATAAGCAAGGAGATGTTTTGAAGATTAACACTGTAAATCATTTGTTTTATTTTAAATACCAAGAAATGTGAGCTACATAGGTAGAGCATACTTGAAGTGTAGAGGGCATGGCCTACTTACATCCATTCAGCTTAACAACTCAGACTTGAGATCAAAAGGAGATAATGCGGGCCCAGTATGATAGCATTGTGGTTAAAGTCCTCGCCTTGCATGCCCGGGATCCCACATGGGTGCCTGGTTCTAATCCCAGCAGCCCCGCTTCCCATCCAGCTCCCTGCTTGTGGCCTGGGAAAGCAGTCGAGGACAGCCCAAAGCTTTGGGACCCTGCACCCGCGTGGGAGACCTGGAAGAGCTCCTGGTTCCTGGCTTCGGATTGTCTCAGCGCCAGCTATTGCGGCCACTTGGGGAATGAATCATGGAACAGAAGATCTTCCTCTCTGTCTCTCCTCTTCTCTGTATATCTGACTTTGCAATAAAAATAAAATCTTTTTTAAAAAGGAGAGAATGCTTAAAGGGAGTGTTCCAAGAGTACAACCTACCAATGAGAGTGACAACAGCAGACATTGGCACTGTACCACCAAAACCTCTCAGCTCCAGGGAGCTTGTCAAATCTCCGTTCAATCTCCCAAGGAAAAGCAAAGCAAAAGGCTCCCGTGAGGCCTGCAGAGTGCTTGAAATGGTATTTTCTTTCTAAAGGGAATATCAAACAGCAGTCTACCAAATTCTAACTCATATTTTTATACTCTTACTTTTCATTTCCTAATGAAATTTTATGTTTTCATCTCTATGAGCTATACAACTAAGTGATACCAAAGCTCATACTGAGCTTAAAAGAAGTACATTTCCCATAGGAGGAGAGGCATGTTTTAGGGAATATATTCTTTAACATTTATTGAATATAAGGGATTGAAGCAAATAAAATCATGAATTCCCTTTGAAATCAAAAAGTTATGTTTTAAAAATCACTAACAACCAATAAAAGGTTAAACATAAAACACCCCAAACTTTTGACTTAGGAAATCTACAGGAGAAATAGGAGAAATGCTTCATGTACAAAGTGGAGCATGATTATTCACATTAATTATACATATACTTGAAGCAGTTTAAATAAGGAAAGTACTTTGCAGAATGTACGTAACTGTAAGGGCATATGAAAAGCTTGCAGGGCCCGGGGAGAGTCTGTGAAAACACGGGGTCAGCCTAGGCTGCTGCGTGCTTAAAAGTTGCAGCTATAGTAAAATGCTGCCATGCAGAGCCAAGTAACCTCAAAGGAACTACAGTGAATCCAGTACAGTACTGCAGATCACGGATTCTGGCTGAAAGAGGTGGTTGTCCCTTGAAATGATCAAGTTTCCATAATGAAAAAGCAAATCTTGTTTTCTTTCCCTGAAAAGACTGGTCATTGCTTTACCTTTGGAGAAATGAAGTCGTGTGCTTTACTGAGTCATTCTGGAAAGTCAGCATCATGGATTCTAGGGGTCGCCCTGAACAGGTTCCGGTGAACCTCAGACAACCTCCCGAGTCAATGCAGTGCATACTTGGCTTTGGAAGCATTCAGCCTGCTGGGGAATCACTTGGAGAGGAAGATGCAATGGCCAGAAGACCCTGAGGTTGGGACGGGGCTGCCAGCCTGTGTGAAAAGACAGTGAAAGGGTAGCAGTGGAAGCAGTGAGTGCAGCATCTCTGAGAGCCTGGCCTGGCAGAAGATCGCCCAGGGGTCCATGGGCAGAGGCCCCCACGGCTCCAGGGACTTCTGTCTCCTCATTTGAGATCGCAGGAGTTACAACCAACAGAATACAGGCAATTTCTATCAGAGAGCAATGACTTCGTGGGTGACATTAACATTTGTTGCCCTTGGCATCTAAATCAGATAGAGTCCCAATCGACTGAGAAACGTTATTGGAGAAATTCAGAACTGTGCAACTTCCACTCGAGGGAGATACGAGCTAATTAGGACAATAACAGAAGTTCTCACAGGTCTTCACTCTGCTTTTCACGACAGCATCAGCAAGATATTTTACAGCACTTTTTCCAGATCCCAAGTTCTTAACACCACCACACCAAGAAACAATACAGGTAAGAATCTGAAAATTCACACACACACACACACACACACACACACACGGGAGATGAGTAAGTTGCCTGACAAAGTTGAGAAAACAGGGCTTCCCCTCTAATGGGTTCAGTGGTATTTTCTTTTTATGTTATGTTTAGGGCTAATTTTAGAGTCACAGAAAAACTATCAAACACCTTTGGGGGGATTTGCAGGCGGAACTCGGCTTCCCCATGATCACTCACGCGAGCACAGCAAAGTCTCTAAACCAGAACATTCAAACCGCGACCCTTCTGACCAGACAAAATGTACCACGCTTCCCGGTCACACACTTTTCCAATTCCAGAGCCATCTGCCGTACCTCAAGTTGCATTTCTTCTTTTTTCACTTTCTCCTTCGTCTTTACAGTCGTCAGTAGCCGGGTATTTATTGTAGGCATTTGGCTGAGGGGCAGGCACCACTTGGGATGCCAGCATCATGTTTCTGTTCTAGGAACCTCTGCCACACTTTCGACCAGGCTGCCTCAGTTCAGAGTATTGTGCAGAACAGCAAATTCACAGAGCACGCTGAGGTTAGAACCTCCAGAAAGGCTAGCTTGCAAGATCAGCCCCTGGCTGACCTCTGGTAACTGGCTTTGGAGATGTTCCATTACTGGCACCAGGGGCCGTTTATACAGGCAGCATGGCTTATGCAGAGAGCCTGCGTTCCTTCTAAGGGTCTTGTACTTTGCTAGTGGACAGGGAACATGTGTAACCAGCCCTTCTCGGTCCCCCACCAAGTAAAATCCTCAGGGGCCCAGTTGCTGAAAGGGAGTCCTAAGGAAAAACATTGCACACATGTTCCTATGTTGCTGCCTTGTTTTTCCTGCTGGGGAAAAAAAAACATATTTGCTGTCCTCCCCAGAGAAGGAAGAACATGGGACGCCTACAGAGGGATTCCCATGGTGTCCACCTGTTTCCCCCGACAGACACTACCGTGAATCTTTTCCCTGCCACACCCTGTGGGAAGCACAGCCAACAGCAGGCTCTTCCAAGCAATGCCCAGAGTTGGGTAGGTTGTCTTCCAGATTCTCCTACTGGCACTTAAACATACCAAAGCACACACAGAGACAAAAATTAAGCATGTAATAAATCCACATCACGGAGCTTCAAACAGTTGGTGAAATGGAATTAAAAGACAAGATTTATTTTAAGTCAGATGTTTTTTTGAAAACTGTGCATCCTTTTTTCTTAAGAGGGCTTTTCTAGGACCTTTAAGAAGGCCGCACCTATGTGCAGTGACAAGTACGAGTGCTCAGGGGGCGCTGGGCTTCTCCTAAGAGGTCAAAGGCAGTGGCAAAGATCCAGACGCCAGGAGGGAACAGAGAGCTTGAGGGGCTCCCCTTGTCCACAACAGATGCATTTTGCTGTCTCACCTCAATTCTGTCCCCAGCTGCAACAGAATAACGAGCACACCCACTGTGCCGTGCGATTTTCACATTTTCCTCAATCCTCTTGCTTAATCTCCACAAAACTCCTGTGAGGAAGGCAGTGGTGGATAGAAATGAAGAAACAGAAGCCCAGGGCGAGGGAGTCCTTGTGCTTGGTGGCATTCCTGGAGCGCGGAGAGAGGCTGGCCTCAGATCCAGTCCTCCCCTTCCTGGCCACTTGAGTCCTTCCTGGCCCTCACAGGGGGGTTGCCAACAGCACTAGAACAGCTCTTGGTGGAACACAGGAAAAGGGAAGCCATAACACGAATCTACAGCCAGATAGTCCTAGTTTTGTTTTTTTTTTAAAAGCCATTAGTTAGAAGCGTGGATGCATAATAGATAGTAGCTGTTCCTATTTATAATTCTTGACTTTTAGTCTTCACAGACTGAAATATGGAAGGCAAATCTATGTAGACCCATTCCAAAAAAGCTTTAGAATTTTTCTAGTTAGCCAAATTTCAGTTTTGGAATCTTATTTGCCTTTATCTTATACATCTGAACTATGTATCTCTACCATGCTGGCTTAAATTTTGCTTCTACGTCTAGCGCTGGTCACCAAGTAGCACAAATGAAAATCACTGTCTAACTCCAACAGTAAGAAAGTTCCAGAATAAAGATGTCGGAATACAGTAAGGATGCGTTTACACGGATAGAGAAACATTAACCAACATGAAGTAGAAAGGGCACACTCCAGGAAATGGGAGAGGACAGAACACTAGCAGAGGAGTACTTGGAGACTGATAGACACAGGAAAGCAGCAAAAACAACGGTGTGGTGATGCAGTTACTGATACAGTGGGATTCAAGCAAGCCACGGTCTGTACCCCACCAGCAACGAGGTGGGAAGGGATGTTACCCAGGAGCTCAGGCGGTGAACCCAAAGAACTGCCCGTCCTGCTGGTTGATTTAACCAGGAGCAGAGACAGAGCAGCAGATCCCAGATAGGTGGTGTGGGAACAGCATGGATTTCACAGCCCATTCCACTCCCCTAGAACTGAATAGGGGGCCATTTTGTTTAAGGAGGAAAAGGCAAGGGCTATGGACTGTACATGCATGGAGCTGGGAGTGAACTCATTTCTAACTCAGCAATGTGCAACAGCATGGCATCCTACAGGTTCCACCCAAGACATGTCCAAGCAGCCCTCAGACCTGATGGCCAGCAGGTCAAAGAACTCTGGTAGTGACCTGTAAGGTGCCATTTTGTACAGTGTGGAAAAAGTTTTAGGACTTCAGGGACGACAGTGAGCTGCGCATGCACTGAGCTGGGAGTGAACTCTCTGAGCTCACTGCATTGCAGTGGTCCCACAGGGAAAATAATGCTGACTTTGGCATTGTACGGGTCAAAAGAGGTCCGTGTGGCCCTCAGATCTAACAGCCAACAGGTTTCTGCAAGATCAGCACTACCAACAACAATCTAACTAAATAGGACACTGGTGTCTCCCTAATCCTGGGACCTGCTCCAACCGAAAGTGGGAGAAAGGTTGTGCAGACAACGGTGCAGCCTCAGCATGGGATCACAAGAGGTGGAGACTGGTGAGCCAGGAGCTGGGGCCGTAGAGACCATGGCAGAAATCTAACATAAGAACGCAGACCTGAAACTCGCTGGAGAGAGTGGCACAAGTGACTGTAAATAAAGAGCCATGTACTCACTGAAATAAGTAAAATTGAACTGTAGACCTGTGGGTGACACACTTAGAGACCTGCCTCAAGAAGAATCTGATAACTCAAAGCACAATGACCAAGAGCAAAAGAATAGATAAAGGCAGCATGAATATTACTGAAGACTCCCCTGCAAAGGAACAAAAGCCTTAGCCAACTTCAGAGTTAACTGAGGAATACATCAAGAAAACAGAGATACAGAATTCAAAACACCTGCTATAAAGCTTCTCACCAACAAGGAGAAGCATATAATACAGGAGTTCAAGAAATTTAAGGAATATGTCACAGTGGAAATGAATCAAATGAAAGCTGATGTGCCAGAAATGAAGAATAATACAGTGGAGCAAATTAAAAGCACAGTAGAGAGTCTCCAAGATAGAGTGAAGGAGGCAGAAGAGAGAATCGCAAAATTAGAAGATATGTCCTGTCACTAGGTGGAAACAAACAAAAAGCTGGAAGCAGAGCTGGATCAGGCCAAAAAAGTATTCAAGAATTGAAAGACATTGTTAAAAGGCCAAATATAAGAGTTATGGGAGTCCCAGAAGGTGCAGAATGAGAAGCTGGGATTAAAATGTACTCAGTAAAATAATAAGGGAAAATGTCCCTAATCTGGAGAAAGAATTGGGAAACAACATCTAGGAGGGGCACCGAACTCCCAACAGGGTTGACCAGAAGCAATCTTCACCAAGACACATGATAATCGAGCTCTCTTCAGTAGAGCATAAGGAAAAGATCCTGAAATGTGCACGTGAAAAAAAATCAACTGACATATAGAGGAATGCCAATTAAACTCACAGGAGACCTCTCACAGGAAACTCTACAGGCCAGAAGAGAATGGAGTGACATATTACAGATTCTGAAAGAAAAAATGGTTGGCCCAGGATAATGTGCCCAGCAAGGCTTTCCTTTGCCTTTGAAAATGAAATAAAATTCTCCCACAGTAAAGAAAAGTTGAAAGAATTTGCCTCTTCCAAACCTGTCCTACAAATGATACTTTAAGATGTTCTC
Source organism: Ochotona princeps (assembly GCF_030435755.1). NCBI lineage: Eukaryota > Metazoa > Chordata > Mammalia > Lagomorpha > Ochotonidae > Ochotona > Ochotona princeps. The sequence goes on along the minus strand of NC_080834.1, from coordinate 94,717,919 downwards.
TTGACAGAGAAGAGGAATAGCACCCAACAAAACCAAAGGCAAATGTGAAGAACATCCCAGTAAAATGACAAGACTAAATCAATGAACAACCATTGCTAAAATGACAGGACCAAATCACCACCCATTCATTTCTACCCTGAATGTAAATGACTTAAACTCATCAGTCAAACATCATAGATTAGTAGACTGGATTAAAAAACAAAACCCATCGACTTGTTGCCTACAGGAGACACATTTTACCAACAAAATCAGTGGAAACTATATCTCATGGATTTTGATCTTTTTTGTTAGTTTCATCTCTTCAAAGCACTTTCTTCCTCATTAAACTTTTCACTGACTCATAGATCATACAGTAGCATCATTTTTTTCAAGAAGGTTCTGGATTTTCTTTTTCATTTATTCAGTGACACATTAGTCATTCAGTAGCATGTTATTTAATTTCATGGCATTGTAAATATCTATTTTTCTTCCTGTTGTTGATTTTCTTTTGTGGCTTTTCATTTAAAGGGATGTACAGTAACTGTGTAATGGAGACTAACATATCCAGATGTGAGATACAATGCAGTATGCATCTCTACTTCCAGACAAAGATTGACTCCCAATGAAACTGTGTACTATATGACAATAGGATGATGGAGTCTCTGCCATTGTCCATGACCACAATAATGGACATATGACTATGTATAAAGAACTATACTTTAGTAATGATACAGGGAAGCTCGGGTGGGTGGAACTGTGAAGGGGATACAGGAAATCCCAAGGGCCTATAGAAATGTATCATAAAATGATAATAATAACAATAACAATAATAATAATATTTTTTTTTAAAAAAAGAACGTTCCAAAGGGCTCTGTTTCCTGACCATGCAGTGCCTACACTTGGCCACAAGAGGGAAGCAGAGTTCTACATTAGCTACCTACTATATGGTTGGGTAGCATTCTGAGAACACTGAAGGGTTACATTGTAATTACCTTAATTAAGCAGAAAGCATTCACAGCATAGCTGACTCTGACAGCTACAAGCACAGAAGGTGTATTGCTTTTTAAATGTAAAACAGAACGAAAGGATCACAAATTCACCTGAATACAAACTTCAGGCCTGTTGAAAAGATATGAATACTTTGCAAAAATAGAACCCACTGTATGCTCAGCACCCCAGTGCTGGGAAATGTTGGAGTCCAACCCTGAAAATTGGGCTCCTGGGCCAAAATCCTTAACTGGGCACACAGCAACGCTTTCCCGGCAAACACCTCTGGCCTGGCACTTGAAGAGGAATCAAGGTAAGCCGTATGCCCCAGCCCTCTGCAGTGGTCACTGGGCACCTCACAGGCAAGGATGCATGCTGGAGAGAGGACAAATCTAACACAGAGATTCAAACAACACCCTTACATTAGCGTATAAACATGTGGAGTTTTGTGACAGAAGAGGTCACGGTTTCTTGTCTAATGTGTTCAGTGACATTTTCCTTTTATATTTTATTTAGGTCTAATTCTAAGGTTACAGAAAGGTTATAAAATGAATATGAAGGGCTCCTGTACATGCTGACTCCAGCTTCCCCTAGCAATATCCACTCACACAAGCACAGCAACGTTTCTTTAAAAGAAACAAATTCACATTTGTAACGGACTAACCAGACTACAGATCTCGTTCAGATCTCAGCACACTGCTCATTTACGGCATGTTCTCAGCACACTGCTCATTTACGGCATGTTCCTATTCCAGAGTCACACCCAGTGCCTCGAATCACATTTTCATTTCGTCACTCCTTCTCTTCCCCATCTACAGCAGGTCTTCTAGCGTTCCTTTTCTTTCACGATCTTGCATATTTATTCATCCGAATCTAGGGGCAGGCATTTGATCATCCCATATCTGTGTCTGGGTTTGACTCCAGCTGCTGTGGGAACACACACCCTGGGGAGCAGCAGGTAATGGCTTGGGACTTGGATTTGTTACCCAAGTAACCGATTGCTTTCTGAGCTCCTGGCTCAGACAGCGACGTTGTCCTGGATTTTGTAGGCATTGGAAGAGTCAATCAGAAGATGGAAGATTGGTCTCCCTTATGTTCCCATGTCTTTCAAACGTACAAAGGAATTTTTTTGAAAAAAAAAAAAAAAATAATAATAATAATAATAATAATAATAATAAAATCACACTGTGCCATTGTCGCCTATTCTTCTGGCTCAAACAGTTCCAGATGTTGACATCAAGGGTCTCTCCAGGCAAAGCTGCCCGCTCCTGCCTAAGCTTGCACCTGTTTTGAGTGAGCCACCAGTGTCCTGGCTCCTTGGCGGGACCTACGATCTGGCTGCAAAGTGTGTTCCCTGCACCTTGAGTGGCTTCGAGCCTCTCAAAGGATCTAAGGATGTCTGTGAGCACTAGCTGACACCTGTCCACGCACGCATCTGTCCTGTGTGCTTGCCCAGCTACTAAACCGTATGGTGACATGTTGAATCTTGTTATCTTTTCTAAAGATGCATTTATTTATTTTAGAGTCAGAGTTACAGAGAGAAAGAGAGAAATCTTCTGTCAGTTCACTTCCCCAGTGACCACAGTCGCGAAGCATGAGCCCGACTGATGCCAGGTACCATGAGCATCACCGAGGTCTTCCCACATGGGTGGCAAAGCCCAAGGATTTATGCTATGCTGGCAGCGGCTGTATCTGCTGCACGGTACCACTTACATCTTCTAAATACACTCATCAAAGACAAAGGTGCAGTTCCATTGGCCAAGCCAATGGAACTGTATAAAAAGGAAGCTGGGCTCACTCACATCTACTGTCATCCAAAGCCCCAGAAGCTACAGGGCAAGAAATATATATATATATATATATATATATATATATTTAATTCAGCACTGGAGACATTTTAATTCCACATGATCTGTGTGAATTTCATAGCATATTCCAGGGCTGTTAAAGTGTTAAGTATTATTAAATCACGCCTATAAAAGCACTTATTGTGTAATACATTGCTTTATCGTTAGAGTTTAACTGCTGCGAACATCCATCACCACCTCAGAGTGCTCCTACCCCCCTTCTTGGTGCTGACAAGTCAGTTTCCCTGCACTAGGAACCACGTCTCTTCATCTGCGTATTCACTTCTAGGCCGGTCCCCCGGGCCTCCTGGGCAGCACTGACTCTTGGTGCCTCAGCTCCAGCTGACCATTCTGGCTGCACTTTTCCGTTCCACATTTACAAGTCCCCTGCGTGGTCGCATCTAAGCCACCTCCCCCCTTCATCACTGGTTCCCCCATGTTAAAGCATTCTATGCTACATAATCAGCTCCTCTCTCCCCCCAAGAGAATGCATGGTATTCCACGGACTGCCACTGGGAACAGAGCCTGGCGGATCGCAGATATTCCACAGATGTCAGACTCGGATGAGCGTGGAAGCTAATTCCAAAAGTTCAAGGAAAATAGAATGAAAAGATACATTCATTTTGATTTAAAAGTATTTCATATCATCATAGTTTCTCTTTAACAAGCATTTTCCATTGTTGTCATGCTTGGATGTCTTTTAAAAAAGATTTATTTATTTAAAAGGGAGAGTTACAGAGACAGAGAAAATCCACTCTGCTTTCAGTAAATTCTAATTGAGGTTTTGCATCTGGAACTCAGAATTACTGCTGAATAACATTCAAATTGAAGTAGCTCTCAACCATTGGGTTTCACAGACAAAAATGGAGCATGTCATGAAATTGATCCTGTCCAAGAACTTGTGTGTAAACTTGTTTAGAGTTGAAGAGAATGTAATTAAAAGTCCCTCAACTAGCGAGTGATACAGTCCAGACAGAAACACAAGTTTTTGACTGTAATGCCTGATCACAATTACATTTCACAGTTCCCCGATGAATTAATCACCATTCTGTCACAACACAGAGGAAGCACTTGATAAGCATGTGATGAATGAATGAATGAACCAACAGCCATTTGGGGGAATGAAACAGCAGGTAGAAGACTTTTGCTCTCTCTGTCTCTCTATAACTCTTTCAACAAATAAATTAAATATGAAGTTATTTCATTTTATTTGCATGTGAAGGAAATGTGTCATATCCTTAAAGCATAAACAAAAGTAATTCAACAGGTAGACAATACTGACATTATTAAATATTTATTTTTTGTGTTACATTAAGTATAAAGTATATTCTTCCTGATGTTGCTACCAAGAACATGCATATTATAGATTCCATAGTACCTTAAAAATGCAATAAACAACCCTGCTTTAAATACCCAGGAAGACTGAGAGTAATTTTAAAGTGTGCTAACTTTGAGCTCACACCTATATTAGGAAGCAGCTGCAGCAAAGTCTGTTGAAAATGTGATCACCGGCACAGTTGAAAGTTTGCCCGCACACGCTGACAATACACGTCCCTCCCCCCGTGCTTGCTCATGTCCACCTGCCCCAGGACAGCCTCTGCAGGCACCGTTTCTGGCTACAACACTCCGCAGGCTCAAATGTTTAGAAGCAAACAGCATTGCCCTTGATTACACTCTTCTCATGCTACCCAACTGTCCCCGCACATAGGCTCCCCGCTGACTTCCACCACCTCCAGGACTCCAAAGATCCAGCAAAACCCACAATCCGGGGTCTCCAAATAAAAACTTGAAAATGTAAAAATATTTCAGCATCTCCCAGATGGTTAACAACCCAAACTTCCACAGATTGTCCAGCTGTCCTAAAGAGGAGGAGAGAAAGAGGAGCGGCCCCATGTCCTCCCACTCTCATTCTAACGCCTGCGTGGACACCTGTCTCCTTCCTGCTATCCACCCTGTGGCCTCCATCCAAGGACAGCTGTCAAACAAGCAGGCAAAGAAAGCCTTTGCTTTTTGACTTTATTACTATTGCCAACATTGGGAATATCTTTGGCACAAAGCAGTTTCTACTAACATATTTTCTGTTCATTATTTATGATACGATCAAGCATTCACCTGCTCAGGAGGTCCCTCCTCACTTCCACAGATGCCTGAGAGGGTTACTGCCTCCTCCAGGCTATTTCTGTACTTGAATAATGTCTAGAGTTTACTCATTCTTCATTCTACTTGCTGTGACTTCTTTCACTGTAGGCCCTGAAAGTTTATTCTTTGTAATCTTTTCTTAGTGTATGTTCTTTCAATGAATGTATATTTGTGTGACTGTAATGGAAGAAAGTAATGCCAGACAGTATGTTCTGGAATAGCTATAACTCACTTTTGGAGAGAAATTTCCAACTACAATCCTTCCTAAAGCCGCAGGCGTTTGCTTTGTCCTCAGGAACGACTGAGACATGGTCTGTATGTGCTTTTACTAATCCATTCCTGTGTCTGCTTCCAACAACTACACCAACTTTGATTATTTGAATTTCTTTATCAAGATGAGATGGTAACTATAAATACAGGAATGGCAGGCAACTGTGCTCTGATGTCACCTTCTAGATATGAGAATAATGGCCTTATGAATTAGTCACCAATTGTTCATTTCCAAACACCTACCAAATGATCGACAGAAAACCCGAAGGTGCTCTGTGTGGTGTATCACTTTAGACTGTGAGCCGTCACCATGGAGACCCTGTCTAACAGGATTCTCATTCAATACTCATTGTCATGACTTCTCACACTTTCTACGGAAGAACACATCCGCCTTACTGATTTGGGTCTTGCCCATAAGCTCTGCTGTGGCCTAAAGAACTTTGAGGGGAGCTGGTCAGGATTAAACTTTTTTTTAACATAAGTGCATGGTTTGCCTGAACCTATTGTGCTCCTGCACTCTGCCATGAGAACCCTTTAGAGGTTATCTCTCAGAGTACATCCAATAAAGAAATGACACAGTGACTGGAATTACACTGACCTTAGCACTCATGCCTGGCAACACTCAGAGCATAGGAGCATGAATTAGATATCTGTGAATCTCACAACTGACTGTTACAAAGAACATAGAAAGAAATGCATGACACTGGGCAACATACTGGAGAAATATAAACATTAAATTTAAGGGTAGAAAACATCATATTCATCTTTCTGTGACCTGGCATGTTGAAAGCACTAAACAAACATTTTTCATTAACATATAATGATAATAAGGCAAAACAGCTTTTGTTTAATTTTGTAGCAATGAAAACTTTAAAAATTAGTCTCCCTTCGTGTGTTGGACATCTGCTGTTTATGTCGGTTCAGACTCTGTTCCAGTGACAACATCACCCCATTTAAGGGGCAAGTGATTCACGTACGGCTTCTTAGTGTAGGAAGTAGGACTGCAGACTCCAGGAGAAGGTGCATGACCCAGATTTGGCCAGCAATAGCAGCTCGTTTTCTCAGTTGCAGGGATCGATTGGTACATGCATAGACATGTGACCATGGTGACAGAACCTTTCTCACATTTTCATATACCAAAGTGGTTAGAGAAAATTCACACCGTTTTTTTTTTTTCCTGAGTTCACAGCTGTAGCAGACTTCAGAAAAAGGGAACAATACCAACAGAGCAAAAGACCAACCAAGTTGAGAGAGAGTGCTCACGGCTCTTGAGTCCTTTGCCCAGTCCTTGAAAGCCTACATCTAACCTCACTCACATAGGTTTTTTTTGTTTTGTTTTGTTTTGTTTTGTTTTTCTTACTAGGTATAATCCTGTCACTATTCTCAAAATCCACTCTGCTTTCAGTAAATTCTAATTGAGGTTTTGCATCTGGAACTCAGAATTACTGCTGAATAACATTCGAATTGAAGCAGCTCTCAACCATTGGGTTTCACAGACAAAAATGGAGCATGTCATGAAATTGATCCTGTCCAAGAACTTGTGTGTAAACTTGTTTAGAGTTGAAGAGAATGTAATTAAAAGTCCCTCAACTAGCGAGTGATACAGTCCAGACAGAAACACAAGTGTTTGACTGTAATGCCTGATCACAATTACATTTCACAGTTCCCCGATGAATTAATCACCATTCTGTCACAACACAGAGGAAGTACTTGATAAGCATGTGATGAATGAATGAATGAATGAACCAACCGCATTGTGTGCTCTGTCCCCAAAGCCATTTACACTATGTCCCGTATTTTGCTGTTACTAAATATCATTGTGACTGTTCACAGAATGACCATCACAGGCACACCCACAATGGAAACGTCCAGGAGAGACTATTAGAGTGTGTACTCTGAGGACAGAGAACACAGGGAATGATCCTAAGGAGACAAGCTAAGGGTCACAGAAACATTGGTAAGTCTAGTTTTTCTTTCTTTTTTCTTTCTTTTTGTTTTTAAAGATTTTATTGTTATTGGAAAGTCGGATATACAGAGAGGAGGAGAGACAGAGAGGAAGATCTTCCATCCAATGTTTCACTCCCCAAGTGAGCCGCAACGGGCCGGTATGCGCCAATCCGAAGCTGGGAACCTGGAACCTCTTCCGGGTCTCCCACGCAGGTGCAGGGTCCCAATGCATTGGGGCTGTCCTCGACTGCTTTCCCAGGCCACAGGCAGGGAGCTGGATGGGAAGTGGAGCTGCCGGGATTAGAACCAGCGCCCATATAGGATTCCGGGGCTTTTGAGGCGAGGACTTTAGCCGCTAGGCTACGCCACAGGGCCCGGTAAGTCTAGTTTTTCAATAACGAAGGAGGCAAATGGGAGGAAAGAAAAAAGTCATATTCTTAAAGGACTTGGACCATGTTGGTGTTGAGGGCAATGAAGAGCCATTGGTTGTTTTCAGAGGGAAGAAGTTGTATGACAGGAACCATACTCATGAAAGGAGATTGGTGTCTGCAGAGAACATCTGGTACCACAAAACAGAACAAATTGATCAACTACCCCAGCCAAGTGTTGGCAGTGAAAATCTGGGCAAACGGAGACTCTAAGATGGACTATGTCAACCAGTGGACTTTGGAGAGATTTCATCATGCTTGGAGTGACCAGATCAGCAGTAATTCAGAACTGTTGAACCATCAAAACCTCATGAGCAGGACCCATAGAGCATGTCCCACATAAGGGATCTTGGGGAGGTGTTGGGGAGTTGTCCTCCATCCCAGGGTGCAGAGGCATTTAGGAGGCTGGGTGTGGTCTCTCTCCCTGTCTTTCCCCTTCCCCCAGGTACAGGAAGAAAAAAAAAGAGACTGTGGAAATGGTGATATTACCCACCTTCCTAGAGTCCTTGACCCTTATCATCCTAATCCACTATGTAAAAAACATCAAAAATAAAATGATATTTTTTTAAAAGAAGAATGCAGCTAGCAAGTGCTTTCAAAGGATTAGAAATGGGTTCATGTTGGATTCCCAGAAGGAAACATATTGCAGCCTTAAAATAGGACAATTTAAGAATGGTTTGCCTACAAAGGCACTGATTACAGAAGAGGATTTCAGGGTTAGAGAAAGGAGAAGCGGCAGGAACAGAGCAGTTCCATCCTACAGGGGCAAGAAGAGAAAGAGTAGCAGGAATTGTGCCACATAGTTACCCAGGAAGGGGCCATCTTGTCATGTTTGGCCAGAATGACTTTGTAGCGAAGGCATTCCTCTATATGTCAGTTGATTTTTTTCACGTGCACATTTCAGGATCTTTTCCTTATGCTCTACTGAAGAGAGCTCGATTATCATGTGTCTTGGTGAAGATTGCTTCTGGTCAACCCTGTTGGGAGTTCGGTGCCCCTCCTGGATGTTGTTTCCCAATTCTTTCTCCAGATTAGGACATTTTCCCTTATTATTTTACTGAGTACATTTTAATCCCAGCTTCTCATTCTGCACCTTCTGGGACTCCCATAACTCTTATATTTGGCCTTTTAACAATGTCTTTCAATTCTTGAATACTTTTTTGGCCTGATCCAGCTCTACTTCCAGCTTTTTGTTTGTTTCCACCTAGTGACAGGGCATATCTTCTAATTTTGCGATTCTCTCTTCTGCCTGCTTCATTCTATCTTGGAGACTCTCTACTGTGCTTTTAATTTGCTCCACTGTATTATTCTTCATTTCTGGCACATCAGCTTTCATTTGATTCATTTCCACTGTGACATATTCCTTAAATTTCTTGAACTCCTGTATTATATGCTTCTCCTTGTTGGTGAGAAGCTTTATAGCAGGTGTTTTGAATTCTGTATCTCTGTTTTCTTGATGTATTCCTCAGTTAACTCTGAAGTTGGCTAAGGCTTTTGTTCCTTTGCAGGGGAGTCTTCAGTAATATTCATGCTGCCTTTATCTATTCTTTTGCTCTTGGTCATTGTGCTTTGAGTTATCAGATTCTTCTTGAGGCAGGTCTCTAAGTGTGTCACCCACAGGTCTACAGTTCAATTTTACTTATTTCAGTGAGTACACGGCTCTTTATTTACAGTCACTTGTGCCACTCTGTCCAGCGAGTTTCAGGTCTGCGTTCTTATGTTACATTTCTGCCATGGTCTCCACAGCCCCAGCTCCTGGCTCACCAGTCTCCACCTCTTGTGATCCCATGCTGAGGCTGCACCGTTGTCTGCACAACCTTTCTCCCACTTTCGGTTGGAGCAGGTCCCAGGATTAGGGAGACACCAGTGTCCTATTTAGTTAGATTGTTGTTGGTAGTGCTGATCTTGCAGAAACCTGTTGGCTGTTAGATCTGAGGGCCACACGGACCTCTTTTGACCCGTACAATGCCAAAGTCAGCATTATTTTCCCTGTGGGACCACTGCAATGCAGTGAGCTCAGAGAGTTCACTCCCAGCTCAGTGCATGCGCAGCTCCCTGTTGTCTCTGAAGTCTTAAAGTTTTTCCACACTGAGCCCAGCATAGTAGCCTAGAGGCTAGGATCTTTCCTTTGAATACATTGGGATCCCGTATGTGCGCCAGTTCTAATCTCGGCAACCCTGCTCCCACACAGCTCCTTGCTTATGACGTGGGAAGGCAGTGGAGGACGGCCCAAGGTCTTGAGACCCAGCACCAGCTTGGGAGACCCGGTAGAGGCTCCTGGCTCTTGGCTTCAGCTCAGCTTAGCTTCGGCCATTGCAGTCGCTTGGGGAATGAATCAGCAGATGGAAGACCTTTCTCTGTCTCTTCTCCTCTCTGCATATCTGACTTTGCAATAAAAATAAATCTTAAAAAAAAAGTTTTCCACACTGTACAAGATGGTGTCTGATATGCCACTGCTGGAGTTCTTGATCTGCTGGCCAGCAGGTCTGAGGACTACTTGGACCTATCTTGGGTGGAACCTATACATGCCACGTTATTGCAGTTCACTGAGCCAGAAATGAGTTCACTCACAGCTCAGTGCATGCTCAGTCCTGTCCCATAGCTTTTGTCTCTCTAGACAAAATGACTCCCAATTTGGCTCTTTATGGCAACCTGGACTGTGAAATTCACCCTGTTCCCACACCGCCCATCTGGGACATGCTGCTCTGTCCCTGCTCTTGGTCGAATGAAACAGACCAGCAAGTTAGGCAGTTCTTTTTCTAGGTTCATCTCCTGAGCTTCCGGTAAACAACCCCTCCCACCTTCCTGCTGGTGGAATTCTGCTGCCGGTACTGTTCAGATCGCCACTTGCTAAATGATGCTGTGGTATCAGTCACTGCAACACCACACCATCGTGTCCACTTCTTTCCTGTGTCTGTCAGTCTCCAGGAGCCCCTCTGTTGTCGTTGCGTCCTCTCCCATTTCCTGGAATGTGTTCTCTCTGCTGCACACTAGCTAATGTTTCTTCGCCTGTTTAAATGTGTCCTTACCCTCTTTCACCATCTTGATTCTCCTCTATTAAGGCATTTCTTTGCACATGAAAACTCTTGGTTACCCTTGTATGCTGCTGGCAAATGTAAGCCAAAGGTCTATATTATCTCTGCCAAGGACTTATAAAGTATCCATGATGGGCAACAGGCCTGAGATCTTAAGTACTCGCAGCATGGACAAGTGTTCTAATCCATATAAACAAGTATCTCTGTCCTATCTAACCTCTCCTAGAAAACACACATTGGAATGTTTATCTTCTCTTTCTCAAAGATGTTTTTTAGTTGAAAAGAGTTGCAGTTAGAGAGGAAGAGAGAGAGAGCAAGAGAGCTTCTGTCTGCTAGTTTCCTCCGGACAACCACAATGGCCAGGGTAGAGCCAGGCCTAAGTCATGGGCCAGAAGCTTGTTCCAGGTCTTCAGGCAGGCAGAAAGGACCCAAACACTTTGGCCATCTTTAATTTCCTTCTCCAGGTCATTATAAGGAGATGAATCAAAAGTGAGACAGGTTGGAAGCAAACTGACCCCTTTACAGGATGCTGACACAGTAGATGGCAGCTTTAGCAGCTGTGCCACTATGGCCTACCCCCAAGAAATTATTTTTCAAGCACCATATTTATCTTCCTTGTTTATCACAAAAGTCTTTATCACATAAACATCTTTGAATGTAAGAACATATGTTGAAATGCCATATAGGGGTAAACTATTACATTAGGTACAAATATTTGTTCTATATAGTATATTAAATCACCTTTACCTAAGTATAATTTTTCAGAGATTACTCATTATTCATACAAATGTCTTTATCAAATATTAACAACTTTAAGTTTTCCTGTAATCCAAATATTAAATCATGAAACAACATATTTGAAGTGAACACTGGCTGAAAGAGAAATAAAGCTTTGAAAACTGAAAAAAAAATTCTGTTCAAACAATGATTATCAGTTATTTATTCAGTCACTCTTCAAATGAAATTACTATTTTAGTACAGTCATTAAATTGCATAGACTCAAAAGTTTATTATATTCCAATAAGCATGCAAAAGAGTATTAATGTTATCATGGTATTCTGCTACATGTGTTATCCCTTACTACAAATTTTCTGAGCTCAGAACCTGCTCAGCACATTTTCTGTGGAATAGACATTACTAAACCAAAATAAATCTACAGATGTACATGCTGATTGAAATGTGGAAGCCTAAAAGAGACATGCTGTTTGAAAAACACTGTGAAATATGCAGATGTCTGTTCTCAAGACACAAGTCTTGTACTTGTTTTCTGTATACAGCAAACACATCCCCTTCTAATGGGTAAAATATGTCGTCCTCCCATCTCCTTCTCACCAGTGTCTAAAGAGAATTAACTCCACTTCCAAGTTTCTTTCAAGATGGTGAGAGACTTCATCGGCACAATCTATATTTAGACCTGCATTCCCCCAGCAGGAAGCAGCAGCTCTCAAGAGAGACAGAGCAGTGGGTTGGGTCCCCACACCAATGCCCATTAGCCCACAGTCTCAGCCTCCATCTGGGCCAGATGTTGCTGCTATATGTGACCCAGTAAAAATTACAAACGGTGGCTTATCAACAATAATCAATTTCTTTATTTCAGTATCCAACTAAAAAACGTTCCGGAAAGTTTAAAGCATCACCAGTTTTTCTTTAAACAAGCCAAATAGAAAATAAAAACAGTGTATACACTCACATGCCTTCCCCTGTGAACCAAAACACAGGCATATTCCTTACTCTTACTGATGTGTATGATTAAAATGGATTAAAAAAAGGAAAATAAATCTACTGTCCTAGTCTTGTTAGAGAAAATCAAGCGTTATTCTTTCATCATAATGCACCCTGCTGCAAAGAGTTGATTCCAAAAGACACATTGTCCCATACTCTCAGAATTTTGAGATTAATAATACTTATAAAATGATAATATAATATGAAACAGAATCAAAATAAAATTAGGATGATTAAGAATAAAATAAAATACTGTAGCATATGTAATCAAGCACTTGTTATATCCTAGAGTTTTGGAGCTTTTGTGACACAGCTAGCAGCACCAGGAGCTTCAAACACAGAATGTGAATGCAAGAAGACAATGGAGAAAAAGTTTGAGTTTCCATGTAAATGACGAAAACATAAAAACAGAGATTTACTATGTTCCAAAAATACTTGACTAGCATCTGCATGCAGAATTATTCTCTATTACAGTGAAGACGAAGGGCCCAGCGCAGTGACTCTGTGGCTAAACCCTCATTTTGCATATGTTGGGATCCCATACAGACATTAGTTTGTGTCCCAGCTACTCCACTTTCCATCCAGTCCCCAGCTTATAGCCTGGGAAGGCAGCAGAGTATAGCTCAAAGCCTTGGGACCTTGCACCCACATGGAAGGCCCAGAAGAAGCTCCTGGCTTCTGGCTTTGGATCGGCTCGGTTCTAGCCATTTCTAACCACTTGGGCAATGAACCAGTGGATAGAAGATATTTCTATCACTGTCTCTATTAATCTGTCTTTCCAATAAAAATAAATGTATCTTTAAAGAAGAATGATGAAGAAAGAGAATAAAGGTGCCTTCTGAAGATCCAACTAAAATCACCTCCATGCTAGATGTCAATGATGGAACATACAGAATAAAGAAGAAAAAAATCATTCGCACCCTTGCCCATAAAACCCACACTTTTCTCTTATTGATAAAACCAAAACTAGATCCCAAACATTGGGCTTAATGTAATCATTTTTAAATCTCAGCAATCAAACCCTTCAGTTCTCCTCTAGTAAAATTTAAGACATCCAATATTGTTACATGGACCCAAAGTTATTTCCAGATAATCACTAGAAAAATGTTTGGTCTTCTGGCCAGTAGGTAAAGGATATGCTTGCTGGTTGTTAGAAAAGGTGATTTTTCTCTCCGAATGGTCTCTGAGACTAATGTGTGCTATGTACAAAACAAAACAAACAAACAAAAAACCCAAGATGCTCTGCAAAATGAAGTTGTCCACAGAATGGAATAATCATTAAATCCAGAAAGCAAATATACCACAGTGAGGAAACAGCAAGAGATTTTACCCAACTCTCCCTAACATAAAACAGCACAAAAGTCCCTGTCCAAAGCTCCAATCACACCAATATGGCACAGTGCAAAATCATCTGAAGTCCAACGTCTTATACAAGCTATCCTCAAACAAATCAAAAGTGGATCAGTATTTTGAAGATCATAACAAAATCCCAAACAGCTTAATTGCATTATCTTGTGACAGTTTAACTACGACCACTGATTGATAAATGTTTTTTTTGTCTCCATGCTATGTTAACACAGATTAATCACTTCAATATCCAGTTAAAATTAAATCAAAGAAGACTGAACTGTAATTGGTTAGATTTAATCAGGGAGGCAAGGATTAAAGTAGCACTGTTTCATGCTCCATATACTTCCTTTGTTTCTCTAAAAGAGCATGCTGAATTTAACCTCCCCCAGGATGAGTAACTATAAATGTTGACAGACGCAATTTTTCATTTGTTGCATGCCTCACTCAGTGGACTAGAAATAACAGAGATTCCACCTCTGAGACGTCTGGCTTCATCATCAATCGCCAAAATTGATTTGATATAAACATGTTGACATAGTTTTCTAAAGAAAGTTATTCGAAATTCTAAAGTACATCAATGGCTGAAATGGTTGAACAGAGTTCATGATCCTGAGGCATCTTGATTTTTTTTCTCAATATCCACTGAGAAGCAGCCATTGTGTTTCAAAAGATTTACCTCTTTCTGCAGGTAGAGGAAGATTAAGCCACATCCACAAAGGCAAACTTACACAACTTAAAGTGGACTAGGTAATGCCAATCAATGAACCAATAATTTATTGAGTCCTGTTAACATTGAACCACTGGATGTAGTGTTTCTTACCCCCAGGAAACATCTTATCTGTTGCTAAAAAGGGGACCTAGCCCAGGAATAAACTCAGTAACAATGTGGATGGTAGCTAGCATAAGAGTGAAGACAAATCAGGTTTTGATGACGAAGTTGTGGGACTTTCCTGGTAACATGAATCAGATAACCCCCCTGAAGCTAAAACTAGATCGACTTCCAGTTTCTGTAAATTCCTCTCAAAGATATCAGTATAATTTTACCTTGTGTGTTTTCTTCACCAAGTTGATACTTAGAAACTAAGAAATTGAATAATAAAGGTAATAAAATAATAATAATAAAGGTAACACTTAAAAAAATAATAAAGGTAATAAAAATGTTGAATATACTAGAATACTTTTATTTATCTTACAAGAAATAGATAAGGAAGAGGTCACATGAAGAAGGCAAGAAAGCTTTTACAAGTTGAAGCTAATGGTGTCTCCTGGGGCTGAAAGTTTAATGTTCTATTATTAACACCAACCAATGTCATCACTGTGGAGAATGGCAAGCAGATGTCACCCAACAAAAGGATCACTAAGAGATTCCACTGTCGGGACCTAAACTCAGTAGCAGAAGAGACTGAAAGCTTAGTCTATGAAAAAAAAAAGAAAGTACAAGGAGTACAGGAATATTAACTAAGTATATATTAATGTATTCATATGTTATTTAGATTTCTAATTAAATAAGGATCAAAGATTTCACTGGAAGACTAAAAGGAAAACTCAAACGACAGGACAAACACTGTGATTAAGAAATAAAGCAGAGAGGGTGGATGGCGGGGCTATGCAGCTTCGGACATACTGAATTTCTGACTTTGAGCCGTGAAGGTTTATGACCTGTATCTTTCAGTCAAGCTTTCTGAGGCTAATTCCCCTCAGCAGGAAAAGCAATGATAATGGTATAATTCCCCATCAGGCTATGAATTGAGGGCATGCAATAATCCAGAAGAGTTTAATAAACAGTTATTTACATATGGTTCTTCCAAACGTGGCAAGTTCTTTGGAAAGATTAAACATGCATAGTAAAACGCTGATCAGGTTCCTCCTGATGCCTCTGATTCCTCCTTGTGTGCAGGAGTAGGAACTATAGAGTAACAGATGAAGCTGCCACAGTGGCATCCCAGAAGTGCCAGTTCAGAGCCTGGTTACTCAGCTTCTGACCCAGCTTCCTGCTAGTGTGCCCACGAAGGCACTGGCATGATGTGCTCAGATGGAGTTCCCAGCTCCTTGCTCTAGCCTGGTCAGTCTTGGTGTTCCTTGGATATTTGGCAAATAGTTCAGCAAATGGTGTAATTTTCTTTCATTCATCTTTCCTTCCTGCCATCCATCTCTCCTTCCTCCCTTTCTTGCTCTCTGCTTCTCTCTCAAATAAATAAATGCAACTACACAAAGGAACATCCAGATATTAGAGTTCACAGTCCTCTACAACTTGGCTTTGGTGTTTACATCCATCTGCATTCCCCACTACTCTTCTCTACTCCCAGCTCTGCTTGCCAACGAACCTGCAGACTCGCATTCCTAGATAACCATCCTTTGTATCTCATAGTTAGCGTCCAGTTTTTTATTACTCCTACTTCAACAATACTGTTTATTTCCCTACCTAAAATCTATGCATTTTCCTTTAAAAATTATTCTTATTATGGAGGAACAGGCTAGCGAGAGCTGGAATGGGGGCAGAACAGCTTGGCTCAGGCTACAGCACCAACCAGCAAATGCTGAGGCAAGATGGACCATGCCAGACTGGGCCACAGCACCCACCAGCACATGTAAGACTGGGGTACAGGGGACAGTTGAATCTGGTAGGGGAGTAGTAGCAACTCTCCTGCTGAACCACTACTCCTGCTGGTAAGCGTGAGAGCTGGGAATGGGGGCAGAGCAGGCTGGCCCGAGCTACAACACTCATGGGTCTACATGTGTACTGGGTTAGGGGGAGAGCCAGGCTGGGTTATCTAATTATATCGACAGGTACAGGCATGAGCCAGAGTAAAGGTAAGCACTTCGGGTTTTGCTATAGCAGGACTTGCTGGGGGCAAGTCCAGTGGAACTAGACAGCAGAACCACCTGCAGAGTGCAAAATCTAGGGCATGGTATAAGTCCAGTGGGGAAATTGTGGGCACCTCTTTGATGGGCTGCAACTTTCACTGGTGAGCAGGACAACCAGGACTTGGGATGGGCCTGGCTGGACAGGTGGTGGCACCTGCCAGCATAAGCAAGTGGAGTCGGTTGTACTGAGTTAGGCTTTTATGCCCAATGATGTATATGAGATCTGAATGGGATGTGGAATAAGCTGGACTCATCCAATGCACATGCTGGAAGACAGAACCAGAATTAGGGACCGGTCTAGTGGGCGTTACTGGAAGTCACTCTGACTGGACTGTAGCTCTCCCTGGTGTATGTGAGGGACTAGTGTGTGGTGGGTTAGGCTGGGCTACAGCACCCATCGGTTTGCAGAGGAAAGAAGGCAGAACAAGTTGATCAACTATCCCAGTTGATTTGACAGCAAATTTTGGGTGAATGGAGGTGGACTATGTTAGCCAATTGACCTTGGAAGAATTGTCCTCATTCTTGGAGTTGCGATATCAACAGCAGCTCAGAAATATCTAAAATGCTTGAGAAGAACCTTCAGAACACGCTCCACAATGGGGACCCTGAAAGGACATCAGGTGGCTGGCTGTTCCCCATCCCGGATACTGAGGCTGTTGGGAAGCCGGGTGTGGCTTCTCTACTTGTGTTCCTCCACTCTCACAGATACAGAAAGAACAAAAAGAAAATGTGTAAACAGTGGTCTCACTCACTTTCCACGGGTCCTCAATCCTTCCCACCCTGATCAACTATGTAATCATCAAAAATGAAATTTGAAAAAAACTGTAAATTCTGATTAATATATGGTAATTAAAACAGAAGACAATAAACAACTCCTTACTAAAGGGAAAATTATTCTTGTTATTTTTGATCTGGCAGACGCCAGAACACAAACCAGCACCCATATGGGATCCCAGCATGTGCAAAGCAGGGATTTAGCCACTGAGCAATAGTACCAGGCCCTGTATTATTTATTTTTAACTGACTACCTATATCTTAAAGCTCAGTTCAGCGTACAGTCTTCCTATGAATTCACATACAAGCACTAGTTGTAATCTTCTATTCTCCAGACTCTTGAAGCAAAAGAAAGTGAAATATGAACACACACGAAATTGTCTTATTTCACTTACTGGATTGTGGACACTTCATGGGCAGATTATGTTAGATACGGTTCTACTTCCTGAAGGAATTATTTTACTCTATAATAACATCCCTAAGACAGGCAAACCTGATGAATGAAACAGGTTTAAAGCTCACACTTTTGGATGATGAATGTTTAAGAGGAGGCAGCTTTATGGTTTGGCCTCATGACAAATGTCATCATGGTGGGAGAACAAGCAAGAACAAGAGCTCATAATCTGAGACAGGAAGCCAGAGAGAGACTGTGGTCCCACCATACCACCACTTTGAGGGCACACTTCCAAGTGACTCAACCATCTCCACCAGGCCTGCCTCTTCAAGGTCACCACATCTCTATGAAGGAGACTGCCTCCAATTCAACCCCTGGTGCACAACTCATATCCATTTATGGCAGATGTTAAAATAAGACAACTCACGAATAAGTATCTCAGAAAATAATAAATAACAGAAGGGGTACATGTGTGCTATAATGCAGTGATAAATGTGTGTTGTAAGCCACATGTATAAACAAATGGGAATAATTTAAACCAAGGAATACTATTCCAGTGTCAACTGGCAGCAAGTCTTGTTGAAGTGCAGGTGTAGCTTAAGGGAAGAACAGTACATGGATTAATTGGAAGAAAGCTGAAATGCACTCCACATAGGCTAAACAGAAGCAGTAGCCTAGGGAAAAAGTGTAATTCATTTGTGACAAAGTCATCCATCTAACAATCACATAGATTCTGTTGGGCAGGAACCAAAAATAAAAATTGTTGTAAAGCCAGATGGGCTCCATACTTTTTGGCTTTTATACCATGGATATGAAGGAACAATTACACTTTATAGTAGCCAGTGAAGCATAACATAAGGACTCTTCAAATGATTTGTAAAAAAAAACAAAGATAGGCTTATTTTTATTTAAAAAAATGAAATCCATTCATAATTCTTTCATTATATGCTTTTTCTATTAACTTTGGGGTTACATTTTTAAACACCAAAAAAGTGCTACTTTTAAATAAATTGTCAGTGTCAAAGAAAATTTAAGTTAGATATAAAAAGTGATTTCAAGAATTTAAGCATAGAGAATTAGGAAACATTACAATCCTCAGAGGCATGAATTACACCTGTAAGTGGCCCAGCTAAGTAGAGAAGATGGCAAACTCTATTTTGGGCATATTGAATCAAAGACAAATGGTACCACAGGGAGAACTGATACTGTTAGGCACATTATTATTACACTGAGGTATAAAAAATCTGATCTCCATGGAAAAGGTTCCCTTTGAACTGAAGGCTATCCATTCTACTGTTGTAAAAAAAAAAATCAGCTTTGAGTGATCTAGACCTTGCCCTACTATCTGACATAAATGTGGATTCCGATACACTTTAGAGACTTTTCAGTCCAGTTGTCAGGTGATTAAAGCATCATTTTTGCTGAACACAATATACACAGCCCCACAAAAAGTAAACTACAGCCTATACTCTTCTACTTCATTACTGTAACATCAAAATATTTATCATGGACAAGGTAAGACTTTCATGGTGTGAATATCTCTGTGAGGAGGATGTCTCACAGTACATCAAAGTAGAAAATGACTGTGACAGGTAGACTGAGAAAGGTCTGGGCTTCTTTGAGTAAAAGGAAGAGAGGTGGGTGAACATTCTATAACCTCCCTATCATAATGTGCAAGCCCACATCGCACAGCCCTGGCGACACTATTCATAATGTACTTATAGACACAGAACGTCTTGTAACACAGTTCCGTGAAGCTCAGTGAATGGTGTCCCCAGAACTGTCAAACATGTATTCTCTCTCCAGATCACAGTTCAGCTCAAAGACAGCTAATTTATTTTCTAAGGGGCATTTCAACTTCTTATTTATGTTTTTATTTGGAGTCCACATGGTTCAAGACTGGTCTACAGACACAGTCAGTAATTTGACTTATGCAACTTGAAGCTCATGTGAATACCTTAGTTAAGTTTGCGAAACAGTTTTTTAGATAATTTAGATCTAAAGAATGCAGCACAAAAACATCAAACAAAACACACAAATCTGCCAGGTGGCCTTTTGCAGTGACCATCCACTCATATTTATCGAATATCTTCTCTGTGTTAGGAAGTGAGTTTACACCAGTGATCAAGATAACCATGGTTCCTACCCTCAAGGATTTCATCACCAAAGAATAGGACAGACTGTGCTTATAGGAACAAATACTAGAACTCAATTCAGGAAAATTCTGAGTGTCCTAGGTAGTCAAAGAGCAATGTGTTCAGCATGTATCAAGCAAGTACAGCATGGGATCAGGCGGCAGAAGTAAACACCATGCACCACTCAGGGTCTCAAAAGCCAAATCCCAAAGATGTTACCTGGGAAGCCACTGAAGAATATGAGCTGTAAAAGACATGACCTAGTTCATATTTTAAGAAAATTGTGCTGAAATGGAGAAAATAATAAGAAGTGTAATTGATATAAATATCAAAGACTCACGGACTTACCAGGATACAGCCTTCATGTAAACCCAAGGTACCACAAAGCAGTCACAGCCAAGGCAGTGGTCACAACTGCGCTTTAAGTTTTCAATACTCAGAGTTATGAGGTTTTACCTAAAAATATCTGTAATCTCAGTACCTCTGGAGTTTTTTGGATTTTTTTTTGCTGCCTGACCACATCATTTCTGAAAGATTCTGTAACACTGAGCCTTCACTCCAGTCTAGAAACACTGTCTAGAGCTCCAGAGCAGCCCCTCCATTTCCCTTCTGAAGTTTCTATCTCAGATCAACTCCCTAAGGCATAAGAACCAGCCTGTTCCCTCCTCTCATCTGTACTAAATGTCTAGGAACATTCTTTTCTTGTTTTTTTTTTCCCCTTCTTCACAGAGCCTACAGCAACAGTCAGCCCCTGAGCTGTCTCAGTGCTGCCTCACATCTTGGCAGAGATGATGCCTAACTTGACTCTTATCTAGACCTGATGCTTGTTAGCTCATCAAGGCCAGACTGATGGGTCTATTTGTCCTTCCAAGATCACATGCAGATATGGCACATGGACTAATCTTGACTCATCTGCAGAGTAGGCTTTAGCTACAGTACTTGAACCATCACACCAGCTCTCAAGCTTCCCTCTTTGACCAGGTTTCTCTTTGATTCATTTGCACTTTGAGACTGCACTATGTATGTCTACTACCGAGGTCAGTATTGGGACTTTCAGAGGAGGGGCACAATTATCCGATCAAACTTTTAGCCAAAATGTATACTGCTTTAAATGCTTTATTTATAATTTGATTCTCAATTTAAAAGTAAAGAATGGACGATCCAGGCCCGGCACAGTAGCCTAGCAGCTGAAGTATTCGCCTTGCATGTGCCAGAATCCCATGTGGGCTGTTCTAATCCCAACAGCCCTGTTTCCCTTCCAGCTCCCAGCTTGTGGCCTGGGAAGGCAGTCTAGGATTTCAAAGCCGAAAAGCCTTTGAACCTTGTACCACATGGGAAACTCAGAAGAAGCTCCTGGCTCCTGGCTACATATTGGCTCAGCTCTGGCCATTGCAGCCACTTGGGGAGTGAACCATTGGACTGAAGATCTTTCTCTCTGTCTCTCCTCCTCTTTGTATATTTGACTTTCCAGTAAAAAAAAATCTTAAAAAAAGAATGAATGATCCTTATTGTATCTTAAAGACAATGTTTTGTGTTGAGATTAATTTAAGCCCATTTCTAGTTGTATTTCTTTATTCTCATCACCAGGTGATGATACATTGCAATACACATCTTTACTGCTGAATAAAAGCTGGACTCCCAATGAAACTGTTAAATATATCTCTATAGTAGGATATTGGAATCTCTACCATTGTCTGTTACCACAATGTCAAGATACACTTAAATAGCAGAATGATAGACTTATGACTGTTTTTGAAGGACTATACTATAATATAAGGGAAAATCAGTTTCAGGGGGAGGAAAAATGGGAATGAGGAGAGGAAAATCCCTGAGCCTATGTAACTGGATCATTAAAAGATAGAAAAAAAAATAAAAAGAGTTTAAGACAGAAAAGAAACTTTTCAATTTGGTTAAGTCACCAAAAAACGCCAGGACCCTGAGAAGCGGATTGGGAACGCCTCTGAGCCGCCATGCCAGGGGTTGGAGTGGGGGAGGAGCTAGCACGATCCAGGCGGGGGCCCAAGCAGCTTGGCCCCGGGCCGCCATGCGGCCCGGGTGCGAGGGTCCCTGCCATGATTCCAGCCTAACACAGTCAAGCTTTCCACCACCTGCGCAGGTACATGGGGTGCGAGGCTCTCGGGTGGCCAGTGCGCCATTTGGCGCCAGGCTTCGCCTGCTGGCCAACCGGCCAGGAAGTTCTGGAATTTGGTTTCTCTGATATGCTGCATGAGACGCTCCGTGCTGAACCCACAGTACTCTGAGAATATGTATTAGTCCTTAAGCTTTTCAAAGGCATTTAATCTTCCTCTGAAGAACCTGTAGTCACTTTCTAGTGCCGATCGCCAACATCAGCTCACTTAAAAGGCAAAATTCCGGGCTTGTCCAGCAGTATGCCCCATTACCTGATAGGATGAGGGATCAGCAGAGGGGTCACAGAAGGCAGGACTATGACACTGACTGGCATTCAAGAACCATACTCGGGGCTAGAATGTGTGAAGCATGCGTGGACCAATCCCCTGACACTCTGACCCCATTGGATGGTTTAGAAGGGCCGGTGGAGTCTATGCAGGAGGCATGACAGTCTATAGGACGCTCTGGGCTGACCAGAGCAACCTCTGGCATAGTTAACACTGGCTGGCAACAGGCCTGGCTGGAGAGCGTGGTGGAGGCCTTGGCTGCGTGGAGCCTACCACTAAGGGGCACAGGAACTGGAGGGAGGCTGAGTTCTGGTCGGGTCACAGTTGTAATCCCTTGGCACAAATATCAATTCGGCTTTGACGCACCATGCCGGATTAGACCACAGCACAGTTTGGTGCTCCGGAGGACCAGGATAGACGTTGGATGGGCTCGGCTAGGCCTCAACCCCATCTGAGCCATATATGAGATACGCGTGGGTATGGGCGAGCCGTGGCTGGGCTGAAACTCTCAACAGCAGGAACCAGAATGGATTGAAGAGCGGAGCTGGCCGAAGGACCTGCTGGAATGAGTGAAACCCGACACCATGAAGGAGTCGGAGGGAGGAACCTGAACAGTTCCTCTGACAGGACACTGACTCTACAAATAAACGCAAGAAGCATGGAGGTAAATAACCCAGAAGAGGCTTTGGAATGTGACCCACTGGAATACACTTGGCTCGGGTTGGGGCAGACCAGGCTGAGTCGGTTCACGTCATCCACTGGCAAGCCCAAGTGCTGAAACTGTGTGAGGGCCTGGCCGGGTTTGGTTGCGATTAAAAAAAAAAAAAAAAAAACAGTACAAAACACAAAATGCCAAGGTGAAATGGCCTGTGCTAGTAGGGAATGCAACACCCGACCAGCACTCCTCCCACTGGTTTAGGTGAGGGACGAGAGTGTGATGGGCAGAGCCGGGGAGAGATGCGATACTCATTGGTTAAAATAGAGGTCGGGGCTCAGAAGAGAACTAATCCAGGGGTTAAAACCATCAGCTGATCGGAGTGATGGACGGTGGCGGGCACTGTGCTTACTAGTAGTACATGTAGGAGCCTGGACTGGGAATGCCTCAAAGTTTTTTATAGGGGGATTCCCCTGAACAAAATGGAGGAATCAAAGCATTAATCAAAAAAAGATGGAAAATGGAGTAGATGAATCAACCACCTCAGCTTTATGCTTGCAGCGGAAAACTGGACAAGGGGACACCCTAAGACGGACTATGTCAATCAGTGGACTCTGCACCAGCCTCATCATACCTGGACTGTTGCTGATGATATGTTGGAGCTTCTAATTGATCGAGGTGACGCTCTGCTGGCTCTGCCTACAAACCTGAGAGGGCCTCCCTAAGAGGCCGTTGAACTTGAACTGGACAAGTGGGATGCTGGACTCTGTATGGTGTAAACTTTTAATTAGGGAATCTCAACGGAACTTGAGCTGTGGTTATGCATCAAGGTGAAGGAATTCATGATGGGGGAAGGGTTTGGGGTGAAGGGGGGGGAATCCCAGTACCTATGAAATTGTGTCATGTAATGCAATGTAATTAATGAATAAATGAATATTAAAGAAAAAAAAAAAAGAAAATACTGTGTGCAGCTGAAGTACTGTAGAGAATGTTAATTCGTCCACTGCTCTCCCCCCACCCCTGAAACAAAAACATTGGCATATGGCAAACTTCTCAGTAAATATTTTCTGAATTAATGGGTAAAAAGTCAGGCCATCAATTCTCAGACCAACATTGTAATTTTGACATGTGAAACTACATCATGAAACAGAAAGTGACAGAAAACTTACCTCCCCAATTACACCTAACTACTTAACAGCGTGAGGCATGGCTTCCAATCACAAGTTATTTTCCTAAGCCTATAATTACTTCTCTGTCTGTAATATCAGTCAAAATAATTAAATTGCTTATTAACCAACTCTATTAATTAACTACACTTCTATGGATTCCTTACACAGTCTTGACACACACACTCACAGGCACAATAATCATGAAATTATGAAACTATGTGAGAAATGTCTCCTATTACGGAAATACAGCACTAGCAACTAATAACCATGAATGAAAAACAGTTGTCAAAATGTTGCAAGAACTCTGGTCTGATCCGTGTCTTCAAACCACATTCAAATCCCTTCCCTTTTCTTCTCCTTGAGCAAAACTTACTGAGCAGAACACTCATTATACTCCGTGGAGTCTCTGTTAGATATATATTCATTCCACACTGGTGGTAATAGTTATGGCTTTGATCTTTTATTTCCACTTAAAACAAAAAATTTTATATTTTAACAAATTAATACAGCTCCTATGACACTAAATAAAATACTGAACATTAAGAAACAGGGATATTTTCGTATTTCATGAAGCTTAATAACCAACATCCTATTTTGTTGCTTGTCAGGAGTGAATTGTCACAAGTCTGAATTTATAGACTGACCTCATTTTAAAATTTTTCTTAAAACAAAACTTTCATATGAACATTTTTTCTGTCCAGCAATACATCTGAAACTTTGAAACAATAGCTAAATTGATGCACTGGCTGATTATTCATTACCTCAAATAGTTTTATAACACATTAATTTGACAGAAATCAACAACTGCAGGTTAGATATAGAAATAAAATAAACATAAAATATAGAAAAATAGAATACAGACATATAAAATATAGAAATAAAACCACATGAAAGATGAAATTCAAGTTATTCTGGATCTGTTAACGTCATGATAGGATGTTTTAATTTATGCATCATAGAAATCTCTACACCATTCTGCTTGTAATTGCCAACAGGTTACAATGCTTGTCTGCTTTTAAGGTTTCATTTTATTCTGGAAATGCTTACAAAAAGTCACTTTATGTAACTGATAATGTGCTGGGGCAAACTCACTTTAAGACAAGACATCTGCTTGTTAGTTTAGCATGTCACTAGTAACAATAAAAGTGACAACAGTATGATGATAAAAAGAAAATTATAAGCTACCAAGTTGAAGAATATACTAATTTCCTCCATAACAATTTCAATTTTTCTAATTCAGTATATGAATGTAAAATTTCAGGTTACATGAAATTCCACCCTAAATCCATTTTTCATTCTCAGGTCATCACTGTTATGATAGTCCAAAGAAATATAATGATTTCCTTTTTTTCAGTGAGTTCCTCATCCCTGGGCAACAACGTACTTGGGTCTAGAAAATGCATCAGTCAGATCACACCCAAATTAATAATGTCATAGCTACAACTTTGACGTCTTACTTCTACATAGGAGTATTCTACTTTTAGTAGTTAAAAACTGGCAAAAAGTCTTCAGAATGATATAAGGAATCTTTGCTCTTCTGATGAATAAGAACTGATACGGTTAATGTCACCCTGACGACTTTCCTGCAACTTTGAATTTAGACTTTAGTGTCCATAACCGAGGTAACTATCTTGAGGTTATAAAACATTGAGTAAAATGGGGGGGGGGGGGCGGTGGAGAGAGAGAGGGCAAGCATGATGGCTCAATTGGCTAATTCTCCCCTTGCATGTGCTGAGATTCAACATGAATGCTGGTTCAAATCCTGGGTGCTCACTTTTCATCCAGATCTATTTATGGCCTAGAAGAGCAAAGAAGGATAGCCCAAAACCTTGGGGTCCTACACCCACTTGGGTCACCCAGAAGAGGACCATACCTCCTGACTATAGATCAACTCAACTGATCCGTCCATTGCTATCACTTGGGGAGTGAACCAGCAGATGGAAGATTTTCCTCTCTCTCTCCTTTTCTCTATAAATTTGTCTGTCCAATAGAAATACGAAAATCTAAAAATAAATACATAAATAAATAAGAATGCCAATGGTAACATGCTAAGTTTATCAGAGTTAAAAAGAAAGCATTTAGGAGCCCAACACAATAGCCTAGTGGCTAAATCCTCACCTTGAATGTGCAAGGAGCCCATATAGGCAGCGTTTCATGTCCTAGTTGCTCCACTTCCCATCCAGCAACCAGCTTGTGGCCTGGGAAAGCAGTAGAGAATGGCTCAAAGCCTTGGGACCCTGCACCTACATGGAAGATCCGTAAGAAGCTCCTGTCTCCTGGCTTCGGATCAGCTTAGCTTCAGCGGCTGTGCCACTTGGAGAGTGAATCAGCAGAAAAAGACCTTTCTGTCCCTCCTTCTCTCTGTATATCTGCCTTTCCAATAAATATAAATAAATCTTGAAAAATAAAAAAAGACATCACTTCGGTCTTGATTATTGAGTTCTGTGTGAAAACCAACAAAACATTTACTTTTAGATTTCTTCATATTTGCGAACAAAATGGCCATCATAATAAGACTGAAGTCTCCTGTGACACAAAATTGAATGCCTTTCAAACTGACGCAACCGTCTATGGCCATACCACCCTGAACGTGCCCAATCTCGTCTAATCTCGGAAGCGAAGCAGGGTCGGGCCAGGTGAGTACCTGGATGAGAGCCAAACTGATGCAACTGTCTTTCTGTAATAGCACAAGTCCTCTCAGAAATACTCTTACCTTGTCTCTCTCCAAAACTATCTGCCACAATTACACTCAAGCACGGCGTTTCCCAGCTACCCCAACTGAGCATCAGTGTGAATCCTCTCTGCAGTCATTATAGCTCCTTGTAAATTATTCCTCCTCCCTCAGTGAAGTTCTTTATCTTCCATATTTTCCTCCATCCAAAGGGTTGTGAGCATAGGTATATCCCATGACTCAGCAAACCCACTTCTCAAAATACACGTCCCCTCCGAAACTCATATTTATTATGTACTCACCAACAAATTAAATTCCAGAATGTTCAAAGAAGCTATCTAGATCGAAAAGGTGTGCTGTATTATTTTGTTCATTTAAACAGGCAAATGAAGCCGTGGCTCAGAAGAAGATAATTGCTGCCCTTGGGAAGGTAATGACAGGAAGGAGGCATAAAACAAGCGACTTGGATGCGTGTGATGTTTTCTTTTCTAACCTCTGTGATGACTATATGAGTGTGTCTACCTTGTGAAATTATACCAAACTGTGTATTTATGATTTATGCATGTCTCTGTATGTGATATGTAATAACTATTCAAAGCAACAGTTTTCATGCACAATTCAATTTCTATTCTTATGAACTTCCTGTTTCAAATTTACTTTCTCTCCCTGTTCCATCATGTAATTCTCCATACAAGCCCCATAACACACATACCTTCCTGCTTTGTATTAAAATGTTTGTACATGGAAATCTCTCAGCTCTCCATAATCCAAAGGCTGTAATGGAGGGGTCTTATACTGCAATGCACCAAATATCTTTCATAATTTAATGACATAAATATTTTAAATTCTGAGGCAGAAAAACAAAATAGAAGGTGCATTGAATTAGAACTAATGAATTTTACTTGCAAGTTATTATCTCATTTTGTTTTCAGCTGTGGAATTTTCTACAGGTAGCCTCACTACTTCTACTACTTCTACTCTCTACTCACTGCTTCTGATATATGAGAATGGTAATGCTTGCCTCACATAAATGCTACATTTCCCAAAACATTAAGGTTGGTCTACATTGATGTTTTCCTAAATTCAAAGCACTGTATAAATTGCAGGCATGGATCTTCATTGTCTTCTAGTGTCTTCTAGTCTACATGTCACTGCACATCTGGCACACCATAATTATTGGATGGTAAGAGAATAAAATAAGGCTTCTTAGGACTGGATTACAGGAAACAATGCTCACTGATTGGAATAATCTTCTCTAAAGCAATCTAGCTGGGGCTCCAGTGCTTTGTTTAGGAGTCAAGCTGTTGGTTAGGAGACCCATGAATTACATCTAGCTTCACCTCCTTTTTCTAGCTCTTGAATTCAGACTCCTAGTAACGTTTACTTGTGGAAGTAGCAGATGGTGGGTTCAGTAGAATAATCACCTCCATGTTACCCATATTAGAGGTCTGGTTTGAATTCATGGCTTCCAGCTTTGGCCCGTCGGTCAAGTCTGTGCCAGTGTTTGCAAATGAGCCAGCAGCAGAGAGCGGGATTGTTCACACTCCTCTCTCTCTCTCTATCTCTCTTTCTCTCTCTGTCTTCCTCTTTCTCTCTCTCTCTGTCTGTCTTTCCCTAATAATTTTAAACATTTCTGGTTCTTTCATGGGATCAAGATTTTTCTCACCATCAAGCAACAGGGATTTCTTTTTTGTAAATGCAGTTCAGAGTGGCAAGATCTAAGAGAGATATTGCTTCAAGTATCATGTGGAACCCAACATGTATGAGCCTCCATACTACAGGCTCAAGATTTAAAGCCTGAATTTGGAATGTTCTGTCACTTTGTGTTGACGTGTATCTTCCTGTCACCAAAAAGAATTCTTCAGGTAGCTTTTACTTCTATCCCTGATGAGAATGAATTTGCAAACAAAAGATGAGGAAGGAAATACATATTTGTCACACTTTTTAATTACCTTTTTGAGTTAAGAAATTCTTATCATAAATTTATGTATAAATATAACATGACTGACCCACTTTCTAAAAAAACTATTTTTTTCTCGATGCATGTCTTTATTTGAAAATCGGAGTCACAGAGAGAAATGAAAAGACAGAGAGAGATCTTTCATCTACTGATTCACTATACATATGGTTGAAATAGCAAAGGTTTGGCAAGGCTGAAGCTGGGAACAAGGATCTTTATCCAAGGCTTCCATATGGTGGCTCGGACCCAAACACTTTGGCCATCTTCCTCTGTTCCCCCAGGCCATTAACAGGGAGCTGGATCAGAAGCAGAGCAGCTGTGGCAAGAATCAGTGTCCATATGGGATGGTAGAGCTGCAGGTGGCAGCTTCAACCAGTAGGCCACCACACCAGCTCCTAATAAATTATTTTTAATCTTCCCCTCCTTACTTCATTTACCCTGATGAAGAAATGTATGTATGTGTGCATTTATGTATGAATGTATGTATGTATGCATATGTTTTTGCGTGTGTGAGTACATATGCAAGGGAAGGGTTCGGTTTTCTTTCTTTTAAATTACTGAGAAATTGGTAATCAGGTGAGGGAGGATAAAGAAGAAAAATTATTATTATACATTAGCAGAAAACTTGTTGAAATTTTATCACTTCTTCAGTATTTCCCAAGTTACGGTATATAAAATGATTGTAGGTTACACTTCAGTGAAACTTTTTAAAGCTATATTAAGGTAAGTTTTATATTTAAAAATAGTATATTAAACTTGTCATTTTACAGATATTATGGGCCTCCAAATATTTTATGGACATGAATATTATAAAAAGAATTTCATGGATTTCAAAGTTGTTTTCCTCCAAGACAACCTTCTCTTTTAATTTAATCACATTAAGCACTCTTTGAAGTTCCATCATACTGTTACTAATGGATTATACTATTAAATCGATTTTTCTAAAATAAAGTGTGTTGATTTATAATAAAATTCAAAATACATAGAGCATTCAGAGATGCCAATTTCATACAGGTGGTTCATGCCTTTAGTTTGGGCTACTGCATCAGAAGATACTTGTTCTTCTCATATTTATTGGCCTAAGAAAAATCTCGAAAGAAATAATTTCCTCTGGGTCAGCTTCAAGACTATCCCAATTCAGTTTCAGGATTATAGAGACAAAAACCAAAACTATACATACATTTATTTTCAAGATAACTAAAAAATAATCACTTCAACATATCATCATGTGAATTACAAGTTGAGAACACAAAAGGGGACACAGAGAATTCAGCATGTCCCTCACAACGGGCACCAGGGGTCCAGAGTCTTAGTCTAATTGTTGAGACTATGTGCTGATTAGAAGGTTTCTTCTCTGAACCTCAGCTTGCCCATCTATATAAGGACTAAATTTTCTCCAGAGTTCCTTCCAGCAACATCAATCAATGAGTCAACGCATAAAATATTAACTCTGCATCAGCAGCACAGTTACCTGCTCAGCATGTCCAATAGACTTATAGTTAACTAAATGACCATGAATGAAATTATTGCTACTTCCACTCAATTTATCCACTTATTTGGAGTTGTGTGCTAAAAGTTTTATTACTTTACAGCAAATTTACCCCATGAAGGAAGATACAATGAGGCCTCGGAAGCTGACATGTTTTCTCTCATCTGGAAGTGACCAAGCTATACACTGAGGACATACTTCTGATGCCTTATATTAGAACAGGGCAGCAGAATAACACATAGTCAGTGACTTACGGACATGAGAATTGCAATATCAAATTCCGTACTCTTAGCCACCTTCTAAACTAAACACTCTTTCTACCATTCAGTATATCCATGTCGTTATATGACAAATATATACACACTATATATACATCACTGATATCCTTTCTAACGCACTTGCAACCTCCATTAAAGGTCAAAAACGCACAAGCTCTTTCTCTCACAAAATCTTTTATTTAATCCAAGTTTTGCAGCTAGAAGAGATTTCATAGATCAACCATTTCTGCTTTACACAAGATGCTTAAGCTCCTCTGAAATAACTCTATATTCAACATCTGCTTGTATAATCACAGGAACTGGGAAGAGATAAGCAGTCACAACATCCATTGTGTGTTTTCTACAATTATTGTCACTGGACTTCCTGTTGAGTCCAACGCTGCCTTTCAAACTCATCAATCAAACCTAATTTTGCTTCCTCGAAATCAGAACACCATATTCTATTTCAACCTCTGTTTTCTAGGTTACATATCTCTATAGTCCTTATGAGTCATGCTTTCAAAACCCATCAGTCATCATTTCCAGGGAACATTTCTGTGTGGCTTACATCCCTTTGAAATCATTGTACTCAAGGCCAGATATTGTCTCTTTCCTACATGGAAAGGTTTTGTGATCAGCATGCAGTACCACATGAGAGCCCGCTGCATCCTTCGCTTCCCCTTGTCACGTGAGCTTTCTTCCCCAGGCTGTGGGACAGAGTGAAACTCAGTAGTGTGCAGAGGGAGATGCCTGTGATGACCAGAGCTTCTCTACAATGTTGAAACTTGTAGAGAAAATAATTTGGGGGCCAAGGATAACACATAATTTCTACAGTCTTGTTAACCATAATCCAAAAATCATTCTAATATCTGCAGAAATGTAAGAAAAGTAGTATTGAAAAAAGACAAATACCGACAAATGCATTATATGCATGGATTTTGCAGGAATATACACATTAACACTCGCCTGTTTTTTTATTATTATATTTTGGCATTCTTTACACTGTTGATTAGGGTAAAAAGTTACAAGGGCTAAAGGGAATATTGAGGGAGAAGCCCCACCCAGTCTCCCACCCACACCAGGTCCCGGATGTGGGGCATGCTCTGAAATCCTTGCTCAAGTGGTTTTGGTAGTGCACCAGTTATGCATCGCTGCCAATCTCACCACTCCAGGCACAATGAGGCTGTTGAAGAATCCACTGATTGACATAGCCCAACATAGAGTCTCCCTTTGTCCAGTGTTTCGCTGTCAACATATAGCTGTGGTGGTTGATTGGCCTGTTCTATCTTCTATCTTTTCTTGGTTAAGGTTCTGAGTCCGCCATTTTGGTTGAGAGGATCCCCAAAGAAACTCTGAGGTGTTCCCAGACCACATTCTTACACATACTAGCAAGTACAGGGCCTGGCACAGTCCATCTCCACAATCAGCTGGTGATTGCAACTGCTGGGTTGGTTCAGTTTTCAGCCCTGACTTCCACTGGAACCAGTGGGTGTTGCAGTCCAGCCTGGCTCTGCCCATCACATACTCGGCCATCACATAAACCAGTGGGAGCTGCAGCCTAGTCAGAGCGACCCACAATAACCCCCACCAGGCCCGCCCCCTACCCTGGTATGCCAGTATATGTAGCAGACTAGTCCAGTCTGCCCCACATCCCATTTGGCTCTCGTAAATGTCAAAGGGTATTAAAGCTTAGTTCCATCTAACCAGCTCAACTATCCAGCCCTCACAGATGTTGTTGGGTGCCTCTGTCTAGCCACCCCATCCCCTGTCCTAGGTATTTTGTGCCCTCCCACGGGAGTGGTAACTCAAGAGGGAGGAGCCCACTATTTCCCTCCCAGGTCTCTTTCACTCCCCGACTATGCTCTCTCCAAGTGGTTCTGTGGTTGGACTTGACAGTATTAGCCCCTAGTGCCAGCTTCTGCTACGGGTAATCCCCAACAGCTCTCACCCATTCTAGTTTTGTTTGCACCAGTAGGAACAGTCCGCCCATCTTGGCTCTTCCCTGATCTGGGCCACATGCTGTAGCCCTGCCTAGTCTGGTCTGTCCCCATCCCAGCTCACGCTCTCCAGTGGGAGTAGCTATCCAGCAAGGGAACCACCCCTGATTCCCCTGTAGGCACTGCCCCTCCCTTCTTGATTCTCACGTGTGCTGGTTGGGTGCTGTGGTCACATCTGGCACAGGCAACCTCACCTTGGCATTCTGTGTTGTGTACTGCTTTTGTCGTGACCGAACCTGGCTCGACCTGCACTCTGCTCCGGCGTTCGGATTTGCCAGTGGATGACGTGAACTGATTCAGCCTGGTTCGCCCCCAACCCATGCCAAATGTATGCCAGTGGGACACTTTCCATGACCTCTTCTGGGCTGTTTCCTTCCATGCTTTTTGCACTTATTTGTAGGGTCCGTGTCCTGTCAGAGGAGTTGCTCAGGCTCCTCCATCAAAACCCCTCCTGGTGTCAGGTTTCGTGCTTACCAGTGGGTCCATGAGCCAGCCCTACTCAGTTCACCTCCTGTCCTAGCAGGAGCATTGGTTTTCTTAACTGGCCTTCAACCCATACTGGTTCTTGCTGTTGGATGTTTCAGCCCAGTCATGGCTCGTCCATACCCACATATAGCAGCACATACATGGTTGAAACCCAGCCTAGTTCATCCCACATCTACCATGGTCCTCCAGAACACGAGAAGGTGTTGCAGTCTGACCCGACCCGCAGCAACACTCGCCTGTTTTAATCAAATTTACTTTCACATCACAAGCAGTGGAATTGTGAATAATTTCCCCAAACTATTCACATCAAATAGAATAAAACTGTGTTTACAAAATGCTGCTTTCTACAACAATTTCCACAATAATTACATATATATGCAAATCTTCATTATTTATATGAAATATTTCTACTTATTTGATTTTCACAACTCTATATGGAAAGAATTAACACATTTAGAGAATTCGAGTTCTGTAAATCTCTTCTGTTTCAGCACTAAATGAATTACAAATGTGTGGACCTAAATGCAACGTGTACACTGATGAATCACACATTCCACATCCGCAGCTCTAAATTTCAAAATTTCCTTTACACATCCATTGTCTCCAGTCTCTGTCAAATTCAACAAATTCAAAATAAGACCTGAGTTTCCTCAGATCGAAGTAAGTCTACTTTGCTTTTCAGTTCAGAATGCAGGGTACTATTCTTATGTTCAAGCAAATTTGGTAGCAAATTCTGTCAAACACACCTTCATAGCATATCCTGAATTCATGTACCACATTATTCCAACTTATTCACCAAATGGTTTTCCCATTACCTCTATTTTCAAATGGCAACTAGCATACATTCTTAATATATGAATGCTGGGGCCTGTGCAGTGAGCAGCAGGCTATCCTTCTACCTTAGGCACTAATATCCCATATGGGATCTAGTTTGCTTCCTGACTACATCTCTGATTCAGCTCTTCAACGATGGCCTAGGAAAGCATGAGAGAATGGCCTAAATGCTAGCACTCCCATGTAGTAGGCCAGAAGGTCCTGGTTTCCAGCTTTGGACCAGCTCAGCCTGCCAGCCTGGCTATAGTGGCAACTTGGGTAGTGAACCAGTAGATGGAAGATCTCTCTCTCTCTCTTTCTCTTTCTCTCTCTCTCTCTCTCTCTCTCTCTCTCTGTCTCTCCATAATTCTGACTTTCAAGTAAAATAAATAAACCTTTAAAGAAATATGAATAGCTATTGCAGACTTGTTCAAACCTTCTATGACTTTGTGTAATCCCATAACACTCCAAAAAAATTCCAAAGTACTTGTCACTGTTTACACAACTTCCTACTGTTTCCCTTCACTTTGATTCTGCTTTACCATCTTTCCTATTTGAATATGAAACACTGTTTCTGCTTCGGACTCCAGCTTTTGCTACTCTTCCCACTGTGACCAAATTTTCCCTGGCTATTTGCAGGCTTGCTACTTCACTTCCTTTTGCCTCTACTAAAAAGCCATTCTCTGAGATAAGATTCTTCTAGCTAAAGAGCTCTTCCTTTCACTCTCTAATCCCTTGGCGCATTTATTTCTCTTTATAGCCTCTTACAACCACTTGACATTATATTATATGCATGCTAGTTGTTTAGTTATTTATTATTTTACTTCTGCACTAGAAAGTAAGCACTCAAAATAGACAATGTTCTTGCTCACCGCTGGCCCACAGCAATTAGGATAGTACCTGGCAAAGATGAAGTCATCAATAAATGAATAAGAGAATGAATGAACAAATTCATTAGCTTGAAGCATATGCTGTTTTTTGTCTTTGTGCCTTGATGTGTATTTTTCCATTTAACTACAATTCTCGTTCTCATCGTCTGCCATGCCAGGCAGCTGCCTGCATATTCCTTAAAATGTAACTCAAATGACATATACCCAGAGAAATCCCCTTGACTATGTGGGCATATGTACACACCAACACCCACACGCCCTCACCTCTGCTCCATCTTTACTCCCTTGTCCCCCACACATCTAACATCACTATGCAGAGAGAACTTCCTTAATGTCTCCTTGCTTTTACAGTAAATTTTTCCATCCTTTAATCTGACAATTTTCCCTTTTGCCATACAATGAACTCCTTGGAGAGAGGAGTTGATTTATCTTTGTATGCTCAAAGCCCAGCATGTTCTAGGCACTCAGTTCCATCAACAGATGAATGATCATTAGTGCTCATGTGAGATGTTTTGGGGGTTTTTTGTTTTTGTTTTTCACTATTTCCCTATATCCATGCTATTTTCATTGGCAGGTGCTATTCATTATCGTGATTACTGCAACCTAAAAGCAGCCCATCTATTTTCTCCACTTCCCACATATATGTGCCTGAAGGTCTCAGAAATTAAACTCTGATGGAGTGTATAGTTTCTCATAACTGACTGGCAAATAGTGACACAAGCCCTTAACAACAGAAGTTAGTGTGGAGGCTGGAGTCCATTACCAGTCACTTTACAAGACACCAGTTACTAATCACCAATGGAAGAATGTGACCTAAGCTTAAGTCAATTTTAAAATGCCTGAACTTCAGTCACATTATTACTTTTCAGAAGGCAAAATTAAAGTTCCATTTAGTTGATGGGAATCATGCTATTTTTATGCATCACAACAATAAGGTAGACCAGAAAAAATTGTGTGCAAGAAGACAGCTATTGGACTACATAAAATCTATTCAAAAGATGGTAAAATCCATGTTTGTGTAACTGGCTGATGCCATCAATTCTTTCTCCAAGACAGCATAATATGGAGATTTATTTCTTATGAAGACTTCATTATAAATGCATCCACTATGACAACCTTGGTAATCAGTAAGTTATAGCCATGCTACATTTTTTATGCTTCACAAACACAGTGTTTCATTTAAACTTCAATGGCAGTTCTGTGATGATACAAGGATGATTTTAATCACTTCATGCAAAGCTCCTAGAGTCTAGGACACTTGTTTATTGTTATGCATTAAGTGAATGAAGGAACTGATTTTCAATTCAGGCCATCAGTCTCCAAATTCCAAGTATACTGAGTTTAAAGTCTTTGAATGAAAAATCTAGCCACTCCTCACAGACTTGGGGCTTTGAAGAGCTGTCTTAAGCTTACTGGACCTTGGTTTCTTCACAAAATAAAAAGGAATGCTCAATTCTTTCAATTGTTTCTAGATCCCAAATATTATAATTATGTCTAATATTATAGTTGATCTCTTCTCACTAGAAGGTCACAATCCGGGTATTTCTTTTACTTTCCAATGTCTTTATAGTGATACTGACAGCAAGAGATATAAAAATCGTGGAAAAGTGTTCGTGCCAAAAGCATCACTAGATGAAGAAATCAATCAAGACAAAGCTATAAAACAGTTCCAATGCCTGTCTTTTATTGAAAAATTCATTTATTTGTTCAAAATAGAGGGACAAGAGAGAGAGCTCTTACGTCCAATGGCTCACTCCCCAGATGACCTCAACAGCCAGGGCTGGGCCAAGCTGAAGCCCTCAGAGCTGGGCACTCCCTCTCATTCTCTCACCTGGATAGCAGGAAGCAATCACTTCGGACATTTTTTTGCTGCTTTCCCCTGGCCATTAGTAGAGAGCTGGTTCAGAAATGGAGCAGACGGAACAGGAATGGGTACCTAGATAAGATCTACAACTGCGGGCAGTGGCATTATCCATCATACCATAGCTTTGGACCCTAACATCTGTCTTGGAATGCCCTTTCACCTTCATGAAAGGGCTAGCTAGTTTCATTCACAAGGAGTGTAAGGAGGCTCAGGTGGACAGAAAGCAGAAATGCTGCAGTTCTGAAGATACAAGGCATTCTCTATTTCACCTATTCTGCTTCATTTATTTTTCTTCTTATATCCTTAAAGGGATTTGTTTTTTTTGTCACATACTCATCTGGTTCCCTTGAGGCATGAACCATTTCCTCTCAATGTAAAAAAGACAGTGACAAAGAACACATATTTAACTTTCTGAGAAAAGTAGGTGTATGATACAATCAAAAGCAAACAGAATTGAACTTAAGTCTGTTCACAATCATGTCTATGAAACTGCTAAAAAGCAAAACCAAACTCCATCACCAAAAAGTCAAAGAATTTTTCAATAGATGCTGCAGTTTTTCTGTATGCTACTGCACTGTACAATAGCCTAAACTGAAAGGAATTTTTTTTTTTTGTTACTGACTCTTGTACCTCCACATTTTCAGTTACTTCCTGTTTGACCACATTCAATACCCAAATGCCTCTTTGACTAAACCAACCCAGGACATCGCATTGTTTTTTAGTCAGTATGGTGCTTGATGTGAAAGATCAAAAAATATCAACTAAACAAGGCTATTTCTCCTACTATGAGTTAATAGATATTTATAAGTGAAATACACATGATATATTTAATTTGCTCCTCATCACAATTCCAGTAAGGTAGGTGCTGTTTTACAAATGAGGAAACAAACGTGCTTCTTCAAGATCACAAAACTAGTAAGCCTCAGAACCAGGTCCAGCCCAGGCAGTCTGGCTCCACAGCCCACGTTCCCAGTCGCCACAGCAGGCTACAAAGCAAAATTTTCTTTTCTTTTTTTTTTTTTTAGTATATTTTTTCAAACTGTTAATTTAATATGAACACGAATAAACTTCAAAAACACAAAATTGCATGAAAAAATAAGATTTAGAGAAGTATAGTTGAATAACATTTACATAAATATAAAATGTTCATAACAAAACCATGTATGATAAACATACAGAACATCAACACAAACTTTGAAAGACATACATACACATCAATATCCCTGTAACTTGAAAAAACAAGATTTGGGACAGGAGTAGGGTTGAGAGCAATGATTTTAACTGTATTGATACTGTTCCATTCACTTAAAACATATAAATGACAATGCTATTAAGTTATTACTTCTTTCATTCTGCATCATCAGTGTACTATTACATTATTCTCTGACCATATCTTCATCTTGAAAATAGTCTACATGTTTTTTTATCTCCTTTTCCTCTTGTGCCTTCTCAATCCCAGTGTTATGAACATCATTTCAAGTTGAGGTCATGGAATCCATGAGTATTCCGGAAATCTTAGAAAACAAAATAAAAATGATGACTCATCTAGGTCTGGTGAGCCTAATGTTAACTACTACTAGAGTAATTCAGCTGAGAGTAATGGAAACTAGCTATTACCTAATTTATACATTTAGAACTTGAACTGAAAATATGCAGGCAATCACAGTCACCAGTAGTAATTATTAGAGAAGATAATCTAAAAGAAAAATAAACTCAGGCAAATTTAAATCTATTGCACATGTAGCAGTCTCTTCCAGAAATGACAATGCAGATGAAGAACAACACATTTTAGAAACTACTGATGCCTCTCTTAGGATCAGTTGGGCATATTTTTATATCTCACCAAAACATTAGTGATTTTACAACGGTGTTCATCTATGCACTTTATACATGATGTATGTGTTAGTAATGTTGGCTGAAAAAAAAAAAAGGAATCAATGTTCCATAATGTCTTTGCTTTTCTAAACAGAGTATTCCACTCTTCAAGTAATAGCATTGCCAAAGAGCCTGAGCTTTAAAATTTGTTTTAAGATGTTTTAGTCATTTATTTGAAAAACAGAGTGATGGAGAGGGAGTGACAGAGGAAGAGACAGAGGCACTGAAGGATGGTAAGGGAAAGGGGGAAAGAGATTTATAAGGAGAGAGATAGAGCCCAAAAAATTGGAGAAAAAGCAAGAGAGAAAAGAGGGAGATTTCTTTCACTGTTTAGTTATTTTTGCAAATAGTGGCAGCACAAGGGGCTGGGCCAGGCCACAGAGAGGACTCACAAACCTCATCTAGTTCTCCCATGTGAGTGGCATGGACCAACATGTTTACATTACTAACCACTGACTTTCATACAATTAGCTGGAAGCTGGTTCAGAAGCAAGACTTCAGTTACTTGAACCAGGACTCCAATTTGGAATGGAGATGTCCCAAGCAGTGGCTTAACTTCCTGCACTACACTGGCCATTCCCTTAAACTCTTATAACTACACACATACAACTTGAGTGTGTGTAAGTAATTTTTGCTCCCTTATAAAAAGATTGGAATTTGTCTTTCACATAGAAACTTATTTGAGAGGGACAACCTAATCACACCAATATAAATCATTTTTCTACTCTTTTTTTTTCCTGGAAATCCTACTACCACCATCACAATAGCAGATGTTTCCACCCTAAGTGTTATTTTGCTCAGTAGTTCAAATGGGATACATGTTGGGCAACAGTAAGTTCATACAGAGTTAAAGAAGTCTTCCCAAACTTAACTCAATTCTATTTGAAGATCTTTATATTCTTAGTCCTGTCTTACTTATCCATAAAGTGTGTGGGAACATATAGTGCCAAAAAGATCATGTGAGATCCATTTGGTAATCTACCTTACAGAAAGATGTTAGAGGGGAACAATGCTACCTGAGTTGGGCTCTTACTCTTCCCTAATTACCACTTAATATGCCATAACCCAAGCATCTAGAAATGTACTGATAACTACAGTGATTGTTTTCTATGAGTGGCCAGGTTGTAACCTGTGGTGGAAGTGTTTCTCCTCAATGACTTTAATGCTCCTTTGTCAGTTGTTCTGCAATAAGAAAAAAATTACCTTTAGAATTAGAACAGGAATAACTTCATGAACCCTAGCATTGGGACGATTGCTGAAAATAAGAAAAAAATATATACCTATTATGCAAAGACACACTAGATCTTAATGAGAAGTGGCCTGGGGGCTCTCCGAAGGAAGGACATAGAGCTAATACTTGTCTTAAGATTTTCATTCTGTGCAATGTTGCATATTCCAGTTTTCCTCAAGATCCAGTAAATTAGTCTAATGGCCCAGAGTCTAGATTTTTTTTTAAGATTGGGAGGAGTGCCAAAATTCTTATATTTCAGTAGTTCAGAGCAAAGAAGTCTGATTAGAAAGGTTATATAAACACAAGCAAAAATTGGTGCAATGTGCAAATACTAGTATTTCCTAGCAATTACTTCATGAGTGAAGCAACGGAAAGGAATAGAAAATTAGCAGTCTACCAAATAAACCTAGCTATCCCAACATGAATGTTACAGTGCACTTACTATTCAGTAGTGGGCTGATAAGGTCAGGAATTTTTTCAGTTTTACCGATTCTACAACATTAAAATTTAACATGATTTTTTTATATTCTTGTCCTGATCCTTTAACTAATCTAACAACATAAGAGTTGAAAAGTGAGCACTATACAATAATAAGCAGAACTAATTGTGCATAATTAGAGAAATTCAGCTAAACAAAATCACTTAAAATATAATTCAAAATATTTGTTACAGCCAAATTACTCTCCAATGTGAGTTTACATTTATTTTTACCATGACATCACTAATCACAATTTTTTATAATTCTATTAGTGTTATGGTGGTTCTTACTTT
Source organism: Ochotona princeps (assembly GCF_030435755.1). Taxonomy (NCBI): domain Eukaryota; kingdom Metazoa; phylum Chordata; class Mammalia; order Lagomorpha; family Ochotonidae; genus Ochotona; species Ochotona princeps. The sequence goes on along the minus strand of NC_080834.1, from coordinate 94,677,502 downwards.
ATGTAAACAAGCAGGAGTCGTCACAGATGAAGTTGGCTAGACATAGACGCCTAGTGCATTTTGTTAGAATAAAGGACTGCCTTAAATAATGGGCAAAAAACAACAGGCAGAAAACGTTAAATATATCCAAAGATCCATCACTGGTGCACATTTTCCATGCCATAAACCAGAAAAAAATCAATTAGGATAATTCATATACTACTAAAAGAATTCCTTCCGCATTTCACAACACAGAAAAAAGGAAGGCAAGAAATGAACACCAGAAAATGCTAAGCACTGACTAAAGCACTACAACTAAGATAGGGAAAGTTGAGAAACTTATACACATTGATACCTTTTAATCTTCTGAAAAATTCTATAAACAGTATCAACATTTAAGTCCCATTTCACGTCTGAGGCATAGGAAAATGACATAAGCCACAGTAACACAGTCATGCTACAGCCAGAAGGTAAATTTCTACTTTGTCTGCAAAAGTTTTCCATAACTTACACAGATGCTGCTTTCCACTATATTGCAAATACAAACTCTGAGGACTACCTGTTGGCCTTCTGGCCTTAAGCATTGTCCTATCTGCAGACCATCATACTTAGTGAAATAACTCAACCCATAAAAGACAAATGCCATATGTTCTTTCTGATACAAGACAACCTTCATGTGAAGTGAAAGATAACTAGATACACAGGTAAACACGTATAAACACACACTCTCACAAATGAACTGTAGAATGGAGACTAATGTACTGGGAAGTGAAGATACAGTACAGGTTGCCTCTCTACTCCCAAATACAAACATGCGCCAAATGAAACTGTTAAATAAGTCTTGATAACAGGATACTAGATACCTACCATGACATGATACACTTAAATAGCAGAATGTTGGACTGTGACTGTTACCGAACCACTATATTATTGTAATAATATGGAGAAAAACAGTGGGGAGGTAGATATGGAGGGAGTGGAAGAGTGGATCCCTGTGCCTGTGAAACTGTGGCATTGGGGAAAAAAATGGATGTGATCTAAATATGCAGTGATAGTACACTGATAAATACAGTACTTTTTGAAATCATATTTGGAATAATCTTTTGTAAAACAGCACTTTCATTAGAGTTTTGAACACAATCAAGTTTTACAAACATGGTATAGATGTTCCACAATTTCCTCATTATCTCCAGCCTGATTTATAGATAAAGTCAGTGTGTGCTAAAAAAGAAGAAACTCCTTTCCCGTTTTCCACAAAGCACGCCTTTCTCCACAGAACTCTCAAGAACAGGCTTTTATAATTTCTTTGCCTTAAAAAGAAGGGGAGGGGATTTGCAATTATATGTATTACTTTGGCTTAGATAGTATTTTTTCCCTGCTTCTCAAAGGCTCATGTATTGGAATCTGGATCCCCAGTGTGTCAGTGTTGAAGTGGTTGAGAAGTGGAGCCTAGGGCAAGGCGGACAGGTCATGGAGACCCTGCCCTCATGAATGGCTGGTGCTGTCTCCTGGCCTTGAAGGAGTAGATCAGTTCTTAGCAGAGAAAGTTTGGAAGTTCGTTCTGGTCTTGTTCCCTGTCTCACCAAGTGACTTCTTCTCTGCAAGCTGTGTTGCCTTTTTGACGCATGCCCCTGTGACAGCCTCACCAGAGCCATAAAGATGGTAGCACTATGCTCCTGAATCTCCAAACTGGTTCTTTATAAAATGTTCAGATATGGGTCTGTTGCAGAAACAGAGAATAGGCTAAGACATGTTTTTATTTCTATACACTGATTTTACATTTTCAGTGTTTTCTGCTATGAATGGAACAGCTGTATAACCTGAAACATACATTACATATATATCACTGTTTTTAACTAGAAAAGGAATCCATCATCATACACCTACCCATTGAAAAAACATTTTTAGATGGATATAGATAAATTAAAGATTTTTTCAGGTGAGTGAGTGAGTTTATATAAACTTAGATACCTTCGCATGGAGAATCTTTAGTTTAATGATTTGTGTTCTGTAAGGAAAGACATCCTTGCATCAATCTCAAAGAACACTTTCACATCAAAATATCAAAGGCAGTAACTGGTGCCCTCCACTGTTAATGTTCTGGAAACTTTAAACTGCATCACCAACTTTATCTTTTATTTAATTTCTTCATCATCATCATCATCATCATCATTTTATGATACAGTTCCACAGGCCCTGGGATTTTCCTTACTCCTCAAGTCCCCCACCCCCGACTAAGTTCCCCTATATTATCACTATAATGTAATTCTTCATAAATCGTCATATGTCCATCATTGTGGGCATGGAAAATGGCAGAGAGTCCAGCATCCTATTGTCAACATATAATTAACAGTTTCATTGGCAGTCCATCTTTGATCTGGAAGTAGAGATGTATACTGCATCGTATCCTCACATCTGGATATGATAATCTCCATTACACAGTTACTGTACATCCCCTTAAATGAAAAGCCACAAAACAAATTCTATTTCTCCTCACTTCCAGGTAGTCCTCTTGCACCTGAAGGCATAGATCATATGCCCAGAATTCCTGAACATACTCTTCTGGCCTGAGACATTCAGCAGCTCCAACCATTGGCACACTGAATATATCTCCAGTCACTGAACTGTTTACAGAGTGCTGGAGCATGGTCTGGAAAGGAGACCACTGCTACCATTGTGAGCTTGGCTTCATAAAGACTGTAACCATGCTATTTACTCACAAGTTCCTTAGTGCCAAGGTCATACCCTGAGCAAACATGCCAATTCACTGGATCTCAAGTTCCTCCAAAAGGAGCAAATAATTAATGCCTTAGAAAAGAATACATCCAGCAACAACCCCTCTCCCCTATAAAAAGGATTCATTTTGTGCCACTAAGTTTTATTTAAAGACCACACAATCGCATCCCAGCTGGCTTCATTGAAGCAACGACATGGGCAATCAGTGACACTAACTGCAATGCTATCATTTCTATAAACAGTAATGAGTGGAGGGGGTAGATGGTACTAGCTTATGTATGAATAAGAAGCATAATTTCAATAAGAGATTGTCTTGGCAGATTCACACAATCTTTTTGATCAGCAATCTATGAAATTAAAATGTCCAGCATTTAACAGACTTAAAAAAATATTCAGACATGACATCATTAACGCTGTCAAATGAAAAAAAAAGTGCATAAAGATAGCAATTACAACACACTAAGTTGAACAAGGCCAAAGAGTTCCATTGTTTTAAGATACTTCCAAGACTTTGGGGAAGCAAATCTGTAACTATTCCCTGGATAACTCTGGTTATTCCTTTATAACTTTTATATCACAGAAGTCGATGCATTATATTTGGCTGTGAATAATGGATTCACATTCAAGTAGGAACAGAAAGGGTAAAATACAGAAAATTAGTCTATATATTTACACATAACCAATTCTAATTATACTAGAATTGAATTATGGAGTGATTATCTTTGTTCAAAAATATATACATATATACATACATATTTATCTTCTTTTTATTTGCCAGTAAAATATCAGATGTCCTCCTCTTTGCTATTTCAGCTTACATATGTCATCTCTCAAAACATCCTTTTGAATTCCCAAGTGCTTTTCAAGCTCAGAGACAGCTGAACATAAATCCCACGCCAATTGTTCCTTTTGTGGGAAAGTTTTTATCATTCACCGTTCAATCAGGTAAGGATATGTTAAACCAAAACAGGCTAAGGCTTTCAAATACGTCACTTTTATCATGATCGTACCTTGCTTCATATTGTAACTTTTACTTCCAGATACCTCACTTCTAATCTAGCATGCAATTAGACCTCAAGGATTATTTGCTCAATTGAATAATACAACGTCTGAAGTCACTGACACATGATATACATATATGTGTGTTTGTGTATGCATATATATTTTTTTCTACCTTTCCACTTTCTGTTGAAGAGGGGACAAAGAAGCGAGAGATGCCATTTGGGGAGGCTTAATTGGCATGATGCAAGCACCGTTGGCTTCAGAATGCATCTGCCTCTTACATGGGAATAGAAAAGTGAGACACGTGGATTTCTCAGGCATGGATTTCAATCTCTACAGCATAAAGGACTACCCTGGCTTTCTTCTCAATGAACACAACTATTATTTTATAGGTAAAAGAAGAAAAAAAAAGCAGTTTTTATTTCCGTTTTCATTTGCCTGGCAAAACTACAATAGTTATGGGAGCTACCACATTGTCACTGCTTTTCAGGTAACAAAGTTTTTTATTTTGTTTTGCAGATGTGACTGAGGGCAACAACAGGTAATTTCCATATTTCAGGGTTAGTATAAAGGAGCAACTCAGTCTTAAACACTCTTTCAATTAAACCACAACTATGAAAGAATAATTTCAATTTGCTGAATAACATGAACAGAAGTTTATCCCATCATTTAAAAAACCATTTAAAGCACAAGTTGGCAACCTGACTCAGGCGAGTTAGTAGAAAGCAGATAACAAACATGTGCAACTTGATGTGCTAACTAACTACTAAACGACAGAGTGTGTATATGACCTAGTGTGTAGGCTGTCAATTGAGCTATTCACATCCCACATCAGAGCATCTGGATTCAATTCCCAACCCCAGACCTGACTCAGGTTTTGGGATAATGCAGACTCTAGAAGGCACCAGATGATGTTTCAAGTTGCTGATTCTCTGCCACTAACATGGGAAACACATATTGAGTTTCCAGATCTCTGTTTCCGCCAGGGCTATCTCTGACCATTGTTGGTGTTTTAAACTTCTTAAATAAGCAAAAACAGACAACAGAGAGACACCAACACATACAAATGGCATAACAGAGAAATCAGAGTGCTTTGCCTGGAAAATATATTAAACAGCACAAAAACCTTCTGTTAAGTTGTATTATTTTTAAATTAGTCTATCCTTACTACAGTCAACTGGCATCCAGATACGGAATTACCATAGAAATTGAAGCTACTAGCAGAGATTTTCACTACTCCTTTGTATGACGTGCTCATCTTAGGTCACACGGCAAGGATGTGTTCTTAACACACGCTCGGGAACACAGGCTTGCGGATTCAACACTGCTTTTGTGCATGAGCAGCAGCAAAGAGCCTTGATATGAAATGTGCTGTGACCATTAAAACTTACATGTCAAAGAGTGTCACTTCTCACACATTTCATCTGTCAATGTAAATGATGTGGCAATAATCTAAGTTCAAGTGAGTGAAATAGTAACAATCTACAACGTGCCGAAGAAAGTAACTCAAAATTTTTGGAGAAAAGTGAAAAACAAGTTCAACAAAAAGAAAATGAGCTAAACTGTAGTCAAATGACATGATCAGAAACCTCTCCACAGAAAATGCAAAGTTGGGAAGCAAACACAGGAAGATATTCAGTGTTACATGCCATTAGGGGTTTGTGAACTAAGAAGTTAGTGAGATAGCAGTGTACTCAAAATCCAATACTTTTATATCATCAGATTGTGATGAGAACACGGAGTTCCACGGAGTTCCCTGTTGGTGGGAAAGCAAATCCATAGAGCTATCTTGGAACACAGTTGGGCAATTTGCTACAAAACTAAATACAGAACAACTCATTATTATTTATTCAAATGAGTTAAAAATCTATTTCTAAACAATGACATTCAGATCAATATCTATTAAAAAATTATGTACCACTTTCTAAACCTGAAGAATCAAGTCCCCTTCAGTGAATGAATGGATTACAAACAGTAATTTACTCAGGCAATGCAATATGATAAAGTGCTTAAAAAATGCAGTATCAATGAATAAGAACACATGGAGAAAATTTAAATATATCTTACAAAACAAAAAGTCCAATGTTTCAAAAATAACACACTACATAAAATAATTCAAATATCTTGTGGAAAATGGGATTATTGGACAAACTTATTTTTGTATGAGAATTTGAAATCCTTGTTGAGTTTTTCATAATGCAAATTTTCCATGAACTTTCTGAAACTACACTGGATGCATAAATTTTATTTTGCAAGAAAATAAACTTATCTTTTAACTTTCTATGAATTATTTGAAGGACTATTCCAGCCGCATAACATATTTAGAAAAGGCAAAACTATGAAGAGATTAAAAAGATCATTAGTTTCCAGGGGCTAAAAATGGAGGAATAAATAGATGTAGGGTGGAACAGATGGAGTACAGAACGTTTTTAGGGCAGTGAAAATATCCCAAATGTAACTATTATGAGAGAGATATGTCATTATTAATATATGTAGAATAGACAAGACCAAGAGTGAGCCCTAATATAAACAGGGGACATTTGGTGATAATGGTGTGTCAATGTAGATTCTGTAACAAATACACTGCTCTGCAAGATGGGGGCCATGGGAAATAGTGCAGATTATGCATTGTGGGGTATTGAATTTATGGAATATCTGTACATTTTATCAATTTTTCTATGAACTTAAAATTTTCTAAGGTAATAATATCAATGTTTAAAAACGAGGTTTGTCAGTATATTTGCACATAGTAGAAACCACCATTTGGGCCCAGTATGATTACTCAATGGCTAAGCCATCTTGCAAGTACCAGGATCCCAAATGGGAACTGGTTTGTGTCCCACCTTCTCCTCTTCCCTTCCAGCTCCCTGCTTATGACAGAGGATGGTACAAAGGTTCAGGACCCTGCACCCACGTGGGAGACCCAAAAGAAGCTCTTGGCTCCTGGTTTCAGATTAGCTCAACTCCATCACTGAGGCCATTTGCAGAGTGAACCAGCATATGGAACATCTTTCTCTCTGTCTCTCCTTCTCTCCATAAATCTGATCTGCCTTTTCCAATAAAAAGCAAATAAGTCTTTAAAAAAAAGGAAATCTATCACTTAACAGTACAACAAAGTGTTATAATGAGCACTAACATCTTTAATCTTCTGACATTAACCCTGTAAAATCTCCTGTTAAAAAACAAAAGTCTCTTTGAAAACAAAAATCATAAAAAATGTAATTGATGTGGCATGATGCTATGATAATTAAAAATAATACAGGTTATATTGAGTTACTTCTACACAAAAGCATTCACACCAATATTTATAAAAATTGACAAGGTTTTATTAATTATTTATGGAACTGAAAACATGTTCATATTCATGTTAAGCCATTGGAGCATCATGAAACAATGAAAAGATTTGAGCTTATGGCATAAAAACAACTCAAAGAAAAATTCTACAATAAAGTTAATAATTATGGATTATTATGAATATCACTAATTACCCTTCACTAAAATTATCCAAGATTGGATAATTGGAGGTAATTTTACACTAATATCATCCATATTTCAAAACTGCAAAAACGTGAGTAACTCAATATAGTACATTCCTTTATAAGGTGTAGTTTTATCACTCATATTGTGATTTGGTACATTTCTGAAACTGAATTGAAATTCAACATATCCTAATTTTCCATTTGTCCCAGTTTGGGAAAGCATCTATTATCTAGATATTTACAAGCAAAGATACAGTTTTGGGTAATTGTTTAGCATCTTAGTATAGGATTGTTTCCTGGAAATTAAGCTTGCAATGTATAGTCACTCTCTGACATTCCTTGACCAGTCTGCAGAACAGATTCACAAGTGTGTGATGAAACATGGCTGTAATGGATGGTTTTCAACTAAATGCTTGTGTTGTGCTTGAAAATAGTGGTATGGTTGAGTTTTAATTGCACATTTTAAATCAGATTGAAGAGTTTTTTTTTTTATTGTTTAGCTCCACCTCTAATTGACAGTGGAGACAAGTCACACATGTTCAAGTAAAGAAGGTGGCTTCCTTGAATAATGTAAAGGGATAAGACAAGCACGCATGTGCACAAATGCACCTACACACTTACACTACCACTACAACAGGGAGCTAACACCGCAGCATTGCTCTCTTCTTGCTTGCTGTTCCTCAGCCTGCTCAAGAGCCTGATTATCAGGACAAAAATCCCTCTTCCACAACATTCAAACGGCCTTTCCTGTGCAATCTTAAACCACTCTTTGATAGAATGCTTTGACTTTCTCATAACTCTATCTTAGGAAGAAAGTCAGCAGGCACCAACGTTGTTTCAGTCACTACTTTTCCATCTTTAGGCAAATGAGCCTGCTTCACTATCCCTTTGAAGTAAAACCTTTGTGTTTTATCACGTTGACAAAAGAGGCGGATATCCTTCACTGAATTTCTTAGTATTTAATTTCTAATCTGTTTTTAATGAACTGGCCCATACTAAAAAAATACAATTTCATTTGGAGAAGTGAAAAAACATAAGGGATAGGGACTATCTAAAGTCCCTAGGACATGTTTAAAACTGCCTTTCACTTGGCAGCTCATTCCGTCTCCATCACACGGTAGTGCAGAGGATCTGTTGAGTACCATGGATAAACTATTAAAAAAAATCAATTTTTGCAGATGAAAAATAGGACCAATAAATATTTTATTTAAAATCTCAGTTGAAACAAGGATTAATTTTCAGTTCTCTAGCCCCAATTACATAATAAAACCTAAATCAGATGTTGAAATATTCATGATTCCAAATTCAAAAATGTGTTTGGGAGTATCTTTAACTCATAACAAATTATGTCACTCCCACAAGCTCCCACAATGAAGGAAGGAAGGAATAGTTGGCATAAGTCTGCTACTACATGTATGACATTTTCAAAATATTTTTCTTTAGGTAAAGGTTAAAAAAAAAATCTAGAGTGGTTTATTCCAGCTTTCAAGACTATGATGTCTTTACCACAGTTTTTCTTTTTTTTTTTTTTTTTTTTTTTTTTTTTAAGATTTTATTTTACTTTCATTACAAAGTCAGATATACTGAGAGGAGGAGAGACAGAGAGGAAGTGGAGCTGCCGGGACTAGAACCAGCGGCCACATGGGATCAAGGCGAGGACCCCAGCCACCAGGCCACGCCGCCAAGCCCACCACAGTTTTTCATGTGCACATTGGGTATATACAGAATGAGTGTAAGGTCATGATAATGGCAGACACCATATAAGATAAATATTTATAGCATAAAACGTAATAGCAAAATCTAAACACAGCCATATAGTTCTTAGAAGAATGCCTGGCATGTAAAGAAAACATAACTAATTATTTTGACTCTTATTAACTAATCCTTACAACAATCTATGAGGTAGGTACTATTGTTGGAATCATGCATATTTAACCATAAATTGATAAATACGGTCATGCTAACTGTACTAAAAAAAATCCACAATTAGACAAATGCAGTGCAATCCTTGAAAATGGTTTCTTCAAGCCTAGATGAAAGTCAGTCATGGAGACCAGGTTATAGGTGCTATCATTCCCATTATTTTTAGATAACAATAATGTTTCAAATATTTTCAGTGACACAATAATGTGACCACCTTATCACCAGATAATTAAACTCAAATTTCCAGGTTTGTAATAATCTACGCTGTCCAATCACATTGGTTATTCCTTTGGTCTAAGCCGGTGACTATTTGGGAAAGTCACTGTTAGCAAATGAACTTTATTTTCTTTTTCAAGTGTCAGTATCCTGCCTTTGGTAAATACCATATAAACTGCCCAAAATTTTCATTCCCATTCAAGTTACAACCTACTCAAAATGTATTTAATGTAAGCCAGGATAACAGAATAAAAACAGCACAACTCTATTGGCTTTCAAAAACACACATTCCAACATCAAGTGCATCAGTTTACAATACAGTATCTATCTTTATGATATCTGCTAACACTTACAAATATGGTGGCCAAGAAAAACTAAGGAAACAATATTTTGAGTAACATAAAATCACAGCTATGAGATGTCATTGCTCATTCCATTTCCAAGATGCATTCTCAGATAAACTAATTAGTTCTATTTAAGTAGCATCATTTTGATCACCAGAAAGTTAAAGGAAGCATGGATGAAACCTATATATATTTTAATCTCCCCAAATATAATTTTCATTGCTCCAGAACAAAATGAAAACAGCTGGCATAACGAACGAAATGAATCAGATTCTCCAAAATCACATACCAAGTTTTGAGTACAAAATCTATCACAACGTCATTAAAATGTTGAAAATTAAAGTTATTTGAAACTTCTGGAGCAAAACAATGCATTCTTTTCCACAAAGGCACCACAATGTGCCTTCCCTATCTTTACATACACACCCTTTTGCCAAAGAAATATCAAAAAACACAAAAGCTGAATTGTCAATGGAAAAATTAATAGACAATCACTTTACAGGAACTTGTGCCTTGCAGAGATGAACAGTAGAGGGAGGGGAAACGCAGTGAAACAATCCAGCACTTACAAGGCTTCAGGAGAAATGAATCACATTTGTCTGGTTCTAATTTGGCATGTCTTCATTTAAATAATAATTATTGTTATTGTTACTATTTTAAATATAGCAAGGGTCTATCTTTCCTTCCTTCCCAGGGCCTCTCTTGAGGGAGCCAGTTGCTTAAGCGTAGGGCTAATTGGAACTCTCCCATTTCAGTACCGAGGACAGAAATCACTTGCTCCCTGGGGAAAACGCACTCCAGACGACCTCCAGACGCCTACTTTTCGGACCAAGCAAGAATCAGAAAAGACACCTGTCCTGTTGACCACCTGTTTTTAAAAGTCCCCTCTCCTGTCAGACATACCCGTAACTTCTCGGAGGGGACACTGAACAACTCCACGTCGCGCGCCGCCCTTGCAGGCTCAAACAGAGCGTCGCGAGTTAAGTGGAAAGCAGGTCGCTTCGAGCGCCCTCAGAGGGGGACCTGACTCCAAGTCAGCGCTCGGTGACAGCTAACGCGTTCCCGGGAGCGAAAGGGACTTCCGGGATTGAAAAAAAAAGGAAGGAAGCGAGCACCCCCAAGGCAAAACTGCCGGTGGAGCCACCCCTCACCCGGGGGGTGGGGGGGCACCGCCTCCTTTCTAACACCCGGCGCGCTGAGTAAGGCGAGGGGGCGGGGAGAAAGGGCCTGGAGCAGGCCAGGGGGCCTCGGGCGCGTGGGGGTTGGGAAGGGGCTTCTGCTCACCGCTCGGGCTGTGGCTGGACCTCAGGCTCCTTCCACAGAGGCACTGCAGCATATGCACTCCTTTCTTCAGAGAAAGCCCAAGAATCTTCATGGAGAAGCGCGCCCGTGGGGTTCTCGACTCCCCGCCCACCTGCGCTAATTGTCCAACCAAGAGGCGGCCTCCCTTCGGAAGCCGGGTCGTGAGTCCATGGTGCGCGCGTCCCAGGCAGAGGGTAGGGCGCACATGGGTCGCCCAGGGCCCCGGCGCGAGCAGCCAGCGCGGCAGGCGCCGCTGCCGGGCTGGCGGGAGGAAGCACCGCTCCACCGGGGCCAGCCCTCACGGGAGCCAGAGGCTGCGCCCCACCTCTGTGGGCTCCCTGACACTTTGGGACTTTCCGAAGGAGGCGGCTCGTCAGCGCGCGGGTGAGTGGACGGAAGAGGCGGAGGACGTCACCGAGGATAGGGGTTCCTGGCAGGTGTCGACGTCCGGAGGGACAGGGACAGGGTCCCGAGGCGTCCCCTTTCCTTCAGGACGAGGGGCTTGGGGCAGCTCCTCTGCTCTGGCTCCGGAGCGACGGGCGGGAAACCCAGCTGGCCCTCCAGCCTCCGGGCCCACTGCCTTCCAGAACTGCGGTGGGAGGAGAGGGCCGCCGCGTGGTCAGGGCGGGCGGCCCAGTCAGCCCGGAAGGCTGCGCTCCCGAGGGCTGTGCGCGGAGCCGGGGTGGCTCCAGCGAGGGAATCGGGCGGAAGAGACGCGCCGGCAGGAAGCACTGGACCCTGGAGGCTGCCGAGCGTCAGAAGCGACTCGCGGGAAGCGGGGGCTGGGCAGGGAGGAGGGATTACAATAAGGAAAGCTCTGGGGTTTCTGGCGAGGAGAGCCTAGGGGAGCTTAAGAACGTAGGAGGGAAGGCTGGACGCCTGGTCTTTTCCAGCTGGGACTGTATGACCTTGGCTAAGTCACTTACCGTCTCTGGGTGTGGAAGGGTTGCGGAAATGAGGGTTTTTGGAAGAGCTTAGCCCGGGTGCATCCTGCTATGTGCCCGCAACTGAAGACAGACCTAGCTAGGGCAAGACAGGTGTGGCAGGAAATCCAACAGCAGCAGCGGGCTTAAGCGTGAGAGGGTTCTGCTGGGCTCTACCTTTGCCAGATGGTGAAGATGATCAGGAATCTTTTCCCTGGGCTTACAGTCTCGATTGCAACCCCGTTTCCCCCTAAGATCAGCAACATCATGCCGTCGAGTCCCAAAGGCCATAAATGAAGCAAGCATGCACAGGATGAGGGCCATGGAATAGGACAGGACCCGATGACATCTCAGTGGGAAAAAAGGGACTTAAGCAAACGCAAGAAACAGTACATCATTGTTCAAAGTACAGAACTTGTAGAGAGTACAAGTTCAAATTCCTCTTGATTGGGAGGGCTTACAAGATATTCAACATCCCCATGTCTCCTTTCTGCACTTAGAGAAAGAAGTGATGCTAACATCTGCCTTACCCAGCCCTTGATGAGGATCAGGAAAAAACAAACAACGACAACAACAAAAGTATGAAGTTAAGTGCTAATTACTATGACTTAGTCTTGACCTGTAGGGCTTGAACCGTACAGTTATCCAAATTTCTGATTCAATAGTTCATTGCCCCACCTCAGCAGCTCCTAGGTGGTTCACTGAATAAAGACTGTTAGAAGGATTAGCCAGAGATGGAGCCAAACGCTGCCTTCCTCTTTTTCACATCTCCTAACTCCTGGTTTCCTCCCACGAACTGGTTAGCCCTTCTCCCCAAAGGAGTAAAAAGGGCTATTAGCTCCCCTTCCTCTTTTCTCCTCTACAACCTGCCAAGTTCCTCGGATGCCACCTCTAGGTTGAAGTGAAGGTTGAAACTGTCCAGAAGAAGTCTCTTTTTCAAAAGCTGTGAAAGAAAACCAAGCACCAGGAGTGTAGCTTAAACCCACAGCCACTCCCTTTTCAGAACTGAAGTACAGGAAGTCATTTGGAGTGGGGTTCAAGACCAAGAAAGAGCTGAGGACTCTCTTCTCACTTTGTAATCCTGCTCTTCAGTGGGATCACCAAAGTGCTCAGCTCTTCACAGTCCTTAAAGGTGTTCATAAGGTCACCACCTTGTCATCACCAGGCACGTTCTGAGGCCCAGGGGCCACCTGAGCCATGCAGACTTCATCTTTTCAGCCTCTGTGGGAATTAGTGAGAAACTTGGCTCATCTGGGGACGTACCCATCAAAATTCCCAAAGGAAGGAGAGACAATTAGCAAAAGGAAAACATCTAAAAATAGTCTTAGTGCAGCAGCAGAAGACAGAGTTTTCCAGTAGTGCTCTCCTTCCCTAGAATGTAAGGCCTACACTGGTTTTTTGTTTTATTTTGTTTGTTTCTGTTTTTGCCCTGAGAGAGTGCTGTTGCTGGAAAAACAGAAAAGGGAGTAGGATAGGACACTTGTTCCCTCAGGAGAGCTAGAGCAGAATTGACAGGTCCATGCATTAAATTAAAATACACATGACTTTCTAAGCATCAACTTTCCTAGCCATCATGAGCCTGTCTTCCCAACTGTCAGGGCTGCTGCAAGGACTCAATGAGGTGAAAGTTCTTTAATAGGTTTAATTATCTGTGTAAGGGAAGATACTGTCACTTCCGTCCATGTGTTCTAGGTGTTAGATCACTAAGACCTAACACAGTGGCTCTGTGATTTGATTATAGGGAGCATGAAGTGTGAATCTTCTGACTTCTTAGCAAGACTACAAGCTTGCAGAAGGCAGGGCAAGAAAGTCAACTCAGTTATAATTAATATTCCAGGGGCCCGCTGAATTCTTAAATGGCCGTCACAGTTATGACTATGAACAAGTGCGTTTAGCTTTGGAAAAGTGGGTCATCAGAGAACCTGAAAAAAAATAAATGCAGGAATCACACTCGATTTTGTTGTTGTGACTGAACGTTCAGAAGAGTTCCGGTGACACTGAGAAGAGCACATATTTTAATGGAAAATAGCTTTTAGTATATGTCATAGGGTTAAAATATTTGTGGAAAATAGAATTAAAGGAAAACGTGATCTTGGCATGAGAAAGAATTTTGAAACCTATTTTTTTTACATGTTACTGACATCTGATCAAAATGATCAGTAGAATTTTATCAGAATTCAGAAAACACTCCTTACTACGGTTGCTGTCTGTTTTTATAGTTACGCACAGTTATCTCAGTTTCCCTACAGATTTTTCAGCAGTATTTTAGATGAATTAATTTCTGCACATACCAAAGCATTCAAAATTAACACAAGGCAAAATGAAGACAAAATGTGATAATCAGGAGTACGTGGAGCTAGGGAAATGCAATATTTTAATATAAACAAAATTAAGCTTTCTGTAATTATCCACAAATCAGTTACATTTTTACTTGAAATAATATTTTGTATTTTATATGTAAGGTGTGTTATTATTAATATCTAAATATTAAAGCATTATTGGTGTGGGCATGTGGCACACCAATGTGGGCATTAACACAATACCTGGGATATATGCATGCCAGAATGGAACGCTCGCTTTCACAACTCTGGCTTGCCTTTGCGGCTTGCTTTAGTTCATTCCCTGGGAGGTAGCAGGTGTGGCTGAAGTGTTTAAACCTTTGCCAGATTGAGTCCCAAACTCCTCCTGTCCTCACTTCTGCCTGGCCCAGCCCCCTCTGTTTGGAGTATTGAGGGTGTGACCTAGCAGAAGAACGAGAGCTCCCTCTCCATTTGTCTCTTCCTCTTCTCCCATTCCCCCTCTCCCTTCTCCCTCTCTCGCCCTTTTCTATCTACTTGCCTTTCAAATAAATAAAAAAATAAATTGTTATGTGAATCTAATTACATTTTAACATTAGTCATCCTGTTTTCTAATTGACTTAGATACCTTGGACAACTTCTAGCAAATGACTCACCAGTGAGTTTTCAAAATGAAACAATTTAGCACCTTTCAAGAAGGAATGGGAAGTCTGGTACATGACGAGGAGTGAATTTGTTAAAATCCCTCCTACCTCTGTTTTTCTTTTTTTTGTAAGAGCCATCTACTCATAGTTTGTATGCAGGAATTAATAGTTATTTGAAGGACTTCTGAGATTTTTAAACGGTGACTTATCTACACTATTTTCTGTTCTTATTAAATACAGAAGCTGTTAACTCTTGGCATCAGCTGCACAATTTGTCTGCTTGGAAGCCTACACAGAATCTGTAATATATGCAAGACTTTTGCCATTTCCCAAACTTTTAATAACGATCTTAATCTTAAAGTGTCTCTTGATGAAAAGCAACTTTATTTTTACAAAACAAAGGTTAGAAGATTGAAACAATTCTGTTATCTAATGTAGTGTATTTTCTCTTTGCCACATTTATAATCCATTGACTGCAAAGGGACCAGTCATGTCTGCAACTCGTGGCTTAGAAACATCTGCAACTCTAAACTGGACATGCAATGATACTAATTTCTTTAGATAGTATGACAAACCAGCCATCAACTGCTATTCAGTTTTATCAATGACAAATGACCTGGAGAAATTATGTTTTCCAGTCTATGTGTGTGTTTTTGTCTTCTTCATGTTGTTCATTGTTATTTGTTGTTGCTCTTTTCCTATTATGTATTCTTAAACTTTCAATTTTAAATTAATCAAGGCAATTCATGTGTGCACTTTAATTTTTAATAACAGTATAATCAGTATACATATAAAATGCCTGACCATCTTCACTGGTACCTTGTGTTAAAATAAACCACAAGTCTGATTCAACTTTCACTGCTTCCTCTAACACCCTTTCTGTTTCACAATTGAGCACATTTAGTTGCTGTGCTTTTCAGTCTCAATCAATATGTGACATTGCTCAGCCCCTTCTCGTGTTTCAGAGCCTTCACACTTCCAGTGGGTACTAATCAAATATTTTGTGTGGTAGCTTTCAAATATGTAATAATTAGGCTAAGGTTATTTACTGTACATAGAGTTCCATAAAAGTGATGTTTTATCCTTCTCAGCATATCATTATTGGGGGAAGAAGCTTTTATGATTTCAACCAGTGAGAGTAACCTCAGTCATTTGGTTACTGTAGTGTCTGCTGTGTTTCTGTATGTAAAGACGCATTTCATTTTTATAACTGATGAATATATTAAGGAAGAAACTTTGACACCACAGTGATTTATTTCTCCTCAAACTTTTATGCACTGACTTTTAGCCTCCACTGTGGTTCGTGTTTGCAAAAATTATTACTGAATTGTAAGCCTAATAATGATTTTTATATCCTTAATTTTTCTGCAACAATGGGAATTCTGTTGTAAGAATTCTTCCCACTCCTTTATTTTTCTCATTCAATTATTCATTAGAGCAGACAGTTATTTGATGAACTGTAATTCAACACTGTTACTATTTATTCTGTAATCAAATTGCTCCACCTGTGACCATTGCGAGTTCCTTTGAGCTGGATCGTATGTCCTTCTGACATATCACATCTGTTTTTTAGCAGTTCCCTAAATTTTGATGTCACATGTTGTTCCGGTTTGTTTTCATTTTCTCTCTCATAGTTCCTGAATCAACACATTTTTAATTAGTCCTACCTAGTTCTTTTTGTTGCAGAATGGTACCCAGGAATCAAGACTTGGATATAAATGCAGCTATGGTTATTGGGGTATCATTGCTGTTAGGTCATCTCTATGGAGAAAGCTAATATACTATATTTCTCCCCGTCAGATTTAACTATAGATAAATACATCAGATAAAGATAGAGACAGAGATGGCTGACACATCTAATCTCAAGCCAAGACCTTAGATTTCATTTTTGTCTTTTTCTTTATTTGTAAAATTTTCTCCTTAAAATGAAAACTCTGAGATTTATAACTTATGATATATTCACTTTGCAAGTCTATTCACTTTATTGAATTCTACTATATACAACATTGTTAATCAATACTATTATTTTTTTAATTTTTATTTATTTTTAATGTTTTTTTACATGGTTGAGAGGGACACATGCCCCTCTGAACCTTTGATTAGGGTGGGGAGGGTCACTGTTTGGAGGAAGGACGGGGAGATAAATGTTTCAGGTCTCTTTTAATTTTTTCCTTTTGTTCCTTCTGTTTCCGTGGTGGGGAAAGGAGAGGGAAGGAATAGAGACCAAATCTCTACAGGATGAAGTTATGCAGTTGTTGTGGCTTTTAGCTTTAGGGAGTCCAATTAAAGTACTATTATGTAAAGAGTCTCAGGTCACTTTTTCATTTGCTCATCATCTTCTGGGCAGTTAAGCTTGTAATCCAGTTTGTTCTATTTGTTACTCCTCCTTGTTGTCTGTTGTCTAATCAAAATGAAAAACATCTTTAATTATTTAATAAATATTTTGATATGCAAAACATTGCATGGTGCTTTGCAAAAATATACATTTTGCAAAAATATGCTCTCCAGCAAGTATTACTCCCAGAGCATCCAGACTGTTTCTTTCCCTAGCATTTTCTATAGTAACCAACGTTTTTATCTTATTTTCACTGTTTCCTTTGCAGACATGTAGCCATTCCCCTCTCTGCTATAGTGGCTTTTTACATTGTATCTGATATTATGGCATTGCCATCAATGCTGCAATAAACAAATTTGTATATAATATTTTCACATTGGGGGTGTGGTCTCAAGATAGATTCAAAGAAATGAAAACACAGAGTCAAAGTGTCCAGATGCTTTGATTAGATATTGACGAGTTTCTCCAGAAAGTTTATATGAATTTGGATTTCTACCAACAACATGCCAGTGTTAATTTTGCCAGAGCTTCACCAATAACTTTATTATTCTTTGTCATTTTTGTTCATTTCCTTGTAATACATGAATTTACATGTCTTTAATTATTAATGAGTTTATTGTATCACTGGAAAATTTGTTATGGGAAGGGAAGTATCTAATATCACTTCCTGTTTGTCTATTAGAATGCTTTTTTAAAAAAATCTACCTTTATGTAATTTTTCATAAATATTTATTTATTTATTTGAAAGGCAGAATTACAGAGAGAGGGCAAAAGGCAGGGAAAGATTTTCAATTCCTTGATCACTCCCCAAATAATCACAATAACTGGGGCTGTGCCAGGTAAAACCAGGAACCATGAGTTTCTTTCTGGGCTTTCATATGAGTGACAATGTCCCAGGTATTTTAGTCATCTTCTGTTTTCTTGGGTGCACCAGCAGAGAGCTGGATTGGAAGTGGGACAGCCAGGACTTGAATCAGCACTCAAATACTGGATGCTGGCATTGCCTTGACTGACTGTGCTACAATGTCAGCCCCATGAAACTCTCTTTTAAACAGCCAAAGTAGTAAAGAAATTGTAGCGTTATTAAGTTGTATTCAATTAACTTTAAAACTATTTTAGTTAAAACAATGTTGCTACCATTTAGAAAGTGTGTAGAGTGTCCAGGTGTGTTTAACCCATCCTTGCATTCACCCTCCCCACAAATATTTCAAACCAAAGCTAATCTTTTGCTGTAAAAACTAGGAAACTATCAAATTCAAGTAAGACACAGGTTTTCAATACTGGTCTCACTACAGACGTCAGTGAAGGAACTGAAAAGGAAACAGTCCATTCTGCATTTTGAAGGTGGGAAGTAAGCTATTAGTAAAAGCTCTACAAAGAATAATTTAGAAACTTGAAGTATGTTTAAGGGAATAACCTGTATTTAAATATACAATGCCCAAAGCTTAATGTTACAACTTTACTTTCTAGCCACCTGTAATAAAACTCTGCTTGTAGATTGAGCCAGTACCCAGAAGTGACACTGTTTTCCTCCAAGCATGTCTGATGTTCCATCACACCATCGCTAGCTAAGGAGCAATAAATATGGTACCAGGTATGCGTCTTGAATCTTACCAAACTGAAAAAAAATGTAGTTCTTTCCTGAGAAAACATACCGAGGTCAGTTGAATGAGGAATTCTTTTCCCCAATCCAACCACTCTTCCTCAAATCAGTAATATGTCCAAGGCTAGCTGCTGCAGTTGGATTATTTTCTTCTCTAACAGCACTTCAACAGGTTATTTCAAATAAACATAGAGCTCTTGTCTTTATTAGAAGCACTTAAAAATGAATTATCTCAGTCAAGACAAATGGAAGGAAGATATTTTTCATCATAGCCAAGTCTGAGCTGTTTGTCGTGAAAAATATGAAGTCACTCAATCCAAGATAATTAATACTTATGATTCTCAATTAAAAAAAAACATTTGCTCGTTAGTCAAAACTCATTACCAAATTAGAGGCACAGTTTCAAATATGTACTCCCACCCATCTTTGCTAGTCTCTGAACACTTCTCCGATCGTAAATATTCCACATATCCCTTAATATCTGTGATAGATCGCATGCACATCTCTTGAAAACTCTCATGCCATCTTTCCCAGTAACCCATGTGACGCACAACTTCTAAGCTCTCGTTTACTTTGCCTGCATACTTATGTGTGTGTAGACAGATAGATAGATAATAGATAGATGGATGATAGCTAGCTAGATAGAGTCACATGCATATATATTTTCCTGTATGAGTCCTTTTACCTGCAAATTTTGCTAATGTCCATATCTGGCATTTTTTATATCTTAGTACTTAGAGCATGCAATGATTTTTGTATGTATATAAATGGAATGAATGGCAACTGTTTCGTGGGTTTTCCATTTTGGGAAAACATTTCAATTCCACATTAAATTATAAAACGATAACCCACAGAATTATAAAACTGGAAACTCCAAAGAAAAGACACTTTTAAACATATGAAAACACACTTCTAAGCATTTAAACAGTCATAAGAATCACTCATGATAAGGAAAATACAAGGTGTATCTATAGTAAGATACTATTTCATAGTTATATACCAAAGTTTAAAATTTTGATAACTAAGTGTACTAGAGATAATATAGAGTAATTGGAAACTCATACTTTCTTGAAAAGAGTAAATATTGATGGCTTTATAGTTGATAATTTATCACTAGCTTTCAAAAACTTAAAAAACATTTCTCCCTCGTGTAACTCTTGTTTTGATGTAGTTTCCAGATATCACTACACAAGATTATAATTATAACAACTGCACAACTGCAGGCAGTAGAACATTGCTGATAATACTGTTTGATCCCAGTGGTACTATTTCAATTTTAGCACAAGCCTACACATGAATGTGCTGCAATTTTAAATAATTGAATCAACATTTTATGTAGTAATCTAAGTAGATCTGTAAAATCTATTATTAAATGTGACAAACATATATTATTTGAAAATCTGCATGCTAGAAAAATGTATAACATAATGCATACATTTATGTCTACATTTATGCTTATAAACTGGTGGGCTCCATTTGGAAGTGTATCAAAACCCTGGGATCACATGTTGGCCTAGGGAGAGGGTGAGGGATAAAGTGAACACAGCAGAGAAAACAAAAGGCAGACTTTTTAACTGCAATTCATTTTACAATTTTAAAACCCTATACCATTTTATATATTACTACTTAAATCATATATTAAGCATGAAAGTGCATATTACTAAACCTGATTAAAATACAAAAATCAGAACACGAAAGAAACTCCTAAGAACTATGTATGCTTTTTGTTTAAGTCTTGATGCCCTAGGAGTAAGAAGACTTGGGTGATAATCATACTTGCTCAGTGCTGATAATAAAATGTTGGTAACAAAACTGGTTTTGGTATTGATGAGTCCTAGTGTCTAAGATGTAAGGGGTACGTGAACAAAAGATAAGAAAATCCTGATGTTCCTGCTCTTAATGCGCTACTCTTAAGTGCAGTAGAGGAAAAACAAACTTCTATACAAACTACATTGATAAAAGAAAGTGTAGAAATTGTCAGAGGAGCCCAGATGAGGGAAGCATATTCCTTTGCATAGGACTGATGTAAATTAAGGGAAAACGTATCCCAGCATGATGACATTTGTCAAGAAGTAGTTTTTTTCTAAAACACAGGAGTGAAAGCAGATTTACTTTTGGAGACTGCATTCAGGATTTTGGAGAATACAATTTTCTATAGTAAATATTTCTTTATTTTTATTATATTTTTGACAATCTTTACATAGTTAATTATGGTAAAAAAAAAAAAGGTTCAGGGGCTGTAGGGAAGTGGGTAAGACTATAATATCCATATTGTTTCCTTCTTGTATCTGAGGTAAAGGGGGATATTGAGGGAGAAGCCCTACCCAGTTTCCCACCCACCCCAAGTCCCAGATGTGGAGCATGAGAATAAAATTTCAAGTCAAATGATGATAGACATATATTATCTAGCCCTATCCTTCAACAACAACAACAACAACAAAAGAGTGCAGGGAAGAAGCAGTGATTTTCCCCACAAGTCAAGAGGCTCCAAGTTGTAGAGATGTGATTCCATGAACCAGGACAAGCCCATTCCATGCCATATTTGTAAAAAGACACAGTGGTGCTGTATCTGGCTTCAACAGCATCAGAATCAAACTTATTTCAGAATATGTACAGACAGGATTTCAGAATATTTTTTTCTCTGCATATTTTCTGCTTTTTAGAAGAATATGACTATCATCCATTTAAAAACTTGACAGTGACAAAGATAAGTATTGCCTTGATGGCAAACAATGAGACTTTTGTATTAAACTTCAGAAAAGATCATGGTTTGGACCTGCTATCATATTGGCAAGCTCTGTGCTGCTGTGTGTGGTCATGGGTCTACAGTTAGGGGATGCAGTTAGCAAATGGGTAAAAAGAGATTTTGAGCAGAACATACTTAGGATTCATTGAAGATGCAATAATTGAGAGTGAATATTTAGGCCACAATATGTTTTTCCTACTTATAAATGTGTTCACAAATCCATACATGTAAATATGTTGTACGTATTATATATGCATAGATTTTATGCCTGAACAGAACATAGATCCATGAATGTGTCAAGCAAGGGTATTATGAAGAATGTGAAATATCCAGCCTAGGTTGTACATTCGTTCTCACTCCCTCTTCATTTGCATAAACACACAAACATCTTCCAAAGAGGAGTTCACATATACCATCTCCACAAAGGCATTTTTTGCTCTTTCCCAAACTTGTTCACTTCTGTCTTTTGCTCACAAAATCCCACTTAAGTTCACTTTCATCAAATTACCCTAAATCAGACTGTGTTTGAATCAATGAACACATTCTGTCCTAGATGCAAAACTGTAATTTGCATGTCAAAATTGTTAATCGCTGCTTCATGAAACTCTTCCACCTTCTACTCAAAGACACCATTTTCTTTTGTTTGTATGTTTCTTGCTTTTTCTTGTATTTTCCTAATACCAATATCATTTTTCTTCTGCCTAGTTTCTAAGAATTGCTGCTTCTGAAAGGTTACAGACTCCATACTTTTCTTTCTTTCTCTCTGTTTTAAAATGACCTTTCCTGGGCATCCTTTTACCTATTAAAATCCTTGGACCATTTTAATGACTTCTAGATCTACATCTGTTAATCGGATCACTCTGTAGGTTACGTGTTACAAAGAATGTCCAAAGCAGTGATATCTACAACTGTATACATCTCTTTGTCCAAAAAGCAGAAATCTGTCAGGCTCCAGATTTCAGTGAATAACTGCATCTAGTTTCCAAATTCAAAACCCTGTGAGCTATCCCAGTCTCTTCTAGCTACCTTATCTCAAATCAGCCATAAAGGACTATGGACAGTATTTCCATAAGATTTCTAGTGTCCATCCCCTTATTGGCCTTCTTTAAACATTCATTATTTATTATCCATTCTCCACAACACCTTTATGAAAAAAAATCTGATTATCTTCTATCCAGCCTCCACATTGCCAAGACAAGATCAAAACTCAAATCCTTGAATAATTTTTCTGTTTAGCAAGTTTTCACAGAATTCAACATAATGCAGATAATTTAAGGTCAGCATATAACACCCATGATGATTTATCTTACCGTCTTCCTTACTTTTTTATGAACTTGATTCAGATCTTTGATTTACACTATTCTTTTTGTTCAAGTCCACAGTCTTTGTACATAATGTTCCATTTGCTTGGAATATCCTACCCTCTTACTTCTTCCAGTGACTACGCATCCATCTTTGCACACTGAATCCAGTGTCAGTAGCAACAAGAAGCCTTCGCTGACTAGTTAAATGCCCTTTTAATGGCTCACCTATAATGTTTTCCAGCATAAAACATTCACATAATAATCTCAAATCTTGTTTTATCAATTACCTTTCATTTTGATAGAGTAATGAGGGATCCAAAATAATACTTGAAATTTCAGTTAAATCAGTATAAATCTAATATATAGCTACAACTGAAATACAGAAAACATGAAGACTGTGATTCTGCAAGATCTAAAGAAAGAATGGTATTAATTCAGCTAAAAGATTCAGAAGAAACTGAGGCACTTGTATGTTTTAACTTATGTAAAATTAATCAGAAATGTTTTATATACATTTAATCTCCTGAAGTAGAAATACACACACACACACTCTCTCTCTCTCTCTCTCTCTCTCTCTCTTTCCTTTTCACAGGATTGAGATTTGTTCAGTAAAAATATCAGCACTGCCACGCTTCCCCATACACAGATGGCAGTCAAAACATAGAAAATTGTCAAAAAAAAAAGTCTGCTGAATGTAATCAAATATTTCGTACAGAGATGCAGCATGATTTTGTGCCCTATAAATCTATGGGAAGCGTATCATTCAATTGATGGTAAGATCTTAATCGCATGTATCATTACCTTACATTTCACTTATGTGCACACATAGCATGTGCTGTGCGTTCTGTCTTTCCTGATTAATTCATGGTTTCAAATGTGATAAAAATAAGGGCAATTTTCAAAGAAGCAAAACAGAAATGTTAGGCCAAGGGAAATTTAGCTGTGGAATCTTGATTGACTGGTGTACTGTGTGCTTTTATAACAATAACAGAAAAAAACCTGGGAGACGAGGTTTTCATTATATCAGTCTGGAGGTTCTCATACTTGTAGAGTTCAAAATTGTTTTTATTTTCAGTTTTATAGGTATTATTACATAATGATTGGTGGAATTTGAAAGAGCTGGTTTCTAGAGTTCTAAGCAAGCATACACTAATTAAAAAAAAAAAAGCATACACCACAAGCAGACACTCATTTGGATTTGTTAACCTGTAGGATAATGTTTCCAGGAATCAGCACTGGAAAGCCATGTTCAGCTTCCTGCACTTGTGTAAATATTCTGTTTAGACTTGAGTGTTGTTTTAATTTTGAAATCTATGTTTACTTTTAGTGCAGTATCTACTTTTAGTAGATTTCAGTGGTTAAAGATCGTACTCTCAAATCAAACTGGACTTCAATTTACTTCTCAACTGTAAATTATATAAAGCTTTGATTTTTGTTTGCACAATTGAATATTAAAGATTACTTGGTAGAATTGTTGTCAGAATTAATTAAGATAGACTATGTCAGCGTAATGCCTTCCAAATGGTAGGTGCCCCCAACACAGTTTCAATTATAAAAATGGTGCTAATGTGATTTCATTAACTTCTGCAAGTTTTGGTACCTTTTGATTCTTAAAACCTATTCAATAATAGCAATATGATTTATCTGCTATTGGAGGTTATTTAATATCCTTTTCTGAATCTACATAAGTGACAACCATTCTTCTGAAAATAAAATCCAAGAAAACTGGATTTGTAGAAGAAAGTTTCTGAAAGTTTTTGCTTCATCAAAGCTAATAAAACTTATTAAAACATAAGGAGTTTATTGGGGGGCATGGATTATAAAAATGTCAGGGCTTGATTGCTAAACACCACTACACTGTTTACAAACTTTATAAGGATCAACTTAATGGTGGCCAAAGTGTATCTAAAATTTTAAATCACTGAGCATTGCTCAGTAATTGTCATCAAAATATTAGATGAACTTTTGAGACTTCAGAGCTACATCCCATTGAGTTCAAATCCAGCACTACCACTTATAAGCTGTGTATTTACTGATAAATTTCTAACCTTTATTTAGTTACACTTTTGTAACCTTGCAAAATAAGTTTACAGTCTCCCTTGCAGAATCTTTGTGACTGAAAAGAAAAGGAAATGTTTATTAGGAAGTTCTGCTTTAGGGGACTCCTCATTAAGAAGAGGTCCACTTTTGGATTTGCTTAAGAGGATTGGAACTGTTATTACTTGTAAATTTGGGACTAACATGACATATCCATGCATTTAAGGCATATCGTATAATACTTCAAAACATACACAGTACAAAAACTGTTGTATTAGAGAATTTGCTTTTCTGTTCCCTTATTTGGGGGACGCATGGAGTCTACCAGTGCAACTATCTGTTCTAGTCCTTCACATCAGTATTATCATCAGATTTAGTCACTGCACGGTGTTGAAGAACCCCACAACCCTATTACACCCACACAACTGGGTTTAAGTAATAATTACCTAAACTCATCTCTTTCTCCTCCATATATATATACACATGTTCTCCTTCTCCTCTGTTATATTTGAAAGTTAATATACCTTTAAAAAGAGAACATATAATATTTGTCTTTATGTGTCTAGCTAGTTTACTTTAACATTATGATCTCTGATTCTATTCACTTTTCTGCATTAATTTTTAAAGCAGAGTCATACTGTATCATACATATGTGTGTCTTTGTCACCATTTTTTTATTCAGGAGCATGTAATTTCCACAGGGCTTTTTATTATTGTTGATTACTAATACCATTATTGCTTGCTAATATTAATCCTCTGTAGTCAGAAAAACACATAATCCAATTTCAGTTTTTAAAAATGTGTGAAGACTTGGTTTTGGCCTAATACATGGTTTCCTTGAGGACATTCTGTGTGTTGACATAAATAATGCGAATTATCTCACTGTTTAATAGACATGCAGCTTTTGTGTCAAAGTATGTGTTTTCTTATATTAGTATAGCTAGTCTTGCTTGCTTTGGGTTTCCATTTACATGGAAAATCTTTTTTTCTAATTTTTGCTTTCATTCTCTGTGTGCCTTTAATAGTGAGTTTTTAGCAGACAACATATCTTTTGGGTCATGTCTGTTTTTCTGTTCAGCCAGACTGTATCTCATAGTTCATTTACATTCAAAGATATTAATAATAAATGATGGTTTAGTTTGGTCTTTTTTTGAAAATTTATTTGAGAGGCAGCAAAAGAGAGAGTTAAAGATACAGAGCTCCTATGTCCTGGTTCATTAATACCTTCAACAGCCAGGGGTGAATATGAGAAACTCAGTCCAGGCTCCACACGTGAATGGGTTTCTAGGCTGAAAGAATTTTTCTGAAGATGTGTCTAGTGGTGTTGGCACTGTATATTGCACTGTTTTTAGTTCCAGATGAAAATGGTGGTGTATTCTACCTTCTCTTTTCTCGCTGTAAGAGAGGGTAATGATGACAGGAGTCAAGAGTACCCTAGAGGTACAGTTGGCTTGCTGGTGTTCTGCCAGCCACTGTCCATGGTGCTGTACAGAAATTGTGAGATCTGGCATTTGCATGAGCAAGACATGCAGATAATCAGGCATATGCACCACTCCCTAAAATTTTTGGCTTGGGCCAAAGATGACAAAAGCAGTTTGGCCCTGTAAGCAGGTCAGTCATGTGCACAGTACTGAGTCTGGTTATAAGATCATACACTGTGCTGAGAAGTAGTGGGCAGACCAGGCTTGCATTAAAGGAACCCAGACTGGAAGCCCCAGTGTACACATGTCCAAGTAGTGCTGAATGACACCCTGAGTGGCGGGGAGGAGAAAGAAGCTGAGAGGAATAAGCACAATTCTGAGGGCGGGTAGCAGGCTTCAGAACAGGAACACCCTGCTTCTAGGAAACTGGTGGCAGGATCAACTGGCTTTCCTATTGTGCAGAAAGCTGCATGGACTGGAGTACTGGAGTCACTGTTGCTCATTCGGGTCTGGTGGGATTCATGAGGTCACAGGTATTTCTTTCTTTTCTCACACCTCCCTCTAATTACCCTCCATTTCACCTCCCTAATGAATGGTGGGTTATCTATGAGAACCTGAAGGAAGTTGCAGGGACTTCTTCGTCTAGGGATACCAGGATTTCACCAATGAATCCTTTCTAAAGATGGTGCTACATTGCTTCCACCTGTGTTCCGGCTGCTGTCAAGGACTTAATGTTAGTTCCTTCTCTGAGTGGAAACAATCAATCGTGAGCTATCCAGGCAGCCTACCTTATTGGGCCTCTGTACCATGTGCCTATGGATCACTCCTGTAGCAAAGACTGTCTGCCAGGGCAGTTCTGCTTAAGGGCTCTGGTGAGGCTTTCCTGTTTATTCCCATCATTGCAGTTGCAAGTATTCAAAACTTTTGGGCTGAGGTTTCAGTTGTTGCTTAACTTTCTCCTTTCTTAATGCTGCCATCTCAGATGTTCATGTCCTCCTGGGTTCCCATTATCCTTCTCTGAATTATGGTGACCTTCTTGGGACACTCACCTTGAGTTTCAACCATTTATTGTTTTGATTCTTTGGGGAAGGATGTGAATACTGGGCACCTCCATTTGGATTATTTATTTATTTATTTATTTGCTTCATAGTCAGAACCTGGCAAGAAGCACCAAACTGGTCACTCTTTCAATGGTTTTCAAATTCATGGTTCTTGGATCCAGAGTTGTGGTGTAGCCAGTAGAGCTGCTTATACATTTATGTTCCGCTTTTCTCTGTAAATCTGCCTTTCCAATAAAAATAAATAAATTTTAAATAGATAAATCATCTTTTTAAAAATGTGCAGGTCTTTCAATGTGAATTAAAAAGCATGACTGAAGGTGTTGTGTTTTACATATATGTATATACATAGGAGAAATATTGAAAGATAAACACAGGTATTATGACTGGTTATTTCTCAGTGACTGTTTGATAGCAACTGCCAATTATGGGCAACCAGTAGATTCCAGATGTTCAGAGCATGCATTCTGGAGGTGAACATCCTGGCCTTGATTTCTGCTAAACTATTTTAAGTTCTTTAGTTTCTGCGGTTATCATTTTTGCAATCAATAAAATGTGAACAATAATACATCATAGAATAAAGCTTAACTTAGATTGTGCATGTAAAACATGAGATGTAGTACCTACTGACCACTGAAAACCTCATTGGATATTTAGTATTACTAGCAATTTTTTAAAGATTTATTTGTTTTTGTTGGAAAGGCAGATATACAGAGAGGAGGAGAGACAGAGAGGAAGATCTTCCATCTGATGGTTCACTCTCCAAGCAGCCGCAACGGTTGGAGTTGAGCCAATCCGAAGCCAGGAGCCTGGAGCTTCTTCCAGGTCTCCCACATGGATGCAGACTCCCAAGGCTTTGGGCTGTCTTCAACTGCTTTCCTAGGCCACAAGCAGGGAGCAGGATGGGAAGCGGGGCCACCAGGATAAAAATCTTCCCCCATGTGGGATCCTGGCGTGTTAAAAACGAGGACTTTAGCTGCTGTACCATCTCACCGGGCCCTAGTAGCAAATTTTATCTCTTCCTTTACATATTGCCATTTTTCTATAATTAATTTTGACTATTTTAACAATGATAAAAATATTGGGTTAAAATATCAACTATTTTGCAAATAAAATTTAATTAAATTTCAAATATTCAGATTATCATTGTTCAATTTCAAGTATCAAAATACTTCTATGGATTCTAATGAAAACCATAAAATGTTTAACACCATTGTTATTATTTCTATTCTTATAAAGTGCAGAAATTCACAGAAAAATATCAGTTACAAATTG
Organism: Ochotona princeps; assembly: GCF_030435755.1. Lineage (NCBI taxonomy): Eukaryota > Metazoa > Chordata > Mammalia > Lagomorpha > Ochotonidae > Ochotona > Ochotona princeps. The sequence continues at coordinate 94,648,878 of NC_080834.1, read as the reverse complement.
AATGGAACTGTCTGATTTTCTGCACAAATTTTTAGGGGTGCAGTCATTCTTCTAGGAGGCAGCTACCAGGGCAGCTACCAAATGTACCAAGTCACCATTTCATTACATATGGCTACTTTTGCTTCCTGGTCCTTAAATCACCTTTCAAAGGATGAAATCAAATGTACTCTTCTTTGTGGTGTTCAAATGTCAATGATGATGAGCTTAGGAAAGCTTGACCAGCTATCTAACCATCCTCGTTGTAGAGAGAGAAACTGAGATGAGGTCACTCTGTGTCAGTTCTCTAAGAGCCAAACTTTTGTTATTTGTATCTAACAACAGCATTTCAAGACTTAGCAGGAGCAACACACATACATTTTTAATTTCTCAATATCCTTAAAGTCATCACAATCAGATTACCCTGAATTTTCCATCAGATATCTTTAGCAAGGGAACATAAAAATGAAATAAATCCCTGGTTTTTTCTATGTTTTTTTTTCTGCTTGTTTCCTGTATCGTGCAGGAAGCAATTATTATATTTTCAAAGCAGAGTCATTTGGGGACATCAAAACGTGAAAATCTTTATATGGTAGAACGCGTAGCATGCTGCAGTCTGAAAAAAGAAAAGAAAAAAACTTTCTCTATCCCTGTTTTACAGACTTAACAAAAACAAAAAAGAGTTATGACCATGTACTTTCAAAAAGACATTTCCGCTGTCATCTTATCCAAAGAAAAATATAATTTCAACACTGGGGAAAGAAATTGAAAAGAGTATGGAATACAAGACGACTTGGATAGATACCTTTGACATCTAGTTGATAAAATATCTTTAATACTTTAACTATCTTCTTCCAAAAATCTATTATGGAGTCAAATTACCATCAACCATAAATTAACAATCAGGGACAGACACAAAGTCTGTTTAGATTATGGGCCATGTTCTTTACTATATCCCTTTACTGATAATTATTTCTGGTCCACAATCCATTTTCTAAAACAGCTACTGCTGCATTTTCTAATTCAAGTTTTTGGGGAATAAGTTCGTGTTTATAACAGGTAATATAATCAGTGCACCGCGAACCTGAATATGGGTATTTCTGGAACAAAATCTACAAAAACCATTATAAATTGTCTTGATACAGATTATAAACTGTCCTCTGCCAATTCAGATTCAGTCATGGCACCAATTACATTTATTGTAAACTTAAGTGTCAAAGAAAAAAAAGCAATGATTTTGCATCCAAGAATCAAACATGGCAGACACGCTTTACTGGACTTACAGATCTGAATTCTTGAGTCTTTCCTTCTTTCCTTAACCAAGAACATCCTCTGTGTCTCTTCTAGTTTGCAAAACTGTCCCCAGCCAGCCCAATGTCAACCCTTTCTTGAGGCCTGAACTCAAGCAGCCTGCCCTTCCAGGGTGCTGCCTGCGGGGGTAGCTACCTCTGGGGACTTGAAACCCTTGTCCAAGGTTATGCCACCCTGAACACACCTGATCTTAAAGCTAAGCGAAGTCAGCCTGGTTAAACTTGCATGGGAGACTAAAAACCTATAAGAAATAGCTCTGTGCCTAGTCGGTCTTTGTGATTCCACAGTCTGTTTCCTTCAAGTGAGTGAATGAAATGAAGCATGAATGTTGCAAGTACAAATGTCAGCAGAACAAGTGCAAAGCATTCAGTGTCATAGCTCTAGTCCTCTTCACAAATGTGGGTTTTCACAAGATGACAGGGTTTGATTTTTTTTTTTTAAGTAGCTTCATTTAGGATTTAGCTTTCCTGGTCAAACCCTTAATACAGAAAGTTTGAAGAAAAGGTATAATAGTATAGTTACTAGTTTTTTATTTGAATTCAATACTTTAATTGGCTTCTGAGAAACCAGCTTTAGATTAATATAATCCTCAAGAAATGTAAGTAAAAATCTAACTTTGTCACATATTACATTATTTTATGAAAATAGTTTTATGACATTTATACCATTTCCAGAAGCAATTTTTAAACTCCCTAGTCAATTCAAAATGTATTTCCTTGTGTTACATTTTTGCAGTTCTCTTTGCAGAAAATTAAATATTAAAGAATTAATAGTGTTCAAATAAGAACATTTTACATAAGGATAAATAATTTAATAGCAAATATTGTAGATGAAAGGAAGAATAACTATTCTTAATGCTGATGGCTCAGTACCAATTCTCCAGACAGAAATATCAATCTATTATTTCAACTTGTGGATAAGATGGTGACTCCAAGACTAATTTTTATCTTCTGCTGCTTATGATCATATACTCTACTTTGCTTATGTCCACTATTATATGAAACTATATTTCTGGCTCCCTTTTAGAAAATCGTTATTAGGATATTTTGTAAATTATAATAAATAAGCTAAAAATAAGTTGAAGTTCCCAGTAATAACTGAAATAGTACATTAGGTGAATTGGGGATACGGGTTTGTAAAAAACAACTGTTCAGATGCCACCAGATCATATATAAAAAGCTGACTGTGGGCTTTATGACTTTCCTACTTTTATTCATATGACATATGGGTTCTAATATGCAAAAGTGAGTAACATGTCTCTTGCAATGCAGCTATCAGATCAATCATCCTTCACATCCAAATGGAAAAACATTTCTTAAAACTTCCCTTCTTAAAAATTCTCTTCTAAAAATTCCCTTAAAAAAAATGAAGTTCACTAAGAGAAGATCTGTCCTTTTTGTGCAGCCAATTTCCTGCTAATACATCCTGGGAAGCAGAATCTTGCTCAGCTGCATGGACTCCTGACATCCCTGTGGGAGACTGAAGTTGTTCTGGGCTCCATGCTTGGCCTGGCATGGTTCCAGCTATGACAGAAATACAGGGAGAGGACTAGTATACAGAGGATTCCGTGTGTGTGTCTAACTTTATCTGTCTCTATCTCTGTCTCTCCTTTTCTCTGCTTTTCAAGTAGATAAAAATAAATACATGAGCTTTTTTGTTTTAATGTACAAAAGAGACGAAAAATCTGGAAGAAAATGGAATTAATTTGCACAGAAAAATGAGAAGAATTTGGAGTTACTGTATGTTTTCTGGAAAGAATCATGGAAAGCTCTATAATCTGGTAGGATGCTGGAGTCTAAGGAATTGAAATGTCTGAGAGACTTTTTTTTTGTAAAAAAAAAAAATGGTGATGTGGAATAGAAAGGTACATTTCTACCTGCAACATCGACATCCCATATGGGTGCTGGTTTGAGTCCCAGCTGTTCCACTTCTGATCCAGTTCATTGCTAATGTGCATGGGAAGCACTGAGAGATGGCCAAGTGTTTGGGTCCCTGTATCCACATGGGAGAACCCAGAGAAGTTCCAGGTTCCTTGCTTTGGCCTGCTCCAGCCCTACAGTTGTGAGCATCTGGGCAATGAAATACAAGATCTCTCTCCTCTCCTTTCTTCTCTTCTCTCTCTCTCTCTGTCTCTCTGTATATATATATACATTTTATTTTTATTTATATGTTTTATATTTATCAAATATATATATATATTTATTTATTTATAAAAGAAAATTTTGGTGAGGAGTGAGACATGGAGCTAACCAAAATTCATTCAATGGTGACCAAACCAATCCTGTCTAGGTATTAACTGATACATAACTTTAGCTATGGATGAAGAACAGACATGCAGTCATTCTAGTGCGAAGATATAAATCTGATAGAAAATTTTAAGAAATGATAAAAGGAAGGAAAGACAGCTAAGCATCTAGAATGTTGGAACATCTTGGCACATAATTTCATATGTTTTTATAGGGTCAGATTAAATTCTTATACAATATGTATTTCCATTTTTGATAATTTAATTTCTTTTTCATATGACTAGTTTAGAATAGGGGCTTGTAAACTACAGCCCGAAGATTAAATTTAGCCAGCTAAAGCTTTATTTGAGCACAAACACACTCTCATTTATCTGGCAATTTCATGTCACAGCAGTACAGCAGAATGATTGTGACAGAGACCATATGGTCCACAAAGGATAAAATATTTACTACCTGTCTCTGACTTCTGATCCAGAGTCAACTTAAAACAGACCGTTTTTTTTTTTTTAAGTGAAAGATAATTTTAAGATCTAAAACTAAAGAAGTCAACAAGAATCACATACTTGCACTCAGAACACTAGCATCATTTTCTATGGCTACAACTAGCATCACACACCTTAACAAACTGCTGGAGCAGTACTGTAAATTTTGACAGTGAAATACAGTAGTTACTACTAAAACAATTTTCCTGAAAAAATCAACAAAAGTTGTAAAATTAGATTCACAGTCTTAAAAATATGTGATTTGATAATGCATTTAAAAAAAGTTTGTAAGAAACAGTGCTTTTTCTTGGGTTACTATTTTTATTTTTCTCTTTTAAATTTATTTATTTATTTTATTATTCCATGATATACAGTTCCACAGGTTCTAAGATTTCCCTTGCCCCCTCCGCCCCAGACCCCCAGGCTCCACTAATTTCCCCCATGTCATCACAATAGTATAGTCTTCACAATCAGTCATAAGGCCATCATTCTGCTATTTAAGTGTATCCTGATATTGCGAAAGTGGACAATGGCAGAGAGTCCAGCATCCTATTCTCAAAATACATTCAAGAGTTTCATTGGGAGTCCATGTTGGATTTGGAAGTAGAGATGCACACTGCATTGTATCTTCACATCTGTATGTGATAATCTCTACTACATAGTTACTATAAGTATCCTTAAATGAAAAGGCATGAAACAAGATGAACAATAGGAAGGAAGATATACAATTTACCACAAAATGAAGTTAAATAACATGTTGTGTGTCACTGAAGAAGTGGAAAAAAAACTCAAACCTTCCTGAAGCAAACATTGCTAGAGTGTAACCTATGAGTCCGTGAGGAAATTAACAAGAAAGACAAAATCTTTTTTTGAATGAATGAGTGAAAATAATAACAAAGATAACAAATCCCTTGAGATATAGCAAAAACAGTATTGAAAGGATTATTGGTCTTGCATTTTGCATGAAATTTGCCTTATATCAGACAGAACATATAGTATTTGTCCTTTTGGGATTGACTTGTTTCACTGAGCATAATGGTCTCTAGTTGGGACCATTTGATTGTAAATGGTAGGATTTCATTCTCTTTAATGGCTGAGTAATATTCCATAGAGTAGATGTAGCAGTTTCTTTATCTACTCCTCTTTGGACGGGCATCTAGGTTGTTTCTCTGTCTTTGCTATGTAGATTGTGCTGCAGTAAACATAGGATTACAGATCCCTTTCTTATTTGCAGATGTCATGTTTTTGGATATATTCCCAGAAATGGGATAGCTGGGATAGGTTCCTCAATGAGAAAACACAAAGATTCACCAAAGATCAACTGAGACATGCTCAAGAGAAACTCCTACCTTCATTTTCTGCCTGTCAGGGAAAGCTTCACAAGAATCATTAACAGTCTTCAGAAGCAGAAATCTACAGTGTACCTCTAAGCAGAACTGCTCCCTGAGGAATCAAATACTACAGGAGTCTCACTTGCGTACATAGCAATCTAACACTTGGATTCTGGTCCAACAACGGCTTGTGTATTAACTTCAGTTATCAAGACAAATGTATCAGTTCATCATGACAAATGTATTTTCACTTTCACTGAATTCCAGGAGGCATTTACTATGTATTCCCACAGAAATACAGTGAGCAATAGGAAGAACCCAGTCTTCAGCAATGTTTGGGATAATTACATGTCTGGGAAACCATTTTCCTGCAAGAATATTGATCTTTCTCTACCACATAAAACCTTCTAAGATTATATGCATGGGTTTTATGGAATGTTCCATTTTCACGTATGAGATCCAATTGCTTTCTGCCTAAAGAATGAACAGAGGACAGGTGGGGACGTCATTGAGATTGCCGAGGCTGGAAAAAGTAGCTCCCAGAGAAAATCAAATCATACATAAAATATGCATCCTGATCTTCTGTGTCACAAAAGCGTAACCATTCAATGAGGTAGCCTGCTAACATACTGAGGGGAAAGTACTGCTGCTTAAAGGAAGAAATTCTCAACTCCACAAAAAGTAATTCAAATCCGTCCAAAGTTATTGTCACCTGTGTCTACTTATAGCACAGCTAGTACTGCCCAACCTGTCTCCTTCAGAAGATATTCAAGTTTTGACCAAACGAAGTCAGCCCACAGGACAGTGCTTTCTGAGAGATTAGATATAAAAAATTCTGAGAATATAGTGATCCAATCAGCCTGATTAAAAGCATAAGGGTTTCCGTGTTTTGCCTGGATCCCACAAAACCAAGAATTGTAATTTCTATAACTTGCGACCAGATGCAATCAGTTGACTATAACTTTTGTCTTGGAAATAACGAATAGAGTGATTTAATGGGAAAGTATTTGACGGCTGATATTGTCTAATCTGGATTCAAATCCTGGTTGTATTAGGTATCAGTCCTAACCTTAGACAACTGAAGTAAACTTTGAGCTTCTGTTACCTCATGTAAACATGATAAGAACGTACAATTGAAGAGTATTTTAAAGAGACTGTGAAATATCATGTATGAAATACCTAGTACGATGCTAGACTTGAATAAAAGTGAAATAATTCATGAATTTATTATCATTAATAGTTTAATTAGAATCCATGGGGTCATATCTGCAAAGATACCTTCACAGAGGGGAAATTTTAGACTGCGATGTAACAGTCTATCATGGGAAAATTCAGCTTTAAAAAAATACGGATATTATGACAGATAAAGAACATGCCAAACCACAACTGGAAGACAAGGAGTTTATTATACTTTTCTGCTTAATTTCTAGGCCCCTTCACCTGGAGGACAAGCGTTATGAGCAGAAACAGCAGCGTATTTCTAAGTATGATACACTCCAAATCTGTCACAGAATAGATATTCAATACATTTTTCAAATATTTATTAACTGATTTTGAAAGTTAGATTAAGTGAGTGAGAAAGAACAAAGAGAGAGACCTTCCATGCATTAGTTCACTCTCCAGATGGCCATAATGGCCAGCTATGCTGGGCTAAAGCCAGTATCCAGAAGTTTCATCTTAGTCTCCCATGTGGATGGCTATAGCCCAAACATTTAAGTTATTTTCAGTTGCTTGTCCCAGACCTTTAGCAGGGAGCTTGATTGCAAGTGGAGTTACCAGGACACTAGCTGGCACCTATATGGTATGCTAGCATCACAGGTAATAGTGTTACTTATTACATCACAGTGAGGGCCCATATTTTCAATACACTTTTGTCCACAAATCAATGGATACAGAAGAAATGTATCTACTCTGTACTTAATAGTTGTGAGAATTCACAGTCACTGGAGCAAGACAAAATACGAAAATGCAAACACATCCTCCAAAACTATTCAGTAGATACAACCAACTCTTGCTCTGCTAATTTCACATATACCAGTAAACTATATGTGGGAGCCTTTATGGAAAACAGATTGGCAGTTTCCAACATAAATAAAGCAGTTATCTATTCCCCAATGAATGTATTCACTGGCATCTGAATTAACCATGGGTTTGTTTCTGATCATGTTACAGGAAGCTCTAATCAAACAACAGTGAGTTCCAAAGACACTCAATTCACTCTTTTTTATTTGGTTTGATTTTTTTCCATTATTACTTTATCAGTAAATTGCCAGTCTCTCTAATCATCACTTCGACTATATTAACTTAATTGAGGGAAGTTATCCCTAATTAATTGAGACTGTATCTTATCATAGGCTAATGTCTTTGTAATGGCATAGCATAGTTTACAAACCTTGAAATACACACACACACACACACACACACACACATCTTGATTAAACTGCAGTAAAATCAGTTACAGAAAAATTAGATTTCAAACAGCTTGTTTAATATGAAATGGAATCCAAAACTAGTAAACATTCTCAATCATATAAATTCATCTCAGTTTATAATTCAAGAACTTACCCACTGAAATTAGTATTTTCATCTTAGCACCAGCCAGGCCCATTTTCATCACCACGTGCTAGAGGACAATGCTATATTGCTTTCTCCTTCTCAGTAAAAATCTGCCTTTCAAATAAAAATAAATCTTTTTTTTTTAAAAAAAGATACTGCTTGGGACAACTGCACATGATATCAGACTGACTGTATTTGGGTCCCAGCTCTGCTCCCAGGAAGAGCTTCCTGCTCATATGCACCTGGGAGGTGGCAAGGAATGGCTCCAGGAGTTCAGGCTCTGCTACCCATGCAGGCGACCTGGAATTAGTTCTTGGCTCGTGGTTTTGACCTGTCTCAGCCCCAGCTAATATAGGTACTCGGGAGTTCACTAACATGTGGAAGATCGATTTCTCTCTTTTTCTCCTTGTCTTTTGTCTCTCTCCTTCATGCTCTCCCTTCCTACCCCCACTCTTTCTTTCAAGTACATAAAATAAATAAATAGAAATTAAAAAAAAATAAAGAATCTGTAAATTACCACAGGGCTTGATCATGAGTTCCTTAGCTAGACTTATAAGTGAATCAATTTGAAATATATCCAATATTCATATTTCCTGTTGTTTTCTAAGTGTCCCAGTATGCTAGGGAATGGTGGGAGGAGGTTTGATTTCTAATGAATAAACAGGAATCTTAGAGTTCTTGACAGTTACACTGATGAAAACAGACAGCATGAAATAATTTCAAGATCTTAATTTTCAAAGTATTGACATGCATGTTTAAATTGTAAAGCATAAAGTGAGAATTGCAAGTAAGAAAACTAGAATTGACAAAGATTTCAGATATACGGTATAATGCCTTCGTTGTGCAAATGTAAAAACTGAGGACTAGGAAAGGAAGTGAATCACGGCAATCAACAACATAGTTAACTAACTTGGAATGTTCATTACCTTGTTCACTTTAGAATTCCTTTTCTTATAGTTTCTGGATTTCCTACTGTTTACCAACTGTGGCTGTCACCTGTATTTTCCTTAACTCACCGGTTACACATGCAATGGGGTCAAATTGGTCAAAGTATGTGTTAGTCAGATTCTGTCTGAGCATCATTATTAATTAGGGTGGTAGCTCTTCTATTATTAATTAGGGTGGTAGGTCTCTCTTCTGATCCATGAGACACAAGGAATGATAGATACGCATTCATTGAGTGGCAGTGTTACACTCTTCCCAACACTTACATTGATACTCATCTCCCCAAAAACATTAAAATGCGTTTAAAAAAATTGAAACCATTAACCTAAGAACTCAAAATAAAAACTAAAGAAAATATCCATAGCTGATTTATAATGTATTCTTCTAGCAATAATTTATTAAAATGTGACAATTTCCTACAAATTTTTGCAGAAATACATATAGACTAATTTCATCAGGAAAGTCTTTCATAAATTCTCTCACTACTTTCCTGTTACAAACCACCATGATGTTTTTTTTAGATTTTATTTATTTTAATTGGAAAGTCAGATTTACTGAGAGATGGAGAGATAGAGAGAAAAGATCTTCTGTCTGCTGATTCACTCCCCAAATGGCAGCAAAGGTTGGAGCTGAGCCGATCTGAAGCCAGGAGCAACTAGTCTCTTCCAGGTCTCCCACAGAGGTGCAGGGTCCCAAGGCTTTGGACCATTCTCTACTGTTTTACCAAACCGCAATTAGAGAGCTGATTTGGGAAGTGAAGCAGCTAAGATATGAACTGACACCCATATGGGCACACTGCAAAGCGAGGACTTTAACCACTAGGCTACAACGCTAGGCCTGACTTTTCTTAACATGTCTTAAAGTGGATGATCAGTCTAGGAAAACGACATTTTATCATTTTGCAGATGTCGAAATATTTTAAGCCACAATTTTCTGCAAACTTGTGATTCAAAAGGATTATTTTAGCTCTGGTATAAAGATTAAGACCCAACTGTCTTAATAAAAGGAAGAGAATAAGGGTGGGTTTTGGGTACAATAGCTAGGATACTGCTTGGGACAGTTGAATTCCACATCCCAGTACCTAGTTTTATTTATGCTTCCACCATAGTTTTTAGTGTTTGGCTAATGCCCATATTAGGAGGCAGCAGATGATGGCTTAAATACCTGGAACCCTGCAACTCTTGTGGGAGACACAGTCTGAGCTCTAGGCAGCTGCCTTTCAGCAGGTACATTACCAGCTGTGATAGGCATTTGGATTACTGAAATAGTGGGTGGAACGTCTTTATCTCACTGTCTCTTGGCCTTTCAAGAAGTAAGAATTAAACACATAAAATACAAAATGTACTTGGATGCCTGGCCAGAAATTGGTAACAGAATATATGAAACGAAAGAAAGAAGCAATGCCGTCCAGTTTCCCGGCATCATGCTAAGTGCAAAGGAGCTCAAAGTTACAAGAAAGACCCAGCTGGACATTTAAAAATTTTGTAATAGAATAATTATGAATCATACTAGAAATATGATGTACCATATATAAGGAATAGTCAAAAGGAGGATACACTAATATTGAAACAGGAAAAAGGAAATCATGCCGGTTACTCTGTGTCAAACTGGCTTGCCCATGAGATAATCCTGCATTTGTCCAAACTTTGGGTTCATCTCTAATTTTGTCTCTATGATAGTCACATCTCAACTTGTAAACCAAGTAAAGGAGGTCTGTTTTGCTCGTGTGGTAGACACCTTCCTTCTATCAAAGATTCATACGTAGAGAGGTAAAATAAAATAGAATTCTTCCTATCTGATTGCTTTTAGTACAGACATCAATCTTCATCGTAACTCAGACTCATACAGAAACATCACCTCATTTTGGGTCTTGAACCTGCCCACTTTCTGATCAGGACTTATACCATTAATTAGCATTTCTTGCACTTCAGCCTCCTGGATCTTTATTCTGCAGTCTGAAGATCTGAGGAATTCCTGGTCCTCATCATGTGAGCTAATTCCTCATGGCAAATCTCTTTCTTTGTGTAAGTAACAACTATCTTTATAGAATCTATAAGAAATACACTTTAAGCATAAGTATGAGTTAAAAGAAAATGAATGAAAATGCATACTATGTAAGGGATTATATAGGAGAATGTTGGAGTAACTATTAATATTGCGAATATAGATCTAAAATTAAGGACTATGATGTAGACATTGAACAGCTGGTTAAATCCCCACATGGAACAGTCACATCCCATATCAGAAGGCAGGTTCAAGTCCTAACTGCTCTGAAGTTCAGAGCCACCTTCTTACTAGTGCGCAACAGAAGACCGCCCAAAGATTTGGATGTAGCCATAGCTCCTGGTTTTTGCTTGACTCAACACTGCTTCTTATAGGCATTTGATGAGGGAAGCTTTCTTTTTCACTCTCTACTTTTTCCTCTCTGTTATTCTTTCAAAATAAGTCTTTAAATTTTTGAATAAAATGAAAGAGTATTGTTAGAAATAAAAGGTATCATTTTATACTGATAAGTGATTGAATTAGTAGAAATCAGCAACAATTAGAAATATGTACGTGTGTAATGTTGAAATACACAAAGCTGAAAATAAGACTTAAATACAGCAATGAGTAATTCATTTACCAGAAGTGTATACTATTGTTACATTCAGTGTTTTAATAGAACAAAAAGACAACAAAAAATTGAACTTGTGATAACTATATTAAAAATAGGAGTAGTTTTATTAACTTCAGATAGAACAGATTTCAGATTCAAGAAGGTTACTAGCGATAAAAAAGTATATTACAGCATTACCTAACACTACAGGGATCGGTACTCTAAGAAAGCTAACAGTTCTAGTGAATTAAGTAAGACAATAGGATTTAAAAGGTCTACATTTTGGGGGAGAAATAAAACTATTTTTGTTCTCATATACATGCTTTTCTATATAAGGAAGTCTTTTAAATCCCTATAACAAATAAATTGTCTTGCAAGTGTGCAAGAGTTGAGGCAAATATATAGAAGTTAATTATTTTTCTAAGTACCAGAAATGAGCAGCTGAAACTTAAAACACATTACTAACTACAAAAGCACAGCAAAAATGTTATGTAAATTTAACCAACTATATACAACAGGAATAGCTGGAATAACTGGGTATCTAGATGTAAAAATATAAATGATAGATAATTCCTAAGTCTAAAGATAAATAAAAGCTCCTAAACACCTGTAGGACAACATGGAAGAAAATCTATATAATTCTGATTATGATTATGCTATTTTATATGTAATACTAAAGGTGCAATCCATGCAATAACTGATAATCCATATATGTTAAAACTGAAAATTTTTGTTCCACAAATAACAATAAGAAGACAAACTGTGGATTGGGTTAAAATATCTGACAGAAGACAGAGCAGATCAATCATTCATCTCAGCTATATGTTGGCAGCGAAATATGGGGCAAACGGACACTTTATGATGGACCATATCAATCAGTGGACGACCTCATCGAGCGAAACTGGCAGCGATTCATAACCGGAGAACTATTAACACCACTCGAGCACATATCTCAGAGCATGCCCCACATCCGGGACTTGGGGTGGGCGGGAAACCGGGTGGGGCTTCTCCCTCAATATCCCCCTTTACCTCAGATACATGATGGAAACAATATGGACATAATAGTATTACCCACTTCCGTATCCCCCTGAACCTTTTTTTTTCTTTTTCTTTCTTTAACTGTAATTAACTATGTAAAGATTGTCAACAACAATACAATAAAATAGATTAAAAAAAATAAAAAAATCTGAAAAGACATATTTTACAAACTGCTATCAAAAATAAGTAAAGAACTCTTAACACCTTGACACAAGACTCCTACCTTCCATCATAAATGCAACATCAAGTCATGATGTGTCAAGCATCTAACGCTACAAGCTGATGCCATCATATTACTAGAGGAAAATACTGAGGAAACTTTTCCAGACATTGACATAAGCAAGGACTTCTTAGAAAAGACCCCAGAAGCACAGGCAATAAAAGCAAAAATAGACAAATAGGATTGCATAAAACTAATTTCTGCATAGCAAAAGAAAGACTCAACAAAAGCCAACTGACAGAATCGGAAAAACATTTACAAATGATTTAACTGATATTGATTAATATGCAGAATCTACAAAGAGCTTCAGAAACTTACCAACGGCAACAACAACAACAAAAATAATCAGTACCATTAAGAAATGAGCTAAGGATATAAGCAGACATTTATTTTTAAAAATTTATTTCTTTTTCTTGGAAAGGCAGATACACAGAGAGAAGGAGATACAGAGAGAAAGATCTCCCATCCAATGATTCATTCCCCAAATGACCGCAATGGCCAGAGCTGAGCTGATCTGAAGCCAGGAGTCAGAAGCTTCTTCCCAGTCTCCCACACGAGTGCAGGGTCCCAAGGCTTTGGGTCATCCTTGACTTCTTTCCAGGCCACAAGCAGGGAGCCTGATGGGAAGTGAAGGAAGCAGGATACAAACCTGAGTCCAAATGAGATCCTGGCACATGCAAGGTGAGGACCTAGTCGTTAGGCTACTGTGCTGAGCCTGAGCAGGCATTTTCAAAGGAATAAATACAAATTGGCCCAAAGACAAATGAAAAGATTTTCAAGTTCACTAGGCATCAGAGAAACGCAAATACCCATGTTTCACCTTATTCTAGTTAGAAATGCATCCAAAAGTTAATTACAGATATACACTCGCAAATGCTGGAGATGTGAAAAAATGTATCATATTACAATGTTGGTGGGAATGCAATTTGGAAAAACCAATATGGAAGACTGTATGGAGTCACAGATCAACTCACAGCAGCTAAGACATGGAATAAACTCAGATGTTCATCAACTGATGACTCGATAAATAAAATATGGGACACACACAAATGCATAGATACTAAATAATACTACTTAATCATTAAAAAGAATGAAAACCTATCTTTTGCAAACCAAATGGATGCAATTAAAAACCATCATGCTTAGGGAAATAAGCCAGTCCCCCAAAGACAAAGTTATGCTTTCTCTGATATGCAATGGTTGATTAAAAAAAAAGAAGTATAGAAATGAAACAGCTTACATTTTTGATTGCTGTTGTTATCCCTTGTTTAGACTCACACAGAACTGCGCTGTTTCTACTTTTTCCTTGTTGAATATTATGGTTAGTTGCATATTAAACCTGTGATGATAGAGTAGACTGAAATTATGGTTTAGCCAAGGAAAAAAATTTGAAGTAGGAAGGAAAGAGGTTTGAGGGAAGAAATTTTTCTTAGAATTGCACATACGAGTGCTGGTATGGTGGTTTAACAGGCTAATCCTCTGCATGTTAGTGTCAGCAACATATATGGGTGCCAGTTCATGTCATGGCTGTTCCACTTCCAATCCAGTTCTTTGCTTATGGCTTGGAAAACACTAAAGGACTGTTCATGTCCTGAGAACCTGCACCTGTGTGAGAGACCGGGAAGAGGCTCAGCCCTTCAGCTTCGGGTCAGCTCAGCTGTGGCTGTTACGTCCATTTGGGGAGTGAACCAGCGGATGATTCTCTTTCTGTCTCTGTAGAATCTGCCTTTCAAATAAAAATTAATAAACATATTTGTAAAAGACTTATACATATGAAATATGTGAAACCTGTTCTCTGTATCAGTGGAAATGAAAAATAAAAGACCCATAAAACTAATAAGCAACATAATTAAAAATGACTAGATGACATGAAGAGTACCTCACCAATGTGTGGAAAGTTAGCACATACAAAATTATTCTACATCAAATGTGATTAGGGAGTTGTAAATAAAAAGAACTAGATACCCCTATAAAACACAGAGTGCTGCTGAGAATGTATGGCTACGGGAACTCTCATGTATTGCTGGTAGTCACGCAAAATGCTACACCCACCTCAGAAGACAGATTCGGGTCTCATCTGCACCACTTCCCATCCAGCTCCCTGCTTGTGGCCTGGGAAAGCAGTAGAGGATCCTACACCCATGTGGGAGACCCGGAGGAAGCTTCTGGCTCCTGGCTTCGGATCTGCTCAGCTCCAGCCATGGTGGCCATTTGGAGGGAAAGCAGTGCATGACCGTGTTTTATCATTGCCTCCCCTCCTATCTGTACATCTGTCTTTTAAATGAAAATAAATAAATCTTTAAAGTCTTTTTAAAGCAAGGACTATCACATACAAACATGAAGATACTTCCAAATCAGTGGTGGACTCCTAACGAAGCTCTTGAATGTATCTTGACAATAGAATGCTGGACTCCGCCATTGTCTATGTTTGCAATGTCAGGATGCACTTAAATAGCAGAATAATGGACATATGGCCAATTGTGAAATATAATTACTATACCACTGTAATGACATGGGGGAAATCAGTGGGGGCTGAGGGTTTGGGATGGGTATAAGGGATATCCTGGAGCCTATGGAACTGTATCATGGGATAATAAAATACATAAACTAAATCAAATAAAGAACAGCAAGGTCAAAAGTATTCCTAGATATGAGAGATAAATTCTTAAGGTCAAATAAAATGTTAACAAATCAAAAACAAATAAATAAAAAGACAGTTTGCTGTTTCTAATGAAGTAAATATGCTTTTACCACATCGTGTAGTAAATGTACTCCTTTGGCATTTACCCAGATAAGAAGTAGGCAAATGATCAATCTCATTAGCTATTACAGCGATGTAAACTAAAATTAAAATAGAAATTCACAATGAGCTGGAATAATAGTAGACATAGCTCGTACTAGGTAATAAATAGAATTTTAAAAATCTAGTCACCGGGGATAAAGAACAGTCTTGAATTATCTATCATTTTTGCAAAACATGTTAGTTATCTGTAAATACATACACCATTCGTTATGCCAACCAGTAACCAAATTTTAGGACAGAAGATAAACTGATGAAGATGCGAGTCATCAATTCTACCTCTGTGAGGCTTACTGTCCCTTCTACTAACCTCTGTTTGCACACAGCTCCCTGTCTTACTCACATAGTGTCCGTGTTCTTCAATGTTCTCTTATCAAAATTTGTACAAAGTCCCCTCATAGAATCTGGGCGCTTTTATACTTATAAACAATGTTCTTTCACATCAGGAAGTTTAACCTAAATGACAAGAGTAATGAAGTTACTAAAAATTCTAATTACAAAAAAATTCAAACTGAAATGAGTTCAGTCCCCCCCAAATAAATATATGTTTTCTCTGATTCATGACAGTTAATATAAAATAAGAGAAAAAAGTACATACGACTGAAAGGAATATCCTGTCATTTGATTTTTGTTTTTAGCCCTTGTTTACACTCCTGTGGGACTATAGTTTTTATGCTTTTTATCTGTCAAATATTATGGTTAGTGGAACATTAAGCCTGTGAGTATAAAATGCAATGCAACTATTATTTTTTCAAAAATTAAAGAAAAGAAGACAGGAGGGAGGGAGAGATGGCAGAAGGAAAGTAGGTTATCTTCTTGGAACTGTGCCTATCAAATCTGTTTATAATAACACCAATCAACAATAAAGAAACAAAAAAACTGAATTAATGTGAAAGCAGTTTTCTGTTTTACCCAATTGAGAGATACGGACAACTGTAAACAAAAACTATAAATAAAACTGTAAACAAAAACTATGTAATTGAAGACAAAACTATGTAATTGAAAAAAAAATTTCCAGAAATCACATTTGAAGGAAAAGGAATAGCCAAAATCAATTGCAACTGTACATTTGATTCTCCAATAAAACGAAAATTTTTGTTTCAACAGCTTATCATTTAAATTCCCAATGGGGTGATGGGGAAGGAACTCAAAGGACCCTAAGAATTGAAAACCCAAACTGGACATACAGTTGGTTTATATGGGCAATGAAAGATCAGACTTATCTGCATGATTCCAGGAGTTTTAGAATCGGTACCTAATATTACAGCTAAAAGTAAAGAAATTTCCATTGAAAATAACACATTGTGATCTAGCTAAAATTAATAGAATATTCTCAAAAAGGAGTATAAATGAAAATTATTGAACAGGGACAAGACTGCCCCCATCCAGCTCCCTGCTTATGACCTGGGAAAGCAGAGAAGGATGGCCCAAAGCATCGAGACCCTGCGGCCACAAGGGAACACCCAGAAGAAGCTTTTGGCTCCTGACTTTTCTAAAAATAAAAAAGTGTGAATGATAAAAATACCTTTATCATAGAATTATTACAAATAATTGATTAGTTATTCCTCTCAAGAGCAGCAGATAAAAGGTGCATGTGCGTGTCAGTATTTTCAAAACACGCGCACCATATAGCATGTCTGCCACTTTCGAAGCTGACACTTTCTCTGTATGGTAGACACAACGTGTAAAAGCTAAGCCATGTGCAAACATGCTCTTATTAGGAACATCTGCAGGTTCAGTTGCTCCAACTAACTCAAGAATTGCATTTTCCAGCCTCGGTTTGGACTTTGAAGCCAAATTCTCTGGAGAACTTCCTAACACAAGCCAGCATTAAAACAGCAGGTGGCTTGGGATAATGTTTGACAATATGTTGCTCGAATGGCTTCACTGCCTTACCCCCAGCAAAAATAGTTTAAAAGAACTTGGCCCTGGTGGTCCCCAGACTATCTCCTCACTTAGAGCGATCCATAAACAACAAAGGCAGTGATCACAGCTCATTATCACATGGAGTGCTATTTCCAAAATAGGCTATAGCAGGTTAAGGCCTGATACAACATCAGTGTTGGCAGTGAGTCTGGCTGTCTGTTGCCTACTAGGTTTGGAATTTCAAAAACGTTTCTGTGATTTGGTGTTCAGAAACAGCATCTCAGAATTGCAACCAGGCATTAAGGAGAATTTATTTATAGCTTGGACGTCACTCCAGAACATCGACTCCTGAGACAAAGTGTGCTGATTATAACTCAGTCTCCACTACCACTCTAGGACTTGGCCACTCCCTCTTTGGGAGGGTACTGGTTTCAAAGCTGTTGTAATACTACATAAAAGTATTCATAAAAAGACTTTTGAACAAACCTTACCTTTTAAAAATATTCATTTGTCTGAAAGGCAGAGTTATAGACAGAAAGGGAGAGAGAGGGAGAGCGACCGTCTATATGCCGAATGCTATTGAGTAAATGCTCAATGAATCATTGTTTCTGGTCCATACATAAAGCATAAACATACGCATATACAGCTGCACGCACAAATCATGGCATTTCCATAGGCACTTTTTGAGGATGAGTCCCAAAATCGAATTCACTTATTACAATGTAATGATCCTCTCTATATTAAAAAATGCCATCAAATTATTACAATTTAAAAGATAGTTATGAAGTTGATCATGCAAAAAGCCTTGTAATCAAAGTGACACATATCCTGGTACAAAGGACTAATGGTTGCAATAGTAGTTGAATAATAGCTAGATCCTAGGCACAGACATGTCAATTCACTGCTTTTCTTTTGATTAGAAATCAATGAAATAGGTACTAATAGTACATGTAAGAAAATTTAACATGCAATAATTGTATGTGATTTGCACTGGTTTGCTCTATTAAAGTCCAGCTGATGAGTTTGATTCAAATCCAGCCAGGCGGGCTCCAGATACCATTCTCAGTCATTGTTTCACACTGTTTCTAAAGTATAACAGTGTGTGCATGACACAAAAACAGCAAAGATGATAGAGCTGGACAACAAGGTACTAAGACGATCAGAAGGCCAGAGTTAGGCTCTAGCAAGTTGAGCTGCTGCCTGCTGTGCCAGCATCCCATATGGACAGTAGTTGGAGTCTTGGCTGCTCTACATCCGATCAGGGTGCTTGTTAATGGGCCTGACAAAGCAGCCAAACGTGACTCAAGTGTTTCAACCCCTGCCACCTGTGAGAGAGACCCAGATGAAACTCCTGGCTCCTGGCTTCCTCTTGGCCCAGTTTTGCCATTGGAGCCAATTGGGAAGTGAACCAGCAGATGCAAGATCTCGTTCCCACCCCACCTTTCCCTGTAACTATGCTTTTCAAATAAAAGCTAAATAACTCTTTTAAAAATTATTCAGAGGAAGAAGTAACCAGGGTCAGAAACATGCAATTACAGGGCAGATGGTTCTGTGTAAAAGCTGAGACGCCTTTTCAGATTCCTGCATCACATGTTAGGGTGCCAGGGTTCGAGTCCTGGTTCTGCTTCCAACTCCAGCTTCATGCTGCTGTGCGTCCTGACAGCAGCAGGTGGTAGCATAAGCGCCTGAGTCGCTCCTACCTGCATGGAAGACCTATGTTTCATTCCAACTTCCTCACTCTCACCTGACCTAGGCCTTTGAGAGCAAATGTTGAGAGCATTTGGGGAGTGAACCAGCCAAGGAAAGCTCAATTTTATTCTTTCTTTCTCTCTCACCCTCCATCCATCTCTTCACTTTTGAAGGAGCCAGTGTGGTGGTGTAGCAAGCTAATCTTCCATTGGTGGCACCAGCCTCCCATACGGACACTGGTTCAAGCTACAGATGTGGTGCTCCTGATCCTGCTCCCTATAACGTGCCAGAGAAAACAGTGGAGGGTGGCACAAGACTTTCAGCCCCTGTAGCCAGGGGAAACCAGAATGAAGGTCCTGGCTCCCTCTTCAATCGCCCTAGCTCTGGCAGTTTTGGGGATCTGCAGAGTGAACTAGTAGATGAATATTGTTATCTGTCTTTCCTGTTCTATTTTTGTAACCCTGGCTTTCAAGTGTAAAAGCTTTTTAAAAGTAAGTCAAATAAATAATTTGAAAATAAGCATATTTTAAAGATATTTTTAAAGATTGATTTATTTTTATAATTAAAAATAAAGGGCATTGGAAAGCTCGGGTGGTAGTGAGAAGGAGAGGCACACACAGACAGAATATTTTGTCTGTTGATTCACTCCCCAACTGGCTGCAAAGACTAAAGCTGAGCCCATTCAAGGTCATGAAGAGGGAGCGTCTCATGGGTCTCCAGCAGGGGTGCAGTGGCCCAAGGTCGTGAACCATTCTCTGATGCTTTCTCAGTGCATAAGTAGGGAGCTGGATTGGGAGTGGGGCAACTGGGACAAGAACTGGCATCTATCATACAGGATGTTGGGCTGCAGGCAAAGCATTAGTTCACTATCCACCACTCTGGCCTCTAAAAATATTTTTAAAAACCACAAAAAAAAACAGTAACATAGAACCTAGATAACAAAGAATCGAAAGTGTTTGCAGACGTAAGGCAGCAAGATTTCACTACATATAGTACATATAGGGATCCCAGGAAATTTTTCAGAAAATGCTAGGTTCCAGTAACAGAATTTGATGAGTGCCCCTTGGATAGGACGAGTGTTTTATTTCTGTAATCTACTGAGATGAACAGTCTGTAACTAGCCTGAATCTTTCAAGCTACTGATTTACTTGCTAGAATTATTTAAATGGTATCTCCAATATATGTTCTCCAAACTTAGTAAAGAGCAGGGCATTGGCAAGTTTCAGAGTCGCATTCCCAGTCTTCAAGAAACTATTGAACATAAAAAGCTGTAACAGGGACTGTTCAGATATGGAGACGAAGTGCTGTATGTATCCATGCATAAAGACCAGAGATGGACCCTCAGTAAAACAACTGGAACTATCCTAACAGTAAGATAATGGACTCTCTGACGATGTCCATGCCTACGCTGTCAGGAAACACTTAAATAACAGAATGATTGACTTGTAGCTGTTCATAATTGACATCCATTGTAAAACTAGAGGGGAAATCAATGGTGGGGAGGGAACTTGGGGTAGGTCACGTGCAAGCCCAGAGCCTATGGAACTAAATCATAAAACAAAATAAAATATTTTTTAACTGAAAAAAAAAAAGAAAAAAAAGCAGTCACAGAGACAACTCCCAAAGTGCCCACACGATGGCAGCAAAGTACAATGTTAGCTCAGGATCAGCTATCCCGTGGGAATCTGTTGTTCACGCTCTGATTTCCAATTTCACGTATTTTATGGACTTCCTAGACATTGGGCAGCAGTTGTCACATTAACAACATCATTTCTAGGTAGCCCCTTACACTTTACCAAACTCTCAGAGATGCTTCCCTCCCCTTGCTTATCAGCTCTCTGCGAAGTGGGCCGATCAGGAATTCTGTAGGGGATAGGAACAAACCTTCAGTGGCAAGGCCAGAAAGACCTCAGAGGACCAACTGAAGCAAAGCTGGAACTGTGCTCCTGCTTCTCTTGTGAACGCGGACAGTACGCGTCCAACTTCAGTGGGAGAGAAATCTAGCATGGGCCGAGGAACATTTTGGAGGTAGAGGATTATATGGACTTTTTCTTCAAATTAGAGAAGGAAAGCAGTTTTGAGGGTTTTTTTTGTTTTTTTTTTTAAGCTAAAGAATGAAAATCTTTCAGATTATTATAGAAAGTTTAACGAGAGAAAAGTTAAGAGGAACGTTGGCATTTATCAACAAATGGCACATGTTGGAGACTACCAGACCAGTTGGAACAAGCCTTAACAAGTGGGGGGCAGGGGGCAGTTGTCATAGCCACTGTGCTGGAGCTCCGAAGTCCAACATCGAAGCGTGAACATGTTGTGCTCTTTGGGGGGGGGGGGGGCTCCAGGACGATGGTCCCCTGTCTCTGCAATGTCAGCTTGCTCCAGGCCTTCTTGGGCACAGCACCAACGCCCGTCTGTCGTGGTCTCCAGCACCGATGCCTGTCTGTCTGTGGTCTCCAGCACCGACGCCTGTCTGTCTGTGGTCTCCAGCACCGACGCCCGTCTGTCTGTGGTCTCCAGCACCGACGCCTGTCTGTCTGTGGCCTCCGGCACTGACGCCCGTCTGTCTGTGGTCTCCAGCACCGACGCCTGTCTGTGGTCTCCAGCACCGACGCCCGTCTGTCTGTGGTCTCCAGCGCCGACGCCTGTCTGTGGTCTCCAGCACCGACACCTGTCTGTCTGTGGTCTCCAGCACCGACGCCCGTCTGTCTGTGGTCTCCAGCGCCGACGCCTGTCTGTGGTCTCCAGCACCGACGCCTGTCTGTCTGTGGTCTCCAGCACCGACGCCTGTCTGTCTGTGGTCTCCGGCGCCGACGCCTGTCTTTGGTCTCCGGCGCCGACGCCTGTCTGTCTGTGGTCTCCGGCGCCGATGCCTGTCTGTCTGTGGTCTCCGGCGCCGACGCCTGTCTGTCCGTGGTCTCCAGCGCCGACGCCTGTCTGTGGTCTCCAGTGCCGACGCCTGTCTTTGGTCTCCAGCACTGACGCCCGTCTGTCTGTGGTCTCCAGCACCGACGCCTGTCTGTCTGTGGTCTCCAGCGCTGACGTCTGTCTGTGGTCTCCAGCACTGACGCCCGTCTGTCTGTGGTCTCCAGCACCGACGCCTGTCTGTCTGTGGCCTCCGGCACTGACGCCCGTCTGTCTGTGGTCTCCAGCACCGACGCCTGTCTGTGGTCTCCAGCACCGACGCCCGTCTGTCTGTGGTCTCCAGCATCGACGCCTGTCTGTGGTCTCCAGCACCGACGCCTGTCTGTCTGTGGCCTCCGGCACTGACGCCCGTCTGTCTGTGGCCTCCGGCACCGACGCCTGTCTGGCTGTGGTCTCCGGTGCTGACGCCCGTCTGTCGTGGTCTCCTCCTCAACGTGTCGCCTATCATTGAGTTTTCACTCAGCCAGACAATCCAAGATCATCTCCTCTGTAGAATTATATCTGCAAAAATCATTTTTTCCAGGCAATATCACACTCGCTGTACCCCAATTTAGAATGTGGACCTTTGTTTCTGAGGGCCTCTGTTCAGCCCACTGCACTGCCCTGGTTGTCTCCTCCCCACAGGCCTGTGGACAGCTCACTTACAGACATGCTGTGGTCTCCCAACCCCACCATGATGCCCGATTTCACCTCCTCAGTCTGACAGCTTCTTGCTATGATTTCTGTGTCCTGTCCTTGGGTTTTGTCTCTTCCATCTGTAAAATTAGAAAGCTGGCTGAGCTAATGGTAACAAGGTCAACAGCATGAAAGGAAAACAATGGGTGCTTCAGAAAAACGAACCTTTGTGCTTGCTGCTAATCGTTCGTCATTTTGTGGTGGGACTGGTTGTCTTGTCTCCCTCTTTGGTTTTCAGAGTACATTTATTTTTACTTGATTTTATTAAATAACTACTTTGTGACAGTGCTCTAGATTTTGATTGTTGAGTCAGCAAGGCAGAGTCCTGCCCCAGGGACAACCCAATAGGGAAAAGAGACAGAACGATCACTCAACCAGTGGTCAAATGCTAAAAAGAGACCCTATGTGTGTATCGGCATGGATAGCCAAATGGTCAGCCTGGGCTGGAGGTGGATGCAGGCATTAGGTAAAGCTTCATAACAGCTGAGAAAGATGGGAAACCAGGTAGTGCACACAGAGTAATTGCCTCAGGAGGCTATTAGGAGAAACAGCAAGGGAATCTGTGCCTTTCAATAGGAGGTGCCAATGGAAGGCAGGAGAAACGCATTGTTTGGAAAGGTAACTGTGACCTGAACACTTGCTCTATGCCAATCTCTATAGAAAGGGCCTTTATAACTTGCATAATTTCTCAGAATAGCCCTTGTGGTAGATTCTCAGTGTGGACCAAGTTGAATCAAGGTTCTAAACAACCTGCAAATCTGAGCCGATTCATGTCCCAAGTGCTTTGTTCCACATCCACACACGGTCTGTTGTGGAGTGAAAGTTTATTTTTCATGCGCACAGTCTGTTGTGGGTTTGGGTCACTCTCCAAGATGGCTGTCTGTTACACGTAGGCTCAGCATTCTGTCTCCTTAATTCCATGGAAATTTCATACCACCATGTGTTTTGCATTCGTCAAAGTTTTCCTTAGGAGCTTCGTACCAGAAGCTTAAAACTTTCACACCAAAGCAACACATATCGCTTCAGCTCATGTTTCATTGGCTAAAGCAAGCAGTTGGGACACATTTACTTTCAAGAGCCAGAGAAATGTAATGTACAGAATTAAGGAGAAGCCAATACTGGGAAGCTGAAGTAAACCTTACCTCAGGCAGCTACAATTATTTCATTAGTGAGCAGTGGGCGCTGAGGCTTAGAGAAGCTGCGTAGTGGCTCACTGTTGGTGAAGTGGCAGAGCAGCAGGTTGAAGGCAGCTCTCTTTGTAGATGCCCATTGCTGTGCACATGAACTTGGCCTTTATCTCACAGATCACAGGGAGACAGTAGAAGGCTGTCATGTGGAAAATACAATTCCTTTTTGCATTTCAAAAGCACATCTGTACAGCAGTGTTTGAGAGAGGCAGTGCTGAGGAAGTGAGCAGAGTGAGATGATGATTATTGGGAAGGAAATGATAAGGTCCTAAATAGGACGGTGGCAGGGAGAACTGCAGGGAGGCATCAGTTAAAAACCAAGCAAAACTCAGAGCACATGAGTTTTAAAAAAACACGTGGCTATAAGGGATGAAATTAACAGAGCAGTGCGATGAGCAGGTGGGCCACTGGGAGAACGAAGGCACTGTCTCTCCTGCCCGAGGCTGGCGATAAGCGCCAGGCTAGCCGCGTTTGTTGGTTTCCAGTCAGTGTATGGAGGAGGGGGGACAAGTGAGGTTCGAATCCAAGTAGGCTGAGTTTGAATGGCTTGTAGAAAGCCACTCTTGAGAATTCCAGAAGATGTTTAGACCTGTGTATCTCCAATCTATCAAGGTAAATATTTTTTACAAACACAAATGTGGAAGATCAAATCATGTCAACGATGAAATTGCCAGGGAGGAAGGGGGAAAAATGGCATTGAAGGATGCGGGAAACCTCATGGGGTACAGACGCTTACTGCGTCCTTGAAGACAGACTCCACCATAATTCCTTTGATTTCTTGATCTGATAAAGGACTGAATCCAAAAGATTCCCTCAAACATGACAGGCTTATGAAACCAAAAGCACTATGCGAGTGTGTACCATCGGGAAGGAAATCATTGCTGGAGATTCCGACTCCTCGTATTCAGAGCGCCAGGCAGCCCATCTCACGTTCAGTTGCTCAAAATTTATGATCTAAGAAAGCAACATATACATACGTAGTCCATCTATCTTTTTTTAAGTTGTATTTGTTTGAAACAGATACACACAGAAAAGAAGTGATAAAGGGGAGGGGAAGACAGAGGTTTTCAGGCCATTGAATCACGTCTCAGGTGTTTGCTAGAGCTGTGGCAGGGCCCGGTGGAAGCCAGGAGTCAGATACCCCAGTCATAACTCTCTGTGGTTGGCAGGGACCCTAGTACTTGGAGCTATCACTTGCTGTTTTCCCAGGTGCCTTAGCTGGGATCAGCATCTGAAACAGAGCAGCTGGGACAGCAAGGGACACTCCAGCGGGGAATGACAGTCTCAGAAGTGGTGGCTTAATCTTCTATGCTGCCATGCCAGCTCCTAAATTTACCCTTTCATAAAATATTTTTTTATTTCTGGCTTATTACCAAAATGTTGTGTTCATGCTATCTGTAAAAAAAAGAAGTAAAGCAGCATGTAACCCCAACATATTCCTTCTAGATATCCAGTCTAAGTGCCATGCATCCTTGCAAGGCTAAGGAAGACAGACCCAACTCTGTCCAGTAGGGCCCTGCAATCCCATTTTCTTGCTGGTACTTCAGAGGTGCTCTACAACCAGTCTCTGCGTTCACTTCTATCGTGAGATGAAGAAGGCAGCCTGTGACCACCCCCAAGCACCTTCTACTCCAACGCGCTGTGGATATCGCTGTTCACATAATTCACCAAAATTGGTGTCAAATGAAACTCCTGCGGAGAGGCCACAACTTCTTGAAATTGTTCTCTGTGCTCCAGCAGAAAGCGAGGTGTTCTGGAAAGTCACTCTTTCTGCAAACATCGCAGCCTGTGAGATCTGCCCCAAAAAGAGCTGATCATATGCCTGTTCGCCCAAAATAGCACCTCTCTCCATTATGCCGAGGTTCAGCACAAAACTGACTCATGCAGCTCCGGGACTGCTGCCAGAGCCTTGCAGCACGCGAGCAGCTTGCATCAACAGGCGGGAGCTGCCACCAACCATCAGGCCCTCTGGGCCCAGTTGTCCCATTCAAGGAAGCAAGGCCTTTCCTACCAGGCTAATTCCAGGAAAAACAATTCAACAAGATTCTCAGGGCTTTGCTCAAAGAACCTATCACAGTCAGATAGGGCTTTTGGATCTGTCCATGTTTTGAGGCTTTCTTGCCAAGGTGGATATTTAGCTTTATGCACATTTCTACTCCACAACCCACAGCACTAGCTGGGGTTCTTCAATGCCCAAAGACCCACTGACACCGTCCTCACCAATAGAGTCGGTGAGTTCAATCCAGCCTATTCTCACAGTGCCCTGTGGCCTCCTGGGCACTTCTTGGTGATCTGTTGGTCCTTAATCCTCTTTAGATTCTATTTGTAACACATGAATCTTAGTGACTGCTGTTCTCTGCAGAGTTAGTCACAGCATCAAGAATATAATGAATTTGGGCCCGGCGCCGTGGCCTAGCTGCTAAAGTCCTCGCCTTGAACGTGCCGGGATCCCATATGGGCGCTGGTTCTAATCCCGGCAGCTCCACTTCCCATCCAGCTCCCTGCTTGTGGCCTGGGAAAGCAGGAGAGGACGGCCCAAGGATTTGGGACCCTGCACCCGCGTGGGAGACCTGGAAGAGGTTCCTGGTTCCTGGCATCGGATCGGCGCACACCGGCCCATTGCGGCTCACTTGGGGAGTGTAACATCGGACGGAAGATCTTCCTCTCTGTCTCTCCTCCTCTCTGTATATCCAGCTTTCCAATAATAAAATCTTTAAAAAAAAAAAAAAGAATATAATGAATTCAGGGCCTGGTGTGGTAGACTAGTGGCTAAAGTCCTCCCTTGCACATGCCGGATCCCATATGGCCACCTGTTCTAATTCTGGCAGCCCCGCCTCCCATCCAGCTCCCTGCTTGTGGCCCAGGAAAGCAGTGGAGGACGGCCCAAAGCCATGGGACCATGCACCCACGAAAGAGACCTGGAACAGGCTCCTGGCTCCTGGCTTCAGATAGGCACAGCTCTGGCTGTTGTGGCCTCTTGGGGAGTAAATCAGCGGTCAGAAGATCTTCCTCTCTGTCTCTTCTTTCTCTGTATATCTTACTTTGCATCAAAAATAAAATAACTCTTAAAAAAAGAAGACAATGAATTCAGTGAAAAAAATGAGTAAGAGTATTGAGCATGAATTAGGTAACTAGGAATCATTGTGACCCCAGCAGATTTGGGATGAACAATTAGCAAACATAACTCCTGCTTTTGCTTCTTTGCTATTTTTCATTTTTTCTTAAGAGAGAAAAATTTTTAGTTGCAGAATTAAGCTCTTTCTCTTCTCCCATCCTTTCAGACCACAAAACTGACAATTGTGTCAAAATCTTTCTTTGTCTTCAACATTTAGATTTTCCTCCCTGAGAACACGTAGATTACTCTTCCTTGGGCCCATTAGAAAAACCCTCATGGAAGGGAGAAGTCCACCATGACCATACACTGATTCAAGTTCTGTTTGTGCTTCGCTCTTTAAGGATGTTCATGAGCATGAAGGTGATTTAGGAGAAACGAGCGCCCATTAAAACTCACTAAAGGAACGTGGTGAAGAAAAGCATACCATCCGAAGGATGCAATGGCTTATAATGAACACCCCACCCTAAAAATGATCCACAAATACGCAAAGGCGCCATGAACAATATTTTAGCCCCTTATTCAAATCCAAGCATTCATTGCTAAAAATGTGTACCGGGGGGCCCGTCATTCTGGCACTGCAGGTTAGGCTAACATCTGCAATGCTGGTATTCCATGTCAGAGGGTCCTTTCGAGGCTTAGCTCCTGTAACTGTACCTGGGAAAGCAACTGATGATCGCCCAGGACTCGGGCCCCTGCCACCCATGTGGGAGACCCAATTGGAGTTCCAGCACCAGGCTTCTACCTCATCCCACTGTGGCAACTGTGGTTATTTGGAGAATGAATCAGCACATGAAAGAGATCTTTGTCTCTGTCACCTCTCTCTCTTTCTCAGTTTCAAAAAAAGTAAAGCAAATCATTTTAAAAAAATATGCCAATGAATGTAACATAATGCTGCAAGTCTCTCCCTAAGGTTCTTTTAGGAATTATTTAACTAGACTGCTTTAATGAGAAATATAATCTGTTTTGCGGCCTGTTCACAATAGTCAGACAAACAATTTGGGTTTCCTTGTGTAAAACTTAAAAGGTGGGAGGATTCACTATTATCACATCACTGTCACTTTATGAAATATTTTAAAAGCCTACAGAGAAAATAGAGGCACACGTTCAGAATCATCCTCAGAGTTTTGCTAACCCTTGGAATTACTTTATGTAAAATAGATATTTAAAATGTGCTAGAGGAATAGAGAGAGCGTGGTAAGGAGGGACAATCATGATATGGCAACAGAGAGGAAACCCTAGCATTTAAGACAGGCAGTTTCACTGTTGATCCAGTTAAGCCCCAAGGTGATGAGCAAAGGCTTATATTGAAAGCCTTATCTGTGCTCAGTGGTCAGATTGGGAAAATGTCCCTTGAACAGAATCAGGGTTTCAAATGCTCATGCAATATATTTCTGCATTTGCCTTTAACAGAACCCAGGGAAGGGACTGCTGGTAATGCCGTATGTAGTTATTTTGTTTTGTTTTCAGATTTGTCTATATGAAGGATAGAGTGACAGAGTGAGGGGCAGAGAGAGAAAAGGCCAGAGTTTTTTTCATCTTTTGGTTCACTCTCTAATGGCCTATGTCCAGGCTTCCAGATGAGCCAGTTCTGGATTAGGCTGAAACCAGGATCCTTAAACTCCTACAAGGGAGGCAGGGGTCTACACGCTGGATCTACTTCCATTGCTTTCCCAGTTCCATTAACAGTGGGGCTGATCGGAAGAGGACCAATCACAATGCAACCTGGCACTCTGCCATGCCATGCCAGCATTACAGGTGGCAGCTTATCCCTCTGTGTCATGAACCTACTCACCCCTGGGCTCCTACATGGTTTAAAAGATAAAACGTACAGTCAGTCATATACCTGCATTGGTTAATTTTTTGTATCAACTTACCTGCCTGCAGAGTGATCAGATGTTTGGTCAAATACTGTTCTAGGCAATCCTGTAACAGTGCTTGTGGATAGATTCACATTTATATAGGTAGACTGAGTGAAGCTGATGACCATCCTTAATGTGGGTGGGCCTCATCCAATCAGCTGAAGGTGTATCTAGATCAAGAGGCTGACCCTCATGGAGTAGGATAGGATGTCCAACCTAATGGCCCTTGAACTGGAAAACTAGTTTTTTCTATTTCATGGCAACCTGCTGGTCTGCAGGCTGAGACATCTGCCTAGTCTCCAAAATCACATGAGTCAACTCTACAACAAATAAATACACAAACAAAGCTCTTACTGGGTCCATTTCTTTGGAGAACCCTGACTATTATAGTACATATTACTGTTGTGATACCTGTAACAGAAAATAAAATCCAACCAAATTTGAATATGCAAAGATACATGCAATAACCTAGGGCAAGGAGTTTAAAAATGTTAACATTATTGCTGTGTCAACAACGTTTGGTTGCTGTCATACCAAGTCCTACCTCTTGCATATTCAGTAAGTTTCACTTAATCTGCATCAGAGTTTGGAGCAAAAGTACAATAGGTTTAACCTACTTTTCTTCTTTCCCAAACTCTCTACCCTAAGGCGCACCTGACGCAAAGGCCTCTGCCTAGGCATACTCTATTAAGGAATAACAGGACTGAGAGAGAAGCTTTGTCCAGATTAAATGTTAACTTTGATCCACAAAACTAATGCTCAATATAGGTACTCTGGGAAGTTTTAAATTTTTGCAGTTTGATATAAAGGATGCTTACACTTTGATAACTCTTCTGCAATTAAACACATTGTCCTACAACTCTGGAGCATGCAGAAGCTAGTTAGGCAATATTGCGCACTTTGGACATGAGGAAACCAAGTCTCATGGAGGGAGGTTCTACTGTCTGTCCCATGTAGCACACATCAGCAGGCCTCCAATTTTAATATACGTACTGAAGACAGAACTCTTTGCATATCTTTAAACATTCAATAATGCAAAAGAATGTGGTGAGATGGTTCACCGTGCCCACCCTGTAGGAATGGCCATGATTCTGACCCCTTACTGCTGGGACATTTACCTAAATGATAAAACAAGAAAATAAAACCCCCAAACTCCGAGTGGTGCTGTCCACTGGGATAGGGCTTGTTAACTTCTAAAATGGGCCACCTTCTCTCATTGAAGACTTCTGTGTAAAATATAGGTTATCAAATCATTCTTCATTCAAACACTTGCATAAATTATTAGTAGTTAAGATGGTAGGGAAGAAACTACAAATGGCTACACTGAGTGGGAATGTTCCAGTGCAGTCAAGCCATCAGATGACTGAAGACCTCAGCCAAGATTGAAACAGCAATCATTAGACCCTAAATCAAAACCACCCAGCTAAGCCATCCTCAAATGTCTGGTTACTATGAGATAACTATTTTCTATTGCTATTGTTTTAAGACACCAAGTTTTGTGATAATTTGTTATGCATATTAAACAAAAATTAGCTTATCATTAAGCAAACTAAGATACAGTCATACAATGAAACATGAATGACCCACTCAAAAGGGGTGAATTATTGATGTATGCACTGTATTGAAAATGTCAAACTCTGAGTGGAGTAAGCATAAGAGCGACCGTGTTATTGACAGTGACAGAAAGTAGGCAGCAACTGCCCAGGAAAGAAAAAGAGACAAGGAAAGGAAGGAGAAATTCAGTGCAATACAGTAAAACTCCAGAGGTGTAACTGCAATAAACGTTTCATGTCAAAACCTATCAAATTTTGTATTTTAACTGTGTTCATAATATTTCATAATCTGTCAATTATACTTTAGCAGTAGGAAAAAAAACTTTTTTTTTTTAATGAAGCCATTGGCATTTGTCCTGTGTGAATGCACTCAGGTCTGGCGTGAAGGACATTCACTTGGCCAACAGCCACAGCGTCACGAGAAGGCCAACACTGATGAGGAAGAGGAGAAGTGCAGGAGAACAGGGAGAGGAAGGACAGAGTCTCCTGCTATCTGTCTGCCTCTAGAGGACTTCTGTAAAAGAAACCTTTTCGATTTTTTTGTCCTTTTTCTTGTGTTGGTTCAAGTTAGTCACTGGGTTTGCCTTACGTATCTCTCCTTAAAAAGAGTTTAACTACTCTTATGAATGTTTTTTGGGGATCTACTCTGGGTCTCTTTTCTGAATGATTTTAGTGTTAAAATGGGCTGGTCATCTAAACAAATAACCTGCAGAATTAAGATGATTTAAAGTGATATCTGAGTAACAGTTTAAATATCAGACGAAGTAATATTTGAATCACCTAGCTGACACTATATGGGTACTTAATGGATTGTAATTATTATGCTATTAGTATTATTAATGTGTATAGGCATTGTGGTCTAGGTTAAGGATAAGAAATATACTTAAAGAACTAAAGTTGGGCCCGTCACAGTAGCCTAGTGACTAAAGTCCTCACCTTGCACTCAGCGGGATCCCATATGGCCACCTGTTCTAATCCCGGCAGCCCTGCTTCCCATCCAGCTCTCTGCTTGTGGCCTGGGAAAGCAGTGGAGGACGGCCCAAAGCCTTGGGACCCTGCACCTGTATGGGAGACCTGGAAGAGATTCCGGGCTCCTGGCTTTGGATAACCTCAGCTCTGGCTGCGGCGGCCACTTGGGGAAGGATTATAGGATGGAAGATCTTCCTCTCTGTCTCTCCTCCTCTCTGCATATCTGACTTCCCAATAAAAAATCAAACAAATCTTAAAAAGTTTATAAAGAACTAAAGTTATATTTCACCAACTGAGTTGTGTTTTGTCGCTGACATTCTGGAGCTGCACTTTCACACCCAAATAACCTTTCATGTACAGTGTGAGGTCAATCAGGTAGCTGAAAAAAAGGTTTATGTTAAGGTTAAACATTAATAAATCCTCTGGGAGCCCAGCAAGTTGGGTGATGCTCTTTTTGGTGTCTTAACACAGCCTTTTCTCTGCTTAAAAAGAAAGAAGAATCAATTTTGTCTGTGAGTTAGAAAATTCAAGCACAAGGAGAAACTAGCTCTCATTTTACGATTTATCAGGCAATGTCACATTTCGCAGCTCATCTCCTCTACACAGTGACTGTATTGTAACACAGTAGAGGCCCATTACTCTATCCAACAGCTCAGGGGCAAAGGTAGGTCAGGCAAAATGACTGGTCAAGTACCACACAGACAGCACTGAAACAACTGACTCTCAATACTGCACATTTTCAATAATATTCAAGTGTTTGAGGAGGAAGACTGGTCTAAAAAGAACATGAGATAGGACTTGGTGGTGTGGCCTGGTGGCTAGGGTCCTTGCCTTGATCCCATGTGGCTGCTGGTTCTACTCCCAGCAGCTCCGCTTCCTCTCTGTCTCTCCTCCTCTCGGTATATCTGACTTTGTAATGAAGGTGGAATAAATCTTTAAAAAAAAAAAAAAAAAAAAAGAACATGAGATAAAGAAGTACTGTGTGACTCAGGAAGGAAAATGAGGCCAGTGCTTCATTTGAATGTTGTGGGGCCTCTGCTCACAAAGGCACAAGGATTAAATCAATCATGACACAACCCATCAGCTGGCTCCTTTAAGAATACTTAAGAACAAAAAAAAAAATGTGCATGCTCAGATATTAACTTGGAAAAGAGCAACGGTTTTGTTCCCAGAGCTAAGTAGCAGAAGACCAGAGAGACACACATCGAAGTATTAACAGTAGCCATGTTCTTTCTGGTTTTGAGTCTATTAGTGGATTTTTTTTCTTTTTTTCTGCTCTCCTAACTATAAACTAAGATACACATATTGTCCTTCATACAAGAAAAAGTATTTTAAAAAATGAACAAAGTATTCTAAGGGTCTTTGTTATCTGAAATATTTGGCACATGATGCTGTATGATTCAGTTTTAACACCAAAGTGTTCACGAAGAATATTTGTAACCAAGTAGAACCATGATCTTGTCAGATTTACCTGGATTGCGCACACAATTTGGCAATGCTGGGGAGACTGATTAGAAACTGATTAGAGACTGATTGGAACTGATTAGAGAAAAAGTTGGGACAGAGAACAAAGGAAGAGGAAATTCTGCCGTATGGCATAAAGGAGCTCACTAAAACTTCTAAGATTAAATTTTAAGTGAAAATCAGTTAGTACTAACAGGTTGTGATTGAGCTTTCTAAAATGATGAGTGTTATATTTGTGAATGCTTGACTCCCTCTATAATTTAATGTATCTAATAACATGGTTTTATTCATTTTCCTAGCCTCAGGATGATATATATATGCTATTGGCATATAGTAGATGTCTAAATTGCCTTTTACCTTACAAGTTGCATAAGCACAAATTTGCCACATACATCTTAAACTCTAATGTGGGGTCATTAGGTGGAACCCTAAAAGGATAATTCAATTGAAACAAAACAAAACAAATCATTCCTTTTTCTTTGATAATAAATATTAAACATGAGTAAATACTTGGCTCCAAAGACAAGACACAAGCAGACTCTAGGGCCTGGTAAGTGAGGTTATGGTAAAAGGAGAGTGATTGGAAAATATCAGCATTGTGCAGTCAGCTCTTAAATGATAAACATGTTCTCCATGTTAATAACAGCAAAAAATTTGGGTACACATATCTGGAAGAGAAATGCAATCTTATATGTCAGAACTATCTAAATCGCCACATAGGAAACCATTGTATTTATACAGCAATTATCATGTCTAAGCATCGTTCTAAAATGCTTTGAATATATTCATCTAATCCTCTGTAACTTCTTGGTCAATAGGTAAAATTATTCCCTCCTCATCTCTTCCTTTTCACTAAGGAGATTCAAGTGATTTGCAGAAAGGTCTGCAGCTACAGCTGGGATGTATGGGAACCAATATTCAAATCCTGACATCTTATTCTTAATACTCCACTGCCTTTCAAGGGACAATACTGACAGTAATAACATCAGCTATGCATGTTATCCAGGTTTGTTTATTAATAGCTTTGATTCCTTAAGTCTGCTGTTTTTCCTTTCAAATTAGATTTGTAAGCAAGAAATGTGTCTTTGCTTGTAGCTTCCTTAAATCTTTCTGACACCCAGTACCATCAGATCTGCACGACACAAGTGGGGCATTGAGTCACAGTGGGTTAAACTGCCACTTGTGAAGCCAGCCTTTTTCATATCAGAGGATCATTTCTCATCTCAGCTAATCTGCTTCCAACCCAGTTTCCTGCTAATGAATGGAGTAGAACAAGGGGTGATGGGCAAAATACTTGGGTCCCCCTCACCTCTGTAAGAGAAATGGGGGGAGCTCCTGGCTGCTGGTTTTGGCCTAGCACAGCTCTGGTTTTGGGGGGATTTTTTTTTGTTTGTTTTGGAAGTGAGCTAGTAGATGGAAAATCTTTGTCTCTTCCTCTAAGTGTTACTCTTTCAAAAAAAAAAAAAATCATAGGATTCTTTTGAACACACACACACACACACAGAAGAAATTCCCTGCCGTGACACGCCTAACCTTCTTGTGCTTGTCATTCAGCTTTCTTTAGATAATGCTAACTTTCAGGGCCAGCGCCATGGCACAGCAGGTTAATCTGCAATTGCAATGCCATCATCCCATATGGAATCAGTTAGAGTCCAGCTGTTTCTCTTCCTGCTAATGTGACTGAAAATAGCAGAAGATAACACGTGTACTTGGGTCCCTGCCATCCATGTCAGAGATCTAAATGAAGATCGCGGCTTTGCTGGTTCGGCCCTCGTCACTGCAGACAATTAGGAAGTGAACCAGCAGGCAGAAAAATCTCTCTGTAACTGCCTTTCAAATAAATCAATCTCTACTTTTAAAGAAAACGTTGTCTTTTAAATTGACATTGGAAAAATTAAAGCAAAAAAATAAAAATTAATCAGAAAATTAAATGCACTGGGTCACCATATGTGAAACACTTAGAAGATTCGAGTTTAGTTCTTCTACCGTTGCAAAGTGAGTAAGCTAGTATTATTCCCACCTGCAAAGGAACAGCCTTTGAAAATGAACTACATTCTCATCACAGAGACACACACACATCCACTTTCTATAAGCATGCTCAGCCCATCTGCTCACATTTAAAAATATAAATTGAAGACTTCCCACGCTGCCATGGTTTGTAAAATGTCTATCACCAAATCTTCATTCCAACACTTCTGTAAGTCTGCGCCTTCTTTTTTGCTCTCTCTCTCTCTCTTTTTAACAGTCTTCACTAAGTCTATTTGAAATTTCGAACATTTCATCGTTACGGTGTTTTATAACATAAAAGGATATTCAGATTTCAGGATTTTGTTGTTAATCCAATCTGTGAAACATCTTCATTTTGAGGAAGATTGTTACTGTCTGGAAATGGTGACTTTTCAGCCTCATATTAAACCTGCTTCCAAAAAGAAAATTAGGATTTCTATTTCTTTTTAAAATACAAAACTTTATTTATGACAACACTGAAAAAATAATGCATAAGGATACAGAAAAGATCAAATTGTGCATTTATATAATTTTCTCAAGATATGATTAGATTATTGGAAACCAATTGTACACCAATATCCCCAGGCCAGGGACTGCATGGAGATCCTTGGCAGAGCATGACATCTCTCTCCATGGAAACATCTCACCTGGGTAGGTAAGGTGAGGATGGGCAAGAGTACGTCCAAGCAGCTGTAAACCACAATGTTCTTTGAGTTTTGGGCTTTATGGCTATTCTATCATCTGTTCAGCTTGTGTGTCATTTCCTGGGCACACTCACAGGCAAAGGGGAGACACTGAGATGACAGGTCATACCCTGTGACCTCAAGAAGCTTAGTATGAGCAGGGAGGCAGATACTCCTCTGCCTTCTGATTCTAAATTCTAAGTCACTTCCCTCTTTCATTAAAAAATATCATATTAATGCAATAATGCCACCTACCGATTTGTCTATTCACATATTTAGGTGTGCAAGATATACTGGTTCACTTCAAATTCCAGGGTGCAAACCATGAGGTTGCAGAGGTGACTGCCAATGTACGGTATTAGAATAAGTTACTGAAAATTGTCCTGGTGTCAAGAGTTCGGAATTTTGCAGTGTCACTGAAACATCCATTTAAAAAAGCAGGGGGCGGGCCCGGCGGCGTGGTCTAGCGGCTAAGGTCCTCGCCTTGAAAGCCCCGGGATCCCATATGGGCGCCGGTTCTAATCCCGGCAGCTCCACTTCCCGTCCAGCTCCCTGCTTGTGGCCTGGGAAAGCAGTTGAGGACGGCCCAATGCATTGGGACACTGCACCCGCGTGGGAGACCCGGAAGAGGTTCCAGGTTCCCGGCTTCGGATCGGCGCGCATCGGTCCGTTGCGGCTCACTTGGGGAGTGAATCATCGGACGGAAGATCTTCCTCTCTGTCTCTCCTCCTCTGTGTATATCTGGCTATAATAAAATGAATAAATCTTTAAAAAAAAAAAAAAAAAAAAAAAAAAAAGCAGGGGGCGGGTATGATCGATTCAAAGTGCTTCAGGCTATCCCTAAAGTCTAACTCACAGATGTTTTAGGAAACTCCTAGTGACTGTGGAACTTTAGAAGCAGGTTTGCTAAGCAAATGTGCCATAATATTCAGGATCTAGAACCTTAAGGATAGTTCCAAATTAGTTTCTCCTTGCTGAGGTTCAATTGATCTGTACCCTACACATGAGATTTTTAAAAATTGCATATATAAAAAATTATGTATTATAAAAATATATACATATATATTTTCCTCTCCCCCCGCCCCTGTGGCTGGCATTATGGCGTGCATGTTAAACCTCTACCTGAGGTGCTGGCATCTCATGGGGGCACCAGTTCATGCATGTTGTGGCTGTTCAGTTTCTGATCTAGCTCCTTGTAATGAGCCTAGGAAAGCAGCAGAGGACAGAACAGCTGCTTAGACCCTTGCACACCTGTGGGGGACCCAGAAGAAGCTCCTGGCTCATGGTTTCAATCTGAACAGTTATTTGCAGAGTGAATCAGTAGATGGAACGCCTCTCCTGGAAGCTAAACGAGAAGCACATTAGCCAAGAATTTTTTTTTTTTTTTGATAAAGCTCTGCTCTCTTTCAAACATATCTATAACCTTATGACGATTTCCTTCCTTTTCTTTTTTAAAGATTTACTTATTTTTCTTGAAAAGGCAAATTTACAGAGAAAAGCAGAAACAAATAATTTTTCATCCACTGCTTCATTCTCAAATACTCGCAACAGTTAAAGCTAAGCCAATCCAAAGCCAGGAGCCTCCTTTGGGTCTCCCACACAAGTGCAGGGTTCCAAGGCCCTGGGTTATCCATTCCCAAGGCCATAAGCAGGGAGCTGGATTGGAAGTGGGGCAGTGAGGATACAAACCAGTGCCCATCTGAGATGCCAACGCTTGAGTTGAAGGATTAACCAGTTGAGCCATCAGTCTTGGCAGCAGTAGCCAGGATTTGAACATGTGGGTATCTGAAGAATCTGCCTAATCTGTATCACCACAATGTCTACCCCAGCAGTTCAACTTCTTAAAATTAGACTTCTTAAATCAGAGGCTATTATTCCTGAGTCACAATTTTTCCAGCTTAATAGATAGTTTAGTAAATTATGAAGATGTCGGGCTGATATTTTATAAAGATGAAACCTTCCAGCCACTGAGTACATTATCTAATAGTCCCAAAATGGAGAAACCAATGAAACTTGAAGTAACAATCTGAGAAGCAAGGACAGCCCTAAAGATCTGAAGCTAAAATGGCTTGAAAAGCTTTAAAAGAAGTTTGGTCTTGATGGTCAGTTAGTAATTAAAAGCTAGAGAAGGAAAGTTATCCATAGCTAATGTAAGAAAATCTTTATCTTGTCCTTGTGAGAACGAAAGTATATAAATCAGTTCAAAGGCACCTGCCTGGCAGCTAAGCTTTTTTGACCTAGCCTGAGATCTTGGTGGGTACCTTCACACTGACATCCTATTCTTTCTCATTTTCCCAACACATCCTGCGTGCTCTACGATCTTCATTCCTCAGTGAAGAGTTTGCTCTCTGACCTCACACCGATCTCCCGGCCTTAGTGAGACGTTCTGATAACCAGTCTTTCCAAACTGTCCCTTTGCTTCAAAGACTAGCTCATGTCTCGTCTCCATGAAATTATCCTCACCAAATTATCCCAAGACCAAATCTGTATTTTACAGATTGCTAATTGACATGTAACAGTTTCCTGAGTATACACTGTCCCAAGTAACATGCAAATTTAATTTTTCTCCAAGCCACTGGTAAACATCATCTCACTTCTCTTCACAGAGCCTAGCATACTTGGAGAACACAGAAAATCAGAAAATACCAACTAGCATATGTTGATTATTTAGTGACGTTTTAGCTTAGAAAATTTATGCTTTTCAAAGCCTCTTTATGATATGATCTTCTTTTCTTTGGGAGAAAACTCTGGATCTTAAAAGGCTAATTTTGGCAGTGAATGTGAGCCTGTCTTTGCTTTGAGTGTTAATTTTTCAGTCCTTCTGAAATCGTAAGAACATT
Source organism: Ochotona princeps (assembly GCF_030435755.1). NCBI lineage: Eukaryota > Metazoa > Chordata > Mammalia > Lagomorpha > Ochotonidae > Ochotona > Ochotona princeps. Next base: position 94,610,551 of record NC_080834.1, on the reverse strand, counting down.
TTCAAAAATATAAGACCACGATACTTAGGCACATATAGCGGATTCGGACCAAAGCAGTTTTATATTTGAAAGTAGGAAATTTGTTTCTCTGTAAAATGGATCTTGGAGACAAACAAACAAACAAACAAACAAAAATCCTTAAGTTTGAGAGGCTTCACTCTATCATGCTTGTGGCTGAAAAGCCAGGTCACAGCCTTGACCATCTGACCCACTCGCCTGGTGCTCCCCTCCTCAGAGAGCTGACCAGGAGAGAGGTATTCTTGACTGCATTTCTGTTTCTCTGACCATCTTTAATGATGCTATCTCCTAACCCGGAATTTCAGCTTAGCTTGTTTAATTGGCTTTAAAGAATTTTTTCTGAAATCATCATTTTGTCTTTTTATCCGGTGACTTAAATCCTGTGAAAAATTTGATCTGACTAGTTTCAAAAAGCCTGCTAAGCTGCAGTTAAGAACAAGGTTCTATGGACTTAAGAAAAATCTGAGCTCATAATCTTCTTTAGAAATATAGGAACATCAGGGGCAGGCACTAGAGCATTGCACGTTAAGCTGCCACTTGGAACAGCGGCATCCTAAATTCCGGTCTTGGGGACTGGATCCTGCCTGTGCTCCTGATCCAACTTCCTGCTAACATGCAGCCTGGGAGGCAGCGAATAATGAGCCACAGACTCAGCAAGCCCTGAGGAAGCTCTTGGCTACTGATTTGGACCAGACCCAACCCTGGTTATCGTAAGCATCATGGGAAGTGAACCAATGATGAAAGATATTTCTGTCTCTGTCTTTCTGTCTCTCTCGATGACTGTGCCTTTCAAACAAATAAATGGATGTTAAAAAAGAAACACTCAGGAACACAAACACAATCTACCACAAAATCATGCAGTTGAATGATTCCAGTGTCTCAGAATTCAGTACAAAACCATGTAAAATATCAGGGACCAGCTTTATCCCACATTTATTTTTTCCCTGATATTTTTTTCTTTTCTTTTGTTTTCACTCAGAAGTAAAAGAAATTTTAAACAGGCTGGAAGATTAGCCATAATAAGTTATGGTTTCCCTCTACTTTGGGTAATCTTTCTAACTTCCAGCCAGTTGTTGAGGGTATGACTGTAGATCCCACATTTCCCACGTAGAAAAGTTTACAATTTCCATTGTTGTCTGTCAGCTATCCTCTATCCTATGTGAAATTGCATCATTTTAAGTAAAAAAAAAATACTATTTTTAATTTTATTCTTCCTCATGAAGATACCAAGTATAAGAATTTTCTTATCTAGAAGGTACACCAGAGATCCATGTGGAACATAGAGACCCCAAGTGGTGAGGAGATACTCCAAGATCTCATTTAAAACCAGAGTTACTTCTGGGTCCAGAACCAGGCTGTGGATTCAGAGACGGGGGCTCTTTACCTCACAGACATCACTTTGCTGTTGTCCTGGATTCTTTCAGAAATCTCACATGAGGGCTTTGGCTTCTTTTAGTGGTATGCTAAGATGCCAGCCACGTTTCCTAAACTTACGTAACTTAAATCTCTGCCCTTCTGTCATAATGCTGACCTCTACTTTTCTGCCTTGTGCCACAGTGTCCTGTACCATCTGTTCTTCAAGATATCTCGTTTCCAACGTCTAAACTCATTTTGTTTCTTGGTTTGGCCAAAGCATCTTCTCTGACTCACATCTCTTTTGGCTTCTTTCTCACTATTACTTCCCCTCTATTGATAAATTCTTTTAAAACTGCCCGGAAAATTCAATTCCTCCACCATGAATGCCGTTCCCACTTGCAGACATCTCTTGGCTGACACATGTTTTTCAGCAGTCTGTGCCTGGCCCTAACTGTGTACCTTGGTGAAGCCAAAGACTTAAAAACCAAAACGTGGTTCAATATTTTACAAATAATTCTCATTCTAGAAACAGACTGATTCTGTTGAAGTTGACCTCAAGTGTGATGAAAGGTTACTATGTTTTCAAAAAAGTAATAGCAGTAGCAGTAAAAGCTGATTCAATATTTAAGAACAAACTTCAGGCCCACTCAGTTATTTCCAAGCCAAACAACACTTATCTGGAGTGTCTAATCAGTGCAGGGTTCTGCAACAATCATTACACCTGCATGGACTTTACTATCATGTTTTAAATCTCACACGAACTCTGGAAGCAAAAGAATATAACGCAAGTATGTCTGATTTCAAATCTCTGTGATCCCTATAAAACACAAAAGAATTCTTTATATGCCTCACTATAAAGTTGGCCAGATACATGCATGGGCGGGGAGCGGAGGGGGGGCAGTTTCAGGGATCCAGGTTAAAAAGTCCAACTCCACTAGCAGTTGTAGTTTGGCACCACCTAGTGGCACCCTCGCCATTCCCACTGATAAAGAACATAGGCTTAGTGGCAATTGGAGTTTGTAGATACCATGAGTAATTCCAATACCTATCTCACCAGCTTGGACCTGTAGAAACTGTGGGGATTCCCAAATGCACTCTTCACAATCCTATCTCCTGATAAGGAATTGCTTGTTATTTCCTGCCCACCTGTGTCCACAGCCAGAGAAAGCTGCAGGAGGAAGACTAAAGTCAACAGACTAATGTAGAGGTGGGGAGGCACACTAACTTTGCTCATGGAAATGTAATATTCTGTCCAAGAGTTCATCTTTGTTGACAAAATCTGATGCTTACTTGTATCCAGCTGAATATATGTATATGCATTTAATTGAAATCGAGTAGCATGTTTAAGACAGTGAAGAAAGTGTATAATAGTAACAGTAATCGTAAGCAAAGAGAAAATATTGTATTGGTGTAAATCATCAAAAGAAAATAAATTAACATTGGAGACTGTGAAGTAGTTCATAAAGGGGGAAAACTTCCTGCTGGGATCACTGTCCACCACATTTACCAAGCACATAAAAAGTCACCACTGGAAAGTTCAATGAAGAGTTAGGCATGTGGGAGACAAGCCAGATGAGGCAAGCAAGGGTAGATAAATTACATAGTAGCATACAGCATCTTCCTTCCATTGGGTTTTTAGCACTTAATGACTTGCTCTGCAAATTTAGGTACATTTTTAAGACTCTGACACCAATTTACACGGGACACAATAAGGCCCATCTTGTGCATTGCTATGATGATTAAATCAAACCATCTAAATGAAAGTTTTGGTATGGTATCTGAGAAATAGTAAGTTCTTATTTGGTAGAGTGCCTAGAACATAGTAAATGGCAGCTGTACAATTAGCTGTTTGTTACTGATTTTATTATTATTAATTCATTCAGAAATTATGCTTGCATCATTGACCTTAATATTACCAGGAAGACCTTGGTTGCATCTAAGATGTCCTCTGTTAAAATATGACTTTACTTGAACTGTGTAAGGGCAGAAAGCTAACAAGTAGGAATTGCATTTTCTCCCAAGGGTAGGTATGAAACAGCAGACTTCATACTCTCTATTCAATACAAAAAAAAATTCAGTAAATATAGCTTTAATATCAGCGACATCACAGACATTCATTTTTCTGTTGGAAATGGGCTTGTGTCCAACAGCAGATTAGAGCATGCTAACTTTCACTTCTTTTTTAAATCACTCAAGTATTAAAGCTTTTGTTTTCATTAAAATGCTGTTGGCTTTGATGTTGTTAGTCCAGTTGTCATCTGCATGTATGTCCTCTGTGTCTCTGTAAACCTAACATATAATTTCACAAAGGATGCAACAAGTATGAGAAAAGTTCTTACACTTTTTAGAGTCACTGACCATAAGGAATATTCTCAGAATAAACTTCAGGCCGACTAAGTGACTCCCAAGCTTACCAGGAGTTCCAATACTTATCAGCAGTGTCTAATCCATGTTGGGTTTTGCATGTTTGGTATACCTGCACGGACATTGTTATCATGTTTCAGAATAGTATGAAATGCTCGCAATCAATGTCAGCAATGGATCTGAATGGAAAGTGTAGTTAAAATCCTCTCCCTGTGGTATTTTTCTCCATGCATAGAAACAAGCATCTAACAGTAATGAGGCTGCTCAGTCTTCATTGCAAAAGGAATTTTCAACCATGAAGAGATTTCAAAAAATGTTCACTCCAAAAGAAACTTATTTTTTACTTCCTCTTTTCTATGAACTTCCTGACATACCCTCATTAGGATATGTACAAGATTGATAATCAGAATCTTTCCCATTAGTTTTTAGGGGTCTAAATGAGCTTGATTAGCAGACAGACTGTTGTGTTGACCAAAGTTCCCAGAGGTCATTTAGTTTCCTGGAATCTAGAGGGTTCATGAAGGGTATTCCTGGTGAGGTGGTGGTGTTCAGAATTCTCTCAAAGAGCACAACACCAAGGCTGGTCTTGTGGCACAGCACAATAGTTGGCCACCTGAGACACCCACCTCACACGGCAACCTGTTCAAACTCCAGTGGCTCTCCTTCTTGTCCAACTCTGCTAATTTGCCTGTGAAAGTAGCAAAGAGCAGCCCAAGTGCCTGGGCTTCTGCTACCCATGTGGGGGTAGTATCTTTGGCCTGGCCCAGCCCTGGCCATTGTGACTATTTGAGGAATAAAATTCTCTCTCTATTTGTAATTCTCCTTTGTAAATAAACAAATCGTAAAACAAAGAAAGCCAAGTATCAACACATTTAAATTGTTACAGGTAGGACAGCAGTATTGGTGTGTGGCATCTAAATATAGGTTCTAGTTTTGCCTGTGACGAATCAGCTCAAGACAGTGGTGAAAAAAGGAAGCGAAGAGAGTAGTTTTCAGTACCAAAACTTGGATGCCAACTTCAAATGTATGGCAGAAAAATAATTACAAAAAGTTGTTTTTGTGTTACTTTAAAAAAAAAAGATTTATTTTATTTTTATTGCAAAGTCAGATAGATATACAGAGATGAGATACAGAGAGGAAAATCTTCTCTCCGCTGATTCACTCCCCAAGTGGCTGCCATGACCAGAGCTGAGCCAATATGAAGCCAAAAGCCTGGAGCCTCTTTTGGGTCTACCAAGCAAACTTCCACGTGGGTACAGGGTCCCAAAAGCTTTGGGCCAACCTTAACTGCTTTCCCAGGCCACAAGCAGGGAGCTGGATGGGAAGCAGGGGTGCCAGGAGTATAACTGGTACCTATTAGGGATCCCAACATGTGCAAGGCTAGGACTTTAGCCACTAGGCTACCACACTGGGCCCCCTTTTTCTTTTTTAAAAACCAGTCCTTTAATTAACATATTCCTGGTTGTTGTACAATTTCTTTGGAAAACTATGGTTTCCATACGTTTTACTGAGCACTTTTTTCCAGCTTTGATTTTAGTTTATTTTCAATTCTTCTTTCGTTAGCTTAAAAATATAATCTTTCTGGGCCTGGCATGATAGCATAGTGGTTAAAGTCTTCACCTTGAACACGCCGGGGTCCCATATAGGCCCCAGTTCTGATCCCACTTCCCATCCAGTTCCCGGCTTGTAGCCTGGGAAAGCAGTAAAGGACGGCCCAAAACCTTGGGACCCCTCACCCGCGTGGGAGACCTGGAAGAAGCTTCTGGCTCGGGGCTTCGGATTGGCTCAGCTCCAGCCGTTGCGCTCACTTGGGGAGTGAACCATTGGACTGAAGATCTTTCTCTCTGTCTCTCCTCCTCTATGTGTATCTGCCTTTCCAACAAAAATAAATAGATCTTTAAAAAATATATAATCTAAGGTTTTTTTGTATTTATTTTATGTGAAATCCTTCATGTATTTGCATTTTGGGAGCTCATGGATGCTTCGCACACTGCCCTGATTCCTCCATTTTCCTCTAGTTTTTATAAGAGCAAATTTTCATTTCATTTTGTAGCCACAGGTTTAACGTGCCATTTAGGTAAAAATATTTAACACTGACCAGTAGAAAATAATAATTAAAAAACCCCAAGAAGATTGAGACAAAACAAAATAGAACAACCCACTTTGTTCTTGGGTGGACAAAGGCTGTACTCAAGCACCAGAATGTCATTCTCACACCTATAGATTATATTCTTACAGTCTGTGTGTTAGTTATCACAGATTAGGGAAAACATATGATAGCTTTCTTTGGGGGCCTGGCTTATAAAACTGAGCATAATGGTTTCCAATTGCATCCATTTAGTTCCAAAACACAAGATTTCATTCTTTTTAAGCCTGTGAGCACTTAGAAAATTTTCGACTTTTGGGCCCAGTGCAGTAGCCTTGCGGCTAGGGTCCGTGTCTTGCACGCACTGGGGTCCTATATGGGCGCAGGTTCTAATCTGGTCTCCCTACTTCCCATCCAGCTCCCTGCTTGTGGCCAGGGAAAGCAGTTGAGGATGGCCCAAAGCCTTGGGACCCTGCAACTGTATGGGAGACCTGGAAGAGGCTCCTGGCTCCTGGCTTCAGATCAGCTTGGCTCTGGCCATTGCAGCAGCTTGGGGAGTGAATTATTCGATGGAAGATCTTCCTCTCTGTGTCTCCCCCTCTCTTTGTATCTGACTTTCCAATAAAGAAAATAATAAAAATAAAACATTATCTTAAAAACTTTTTTATGTTTTTACTTGACAGAACGACACAGAGAGAGAGGGAGAGGAGGAAAGGATGGCAGTTGCTGATTCATTCTGGAAATGGACGCAACAATTGAGGTGGGACCAGGTCAAAGCCAGGAGCCAAGAACTCCATCCTGGTCTCTCACATGAGGAACAAGATGCCAAGTACTCAGACCATCTTTCATCATTTTCCCAGGAGCTGAATCAGAAGTCAAGCAGCAGGGACTCAAACAAGTATTCCAAAAGATTGAATGATGAACTCACCACTTGTGGTTCAAAGGCTGTGCAATAAAACCAGCCCCTTACAGCATGTTTTAAAAACAAAGACACATTAAGAAATTCTGCATTTTGCATTATGTGGTAGAAATTAAGAATAAGGGGCCCAACACAATGACTCTTTTAGCTAAATCCTCCCACACAAAGCACCGGGATCACATATGGGCACATGTTCATGTCCCAGCTGCTCCACTTCCCATCCAGCTCCCTGCTTGTAGCCTGGGAAAGCAGTGGAGGATGATCTAAGTCCTTGGGACCCTGAACGTGCATGGAAGACTGGGAAGAAACTCCTGGCTCCTGCCTTTGGATAGGCTCAGCTCGAGCCATTGTGGTCATTTGGAGAGTGAGCCAGCAGATGGAAAATCTTTCTCTCTCCCTCCTTCTCTCTGAAAATGTGGCTTTCCAATAAAAATAATTAAATCTTTAAAAGAGGAATTTAATAATGATGCTATTATGAACAAAAATGACTGTTCTTTTATAATAACACTTTGGCACTTCAAACTTTACAGTGTTAGTTTACATTTACTAACACATTTAATCCATGCAGCATTGCAGAATTTAGAGATTATTACCCCAAATAAAAAAAGAAAATATTAGGGTTCATGAAATCAACTTACTCAAAGCTGCACAGCTAGAAAGCAGAAAACAGCATTAATAGCCAGGTCTCAGATTTGAGTTCATGTTTCACAAAATTAAAGTATCACAAAATTCTTAAGATTAATGTTTATTCAAAAGTGAAATTGTTGTGTTTGTTTTAGAGATTAAAGCAATGAAATATTTATTACTTTACTGTATTAGCACTCCTACAAGACAGCTGATAATCAGAATCTTCAAGCCCTAGTGCTGAGATTAACATGGAAATGTAAGGCTTTGGGTCATCCTTTACCTCTTTATTAAGCCACAAGTAGAGAATGGATGGGAAGTAGAACAGCTAGGACCCGAACCGGTGCCCATGTGGAATGCCATTGCTTGTAGGTGGGAGATTAACCGATTGACCCATATCTGCCCCTTATCTTATCTTCATATCTTCTTAATTTTTGTCTTCTGGACCTCCAGAACATAGCCTCAAGCAAAGGTTGTTGAGCATTTCTTGGAGACTCAGGAGATAACAACTCTATGTGTGGCTTTTCCACTTGTTCCTCTATGTTCATCAGTCACAGTCTTGCCTCTTTTGGTGTTATAAGTTCTGCATTCAAAATAAACCTAGAAGCTAGTAATTCTTTGCATCACTACCATCACCATGGCTGTGTGAGCCTGTTATCCTTCACCTATGCTGTTCCAATTGTCTTCTCACTGGTCTTTCAGGGATCCTTTCTAGTTTCTCTAGAGTCCATATTCAAAACATCAGCCACAGTGATCCCTTTAAATACAAGTTTTGTGACACTGCTTTTCTGTTCTAAAAGCCCTCACATTTGGTTTCCTTTTCAGTCTTAGTAAACTTCAAGGTAATAGCACTGACCTGTGACCTTCTTCCTCCCCATTTTCTGGCACTGCTCCAGTCCTCTTGTCTTAAGCCCCTGCACACTTCAGGAGTCTGCATGGCCTTGCTTCTCTACCTTCTAGTCTGATCAACTCCCACAATGCAAATCTGCCTTCCCCATGATCTTCCTGGTCTCTTCTCTCTGCCTTTCTCTTTCCATAGCACTTATGGCCACCTGACAAATCATTTATTTGATGTTGTATCTATTACTCACCTTTACTCACCAGGATATTAACTCCATTAGAACAAGAATGCACTCTTGTATGGGACTCGTAGATGTTCAATAAATAAGAAAGGGTCCAAATGAATGAATTAATGAATTAATTCTAAATTAGCAGCCCACCCACTGTTGGCTTTTTTATACAGAGTCAATCTTTCCATAGTGTTAAAAAGTGCAGAAAAGACCTACACTGAGTTTCAATGTTACATCCTTTGTTATGTACTTTAGAAAGTTCATTTTGAAACTCTCAGCTGATCATTGATTTCTCTGCTTTGTGCTCTATCAGCCTTTCCTCTGAGGTGTGAAAGCAACTACCTCAATGAATAGAAGACTGGAACAGCCAGAGGAAATAGTGGGAAGAAAAATCCTCTTCATAAAAATCCTCAAACACACCCCTCTTCCTAAAAATATTGTAATAAAGATTTAAATGGATTTTGTTTGAATTTGCTAAGACACTGCTTCCATTTTCAGTCTCACCAGGATTTTCTTAAATATTGATAGGGTAGGCTGTTGTCTCTGAAGCTGAAGTTATGCAAGAGAGCTAAAATCCTCTGGGGAAAACAGAGGAGTTGGAGGCCTGATATATCAGGTAACCACTGCCCTGCTAGCTCGAATTTCCAAAGCTGGATAATAGGCTTTAATAATGCAGTAGAGAGTGCTTAACAGGACACAATGAACAAAAGGAATCCAATGAGAGGCACTGGGTAATGAAGAGAATTATTTTTGGAGTTAGCAAATTCAATGATGATTTACACTTGAGTTGCAAGGTAGCAATCCACTGTTATCACTCCACAAGTATATTTCATTTCGTTGGTATTTATGCATGGAAAGGTTTCACATTTAAATCCTAACATCAGGGGGCCCGCTTTGTGGAATATCAGTTTAAGCCACTGCCTGTAATGCCAGGATCCCATGTGGGTGCTGATTTGAGTCTTGAGTGTTCCACTTCCAATCCGGCTCCCTGCTAATATACTTGGAAAAGCTGTGAAGGTTAGCACAAGTACTTGGGTCCCTGCACCCATGTGGGAGAGCAGGATGAAGCTCCTGGCCTGAGCTGGGCCTAACCCTGACAATTTTGGCCATCTGGGGAGCAAATTGGTAGATGGAAGGTCTCTCTTCTGTCTTCTCTTTGAAACAACTCCTTTCAAACAAATAAATAAAACATTAAAAAAGATTTCAATCCTAGTTTCTTTTGAAAAGTGAAATTCCTGCTACACTTGTCCTTTAAAAATGAAATTATCCAAACCTTAGAGGAAAGGCAGAAAGATTCATTATTTTTTTCCAGACACAATAGCACATTGTCTGTCCAATTGTTTGTGCCCTAAACTTAAGGGATACAATATGGTGTGATTCACTGTTGCTATTGATTAGTGCTAAGATCACAAAGTTAGCTGTTAACTTGTAGAACATTGATTGATTGTAAATTATTTTTGTACAGTAGAATTAAAAACCCTCTAGGTAACAGCCTTATTTCCCTAGCGGCTCTTAGGCAGCTTTGTTACGAATTTCATCTTATTTCTGCTTTCTTTATCCTGGCCAATGCACAAATGTCTCTCCTTTGAACTAATTTATTGTTAGTCAGATCAATCAATCTTTGACAAAGTCACTAAAAGACAGTTTTTTTGTCTTTTGGAAAATGATATTGGACTCATTTCAGACTCCTGACAGGCAACCAATCCTAGTTGTTTCCTGGTGCAGTGCCTCTCATCAGTTCATAGCCTGACCTGGTATACAACTAAGAACTTACAATGATGCATTTCTATATATCCTTTAGTTTTGACACAGAACCCTATAATGTAATGGCAGGATTCAGTCTGTTCCCTATCGTGCTTAGCTCCCGGCATCGTTGCCTGCCTTAGTCAAAATGAATTCATTGAATTGAAAGAATGATACACCTAGCACAACCAGATGTGAATAATCAGACTTTAAAGTCATTTGCTTTTTGAACAAAACTCTGCTGGCCAGCACTGTTTTGAGGGATTTCTTTAGGGGAATTCCAGATCCAGACAGGGAATCTCCAGGTCTGGGGCAGAAGGTAACTGCCACTCACATGTAATCCCACAGATCAACTGCAGCCCACTTGGCCATCATAATTTCCTTAAAAAGTGTGTCATCAGCAACCAATCAAAAGAAGGTCATGAGCACCACTGATCAACTAGGAACCTGGACACAACCTGAATTTCAATCTTTAAGAAATTTCACCACTAGCTAGGCTTATATAAAGTACCTGGAGCAGTAAGCACCAAATATTCCCAGTAAGAGCAAGTTCTTCCCTTGCTAATTCATTGGGATAAGCACAATAATATGCTGAGAGGGATCAGTGCTATGGTACAGCAGTTTAGGCCATGACTTCAGCACAGCCTTCCATATGGGTGCCAGTTGGAGCCCAGGCTACTTCACTTCCAATCCAGCTCTTTGTTTATGCACCTGGGAAAGCAGAGGAAGATGGTACAAATGCTTGTGCACCTGCACCTTAGTAGGAGCTGCATGAAGCTATAGATCCCTGGTTTCTACCTGTTCCATCCCTGGTTGTTGCTGCCATTTGAAGAGTAAGCCAATGGATGGAAGATCTCTCTTTCTCCTCTCTTTCTCCTCCCTCCCTCCTCCTCTCCCTGTAACCTTGCTTTTGAAATGAATAAAGAAACTTAAAAGAAAATAATATGCTGAGATCGTTAAGATTTGAACATAAAGGATGAAGTTTAGTAAATGTAGGTTGTTTGTTCTTCCTGAATCCTCACAACTTTGTTGAGTTCTTCATGCATCAAATGACAGCATATTCCAAGAGAAGCTAATACAAGCGTATTATTGCAGTGCTGTTACAATTCATCATTGACAGCTACACTAAGAAATCTTCAGTATCTATTTGCACTATGGCAATTGAAATGGAGGCTATGTGCAGCATATTGTATTTTTATTTGACTGCATTGTGGTTCAGGAATCAATGAGAGAGAACAAGGCAACAGCTTGAGTTACAAATGGAAAAAAAGAGAAAATGAGATGAATTGCATTCATCTTGGATGTACAAATGTTATACAATTGTAAGAAGCAAGAAAGGAAATATACATAATTGTAGCTTGCATAGAATTAGGAACAAATGGAAAGGGTGATCTGGGTGAGTGAGAAAGAAGCAAAATCTGAGGAACTGGCAGCTCTGCATTCCAGGCACAGGAAGATTTCTTCTGCAAACAGCAGTGCCCTGGCCAGATTTGCCAGTTATGTGTATGACAAAGCAGAAAACAAATGCACTGATTAAAGTGTTGAATTCATCCTCAGTCTCATTTACAACTTACAACAAAGAAAAATGGAGCCTCAGCCGGATGGCCACCTGGCATTGTGATGTAGACCATTGTGAGGTAGCTGGCCTACCTGGAATAGCAAAACTCATTTTTCCTGGGATAAACAAGTAAAGTGAGTAATGAAGATTGAGTTTGGTTGGAATAGAGAATTAGAAAGCAGACAACATTTTTTTCTCACTACTGTAAAAACACAGCAGCCTCATGTTGTGCTAACAATTGACCAGCCAAACCATCCTTGTGGAAATACGGTGTCTTTCACAGTGCCTGTGCTGCATGAATACATATGTGCTGCAGCTAAAACTGTTACAGACATGCACTGAACTACTTCTAGAAAAACTGATGGTCACCAGATACCCACTTACAGTAGACTTACAGGAAGAGAAAGGCAAACTGTATTTTATATGGATTGTTGAAAGGGAATCTTTTTGTTCTGTCTGGGAGCTAGAAGTCAGCTTGCTCACCTTCACCTCCAAGTGGTCCTTTCATCTGATGATACTTCATTCCTTGTGTTGTTTGTAATTTGAATGTTTACTTGTTAAATGCTAGAGAATAAGATAAGTGTTCATCCTGATGACTATTTCCCCCTCCATAGTACAAATAACTTTGAAATCAGGGACCCGGATTAGTTAAGGACATCGGAGTTTTGGAATTCATTATCCCTTAGAGGGCAGTGTTTCTCAAACATTCATATTTCCCACAAATCTCCTGAAGATGCGAAAATGCAAATTATGCATGAGAAGGTCTGGAATAGAGTGAAGAGTCTGCATTTCTAAGAATAGCCAGGTGATGTCCTGGAGCGCAAGGCACAGCAAGGAGTGGAGGCAATATAAATGTTAAAAAGACCAGAGTGTGCAGTGAGGTACTTGGATTAAACAACCATATTCAAGCTCCAAGAATGGGATGGACTAGTTATGAGGTTTAATCTGACTCTAAAGCATCACCCTGCTAAAACAAACAAACAAACAAATAAACAAACAAAAAACCACCAGCTCTGAGATTCTACAGATGTCACTTTGAACAACCTTAACTTTTACAAATTTTTACAAATTTCGTGCAATCATGGGCTAAGTTAATTTCTGTGAGCCTCACTTGGTTATCTGCAAAAATGACTGGGCCATCTATCTAATACCTTTGTCAACTGTTAAATACCTACCTCAGAAAGTAGCTATCTAGATTTAAGTTAGATAACAAACTTAGAATTCATAGCACACTGCTTGGAAACTGGAAACAAACAATTGATATGATTATTGCCATTTGTATAAGTATCTGATTACCAGTTTCTAACATTAGTAGAAGCATGAGAGTGATTTCAATGGGGGACATGAACTGAGCACTAAACAAATAAATGTCTCTTAATGGCTTTTCTGAGATTGTCATAGTCTAGCACTTTAAAAAAAATCAGCAAATCACCCCCACCTTCATGGAGCGGACACTCCAGTGAGCGTGCAACACAATAAAAAAGTAAAAAACAATGATTAATTCCTTCTAAAAATAAAACATTCAACCACAATTCTGGAAAATGCAAAAGATCGGTGGTAGGCAGAAGTAAGGGGGATAGAATGGTGAATAGTTGTACTATAAGGGCTTCTTAGAGCAGCGAAACAGTATGGTGTGACACTGAAATCATGGACATGGGTTACTCTGTATTTGTCAAATCCATGCAAAGTGTTACACAGAGTGAACCCTCACATGAACCATGGATTTGCGCAATAATGACAGGTCAATGCATTGTGATAAATCCACTGGTCTGGTTTGGATATTACCAGAAAGACAGATTGAGTGTGTAGGAAAAATGGAGTGATAAATGGCAACTTACTATCACATTTTGCAGAAAAAATAAGCATTCTATAGGGCCCAGCATGGTAGACTTGTGGCTAAGTATTTGCCTTGTATGCACTGGGACCCCATGTGGGCACCAGTTCATATCCCAGCTGCTCCACTTCCCATCCAGCTCAATATTTGTGGCCTGGAAAAGTAGTCAAGGGTGGCCTAAAGCCTTGGAACTCTCTATCCAGGTGAAGACATGGAAAAAGCCTCTGGCTCTTGGCTTCAGATGAGCTTAGCTTCAGTCATTTTGGCCACTTGGGGAATGAACCAGCAGATGGAAGATCTTTCTTTCTGTAGATCTGCCTTTCCAATAAAAATAAGTAATTTTTAAGAATGTATTTTATAAAGTAAAGTTTATTATTAGATAATAGCTAAGCAAAGCAGAGAAAAGGGACAGAGAGTAGCTGGCAGTTGCTGGGTAGTATGAGGGGTACTCAGGATATGTTGATCTAGGAAGTTCCCTCCTGGGAGGTAAGTGGAAACTGTGGGAAACTTGAACAATGAGAAAGAGCCAAGCATGTAAACCTGTTCCTCAAGTTGTATGCTGAATGTTATGTGTATTCTGAGTTGTGGAGTGGAGTGGAATAATAAAGAGGAGCATCCACTCTGAGTGTGTCTAAGTTGTAATTACAGTGTGTATGCAATTTGATTTCAGAAGAGCAAGAATCCAGTGGGCATTTGTAGACAGTGTGTGGGACTCAAGGAAAACACTGCTTCCCATGGTACTGAGAATTTCTGTCTAAATCAATGCACACTAACCTGTGTGAAATGTATCTGACTCTTGTTGCTTTATTGGTTGTGCCAAAGATCCTTGTAACATTAGGAAGGATATTCTCCTGTTATCCAGGGAGAAGTGAGGTTTGAGAGGTTAAGAAAACTGGGCAAATATCCAAAGTCCGATGGTTGTTAAAACCGAGAGCAAGGTCCACAGTACTGCTAGGTCCAATATACCAAATAGCTTCTAATTAGGAACCTTCTCTCTGTGACATCCATTTTACTTCTGGCTCATGGCTATAAATTATAAATACCTCAGTCCAAAACCCTATGACTTATTTTAAAGAGATCACAACATTGTGCTCAGTAACCACATGGATATAAACGATTCATATTGAAACTCAATGAGAATGTGGAGACATTGTTTCAAGAACACACAAATGCACATACAGTTTTGTTATTCTTCTGACCATTTCTTCACAACTTGTCAAATGCCATCGTTGTTGTGAGACTACCGTGTGAATCACGATTGAGCCACTGACTATTGGACCTTAAAGGCCTACTACTCAGCTATTGTTAGACTGAAAATGCATGCCCCACTGCCACACCTGTCAGCAATTTCTGTGGAATGTACCTGCAACCAGGAGACCTGATTAGAGCCATCAGGCTTCAATCAGAAAGTCAGTTCCACTGAAAAATGAAGAAAGGGACATGGAGACAGAGTCCGGCACACCATGGATAGGAACACTGAGGCTTAGACATGCAGGAGGAAGAAGGATGGGTTTGGCAGAAGTGTAAAAATTTCAGATATACCAGACTAATTTTCATTCCATCAGTCACTAGAGCTGATTAGAAATTTTGCCAACTAGATTTTTAGCACCTTTATAAAATGCAAAAAGCCGCAATTGGGGAAGGGGAAGGCTCAGTGTGATATCATTGTGGTTGTGCAAGCCTGACGTGGAGCTCATGCCCAGAAAACACTAGCTCTTTTGTTGTAGTAGAAGATTCTCTTCATTTTCAATCAACTCTCAAAAACATGTTGGTGATTACTCTGGTTACTGTGGTGCATACTCCCTTAACTGTATTTCAGCTCTCCACTGACTTCATTAAACTTTGACATAAAAATATTGAAATGTTTGCTGTGGAAAGTTTCTCATTAGCTCTTTTCCATTTCAATATCTTCAAATAAAAATAGTCAATATTTCCTAAGCTTCTACTCTGAGCAAGTCACCTCTCTAAGAGACAGAATTCAGCATCCCAACAACCCAGCTAGATGAGCATGATCACTCCCATTTTCCAGATGAGGAAACTGCAGCACTGAACATTAAGTGTCTGGGAGCTGCTCAAGTCTACTAGGTGGTAAAAGCAAGGCTTAGGGCATATGTCCGTGCAACAAGGATGAATATTGGTCAGAATGCAAGAAATACATGTCAAGTTTGTCCAGTTGGCCATTAGTAAGAAATCATTTGCAATACACAGACCTTATCTTTTGAGTGTACACAGCGTAGTTCTATAGCAGCACTTTCTTCCATTCCTGGTCAAATAAACAACTCATGTTGGGCAAGGTGTAGATAACCCAGCATGTAGAAAAGCTGCAATTGTCATCCGACCTTCTCTTAAGGAGGCGCCTACATTTAGATGCAGATTGATTCTATCATTTCTACTTTACTATGAACCTCAAAATTGCTGACCATTAAATAATTCAGCCCTCTGGGAAAATCTTGTCCCAGGATTTAAGTGTCTAACCCTTATGCCAATTTGATAAGCAGTACAGACATAACAAGGCTCTCTAGGTTGTGCTAAATTACCAGCTCTGATAGATTTAAGGCTGAAGAAGTCCATTATAGCATGTCAAGTCCACATAGTCTGGCATGTAACCAGCTTAGTGAGGCAGGCTTAAAGAAGAAGAAACATCAGTTGAAGTATAATGAGCATCCAGCTTAAGATATAGAATCTGTAGATGCCTTTTTAGCTTTTGGGAGGTAGAGAGTTCTGTGTTACTTCTGGATGAAGCTTTTATCAGTCTCTTGGTTCTGAGACTCTTTAATGATCGAAGTCAAATGGGTCAAATAAAATGAAATTCTGTCAATTCTCTGTGTCCAATATAGAGATGCAATGTGTTGACTATGAATAATAATGATACTCTTATAACAGTTTCAAGTTCTGAATGAAGTGATGTCCAGATTTTGATCACACTTCATCAGATCTCACGTTTTGAGAGAAATAAGAAAGATGTACAAGATATAATTGGGTTTTTGTTTATTGTTTTTAAAAGATTTGTTTTATTTTTATTTAATGGCAGAGTTACTAAGAAAAGGAGCAGAGAGAACTCTCCCATTTACTGGCTTACTCCTCAAGATGGTTTTCAATGGCTGGAACTGAGCTGATCTAAAGTCAGGAGCTTGGAGCTTTTTATTGGGTCTCACAGTGGGGTCAGGGACCCAGTGAAATGGGTCAACTTTTCGCTGATTTCCCAGGCATATTAGCAAGGAGCTGTATCAAAAATGGTGCAGGTGGAACTCAAATTAACACCCATATAGGATGTTAGCAGGGCAGGCAAAGGCTTAGCCCAATATGCCACAAAACCAATCCCAAATAATTTTAATGCCTTTTACATGACCACACTCTGCACTTACAGTCTGAATCATGCAGCATATAAAGCTATAACAACAATTTTATAGTTTCCTGGTCTCCACACTGCCTGCACCTTGGTAGCTACATCCTTCCCCAGGCTTTAGAGTAGTGTGGTTGCTTGCAGGATGTTAGAAAATGCTGTTGACCTGGTGATGTTTTCTAGCAATGTCCCAGGACAGCAGTCAACTACAACCTTTGGTAAAAGTCACCTAGAGTAACACCCCTTTTCCAAACTCCCCAAGATGCATGCCTGGTTTGGTTGTTTTCCAGTCAAATCTGCTGGATACAAAAGTCCTTTCTCTAGAGTCATCCATAAACTGGTGAGTCATCATCTAAGAAAACAAAGCTGAGGACTTTTGAACATGAATCCATTTTTATTTTACTTTTTTGCAAATATAATAAAAGAGAATCATTGGAAATTCACACAGGGTTCCAGGAAAATCTGAATATTAGACTTGTTGAGGAAGGAAATTTTATGTTCTTCCCAGTCTTGTCCCATTAATGCAGAGATCACTTCAGTTTGGTCTCGGCATTTTTTTAAGATTTGTTTATTTTTATTGGAAAGGCAGGTGTACAGAGATGAGGAGAGACAGAGAGGAAGGTTTCCATCTGTTGATTCATTCCCCAACTGGTCACAATGGCTGGAGCTGAGCCAATCTGAAGCCAGGAACTAGGAGCTTCTTTGTGTCTCCCATGTGGGTGCAGAGCCCCAAGGCTTTGGGCCGTCCTCGACTGCTTTCCCAGGCCACAGGCAGGGAGCTGGATGGGAAGCGAGGCTACCGGTATTAGAACCAGTGGCCATACGGAATCCAAGCACATTCAAGGCAAGGACTTTAACCACTACGCTATCGTGCTGGGCCCCTGGCCTCTGCATTTCTTCATTGATGGTTTCCTAACACCTAGTGGTCTGATTGTGTCCCCAGTGTATCATATATGTGCTCCTGCCTTACAGCCTCTGCTCTTATTTCCTCAGCGTGGAAACCTTGTTTCCCAGACTTTATTTCACTAGTTCCTATTGTGTACTCAAATGACACCTTGACAGAAAGGTTAACGTCAGATCATCCACTTAAAACTGTGACTTCAGTACAGCTTCCCAGAGCATTTCCAGGCTCATTTTCTCTTTCTTTTTTCAAATTATTTTTCTTATTTTCCATTACAGTTTTGTAGATATAGGGATTTTCCTCTTTCCATTCCTTTTCTCCGTCCCCATTTTCCCTAGTACCACTTTCCCCATATTATTGCACCAGTGTAGTCCTTTAGTGACAGTTACAAGTTTTACAATCTGTTATCTAAATATATCATGGAATTGTAGGTATAGAGAAGGATAGAAAATCTAGTATCGTAATGACAAGGAACATTTAACTCTTTCACTGGGAGTCCTTCTTTCGGGACATAGTTTCACTTTCCTGGTATGCAAGACTCAATTATATGGTTCATCTATGAGAACATACATATATACTTGTTCACATACATACATTTGTATTTTGCCTGAAAGTTGCCTTATAACACAGAGAACATATTATATTTATCCTTTAGGGATTGGCTTATTTCACTGAGCATAGTGGTCTTCTCCACTTTGTTGCAAAATTCATCCTTTTTAATGGCTGAATTGTTTTCCATAGAGTAACTGCCCCCTAGTTTCTTTATCTATTCCTAATTCAATGGGATTCTGGGTTTTTTCCATGGTTTTGCTATTATGGATTGTGCTGCTATAAATCTAGGGTTGCATGTCACTTTCTCATATTCATTTCCTTTGGATATATTCCCAGAAGTGCATGAATACTCTCCATACTGACTTCCATGGTGGTTGTATAGTAAACACCAATAGTGAAGGAGGGTACTTTTCTCCCCATATCCACATCATCAGGTATTGCTAGCAGAGTTCTGAATGCATGCCATTCTCACTGAATTTAGGTGAAACCTCAATGTGACTTTTTTTGTGTGTGTTTCCCTGATAGCTAGGGAGCCTGAGCCCCTTTTCATAGGTCCATTAACCATTTGAACTTGTTCTTTTGAAAAGTTGCCTCCTCGTTTCCCAAGCCCATTTCTTAACAAGGTTGTTAGTTTTGCTGTTGTTGTTTCTGAAGCACTTTGTAAAACTTGGATATTAGCCCCTATTTGTTGTGTAGTGGGAAAATATCTTCTCCTGTTCTATTGATTGCCTCTTCCTTTTGTTGCTTGCTTTGCTGTACAGAGGCTGCTTCTTAGTTTGATACAGTTCCGTTTGCTTATTTTGGCTTTGACTACCAGTGGTTTTGGTGACATTTCTAAGAAGTCTACCAATACCTATATTTTGTAGAGTGCTCACTATGTTTTCCTGTAATAATTCGATGGTTTCTAGGTGCAGAATTACGTCCTTGATCCAGATTTCTGTAAAAGGTGAAAGGTGACTGCAGAAGTGGTCTTGTTTGTTACTTCTGCAGTCTGGTATCTTGTGGTCCCAACAGCATTTGTTGAAGAGACCATTTTGCTGGGTTATTTTCAGTTCTGATTCATTTTCCTTTTCAGTCATTGGTTTTTCTGCTTCAGTTCTCATCATTATCATGTTATATTGTTACATGACATTATATTATGCTATATCCCCCACCTGTATTCCAAATTCTATGAGAACAAAGACGTTAGTCTGTTTTGATCATTCTCATGTTCTCGAAGCCTAAACTAGTGTGTATTAGTATCACGCCCTGGATAATTCTGAAAAAGTAGAAAGGACAGAAAGCCAGGTCTACAGCATAGGTTCCTGTATCTTCTTTACCTGTGGAAATAATTTAAAATTCTTCAGGTTTCTGCAGAAATTGCCATAACTTTAGGAAGTATTTACAACTATATATTGGGTTTTTTTCTTAGCTTGTGAAACCTACAAATCCAGCAGTAAGAAAAGAAGGCAAATAAAGTGATTGTTTCCAATTTTTGATTCTTTGGTCACACTTCAGTACTGCTTGCACTATCATACTTTAAGGAACTACTCTTAAATATTGATTAAGGTTCATGAATAGCTTTAAAGGGTTCTGAGGCTGCATTGAACACATCCTTTAGAATAGATTAAGAAAAGTATAGAATCAACACAGTTGCATAACAGAATTGCCCAGGTAAGTCTGCCAGCACATAAGATCTCCTTCCAAAATATCTGAAGAATAGAAAGGATGTTTAAATACATCCTGGATGATTCTAATGTGTATCACAGTTATTAGCACTATTCTAATGCAAAGGGGATAAATACTGAAAGAGCAACATACAAAAAAAAAAAAAAAACTTGGGAAGTACCAAAAAATAGAGTGATGACTTGTAGTCAGAGCAGTGTCCCCAAACTGTGTTCCTCAAAACAGCGATCATTTGTGAAAGGTCGATAGCACTAGGATTTTTAAGTAAGCTCACAGTATTGGATGAAATAGCCTCTGCTTAACTTCCATGAACCTTGGGAACTCCTAAATATCTACCTCGTTGTATTTTTCTTCCATTTCTTGAATCATATTTTGCTTTTTTTTTTTTTACCTTATTAAGTTCATGTTTTGCTTCCTTTATCTGTTTTTAGAATGTAATAAATTATATGGAAGAAATATAAACCTGGCTTTATTTATTATGCTAAGTTGGAATCGGAATCAAATAATGTATAGATTTCAGGACTGTGTTTGACCTGAAAGGCATCCAATTCCTTTGATGCTATGTTTCAAAATTTTAAAATCAGAAAAGAAATAACTCCTAATAAAGATACTGATGAAATAACTTGTTGGATAGATATCATAAAATATTTTTGCAGAATTATAGATATCATGATTAAGCATTCAAATATTATCAGAAGAATGTGGGATGGAAGTTATGAAGTCATTTATAATACATGGAAAGATATATAAGCTGTGTTTTGGGAATAAGATTATAATGGGTATTTGTTTTCTTCTTTTACTTATCTATGTTTCTTAAATCTCCTAAGCTGTAATATATATTACTTGCAAGGCAGGAAAAAACAGAATTGTTTATGGCTGATGTTTTTTTTTACTTTTTAAGTGAAATTGAATAAATAAAATCAGTTTCACTTTGTATGCCTCACTTCTAAGAAACATTTTTATTCTTGCCTAAATAAGATTTGAATTGCCATAGCTGGTCTGAGTTTAAAGTTTTTTTTTTCTAGATGTCTTAAAGAAAAACTAATTAATGCTGATAAAACATTTGGGAAAAAATTACTCTGAGAATGCAAAATGGTGACCTTTCTCTGCTCTTTTTTTCCCCACTGGAAAAATGTAAGTATCCCTGCTTCTCACTGCTATTTTGCTGATCTTTTTTGCTTTCCTTTATTTTATTCTTTTTTTTTTTTTTTTACTTTCGAGCAAGAAAGGTTTTGCTGATTAATACAACGTTGGCTGAAGCCAATTATACCTTGAAGACTTCTTTTGCACAATTTCCTTGCTGAAAAATTTCTGTGAAAAGAGATTTGTGACTTTGTTATATAATGTGTGCTCATTAATTCTGTCCCAAGACTGACTTTATTTATTTATTTATTTATTTATTTATTTATTTATTTATTTATTGGTGAATACTTTTATACTAGAAGTTCTTACAACAGAGGAAATAACAGACAACTTCTACCTAGGTGTGTTTTATTTTTCTGGAATAGTGTAACAAGGTGGTGTTTGCTATACAAAGATGATGTTGCAAAGTAAGGACAAAACAATGCACCACCCACTTCACTTCTCCCAATCTAATTAGTTGATCATGCTTGGGTTCTGAATATATGCCACACAAGTGAACAAATTATCCTAAAGTTGTCTTCTTTGGAGCAGATACTCTGACCTATAAACCTTCAGGAAAATATTGCAGAAATTTACAAATATTTCCCCCAAAGTTTGGTATGTTCAAAGAAAAACAAATAATGAACAATTTCATCGATCATCATCTTGTTAATTAGGATACGTCAAGAAGATAAATTAGCCCCAATGAACTTAATAAAGAATTCACAAAGACACCACCTCACAAATACTCCTATTATTAAAAGCGCACAAAGATGGAATCATTTATAAAAAAAAATATCCAACACTGTATGCAGGCTCCAAGTAAATTTTTCTCAGTAATTATGCATAAGATCCCAAAACATCACTTATGAATTCACAATTGTAATCAAGCCATCAAACAAAGGAATGTAAATTCATTCATTTATAAGCAATGAGAATGATCAACCTTGAAATGTTGGATTTGCAACTTAGGGATCAAAGTCACACTGGCATGCAATCCCCTGATATATCTTATCCTTCTCTTTCAATGCACTAAAGACAGTGTCACTCATCTCTTCCAAATATGTGGTGTTGCTACCTAGAGGAAGTGACATGAGAAGGTGTGTTGACAGCATCCTATGTTTTCCTAGCATAAGTCACTCTATTTCTAATTTTCATTTCTCTCTCTCTCTCTCTCTCTGGCTATTTCCCTTCCTTTTTAATTGTATTTTATGGATTTTTTCCCCAAAGGTTCAATGATCATTGTGGTTAAAATCAAAACAATATCCTTTAACTATTTTATGGACAGGATCCTCTGTACAGATCTTTTGCTCACCTACCGTTGTATTTTTACGCTAGAATGAAGACAGGAAATTAGCATCTCAATATTCAGAACAATTTTAACCAGCAATTGGAAGGAAGAAGCCCATACTTCCATGCATATTTTAATGGCAATGAAATGGTGTTTGGTGTAGAGATTGAAGTGCCGCTTTAGATTTCTGTATTTCGTAACTGAGTAACTGGATTTCAGTCCAAACTCCACCTCTGAAACCAGCTTCCTGCCAAGTGTATGTACTGGGAGGCGTCAGACAGATGAGGGCTTTAGTGCTTGAGTCCTGCCACCCATCTGAGAGTCCCACTTGCATTTCCACATTCCTGGTTGTTGTAAGCATATAGAGTGGTATCTCAGCAGACAGCAGATCTCATTCTGTTTCTCCCTCTCTCCTTGTCACCCCACCTTCCAGATACAGAAAGATGTAATATTAAAACACTATTTGTCTACTTTTTTCTGTGCTATTGTTTACATTTACTATATATGTATACATGTAAAAATAAATTTTTCTTTTCAGCCACAGGTATAAGAGTCTAGGTAATTTTTTCTCAGTATTTCTAGACTGAAATTCAAAAATTACTTCTAAGGATACTAGTGAATATTTTTCATGCTGCAATAAGGAAAAAGAACAGAGAAGCAAGGTCTCAGCTAACTTGTTTTCAAACAAAGAGAAATAACTGAACAATACTAAGAAATGGATAACCTCTAGTTCAAAATGCATCTCGTTGGAGCCCTCAAAGAACTTCAGCTTTAGAATGGTCCTGAGGATCTGATCTTGGTTTATTTATGTTCAGGGTTTTTTTTTCTTCATTTATTTATTTTTTTAACAACCATGAAACTATCCTGATTAGAATTACTTTAAAAGGAAACACTACATCATTGCAAACATCTGTCACAGGACTCAGGCACCAACTTTCTCAAACAGTGCTGTCTGTGTCCTTCTGGAGTCTTTCCTGATAGGGCACAGGGGAAAAGAATGCTATGCTGAGCTTCTTTGAGCAACTTCTAAATCTACAAATGATTACAGTGTTGTGCAAAAACTTAACACTAAAACGCACGTACTTTTTTTCTATTAAGAAATGAGATGATTAGAAATTCTCCTTTTTCTACAATTATAAAAGACTATTTCCCATGGTAAAAGTCACATTTTAGAGTGTTTAAGTCAATTAATAGCTAAAGTCAAAAATGATTTACTAACATGTGTATTTATATTTTTTCCTTGAGAATACATTAAATTCATTTTCTGTTTTTATACCTACCCTTCCAATGCCCTCTCATTAAGGAATAATATTTTTTCTGATTACTATTTGTTGATTTCTTTATTTAGTGGAGGATTAAGGTTGTGATTACAAAATAATTTGAAAGTATTACATGGGGGCCCAGCACAATGACACGGCAACTAATCCACTGCTGTACAGCACCAGCATCTCATGTGGTTGTCAACTCGTGTTCTGGCTGCTCCACTTCCTAACCAACTCCCTGCTTATGGCTTGGGAAAGCAGTGGATGGCTCAGGTTCTTGGATTCCTGCACCCCGAAGACAGACCTGAGACCTGAAAGGAGCCTCTGGCTTCTGCCTTCAGATTGGTTCAGCTCTGGCTGTTGCAGCCATTTGGCAAGTGAATCAGTGTAAGGAAGACCTCTACCCGTCTCTCCTCTCTCTGTAAAATCTGTCTTTCAAATAAAAATAAATCAATCTTTCAAAAAAAGAAAGTATGCCATCGTAAAAATCAGAGGAAAATGAGAAGGAAATCGGACAGGAGGAGTGAAGGAGTAAGGTAAGCTAGAGTGGGAAGTAGCAATATGTTCTTAAAACTGTATATGTGGGGCCAGGTGCAGTAGCCTAGCAGCTAAAGTCCTTGCCTTGAATGCACCAGGATCCCATATGGGCACTTGTTCTAATCCCAGAAGCCTCACTTCCCATCCAACTCCCTGCCTGAGGCCTGGGAAAGCCACCCGCCTTGGGACCTTGCACCCGCGTGGGAGACCTGGAAGAAGCTCCTGGCTCCTAACTTTGGATTGTCACAGCTTGGGGAGTAAATCAATGGATGGAAGATCTTCCTCTCTGTCTCTCCTCCTCTCTGTATATCTGACTTTCTAAATAAATAAATAAATCTAAAAAAACACTATATATGTGAAATACATGAAATGTGTACAGTTTATATAAATATTTTTAAAAAGTAAAGCAATGAAATTTTAATTTGTGGACAAAGTGAAACCCTAGACATTATGGAGATTCGTATAACTATAGGTATTTGGCACTGCAAATTAGTTGCTGCTTGGCATAACTGCATTCTGTATCAGTGAGAGTGCTGGCTTGAGAACTGGCTCTTCCAAGTAGGATCTAGCTTACTGATAACGTGTGTGGTCATCAATTATAGCATCATTAAGTTCATATAAATCATTGGTTAAAGAAAAAGGGGAACCAGCATGCTGAAACAATGCCATCTGTTTAGAAGTGATTACAGGCAATAACAGTGTCTTTATGATTATAATCAATTTTGATGTTAAAAATCCTGTAATAGTTTCTTAGAAAAAATTCATGTTTTAAAATAGGACATATATAACCTCAAATATAATACACTGAAATGTAATATATTTTATTATTGTCTGTATTTTCTTTATTCCAGTTGAGCAAATTATACTGGAAGGATTAACTTAAGTTTTATTCAATTATTTTATTCATTCTCAAAGAAAAGAAGTTTTGCCACATGTTTACAGCTTCATGGTAATTCCAAGCTCACTGAAGCTTCAGTTATTTTTGTGTTACTGTTTTTATTTTATTTTTTTTTCCTAAAGCTCTACAAGAAGTAATATTGTTTATATGATTCAAACTTAATTCAGGTTTCCTTAGCTATGCATTCATCATCCAAAGCTTCAGCTACAGCAACAAATCTCATCTCCACATCCAGTTTGCTCATGAATCTTACGTTTATTGTTTCTTCTATTCGGTAAATCGAGTAGCCCTTGACACACAGAACTTTTCAGGTATAGATTCCCAGAATTTTATTGTTTGAATACTCCTGGAATAAGCTCTTCAAAAATAAAACATAAAATAAAACTGACTAAAATAAGTGACATGGACAATATATTTGAAAAGAGAATATAAACAGTTCATCCACCCAATACATAAGAATTACTAAGTCATGTATTGATTTCCAGCTTGACACTTGCAGCAGTATTCTGCTGCATTTCCATAGAGGCAACCAGGAGTGACCAGGAGTGACCCCTGATATGACTGTCTGCCTTTCCTTATGTCCAACTACTGGTCATCAATTTATCTGGTGATCAGTCTATAGCACCTGTTTTTAGAATGCTTAATTAAATTCTGGGAAAATAATTAAAAAATCAAAGATGAAAAAATGTGAGATAAATGAAAATAGCGTAGAAATGAAAAAGGTTTGAGAAGTGTGGACGTAAAAATGTCCTTCAAACACACTAAAAAAACAGATATGGAAGAGAATTTAAAAACATTTTTTCATGGTTTTAGAAGTTATAAAATCTTCATAAAATTTGTAAAAATATGAAAGTTTTTGAAAGTTATATGTCAGCTTAATATATAAAACTAGGAGACTAGGGGATGGCCCAGTTGATCTGATGAGAATTCAAACTGTGTGTGTGAGAGAGAGAGAAAACTGGAATCCCACAAAAATGTCTATCGATATGTATTGATTTTTAATTAGCTCATTCCTATTTTAGACTGGAAGGGATGTATTTAGGAATCTGCAGAAAAGTTTGAAAAACTCATTGGGAAGGTCGTGATGGTGTGCATTACTTTTCTGAGTTTCTTAATAATGAACTCGGCAAAGTGGAGACTTAAAGAGAAACTTTATAAAATTATTCTTAGTTTTCATTATATAGTTTTATAGGTATAGGTCTTACCCCCATTCCTTCCCTTTCGTTCCTGCCAATTCTCCCCTTCCCATTTCCCCCTATATTTTACAATAACACAGTTCTTTAGTTGCAATCACAGCTCCAACATTCTTCTCTTTATGTGTGTCTTGACATTGTAGATATAGACTTATTACGGAAGAGTCCCTGTATGCGATGGGGTTCAAGATATGACTGCATAAGACCCTCCTTGCATGAGTGACCAAGCTGACTCATAGAATTGGAGAGGTCATGCTCAATGAGATTGGATTTGAAATCATGCATCAGTATCTTTCTCTGTCCTACTTTTGGTGTTAGCAGTACATGAGCAAGACCTCAGGCCTCTTAGAGCACTCTCTAGATGAAGCAATACCTCTCGAGCTTAAATATGAGACTGTTACTTCAGGACTTGTTAAAAAGTCGATCCAATGTGGGGGATCTGAGGTAGCACTGAAGATTTCATCACTCAAAACGGCCTCAGATGATTTGACAACATTAGAACTCAGTGACTGGATGACATGAGTTTAGCGGAGGTTTTCGCCTGATAAGCACACTGACAAGGAGAAGCCAGTGTGGGAGAGGTAGAACGGGAAGATGCTGAACCAGATCTGAATTCCACATGATAGTTTATAAATACTCAGGAACTACCCGCCACCCACCATCCAGACACTCCCAGAAACACTGAGTGTGCTCCATTCTAGGTATTTTAGAACATATATATGAGAAATAGTCATTCTAGTTATTTTAGAATATATATACATTTATAAATGTCATACATGTATGTGAAAGGACAATACCTTTGGGTTGTTGATAAAAGCATGATTTCATCTGTGTACCCAGGGTTAACAAAGAAGAATCAAATCTGACTAAAAAAGAAATATGCTAATTTGGAAGATAAAAATTATTTTCATTGGAGGTGTTCATCCTGAACCAAAGTGATTCCTTGCCACGGGAATGCTGGAGGAGCCCTTGATATGACTGTCAAGGACCTTTCCTATTCGACTGTTAAAACCCACAGAAGGATCTGAAAAAAAGCACATGTTTTAGAGAAAATTCATGGTGAAGATCGCAAAGAATAAAGCCTAGCGTAAGTTAACCAAAGAATTGGATTCCAAACAGTAGGGTTTTTTGAACTCAATATGCGTCCCAGAACTTTTTATGTGAATCCATTCAGTTTTTGACAGTTTTTGACAACACTAATGTTGTTTTATCTAAGGAAAGATAATGGATAGATTCCTGCAAAATATCACTTGCAGGTGAATGAAAGAAAGAGGAAGGAGAAAAGAAACATTAAAGAACATATTATAAGATGAAAAGTTAATTTATGAGAATGACACCATGTTAATGACAAATTTGAATATTCTCCATAGCATTGGAACCAAAAATATTCTTCCTAACTCTCTGGGCTAGAATTTGAAGGCTTCAAAATCTTGGTTGCAGTCTCAGTCAAAGCTGCTAAATATTTCAGATCCGAGTCACATATGAAAAAAGGAGAAGTATTGACCCATCCAAATACAAATGTTTTTTCCTCCGCCATGGATTAGAACTTGACTATTTCACTAGCGTTCACAAAACACAAAGTCAAACTAGAACATGGCAAGATTACCTGTCTTTTGACTAAGCAGACTTTCAAGAATTTGCCTCAAAAATAAATGTTTACCAAGACCGTGCTTGCTAGAAACTGATGATGCATAGGTAAGCTCTGTCTTGTAGTCTGACAGAAGTTATGACCAAATATCCAAATTTAAAATGGCAAAATATGCTAATGGTTTAAAACATAACTAGGGGCCCAGGCGGCGTGGTCTAGCGGCTAAAGTCCTCGCCTTGAATGCCCCGGGATCCCATATGGGCGCCGGTTCTAATCCCGGCAGCTCCACTTCCCATCCAGCTCCCTGCTTGTGGCCTGGGAATGCAGTCGAGGACGGCCCAATGCATTGGGACCCTGCACCCGCGTGGGAGACCCAGATGAAGTTCCTGGTTCCTGACTTCGGATCGGCGCAGCACCGGCCGTTGTGGCTCACTTGGGGCATGAATCATCAGACGGAAGATCTTCCTCTCCGTCTCTCCTCCTCTCTGTACATCTGACTTTCCAATAAAAATAAATAAATCTTAAAAAAATAACTATAAATATGATCTTGAAATCTATTCCTCCTCGTTCTCCTAATGTTCTCTAGGGACATTGGATCTGGCATTCGAAGAAGAAACAGGCATTTCCAGTCATAAGAAATATACAAAAACACAAAGAGGTGAGGACACTAGCAGCAGTTGGGAAATGAGGCCTCGGTTAGTGTGTAGCCTTGCAGTGTGAGGCGGAAGAAGTATGTGTTGGCCTTAACTGGCACCAAAGACTAAATCAATACACTTGTACCTTGACTGACATCCTCTGCAGGCATTTTTGCCCAGTTTTCTTTGAAATAACATCCCTCCTGCTGACATCTTTGTGGAAGTCATGAGGTGGAAGTTTTATTGGCAAGCCTGTGCATGGTATAATTTGGGGATGACTCCTTCCTCCTCCCTCCCTCCCAAGCAAAGATTTTAAAATCCAAGTGGAAAAAACAGTTCTGCCAGTCCTTTGATTTTGCTTGTTCATTTTTG
The DNA here is from genome assembly GCF_030435755.1 of Ochotona princeps. Lineage (NCBI taxonomy): Eukaryota > Metazoa > Chordata > Mammalia > Lagomorpha > Ochotonidae > Ochotona > Ochotona princeps. The sequence goes on along the minus strand of NC_080834.1, from coordinate 94,581,620 downwards.
TGATTTTATGAGAAGTTTGAGACATACTGCTCTACTGCAAACTTAGTTGACCATAAATGCTTACCATTTTCAGAAAGCAATTGGGAAGGTTTGTCAGAGCTATCCTTTTTTTGTGTCATGTTCTAAATCAGAAAGCTATCCTCAGCTTGGAGAATTTTCAGTAGGGCAGAAGAAGAGTGTCTCAACAGGGAGTAGCAGGTCTCAAGCCAGCCAGGAAACAACTTTTTTCCTTTTTTGTACAGGTAGTTGAAATGGATTGAGGGTGGAGGTGGGGCAAGACTATGATAATCTGCTGAAAATCTCACTGATTATTTCAGAACTGAATGCTCTGTGGTTGCCTTCAGTGAATGAGAAGGGCATTTTATCTACACACCCACTGTTTTTGGTGTCTGCTTCCTGCTACCACTCCATTTTTGTTCACCTCACCCCCATTCCCTTAGCTGAGGAAGAAATAAATTAGATACTGGCCTTGAATTTAAAGAAAACAAATTCATGACTCATCCTAACAACACTAATTTGATATGTGCAAACACAGATACAAACACAGACACACACATGAAGCAAAAATATTGCAAAGTTTCAGCAGATTGCAACAAAAACTCCTTTCTTTTTCTTTGTATCACTCCTCACAGTAATTGAAGTGTTTGCCAAGCCACTTCCAGGGCCCATATTTCATCGGGGTAACCAATGGCTGCATTCTTAAGAAATAATCAGCATCCTTCTCTCTGAGAATCTTTTCCTCAGTACATGTTCTGCATAAAAACCATACAGCAGGAAAAACGTCTTGCTGTTGAAGCAAACCGGCAAGCCACCAACTTACTGTCCAGGCTCCTCATCAGACAGGGTGCAGATCCCAGAGCCCACATGAGTTAGTGTTCATGTTTTGTAACCTAATGTTCTCACCCCTTGGATATATCATTCCCTAAAAGCATTAGCTCATACACTCATGTATGTTACTTAGGAGGCCCATTTGGTTCGCACATGTTCAGTTACATTCTTAAATTTAAAAATTTCAACTGTCCTACCTAGTAAGGTATATGTAAGTCCACGCTGACCATTTCCTGTCTGGTTCTAAGCTTACCTTGTTGTACTCTATCTATTCTAATTTTGTTTTGTTTTGTTTTGTTTTGTTTGGGGGGAGCTCCGGAGTGACCCTAATGGTCATTGCAGGAGAGGGTGGAGAGCCAAAGTTGGAACTAAGTAAGGACCAGAGAAAGCTCCTCTCCCTAGTCCCGAAGGAAGTTTACTGTTATTCTGTTTCTGCAGACTACTCAAGGCTACTGGCTGTTGTTCCGATGACACTGGATCCTGCGAGGAAGGATTTGGGCTTCTTCCATCCCATGTGGGAGTTCGGAACGGGAGTGGATGACCTCAGAGTTCTAGGCCTCCGGAGGCACTCCAATTCCCCGTGGTCTCCTTGGCAGTTGGGAGTTATTCCTTGGTGCCCGTACTGCTGCTAGTCCTTGGTGAGGATCCGGGAGTCTCCAGGGTTGGGATACAAACCATTCATCCATCGTCCACATGGTGAATTTACCTTACAGAGGACCCGGCTTGAGATCAATAACCCCAGGTCCAGGGTCTATAGAGACATCTGTGGGCTGTGAGTCCATAAACTTCTCAGCCATCTGTAAAGTTGGGAGAATGGACCCCAACAGCATGTGACTATCACATCCTAGTCTGTATTTCTGGCCAGGGAGCTGAAGGACTATGTGACGAGGTGTTTTCAAGCATCTGTTTTTCCTTCTTTCCTTCCTTCCTTCCTTCCTTCCTTCCTTCCTTCCTTCCTTCCTTCCTTCCTTTTTCTCTTCCTTTCTTTTTTCCTCCCTCCTCTCTTCTTTCTTTCTTTCTTTCTTTCTTTCTTTCTTTCTTTCTTTCTTTCTTTCTTTCTTTCTTTCTTTCTTTCTTTCTTTCTTTCTTTCTTCTTCCCTCCTCTCTTCTTTCTTTCTTTTATTCTTTCTATTGGAAAGTCAGATACACGGGAAGGAGAGACAGAGAAAGATCTTCCATAATGGTTACAATGGCCGATCAGAAGTCAGAAACTTCCTTCTGGTCCCCCATGTAGATTCAGGAACTCCAACACATTGCATGGTCCCTGACTGCTTTCCCAAGACACAAGCAGAGAGCTGGATGGCAAGTGGAGCAGCTTGAACATGAAGCAGCACCCATATGAGATCCCGGTGCAAAAAGATGAGGATTTTAGCCAAAAAGCTACTGCACTGAGCCCCAAGCATCACTTCCTTTAAACCACATTGTCTTTAAGCAATCTCTTGTTGGCTTTAAATCTGTTTTTAACTCACTTCCAAAATTACACATATACATACACTGTTCTTATTTCCTGTGAGCTAATTTTTATAGACAAATTCATTTCTGCAAAAAAAATCTGGTAAGTATTGATTTGAGAGAGAATAGTCTTCTACTGACTCACTCCCACAAAGGCTAGGGGCCACAGCTGGGAATCAGGAACCCCATCCATTTCTTCCACATGACTAGCAGGAGCCCAATCATTTGAACCATTAACATTGACTCCCAGAGTCTGTATTAGCGGGAAGGTGAGCTGGTAGAAGAGCTGGTTAATACACCAAAGCCCATTTAGGCATGGACATCTTATTCTGTGTCTTAGCCTAAACTTGGCTCCTGAATAAATTTAGACTATATTGTTTTTCTTCAAAGAAAGAATTTATTTGTTTTAATGGGAACATTTTTTCCTATTCAGATTCTTCCGTCTTGGATAGTAGGTTGAAAAGAGCTACTATGCGGAAGTTTTTCTTTCATAAGGCTAATATTATTTAGCGTAGCTGTGCAAAAAAAAGTACACAAAAAGCAACAGATGTTAAAACAACAGGGTTCAAATGGAGTTCCTCACTTTTTCCATTGTGTTTTGGGAAGCACAAAACTCAAAATAAAAAGCTACGGATATTCTTATCAATGAATCATGTGTCCAGTTTCAAGCAGTCTAAGAGTAAAAAAAAAAAAAAAAAAAAAAAAACAAAGAAAGCATAGGCAAAATTCAAAATCAGATAGAAACAAATGAAAAAGCAAAACATACACACACAGAGAGATCTTATACTCACAAAACCTCTGATTCAAGCCCTAAGAATCAAAGACTTATAGGAACTTCATGAAATCTGGGAAGATTGGCAAGATATTTGGTATTACACTGCACTGAAGATAATGGTAGTAATTTATGTGTAAATTCTCTTTGGAGTGATAAGGAAAATGGGTACATTTCTCCCACCCCAAATAGTTATACTATATAAAAACATGAACTTACATGATAAAAGTTACAGCCAGGCAACCTTAGGAACTCAGGTATTTACAGCTGTGGGTGGGTAACCCACTGAGGAAAAGTTCTCCTTTCCAATCCTTTACTAAGGCAAACTGAACACTAAGTATTACAGTTGTCAAATGGCATGGGTGCAAACAAATATGCACAGTGTGTTTTCTGTGTGCCAACTTGCCCATGGATGTAATCATTTCTCACAGCATGCCCTCCTTCATCTCAAAGCACCAAGCAAAATGCAACAACCCAGAGAAAGGAGAAAAATGGGAAAGTCCAAAGAGAAACACAGGGCAGATTGGAGCTGAGTTACCTAGTGAGGAGCCGGTTCTAACATCACCTCTAGCCATGGTTTAAAATTACTGCTGAAGTAGGAGAAAACAGGCATCACAGACAGAAAATGTCCTGAGCAGAAGGTGCCATACTAGGAATCCTCACCCTATCTAACACTCCCTGCAACTTTGTCTCAAGGGCGTAGTGCATAGGGAAGAAGGAAGCAGGGATCACCACTCAGTAGGAATGTGTACAGCTTTCAGATTACTCAGAACATCATATTTACCCTTTCTTGGAAAGGGAAATTCCAGGGACCAGTCCTTTACTGACTAGAGAACTAAGGCAAATCATTTAACTGCTCTTAACTTTAGGCTTTTAGTTATTAGTTATAAGCTAGAGAAATACTCTAATACAGTTGTCAAAATCAAATACTATGATGAAGAACATAAGATGCTTTCATAAGCAGCAAAACACTTCAATAGTTATAATTAAACAGGCTTCTCAGTCCTATTTAGTGTGTGTGTGTGTGTGTGTGTGTGTGTGTGTGTTTGCGTGTGCATGCAACACACATACATGCTTGAAAGTATCTTTGTTGCCTCATCTGGGCAACTAACCAACCTTTCTGGATTGAATCAGGAGATTAATACGTTAGAAATACAGTCAATTTGTTTTATACTAACCTATGCCTGCCCAACTGTCCCCTCTAAATGAATGATCAGTGTCACTCAGAGTTCAGGTCAACCAAATAAACATTGGTCATGTCAAGTATGTGCCAATTCCCTTACAAGAAGCAACAGTAGATCACAGAAAAATTCCAGTGTCTTTGCCCTGATTTTTTAGTTGTCAAGAGTGCCAGCCCTAACAAGAATTTAGATTTTCAAGCTTGAGAGACAATGGAAAAGAAACAATTTATATTTTCAGAAAACATTTTTTCTTTAAACAAAAAGGCTTGTTATTCTGAATACTTTCTCATCAGATTCTACATTATTTCAGGAAATGTTCAAGTTTTTAGTTAAAAAAAAGAATCTAAAGCATATTGAAGGAGGAAAGGACATGAGAAAAAAGAAAAGAATGAATAGTGGACAAAAATGATTAAATAATGGAGAAAATGATTAAAAATTTGAGATTGCCAGTGTTATGAATAGAAACCTTTCCTATGACCATAAGTTTGGGAATAAAAAGGCGACAGAGAGGCAGCGAGATTGATACCCTGGAGAGTGACATAAAATGAATTGGATGAAATTTTGGACAGATGAGATGGTGCCTCCTCACATGTGCTCTGTAGCTCCTTGCTACTCAAGGTCATACTTTTCTGAGACTAATGTGAGTAGTCAGGACCACAAAATGACTCTTGGCTGCTATAACAGCTACTGTTTTAAAGGCATATAAAATGTTCACCAAGAAGAAGTAAATGATTAAATGCTTCATAACCTGACCCAGTAAAAGGTTGGAGTTCTTAATTCTAGTCACCAGTATTCATATATCATACTTTTAAAAACAATTAGCATATGCTATTTAATGGTCTCATCCAAAATGGACACTAAATAGTTTTTCAACATTTCATTTCTCTTCTTAAAGATCAGCTTATATTCTTTATGCACAAACGTTAAATTTCCAGTCTATACGAAGTTGTACCACAGAATTTTAAAAATCAAAATAAAAATATAACAAAAAAATTACAAAGTAAATAATCAAGTTAAAAGTTTCTCTCAAAAATCCAAAAAACAAAAAATCTGTGCGGAAAGTTTCAATTGAGCTGAGTGCTATTCCCTGATAAAGGTGTACCACACTGCGTTACACCATCCACTTGTTAGAGAACACCTGTGCTATGTCTAGTTTGGGGCTACTAATGATAGCTGTAAACAATGTATGCTCATTTTTGTATGAACACAGTTTCAACTTTTGTGGAGTAATACTCCAGAGTACAGTCATGATATTATATTGTAATTTGATGTCTAATTTTATAATACCTGTCACACTGACATCCAGAGAAGTTGTATCAGTTTCCTCCCATCGGCAGTGTATGAGTGATCTATTTTTTCTACCTCCTTGCCAGCATTTGGTCCTGTCATTTTTTATACAGGCCATTCTGACAGATGCTGTGATGACTAATTCTGTGTCCACTTGACTTGACCACTAGGTGCCCAAACATTTAAACATCATTCTGAGTGTCTGAGATATTTTGGGTTGAGATTAGTATTGAAACTGGAAGACTTAGTAAAGCAGATTGTCTTATAGAATCTGGGTTGTCATTAATTAGTTGAAGTCTTGACCGAAGAGGGGTTGGCGAAGCAAACCCTACTTTAAGTAACAGAACTTCCTTACTGCTTTCCAATTCAACATGAGATACAAACTGGCATTGAACCGAGCAACACTATCAAGTCTGCAGTATTGTGAACTGCAGATTTTGGGATCTGTCAGCTTCTGCAATCATGCAAGTCAACTGATGCTATGCAATCTCTTTTTAGGGCCAGAACAGTGACTTATCAGGCTAATCCTCTGCCTACAGCAGCGCCAGCATCCCATACAGGCATGGGTTCAAGTCCTGGAAGTTCCGCTTCTTGATTCAGATCCCTGCCTATAACCTGGAAAAGTAATGGCCTTGAGATCCTGCACCCACATGGGAGACATAGAAAGTCTTGTCTCCCTCCCGGTTTCTAGTTTTAGATGGGCTCAGTTCTGGCTGTTTTGGCTATTTGGGGTGAGAACCAACAGAAAAAAGATTCTCTCTCTCTGTGAATATCTGGCTCTCCTCTCTCTGTAAATCTACCTCTCTGATAAAAATAGATAAATCATTAAAATAAAAAAGAAATATCTTTTCACAAACACGTATGCCTATGGTTTCATTTTCCTGGAGAATACTAATACAGATATGGGGGATATTTTTATTAGTCACTTAGTAAGAACCAAGTTGAGCTTGCCATTCACTCATTGTGTGATGGTAGAGTGATCTTGATCAAGTCGTTTCCTCTCTCTGGAACATGATTTCTAAAATCTACAAGCTTCCTAACCATTCTCTCCATTTGAATATGTGATAGGCACAGATTTCCCTAGCTGATTCATTTACTCACTGAGTAGGGAATGATCATTCTGGAGAATCAGATACTGAATGGGCTTCTGCCAAAGTAACCTACTGAATGCAGAAAGTTGATTTACTTCATCTACGATCAACTTCAAGAATGTCTTCCATTTGTCCTGCTTGGCAGTAGCAATCACCTAATCACCATAATGACTTCATCCTATCTCTATTTGTGGATGCTTCTTTTTCTCTAAAGAATTTAAAATGCTGAGTGGATGTTACTAATTAGGCTTCAGAGAAGCCTTGTAGCATGGGGAATGATGGCAGAGATCTCAAAAAAGCTAAAACGTTGTGTCTGCAAAAATGGGCTCAGAGGTCAGATTCTACAAACTGGTTTCTGCCACTGTTGGGGCTGAGAAGGCAATAAAATGTGCAACATTTGACTCACAGGCTTCAAGTATCTGCTGAAAACAGTGTGCCAACAAACTTTTTATTCAACCTCTGAAAATAATTTCATGAACACCAAAAGGTAGAAAGACAAATTATGGAAAAAGAAAATAATAAAATCAGAACGCTGAAGAGATCTCAGGGTTGCTAGCCTAACATTAGCTCATCTAGATGTATATCAGAATGCTAGTGGGTGCCTATGAGAAGCACACCTTTCCAAGATTCACCCCACACTATTTCAAACACAATCTTAGAGAGTGCAGCCCTGGAGTCCATTTTGTGAATAAGTTTTTCAGATGATTTCCATTAGCAACCCAGTGCAGCCACAGCTGTGCTTTGGGGAGCTACTAATGTAGTACCATCATTTTCATTTTTCAGAAAGCAAAAAGAAGTCAAGGCAATATACTCAATAACATAAAAACTGAACTAGAACTCTCACCACCCTTCAGATGATAGTAAATCCTGTGTTACACAAGGTCTCAAAAATGCTTTACTTTTCTTATTTTTTTTTTTCAAGGAAATCACACAAGGCCCAGCCTAATTATAAAGATCGTAACTCTTCCTGAACCCCATGTCTAAGGCTATGTCTATGTTTCACATCTTGTTTCTGATCCTGTTTTCCCTCAAAATTCTGCCTTGTGATGCAGTTTAATCAATCAGTTCCAATCTTGCATCCTCAAGTTCACAATGTCATATGTTTCTGTCTTTCTTCCTTTCAAGATCTATTTATTTTTTATTGGAAAGGCAGATTTACTGCAAGTAAGTAAACATGTGTGGCTAAATCTGCACTCTGAAAAACAACATGTCACTTCACATGTTATGATTCAACTGCCTCTATTCCCATGTTGAAGACAGGAGGCAGGAAACATTATATATATATATATATATATATATATATATACACACACATACATATATATAAACACTTTATTTTATATCACTTTATTTTACATATCACTTTATTTCCACATGTACGTGAAATAGAATCTGGAAGTCTTGACAAATAATTTTACAAGTTTTGTAACAGATAATGGAATGCAAGTCTGGAAAATTTTTTCCATCACTTGAAGCATAGGAGTTATAAGGAGGTTTAAGGTCACCTGAGCTCTTCTCATGTTTCTGGTGGAACTTACTAGCATGTAGAATCCTAAAATCCCAGGAGCAGTTTTTCTCATTCAGTGTAGCACTGAACTGCTCCATTTATACTTCTGTGTTACTAAAGAACACAACTCTTTGCTCTCTCAAGAGAGCAATGTGAACAAATTAGCCAATATTTACCAAATCATTTGAAAATGAGCTGAGCTAAATAGCTTTACACATTCATTTTCTCCTGTGACTCCAGATTGCATTTAAATCATGGTAAAAGGAGCTGCTCATTTCGGCTCCCCCGTATTTTATCCAGATCAAGCACAAGTACGTAGAAGCGATTTTCCTAGGGAAAACATGAGTAGTGACTGGAAATGAATACATAGAATGCAAAAATCCACCTAGTTTTATTTTACATCAATGTATGTATTTTATTTATTATAGCGTATCATATCAATTTTGTTTAGATGTCTTTTTACTAACTGAACACTAAAATTAGAACTGTCAGAAAATAAAATGCATTAACCATTTCACTTTGATCACTCATTTTCTTAACTTAATAAGTAAAATCCTACAAAATCTTACTGTGATTAATTTCAAATGCCAAGGAGACAAAATGACATGAGACAACCAAATAATGTTAAATCTAGCATGAGATAGAAGGAATAGTGAGTCTGATCCTCTGGTTGATACATAGTTAAAGCTCAGAAATTATTAGATATACTACAAAACTCTAGAAAAGTGCTGTTAAAATTTTAAATATCCACAGTACATTTTATTGTTGAAAAATTTGCATAGTTTCATTCTGGTTCATTTAATTTTCATGGAGGTGAAAACCATCATTCTCATTTTTACGATAAATGAAGTTTAAAAAGTTTAAGTATATATTGTGTTCTTTGAGTTAAAATAACACAGTACAACAAATTGAAAAGATTACGTTTATGGAAATGAGAAGACAAGTCACTCTCTGACTACAATAGCAAATTTTAAGTCCAAGTTCACCCATAAAGCTCAGAGAATTTTAAAGCTTTCACCTCAGATTTTTTTAAAGATTTATTTATTTTATTGGTAAGGCAGATATACAGAGAGGAGGAGAGACAGAGAGGAAGATCTTCTATTCAGTGATTCACTCCCCAAGTGACTGCAATAGCCAGAGCTTTGCTGATCCAAAGCCAGGAGCCAGGAACCAGGAGCCTCCTCCGGGTCTGCCACGCGGCTGCAGGGTCCCAAGGCCTTGGGCCGTCCTCGAATGCTTTCCCAGGCCACAAGCAGGGAGCTGGATGGGAAGCGGGGCTGCCGGGATTAGAACTGGTGCCCATATGGGATCCTGGCGAATTCAAGGCGAGGACCTTAACCACTACACTATCGCGCTGGGCTCTCACCTCAGTTTTCTTAGTAGTGTTCCGTGCTTCAAACTAGTACTAACCCAAACTGAATTGTTCACCATGTTTCTTCTCTCCCTTCCTTTTCTCATTTTCCCCTCTTTCTTTAATCCTCCTATTCTCCTTCTGTTCCTCCTTTCTTTCTCATTCTCCTTTCTTCCTTCTTTTATACATGCATGCATCTTAATGTGTACATATGTAGAGTTAGCCATGTATGTCTTTGGGTTTTGTGTGTGTAGATTCAAATAACTTTGGATGAAACTATGCAGAAGAATATATCTGCACTAAATAAAATATGATATGGATTATTTATATTGTACTTACATGTATTAGGTGTTACAAGTGTCCTAAAGATGATTTAAGATACGTCAAGGTGTTCACAGATTGTACACCAACACTTCACCATTTTGTTCATGGAACATGGGCATCTGTAGATTTTGTGTCTGTGGCAATCGTGCAAGCAGTCTTCTGGTAACAAGTAATCACTACACACATGCGTATAACACACATACAAGTATTCATATATATTCACACAAGCACAGCTAGCTTCACAAGTAGAAAACAAACACTGAAAAATGAAGAATCATTTCTTGCTATTTCTGAGACAGTTTATTGCATCATATTTTGTGCTAGAAAGGTATATAATAAACCATTGATGAATGAATTGCTTTATACATTTAAACTGTAATAAATTTATTAATTTATTTACTTATCTTAATTATTATTATCGTTTTATGATATAGTTCCATGGGCCTTGGGACTTTCCCAAGTTCTCTCCATGCCCCTGAGTTCCCTTGTATTATTACTATAGTATGATTCTTCAAAAACAGTCATATGTCCATCATTGTGGAAATGGACAAAGCAGAGTCCAGTATCTATTCCCAAGATACAGTTTCATTGGCAGTCCATCTTTGTCTCGAAGTAGAGATGCATACTGCATTGTATCCTCACATCTGGATATGACAGTCTCCATTACACAGTACTATATGTTCTCTTAAGTTGAAAAGTTACAATACAAAATCAACAACAGGCAGAAAATGGAAATTTACAGGAGCAAATTAAAAGCACAGTGGATTGAATTTGAACTGTAATACTGCATCAAGGTGGAGGAATCCACCAGGGGGGAGGGGTGTGGGGAGGGGTGTGGGGATTCCCAGAGCCTATGAAACTGTCACATAATGCAAAATAATTAATAAAAAATAAATAAATAAATAAATAAATAAATAAATAAATAAAAAGCACAGTGGAGAGTCTCCAAAACAGAACGAATTAAGCAGAAGAAAGAATCTCAGATTTGGAAGATATTTACTATCACCAGGGGAAAAAAAACAGCTGGAAGCAGAGCTGAGTCAAGCTAAACAAAGTATTCAAGAATTGAATGACACTATTAAAAGGCCAAATTTAAGAGTTATGGGAACCCCAGAAGGTGCAAAAAGAGAAGCTGGGATTAAAGATGAACTCAATGAAATAATAAGAAAAATTTTCTCTAATCTGCAGAAAGAATTGAGAAACAACATCCAGGAGGGACACAGAACTCCCAATAAGGTTGGCCAAAAGTGATCTTCACCAGGACACATGATAATCAATCTTTCTTCGATTGAACATAAGGGAAAGATCCTTAAATGTGCAAGTGGAAAAAAATCAATTGACATATAAAGGAATGCCAGTTAAATTCAAATAAGACCTCTCAAAGGAAACTCTACAGGCCAGAAGAGAATGGTGCAACATATTACAGATTCTAAAACCAAAATTGTCTCATTAGAATAATACCCAGCAAAACTTTCCTTTGTCTTTGAAAATGAAATAAAAATTCTTCCACAGCAAAGTTAGAAGAACATGCCTCTTTCAGTCTTGCCCTACAAATGATATTTAAAGTTGTTCTCTTTTTTTTTAAAAGATTTATTCAGTTTATTACAAAGTCAGATATACAGAGAGGAGGAGAGACAGAGAGGAAGATCTTCCATCCGATGATTCACTCCCCAAGTGAGCCACTACAGGCCAGTGCGCGCCGATCCGATGCCGGGAACCTGGAACCTCTTCCAGGTCTCCCACATGGGTGAAGGGTCCCAATGCATTGGGCCGTCCTCTCCTGCTTTCCCAGGCCACAAGCAGGGAGCTGGATGGGAAGTGGATCTGCCAGGATTAGAACCAGCGCCCATATGGGATCTCGGGGCGTTCAAGGCGAGGACTTAAGCCGCTAGACCATGCGGCTGGGCTCAAGTTGTTCTCTTGACAGAGAAAAGGAATAGCACCCACCAAAACCAAAGGCAAATGTGAAGAACATCCCAGTAAAATAACAGAAAACTAAATCAATGAACAACCCGTTACTAAAATGACGGAACCAAATTACTAACCATTCGTATTAACCCTGAATATAAATGGCTTAAACTCATCAATCAAACTTTATAGATTAGTAGACTGGATTAAAAAAAAACACATCTATTTGTTGCCTATAGGAGACACAACAACAAAGATCAGTGGAAACTATATTTCATGTTTTTTTTTTTTTTTTTAGTTTGATCTCTTCAAAACAGTTTCTTCCTCATTAAGTTCTTCACTGATTCAGCAAACAGTAGCATCATTTTCTTCAAGAAGGTTCTTGATTTTTTTTTATTTCTTCCGTGATATATTAGTCATTCAGTTGCATGTTATGTAACTTCATGTTGTTAATCTCTTTTTATACCCATGTGGGATACCTGGGTGAAGCTTCTGGCTCCTTGCTTTGGATTGGCTTAGCTCTGGCCCTTCTGGCCACTTGGAAAGTGAACTGATTGATGAAGGATCTTCCTCTCTGTAGCTCCTTTCTGTGGGTCTATCTTTCCAATAAAAATGAGTCTTGAAAAAAAAGTTTAATTGGTTGAAATTAAATAAATGTTGATATATTAAGAAGAGAGAATTTTAATGATTTAAAATACATAATCAACTTTAAATATAAGCTCATTGTGGGCATGGACAAAGCAGAGTCCAGTATCTATTCCCAAGATACAAAAAACTGTTATTACACAGTTTTAGTATCTGTCCAAATCATGTGACCTCTGTTCCAGCATTTAAAATGCAAGAATGTTTTTAAGTACATTCACTCATAGCTCTTCTTCCTTAAGTTAATCCTGGCTGTGGTTAAAAAATCACTGTAAAATCTCTAAAACAGATATAAACATGTGTGTTATGATGATAACATTAATATATTTATCACAGACAATACTGCTTTAAGTACAGCCTGGGAAATCCCTTTTAACTTTGCTGTATGACTTTACAACTCTTGATAACTTGACATTGAATCTCTAGGTAAGCCAGTACCTAACAGTGCTTGACCTTAATTTACTTTTTACAATAATCATGATTTGGCCTGAGACTATGCATACATTATGTAGGAAACAAATGAGAGCCATCAGTTATTTATATTATTGAAAACAATAAGTTGATTATTTAAAAATCTTATTGCACACTTTTGCTTTTTTTGTGGAGAGAAGGAATTAATTACTAGCAGAGTATTATCCACTCAGCATCTACAAATGTAGTTTCATCCCTGAATTTCTGCAACGGATAGTTTATGAGATATAGAATTGTCTTAATTGGCCCGGCTACATGGTCTAGCGGCTAAAGTCCTCGCCTTGAAAGCGCCGGGATCCCATATGGTTGCTGGTTCTAATCCCGGCAGCTCCACTTCCCGTCCAGCTCCCTGCTTGTGGCCTGGGAAAGCAGTTGAGGACGGCCCAATGCATTGGGACACTGCACCCGTGTGGGAGACCCGGAAGAGTTCCTGGTTCCCGGCTTTGGATCGGCGCGCATCGGCCCGTAGTGGCTCACTTGGGAAGTGAATCATCGGACGGAAAATCTTCCTCTCTGTCTCTCCTCCTCTGTGTATATCTGGCTGTAATAAAGGAAATCCAAATTAAAACATCAATGAGGTACCACCTAACGCCAGTAAGACTGGCCCACATGAATAAAAGCACCAACGACACTTGTTGGCGAGGTTGCGGGGAAAAGGGAACCCTACTCCACTGCTGGTGGGGCTGCAGGCTGGTACAGCCTCTATGGAAATCAGTATGGAGAATATTCAAACAACTCAAATTCAACATACCGTATGATCCAGCAATAGCACTCCTAGGAATATATCCAGAACACTTGTTCTATGAGAAACCAACATGCACTCCTATGTTCATAGCAGCACAATCAGTAATTGCAAAAACATGGAAACAACCAAAATGCCCATCAACAGAGGATTGGATAAGAAAGCTATGGTTCATCTACTCCATGGAATACTACTCAGCTATTAAAAAAACAAAATGCAGTTCTTTGTGGCCAAATGGGCCAAACTGGAAACCATAATGCTAAGGGAAATGAGCCAATCCCAAAAGGTTAAATACCACATGTTTGCCTTAATTTAAGATGATATGATGTTATGTATAACATGTTATGTTTTGAATGTTATATGTTGTGTATAAACTAAAATTGAAGTATAGGTGAGGTAGTCACAGAAGGTGGCTGGGAACCCGCATTTACTTTTAACATATTGGTTACTCATTACTATGTCAATTAATTCCATAATGATGTAAATTTTTGCTGATGGTATGTTGGAGCTTTCAATTGACTGGGATGATACTCTGCTGGCTCTGTCATCAGACCAGAGAGGGTATACCTAAGAAGCCGTTGAACTTGATGGGACAATAAGATGCTGGACTCTATGTTTGGTATACGCTTGCAATGGGGAAATCTCAACTGAACTTGAACTGTGGTTATGCAACAAGGTGGAGGAATCCACCATGGTGGGAGGGTTTGGGGAGGGGTGGGGAGAACCCAAGTATCTATGTAACTGTGTCACATAATACAAAGTAATTACTGAAGTTAAATAATAAATAATTAAAAAAAATAAAAAAATAAAAAATAAAAAATAATAATAAAAAAATAATAAAATGAATAAATCTTTAAAAAAAAAGAATTGTCTTAATTTACAGAACAATATAGCCTTGTGATAATGCCTTAGAGATCATTTAATCATTGAGTCTTAATTGAGCCTGTATCACACATTTTGCCTCTGGCACCTCAGTGGAGACAAACAGATTTCTCTTTCTTTCTTTTTTTTTTTTTTTTTTTATGATTCAGAAGTTTTCTCTTTCTTATCAAGAAACATTCAACCTACCGATACCTGGGATACCTGACACTCTACTGAGGATGATTCTCGCACTGAGGTTAATTTCTAAAGAATAAATGGCACATGTGCACTCATAATGTTCATAAAATTTGAATCTTTTATATACCTATAAGCTTTCTACTAAAGCACAGTAATTCACAGAAAAATCACTATCATACTCCTTAAATTAATAAATTTGCTTCAAACAAATGAATTTTAAATTCATCCCCTCTGTCTCATGTTAAGTTGTACACTTCATATTTCGAATACCACATGTTGCTGGTGACTAGCATGGTGATGCATTCATGAAATATCCTCATCATTGCTGAAATGTCTATTAGATTGCATAGCAAAATGTCAACAAATAATATAAAACATCATGAGTTCTTCATGCTGAAAGTTGGACAGGTCAAATTTATTTTTGTGAATAAATTTATTTTGTGAATTAAAATACACATTTTTATTTGTGAACAAATTCACAAATGGATTCTAAGTGATATGTCACATCATTATTCCTGCTTCCTTTCATGAGTCAGGAATATGAAAATGGCTGGTCGTCTGCAAGTGAGTATGGCTGCAAGTGGGTGAACGAAAATAAGAGCAGAAATGGGATAAGAGTTATAATTATTGGCTTCTCTGCAGGCTGAGATTTCTACCACAAGATGACCTAGTCATGCTGGTCAGTAGAGGTGACTTCAGAATACACTCTGGAGAATAGTAAAGATGTTATCTGGGATACATATTTGAATAGTCTAGGCTTGTATAATCCAGAATTGAGAGCAGAAGGATAAAGAGTAGCCAAGGTGTTAGGACACACAGAGAGAGCAGAAGGGCAATGACAATAGTGAGAGTGTTACTGATTAGGAAAGTGAGGAGAAAGGAGGTGGCAAGAAGCCAAAGACGAATTGGGTTGCAAAAAAACATTACTTGGCAACTTCAGCTTCCACGTGATTATCATAGGCTGTCAGCTGAGTCAAGCAAGGTGTCTGAGAACACAGCTGATAAATAGGTGTTTCCTTTGTTCCTCTCATAGCATCTCTTTCCTTCTCCTGTTTCTCTGGATTGAAAAAAAAATGGAAATCTTTCTGAATGCTGACACTGCTTTTGGCTGGTTTTATAATGACACTTCAGTGATGCCAAGATCCTATTACTCTCTTCTCAGACTCCCGTAATAGCCATGTTTTGCACCTCTCTTTGGCTGCCAGTGTACAAGTTGCCTGACCTTTCTCTTAATGCCTTCATTTATATTTGCTTTTTAGCTTGGACACAATTGTAAGCTCTGGAATGATAATAACTATAGCATACTTGTCATGGAAGCCCCTGACACTTCCTAGTATGATACTTCAGATGTCTGTCAGCAACCTGGCACTGCCATGGCATTTTTAGACTCTGGAATCAGAATGCCTAGGCTTAAGTTTCCACTCTGATATTTGCTAATTTGCCTCTCCTTTCCCTTCTCTGTTGCATAGTGATGACATTGCCCTCAGGAAATCATAGTAAAATTCGTTTAAGTTGCTTTAAGTATTAGGATTTTTGCATTAATTTTTAATCCATTAATTAAATCTTTTGAAATGTTGAGAGACAGAGAAAGAACTCTCATTTGGTGACTCACTCCCCCCAAATGACTACATTAATGAATTGGGCCAGATTGAAGCACAGTCCAGGTCTCCTGTGTGGGTATCTGGCTGGCAGGCACCCAGCTAATGGAACCATCATTTCTGTAGTGCAAAGTGTTCAACACTAGCAAAACAAAATTGTAAACGGAGGCAGGGCTCAAACCCAGGCATTTTCATGCGGCATGTCGGTACTCCAACCAGTGTCTTAATCACTAGGCCAAAAGCTTTTCCCACATGGTATAATTTAAGAGATAATGAGAATAAAGATCTTAGTGCAGTGACAATGGAAGACACACAGTCATAA
This sequence comes from Ochotona princeps, assembly GCF_030435755.1. Taxonomy (NCBI): domain Eukaryota; kingdom Metazoa; phylum Chordata; class Mammalia; order Lagomorpha; family Ochotonidae; genus Ochotona; species Ochotona princeps. Next base: position 94,565,085 of record NC_080834.1, on the reverse strand, counting down.
TAATTATGTTTAAAGACATTTAACTAAAGACAGACTAAACTGAGCTGCTCTAATTTGGATATATCTAATAATTGATATTTTGGTGATAAGATAAACCCTAAATGTCCTGTTGCATAACCTCCAAATCTTATATATAAGAAAATTAATAGGCACACTGGAAGTGTAACTCCTCAGTGGCACGTTTTTCATCAAACTGCCTAAAGTCCTTTGCAGAGCTCAGCACAGGCATTTTGTGGTAGAAAATGTCAGGTGAAGGATTCTCTTTGTTGTACTAGCCACTCATCATAAAGACCATTAGCAGTAGCAGAGTGGCATACTGTCACTGAATTCAATTCGTCTCCTCAAATAACAGTCAATGCCTACAACACACAGGAAAGCCTTGCTTTGAGATACACAGCTTCAGGTGTCATCCAAAATATGAAGGCTGTTGCGAAGTCTCAAGGCAGAGCATACAAGATCATCACCACCTCAGTGAGCGTCAACACACATTTCTGAACATTCAATCCTTCTTTAGCATTTTACTCACTAATTGATGACAAGTTAGCTTGCTTGCAGCCCAGTACTGTTTTTCTATAATATTTTTGTGTGTGTAAGTATCTTCCTCTCTCTTCTATGAAGCAGTAGAAAGATACAAACCCAGATTTTAGCATTTGCTCCGAAAACAATTTTATAGGATTGGAACTATGAAATTTCCATAGAGGATGGAGAGAAAAACATTGGAACTGGTTTTTTAAAAGTCTCTACCTGGTTTATGGAAAGAGCTTAATAAACAATAAATTGTTCAGTTTCGTTCTGCTCTGTACCTTACATTACTCCCCAGGACACCAGGTACTGCAGAAGACATGGTACAGTTCTTTGCAGGTTGAGCCACAGGTGCATGACTAATTGATTCCAGAGATTTTGGAAATTAAAATTTCACTATACCTAGTACTTAATAGGGAATAAGACACAAAGATAAATTACCAAGTGCTTTGTAATTTGCCAAGCATTCCAGTAGCAGTCTCACAGTGAGTGTTTTTCAAGTGCTTTTTATTTACTTATTGAATTGTTATTTATTTAACATGGCTTCTATAGTTCTTAAACCTCAAGATTTAAACTTTCTTGGAGACTATAATAGAAATCTTCAAAGATTGCTTTTTAAAAGACTATACATTTCTTAAAAATTTACTTATTTTTATTGCAAATTGGAAACTACAGAGAGGAGGAGAGACAGAGGGGAAGATGTTTCATCCTATGATTCACTCCTCAAGTGACCACAATGGCCAGAGCACTGTTGATCCAAAGCCAGGAGCCAGGAGCTTCTTCTGGGTCTCCCACGAGGGTACAGGGTCCCAAGGCTTTGGACCGTCTTTGATTGCTTTCCCAGGCCACAAGCAGGGAGCTGGATGGGAAGCGGGGTTCCTGGACTTAGAACTGGCACCCATACGGGATCCTGGCAAGTTCAAGGCGAGGACTTTAGCTGCTAGGCCACTGCGCCGAGCCCCAAATATTGTTTTTAATAGCTGTGTGTGTGCCTGTTTGCACAAGAGTGTGTGACATTTATCTTCTTTTGAAATAAAGATCCTAGGAAGTCAGAGCTAGAAGCGGTATTTGCATCCCAGGTTGAATTTTTTCTGAAGTAATTGAACGCTTTGGATGCAAAGTTTAAAGAAACTTCAAGATACATGAGGAGAAAATAATAAAGGGCCTCCTCAAACACACAGATCTTCATTGTTTGTAGAAAACTAGTGGCGATTGGTAGAAACCCTGAAGAATCTGCTCCAAGCCTTAAATTCTAAGCTTGAAAATGAATGCCACTCCAACTTTAAATGGAATCTAAACCCTAGCATGAGAGGAAACTTGTTAAGAAGGAAAAGAACTGAGTTCCTACAAAGGTGGTTTTCTTCAGTTTAGTGCTCTTTCTGCTCTAATAGCACTGACTGGCTTTCCCAAGTTTTTAGATGTGCATTAAAATATGTCCCGTTTCCAAATGTTGGGGGGGGGGGGCAGTGGTGTGACACAGCTGTTAACTTGTGTGTGAGAAGCTTGCATCCCCACTAGAACCTAGGTTTTAGAATTTGACACTGCTTCTAATTCCATCTTCGTTCTAAACTAAACCCAGGAGGCAGAAAGTGATGCCTGAAGTTCATGGGTACCTGTCATCATATGAGAAACCTATACTGAACTCCTTGAGCCTGTCTTTATCCTGGCTCAGCCCTGGGTTTGTGTTTGAGGAGTGAACCAGGGAATTGAAGGTCTTTGCCATTACCTTTGTCTCTTTGTCTTTCAAATAAAAAGGAGCTAAATACATAAGTGGAAGACTATTTCTTATCTCATTTATACAATATGAAAGAGTGACTTACAGTCACCAATGTTGACCAACATAGATCAATTTCCCATTACTAAATCATCAACTAAAACTACTGTTTCTTTTTTGTTTATATCTATATATCTATGCATAGATACATAACATTCATACATATATCTGTAGCATCAGTAAATTGATCAATATATATATGTAATAGATCATCAATTGATCAACATAGATAGGCTGCTAAGTCATGCGACTTTAGTTGAAAATATTTTAATTTGATTTTTTATACAAATACAGGTGTCACTATTCAATTTTAGAAATGGTATTAACATCTAAGATAAGGAAAGAGTAAGTGTGTACCTAATGATTTATGGAGGAGCAAAATATTTCACTGAAATTTTATCTATACCTCATGTCTTCTGCAAATAATCTGCAATACCAGGTTATTTTAAAATCATTGCCATTACATACTAATAGCAAAGTACCTACTGAGAAGTACTCGAGGAAATAATAAGCAATAATATCTCCTAGCAACTGAGTAATACATTGTATTCTCAGAGCTAAAAGTTCTTTAGAAGCGTTAACTAGTCGAATTTGACCACATGTTCACAGTTAGGTATTGTCCTCTGCGCTATAAGATGTGCTCATTTACTGTGAGTTACAGTCCACATGCATAAGTTTATTGAACTGGAAAAATTCCACTGAAATAAGGCAGCCAGATTCACTGGGCAGGGCTGTTACAAAATGGCAGTGTCGCAAGTGCTACCCAGATGGAGAATCAATGAACATCCTAACCATCTAATTTAGTATCAAGAAACTGGAGAGTCCAAATAAATAGAACTCAGCAAAATGCAGAAATCAATCCCTGATTCTCAGTTTATTTAAAGCCCCTAAATAGCAAAGAACATAATCAACAAACTGAAATGGCAATCTACAGATTAGGGGAAAAGAAACATACTCAAGCCATATATTTGAGGAAGGGCTATTTAAACATTTTTTTTTAAGATCTCATATAACTCAATAGTATACCAGAACAAAAATTAGTCCAGAAACAAAGACCTTAAAAGATATTTTTTTACAAAGATATAAAAATGCCAATAGGCATACACCAAAAGGAGCTCAGTATCATAAATTGTGAGGAAAATGTGAATCAAAACGACGGTGAGATATTTTAGTCCCTTGGGCGAGTACCATCAAAAAGTTGAGATAATACACATTGCGTGAGTGTGGAGAAAAGGGATCCCTTGTACAATGCTGATAAGAATATAGATCTGTGTTACCATTATGGGAAGTAATATGGAGTTTCTAAAGAAACCAAACTATCAACAATCGTACTGAATACAAATCCAAAGGAAATGAAATCCTACCATGTAGAAAGCTGCACATCCATGTTCATTGCAATGCTGTTTACTACAGCCAATATACAGAAGCAATCTCAGTGTCCATCAATGGAAGAACAGACACTGAAAATGTAGTAAATATATACAGTGCAGTATTAGCCTTTTAAGGCGATCTCACCATTTGTCATAATGTGGATGACCTGCAGGATATTCAGTTAGGTGAAATCAAACAGAAAGAAAAGCACTGCACAATCTTACATATGGAGTCCTTTAAAAATGGTCAAATGTACAGTGATTGAGAATAAAATAGTGGTTACCAGAGATGGAATTGAGCAAGGAGAATTATAGGTAAGAGATTATACAGTAGCAGACATGCAGAATGAATTAGTCTAGAGGTCTCATGTAAAACGCGGAACTACACAGTTCGTAACATTGGCCCATATTTAGGATTCCTGCTGAATGGGAAATTTTAGCTTTTCTTGACAGAAAGACAAAACAATGGGTAAAGCATGTGGGATAATGGATATTGCTTCATAATACATTTTATGCTTCTATATGCATTCCATGATATCATAACGTATCTTAAATATACACTATAAAATTTACTTGAAAATATTTTAATCAAGCTAAGAATAAATAAAACAGGAGATGAAAGCTTGTCAGCAGAGTAGCTTTTGCAGATTTTATAAATACAAATGAGTCCACCTGAGAGAGATTAGCCAGTAAGCCACAAAACGTCAGCAAAAGAAAGCTCAGAAAAAAATGAAAAAATAGTATCTCCCCTGATTTACAGGAGGAAGAGCAAGGCTCAGATTACATATTTGGCCCCCTCTTATACAACTTGGGTCAGTGTTACATAGAATATATGAAAAGCTTAAGTAATGAGAAACTTAGGTTGTTGAAAGTTCATTTTCTTTCTATAAGAGTGTTTTAGTCAGGGGAAGATGTAGCTGCTTCTTCTTCGAACCACCCCTTTGCTTCCGGACTTCTCTAGGGCCATCAGCCGCCCGACCAGGGGCCTGGGGCCACGGGCTCTGTGGACGATCATGGGCTCCGTGTCCAACCAGCAGTTTGCAGGTGGCTGCACCAACGAAGCGGAGAAGGCGTCGGAGGACGCGGCCCAGGTGGTTAGTGCCCCATGCGTTCAACGTGCGCATGGGGTTCTGCTTCCTGTCCATGACCGCTTGTGCAGGGCGCTCGACGCCCCATCCCACCTTCCCGCCTCCCCCACCCCCGTGGACGTCTTCGTGCACCAGAGAAAGCTGCACAAGGAGGGCTTCCGGAGCCTGAAGGAAGGGGAAGCAGTGGAGTTCACCTTCGGGAAGTCTGCCAAGGACGTGGGATCCATCTGTGTCACTGGGCCCCGGGGAGTGTTCTACATTGGGAGTGAGAGGCTGCCAAGGGGGAAGAACCTGCAGAAGCGCAGATCTAAAGGAGACAGATGCTACAACTATGGAGGTCTAGACCATCATGCCAAGGAATGCAAGCTGCCATCCCAGCCCAAGAAATGCCACTTCTGCCAGAGCATCAGCCATATGGTAGCCTCGTGTTCCCTAAAGACCCAGCAGGCCCCCAGTTCCCAGGGAAAGCCAGCCTACTTCAGGGAGGATGAAGAAGAGATCCACATCCCTGCCCTGCTCCCTGAGGCCCAGAATTGAGACCCAGTGGGTGGGGGCTGTCCTGCTAGCAGGAAGTTTTAAGGAGCAGGCATCAACTGCAGAGTGGAGAAAGTGGGGATAGGGTGGTTTGGGGGGTAGCTGACACTGCCTTGAATCTCAGGCTGGGGTTCGGACCATCACCCCTTTTCCCCTCTTGGTGGAAGGAAGCAGTGAGGCAAAGGAATTTCAACCATGCTGTATCCAAATGCAAGTAAGGGGCTTTGGGGAGGGATATCACCCTGTAACCTGTTTGCTTTATCTGAGGTTCCTCCTTTAAAATCTCCAGCTTCAGGAAACAGCCAAGATGGGAAAGTTATTTTCCTCTCAAGGCAGGATATGGAAGAATACTTCCCTTTCCAGGGTGCAAAGATTGGCTGTGGGATCAAATAACGGGATCTATCCCACAAGTCTCTGCCTTCTGTGGGAAGGGGCCTCTCACAGGTAAGACAGAGTTTTTCCATATTTTGTTAATTCATAATCCAAGTAGTGGGTTGTGATGACCTGCCCCCCAAAAACAAACAAAAAAAGAAGCCGGGGTGGGGGGAGGACATGATGAGGGAACCGCCGCAGATCCTCACCCTGTTCTGGGCCAATGTGATTTACTTATTTGCTCCCCTGGATAACTGTACCTTGGGTCGCACTTTCTCCACAATGCCAACTCAGGCCCTTCTTCCTGTGCTGTGTTCTCAGGTACATGAGCAAGCTCAGGGATAAGTGGGCAGCAGCTCCAGGTCTGCACAGCGGGAAGAGTTTTGTTGGTTTTTATCATCACAGAGAGCAACTATTTGGAGTGCACAGCCTGTTGAACTACCTCATTTTGCTAATTAGAGCTGGCTTGTTTGCCATAGTGTCCTCTTGAGCCCCTCCACCTTGAAAATGCTTCCTGGGATGTTAATTGGGTTGCTCTGGGGCTTGATCGCTTCCTTCTTTCTGGAAGACTGGAAATTAGTCTGAACAGGAAAAGGTGGTGCAGAGAACAGAGGCTGAGCCAGGTGGAAAGCCCACAGAAAAAAGCCATGGTTGGACTTACCAGATCCTAACACCACTGGTTTTGGCTTTATGTGCAAAATCCATCCTTTAGCAGATTAGGCCAGGCACACAACAGAGTACATGTGCACATGTGTCCATACATGTGTGTAAAAAAGAAATGATTTGGTAAGGATGAATTTGAAAACCAAAACCCTGTTCTCATTCTATGCTGTCCTGCCAGGACTGAAAACCCTTAACTTTCCCAAATTCTTGGTTTCCAGAGAGACCCATAAGGGAGGGCCTCTGTGGCATCCGGAGCCAGTGTCCTGCCCTAAGTCAGTAGTGATGATTATTGGTAACTATAGGAGAAAAAGGGGGTTTCGTTTACTAGCTGAGAGATCACCACAAGCCTACCTCACTGTTGAAAGGGAACAAATGCAATAGGATGCATCGGACTGTGTGTCTGATCCCGGGGTTCCTGTCTCCCCCACATGCTGCCCCCCTTTAGTTATTTGGGCTTGGTAGGACTTCAGTGAGTTTCTGAGTTGGTGATTGCTAGGTGGCCTACTTTGTGTAAATATAATGTGTTGATCTTTCTCCATGTTCTTGTGGGGTTGAATTGTTTACAAGCTTCTTTTCGTACTGAGAGAAAAGTAGCCAAAGTGGCTTTAACAGAAGGTTCTGCACCAAGCCAAAGGATTCTGAAACGTTAAGTGGGGATCTCAAACTATCTTTCCTTTTGTGTTTCCCCCACCCCTATCCTATTTTGGATCTTCTATTCTTAAAAGTTGATACCTATTCTCCCCTCTCCTCCATTCCTCCACCCACTAAGCAAAACCCTACACCTTCAACACATAAGTTCTTGGGGGTATCTCCACACCGCTAGCGGATTCATGCCAAAATCCTAAAGAAAATCCCTCGTTCCCAACCTCCTGAGTCAAGGCCATTTCCTCGTGTGTGATTCACATGCCAAAAATTTAAGACACTGATGTCTTTGGATGAATCAAGCCTATTTAATTTGTATCCTAAAGAAGAGAAGCTGCTGGAGACCTTCTGTGCAGAAAGTGGGGTTTGGAGACCAAGAAGGGAACTATGAATGAATGTATTTCTAACTCAGGAACTTTTATGCAAGTGCAAGAAACTTGTGTCAAAGTGGCCACAAGATTGTTTGATAGGAGGCAGACTAATGTAACTCCATGTTTATTGCCAGAAACCGAAGCTTTGTGTGAAATCTTGAATTTATGAGGAGGGAGGGTAGGAAAGCTTGTATCCTTTCAAGGTTTCCTCATTACTAACCTGCAGGAGACTAAGCCTCCTGGGCTTGGGGGACCTCATCCCTGGGTGAGTGTCTTTGAAGGTTGATTTATTTTCTGTACTGGATGATTCTTGCTGTACTTTCCCGTTCTTTAATCACTTTGTAACACATATACTGACTTCCCCACCCCTTCTCCTTTCCCTGGGAAAATAACATTGAATAAATCAAAACTTACTGGTACTGAAAAAAAGCAGTGTTCTGGTGATTGGCAAACTATGAGTTAAATAAGATCTATTGCTCATTTTTGTATTTTGTATGGATTGTGCTCAAAACATTCTTTGTATTTTCAAGAACTTCAAAATAAAAAAGAGGACCTGATATGATAGCCTGGTGGCTAAAGTGCTCGCCTTGCAGGTGCTGGGATCCCATATGGGCACTTGTTCATGTCCTGGCTTCTCATCTTCCTAGCCAGCTTCCTTCTGCGACCTGGGAAAGCAGTGAAGGATGGCCCAAAGCCTTGGGATCCTGCACACCTGTGGGAAACTTGAAAGAAGCTCCTGGCTTTGGATCAACTCAGCTCCAGTTGTTGCAGTACCTTGGGGAGTGAACCCATGGACAGAAATCTTTCTCTCTGTCTCTTCTGTTCTCCATAAACCTGCCTTTCCAATAAAAATAAATAATTAAATTTATAATTATTAATAATAATAACACCATTGGTAATTGAAAGTTATAAGGAAATGGAAACACCAATATTCATAAATAAAGTCTTATTGGGCTACAACTATGCTGACCAGTTTGCATATTGTCAATGGAAACCTTCATATTATGAGTGTTGGTAATAAAATCAGAGTTCAAATGCCTAAAATATTTAGTAACTGATTCTTTTACAAGAAAAGTTTGCTAACTTCTCTAAAATATTTATCCCAATGTATGTGTAACATATTGTTATGTATCTGAAGATGGATATCCTTTTCTTATATACTACAGATACTCAGAATTTTATTTCAACTCAGGTGTGTTTTGTGTATTTATCCATGAAATTATCAAGTGTTTCACTGATGGTATCAAATTACTGAAGCTTTTTCTGGCTTCTCAACAACCAACATTTTGTTCTCAAACCATAGTTATGTAAGTCTTTTTAGTTTAAGCCATTTTCACATCTACAATTTCACTAACGTTTTACAAAAATTGTATGAAATGTCCTTGGAAAGAACTGCTATTTCTCTATAGAGAGGTAAACTCACATGCAGAGAATTCAAGAAATCATCTTATGTGCAAAGATGTGCACCCTTACCCGGGTGCTCCTAGGAGGACGACAATCCATCTAATGATGAAACACATCACTCCTGACATTAGAAAAGTGAAAAATGCAATGGGTGACATCACAGAAACAGAATAGTGCTCTTTTGTTTTCATGGTTATCTTTGGAAGGATATGCGAGAAGAATTTTTGTCAAGGAGCAATTGCATTTTCCTTCTTGAGGAAAGGTTTCAAATGATTCAGATAGTTTCCAGGAAAAAAGAATTTCCACTAAAATGTTAATCTGTCTGCAGAGCACTTGCCACCAAGTCTACTTTGATGGGCCACTTACCTGTAGCACAAAGAAATGAAGGAGCTAATCACTGCCTTCTGTCACCATGCCAACACTGGCAGGCAGGATGATGGTGGAGTTTGACAGTATTCTGCCTATTCTATCTGGAGTACACCTTTTGTCTTTCTTTTTATTCCTTTTTACTACTGAATTCTTTGATTAATAATAAGATGCTGTCAATTATATTTGTTGGAAAATTACTTGCAGTATATCACAATTAATATATTTTTCAAAGAATTATTATGTAAAAGGGTTGTCAACATATAGTTGGCAAGCATGATTTTTAAAAATAACTCAGAATTACAGCTGAAATTACCAAGACTGTTCCAATCTTACAACAGTTGAATATCATTTATGAAAGATGGATAAAAATAGATAACTGGATAGATAATAAGTGGATAAATAGATTTAAGACTATTTCTCTCTCTTGTTCTCTATTTGTAGATTGAATATATGTATATATATTTTATAAATATAAATATATATATATATAAGTTTTTGAGCTTGACCTGCTTTAAAATTTTTAAAACTATGAAATATTTTGGTTGGATGAACTATTACAAATCAACTAATCCAGATAACTTAACCAACGAGGAAACTACACCTACAGGTGATTTCTGTCCAGTGTGAATAGCTCACATAAAGGTTAGGTATAGATCAAACTGGCCCGCAATGTGGTCTCAACCTACGTTTTGATTCTGACAATCATCAGCTCTCTTTAAAGTAAATTGGATTCACAGTTCTTCACCCCAGCCCCAAACTAGCTGCATTGTGTTTTATACACTTCCTGCTAGGAGTTCATAATGAACTTTGTTGTTATCTATTTCCAGTGGCACTTGTTTGTACCCACTCATCCTCTTAATATTCACCATTTTACTTGGGTAATAAGATGATGAATAGATTACATGTTTTGTTGCTAGAATATATTTTAAGTAATTTTACACTATTATATAAGAAACTGGGATATTTTAATTTTGATGAACAAAAGCAGATGAAAAGTTGAGTTTCTACAATGCAATAAGTAACATTATTTAGTTTTTTTAAAAGATTTATTTATTTTATTACAAAGTCAGATATACAGAGAGGAGGGGAGACAGAGAGGAAGATCTTCCGTCCAATGATTCACTCCCCAAGTGAGCCGCAACGGCCGGTGCTGCGCTGATCCGAAGCCAGGAACCAGGAACCTCCTCCGGGTCTCCCATGTGGGTGCAGGGTCCCAATGCATTGGGCCGTCCTCCACTGCTTTCCCAGACCACAAGCAGGGAGCTGGGTGGGAAGTGGAGCTGCTGGGATTAGAACCGGCGCCCATATGGGATCCCGGTGCGTTCAAGGTGAGGACTTTAGCTGCTAGGCCACGCCGCTGGGCCCAACATTATTTAGTTTTCATGAAATCAATGAATCTTAATTTCTTGATTATCTTAATCTTCAGGAATAATTGATATCCTACTTGAAGAGTATATCAAACAAATTCAGAATTTTTACACTTACAGTAACCTAGAGAACATGTCAGGCCAAATTTCTAGCCTTGTACATAAAATATGGAGACCTAGGAGAGGTCAAGAACTTTACCCACAGGTATAACCTCAGTCTTCTGCCATTTTGTGCCCAAACATCTCACATTCCATTATATTGCTTCTCCTAATAATGTTTTTCCATGTGTGGCATCCAAATTCTATAAAATGCTCAAATCTGACCTTATGCAGCCTTGGGATAAAGAAGAACCTGATTTATCCACTCCCCTCTTTAACCACTTAACCTTTAGTAAGCCACTTTGGCTGTAATTCTCCCACTAATATTTGTGCACCTACATTTTCTACACTCAGCTCATGATATATGCTTATCTCTAGTATATTTTATAATAGCTTGATCAGGTCACCAAAATAAAATAAAATAAACTTTTATCCAATAATTGATTCAACCACTGGTAGTTTTACCAAACATCACTGGCTGCCCTAACTTTGAATACTAAGTAATAATCTTTATTACGTTGATATCTAGCATAGATCAGATACTCAACTAGATATTTTACATACATTTTACTTAAAATGTAAGCATGATTCTCTCAAGGCCCTTGACAGAAGGTCTGCCATTACCTGATTCCAAGATCCTCTGAGAATATGCTTTGCTCATTTCTAGTATCAGAGAAATCTATCACAATGCAAATCAATGAAGTACAAATGACTATTCAGATAGGTACAGGTGTCATTAAACATAGAGGAAAAAAACTTTAAGTATTCTAAGGACAGTCAGAAAAATATTTGGAAAAAATATATGGTATTTGGGCAGTATCTTAAAGGTTATCTATGGTTTGCAAACAGGACAAAGTAGCTGAGTAAAGACATAGTTTTTAAAAGAGCATATTTGGAGGGAGTGGGGCTGAACGTTATCTGGCATGGCTAGAATGAGTGGTGCATGACTACTATACAATCTGAAGAGGCAGGTGGGAATTTCTAACCAAGCAACAGAGCTGAGTCTTTACCTGTAGGAAACAAATCATCACTGAAGACTCCAAAGCAAAGGAGTGACATGGCCAGTGACAGTTACAAAATTGTTAGTGGTGCGAAGTATGGGTTTGAAGAAAGAGCAGAAGTCGCAGAGAGAGAGAGAGAGAGAGAGAGAGAAAGAGAGAGAGAGAGCTCACGATGATACAGCATAGAAAATAGCTACCTGGAAGATAGTAGTGGCAGTGAAAAAATTTTTAATTGTATCAAAAAATTTTAGAACACTGAATCAAATGAAGCTTATGATCAATTACACATGAAGGACTAAAGAAAGAAAAGATCCCAAGATGATGCTTAGATTTCTGACTTAGATAATAAGAGTCTGAAGCCATTAAACAGGGCTCAAAGCATAGTTGGAGAATAAAGATAATGAACCCAGTTTTAGAACTGCTGACTTTGATGTACGTGCAAAGCATTCATATAGAGCTGTCAGGAGAGCAGTGCACAACAGAATGAAGTGTGATATTGGTCTTGGAGAGACACCGAGGAGGGAGTCATCAGGGCACAGGTGGTAATGAAAGACAATTGTTTGTTCATCAGATATTTATTGTCTATTGTGTGCCAGAAACTATTCGAGATGCTGAGGACATGGCAGTAAATAAAACACATTTTTTTTTTGAAAGTCTGTCCTTCTAGGAGCCAACAATCTAGCAGAGATTATATTTTGGAGAGCACAGATAAATCCACAATCATGAATGATGCTAAATAACAGGGAGGGAAAGCAGAGAACAATTACAAAGAATAACGTGAAAGGTATAATCAAGACTGGAGACGCAGGGACTTTGTCAAGGCCTCCCTGAGATAATGGGATACTTAGACCAAGAACTAAGAAGCCTGGTAAGTGGCTAGTTAGAGACAAACACTCCAAGTAGGAGTCCAAACAGTTTTGTACTCAAGATGCGGAACAAGGTCAATGAGATTGGAACATAAGGCACAAAACCAAAGTGAGAGTGAGAAGTACAAAAGGGTAAATTCAAGCAGATCTTTTCACCCGGGGAAAGTCTACAGCTTGTGACTGCTAACAAAATCAGCAGTATGTAGGACACAGGAGATCAGCATACTACACAGACCACAGGAGAAGAAAACCCTCAAAGAGAAACTGGATTTTGATCATTCACAGCTCAATAAGATGTCTGCTAATGATCTCCTTCTTTACAATTAATAGAAATAAAAGAATCATTATTCTTGCCTCATTTCTGCATCCAAAGAGCTCTCTTCTGAGACAAAGGAAGAGGAATAAATGAGGCAGTTGGGTGAGAATAAAGAGATCATGGTATCAGCAAAATGTGATATACCTACACAATACAATAAATACCATTCAGACAATAAAGAAATAAAATACGGATATGTATTATGGCATGGATGAAACTGAAAAACCATATGTTCAGTAAAAGAAGTCATATTCAAAATGCTTCTACGATCCCATGCTATAGACTCAGAATAGGAAAATTCTTAGAGACACAGTAGATTATAGTTGCCAGGAACTGGAGGAAGAGGGAAGTGGGGAATGATTACTTAACACAGGCATTTCTATTGCAATTTCCCAGAAAATGTTCTGAAATTTTACAGTAGCTATGAATATACTGAAAACAACTGAACTGTATATTTTAAAGAGTACACTTCATGATATGTGAAGTATGAATTATGTATCAACAAAGCTGATGTTTTTAGTGTTGTGGGATATCATCTTGTGTAGTACAAACCTCAATAGATGACACACTGATGTATGAAAAATATAGATCTACAGCCACTTTTTTCTATAAAATTTTGCTAGAGATGACTCTTTGATGGTGGCTGAATGAATTATATCTGTATTTTTTATAATACTTTGGGAGTGTTTGGAAGTTCAGTTTAATAAGAATATATTTTTACTGGGGAAAATATGGAAAAGCTTTCAGTAATCTGTCACATCAATACATAAAGATGACAGAATCCATGCATCTTAGAAAGCATGGGCATTTATTTCCCGGTGAAAGTGCTATCAAGGAGCCTTTTCACTATCCTGAATGCTAAATTTGATAGATCAAAAATGAGGAAGAGTTATGAAACTTAAGATGAAGCTAGTGAGGCTTTTAGTCTATATCACATAAAATATTTATCAATAACCAGATGATATGTTTTGCACTCAATTTGTTCTCTAGCACTCATGTACTAATTTATTTCCATCAAGAATACAGAAAGAGATTTAATGTCATCCAGTATTTTGAAAACAGTCAAGGTTATATGTATATTGAACTTACAAAGCTAAGTGACTTATTAAGATGCTTAATCTTCAACATGATGAGTTTTCAGGAACTATTGAGAAACAAGCAGGCACTGATTTTTCAATTTTCTATTGACAGTTGATAATCAAATAATGAATGCTTAACTGGATGTTATACCAATCTGGAAAGCACAGCTTGACATTTAGAAATTATAGACTGCTGCAGAAAAAATATATATACATATATACTTCATACATACAATTTATATTTTAATATCAAGTGTTATTAAATCTGTTAACAGAGTTGATCCTGATTTCCATTCTGTGAAATGAACCCTGAATAAAGACAAGCCCATTTAAGAGTGACAAAGTTAGGTTTAGCAGGGAAAATTCATTTTGTGCACACTCCTATCCTACATCAGTAACAGTCATATCCAGTTTTTCCAAGTCGAATAATCTGAAATTAATACAACATTTTTGATAAGACATAATATAATATTCTATCATTGTCTTTACTATTGCCAATGGCTTTTTCATTGTCACTGGATGGGATAACATACAAATATCAGGCAGAAAATGAATGATACTTTACTATGTAACAAAAAAGTATATGGTATATAAACTGACTAGTGGCTTTCAGAAATAATATATTTGGGGACCAATATTTGATTTTGTTTGTTTTGTTGAGGTTTATATTTGATTTTGTTTATTTATCAGGAAAAGCAAAGTCTGAAGATGGATCAATATGTTCCCACTGTATGTTCAAGTCCTAATCATCCATGTTACAAAAAATAGTTAGATTTTCAAAAATCTCTTGAAATTGCAAATGCTCACATCAATATATATATATATATATATATATATATATATATATATATATATATATATATATCCTCTGTTACTGGAACAAACTAGTAAAAAAATGTTTCCAGTTTTTGATGGCTTCCCTTCTCCAATTATATAACTATATGGCTGATAATTGCTTTGGAAACTTATTTCAACCACGATCAGCCACAATATTGCACTACGAAATCCAAGATAAATATAAGGAATGAGAAATGTCATCATAAGGGAACAATACAAAGGAAAAAAAGCACTAGGAAAAATAATAACTATATGTCTGAAGAAAGTAAAATACTTGATTCTTGAAATAAGACTTTCAACTGAGTATCAACTTATTATGAGCTAACATTACTATATAGCTCTAGAGGACAGGCCCTTTATTAAGAAAATGTAGGCTACTACCCAAAATGGATTCTCAACTAAATCAATAAGCTCATTGTTGATATTATTTCCAGTCATTACCATTTATGGAGAGGAAAAATAGATGTTTTTTGAGAAGAGAGGAGGGACAGTTGTGATTTTGAAGCTCCTGCATGGTATTAAACTGATACACAAGGATGATGTCAAAGCTGACGGCTTCTCAAATGACCCATCCAATTCCAATTATCTCAGTTCTCACAGCACACCTATTAGGGACCACTATCTGGTTAAACTGAAAATATTACAGCTGTGAAAATGTTTCTGTGACCCAGAAACACCCACTTCATCTATACCTCATACATCAGTAACACATTGACCTCCAAAGACAAAATCTCAGGTTCCACATGATAGGAAGAAACAGCAGTAAGTAGGAGGACTTAAATGATAATGCCTACTATGGACAAAATGAGATTGTGCCTATCATAGTGAAGCAAATCTCATTAACAATGAATATTCTCATTAGAATTCTGCTGCCTAATTAATAACAATTTTAATTCTTATTTCATAAATTGCCTTGACAATCTGTTGTTATTATTGTAACTTTAATTTGCAATAAATTTTCTGTTTTGTGTCATTAGAATTATACTGAAATCTCAATATATTAATGTTTTCACTTGTGAATTATTAACATGATAGACTGAAACAATGTAGCTTAAGATTATTCTGTGCTATGTGCCACTTTTCCTATTTTTCTACCAATTTCAGAAAAAAACTTGGAAGAAAATAGATTATCACTGATAATTTGATGACGTGCAAACCTATTTGTCCTCTTTCATAGTTCTCATAGGAGACCACCTTTCATTTTGCTATTCAATTCTAAAGAAGAAGAATCAGTGAGAGTCATGGGAGAATCAATAAAGATAGTAAAATCTCTTTTTATGTATAAATGTGACCATTTTACACACTTCCAAAATTATACATTTTCAAAATGTTTTTGACTGTAGAATAAAGTTCAAATGTTCTAATTACCCTCACAGGTCTTCTGGAAATTTACTAGTGATGAAAATTTCTTTTTCTCATCATCAGTTTCTACCACCAACTCACACAAAGTCTGTGTTTCAGCGATATCACTGACTTATCTCCATTCAGCTGTGCCATACTGTTTCATATTTGCATGCCTGTGCACCTGCTATTTACGCTGCCAGAACTGACACCCCTTCTAGTCACCACTTCGATAAACTCCTACTCGTTCTGAAATACAGTTCCCATCTGTATAGGCTTTTCAGAGCCACCCAAACAGCCACCCACTCCCGTGTGCATGTGCCAATCCTTTACTATTTATTTGCCCCCTTGGTGCATTTCTTATATATTGTAGTTGTAACTTGTTTCTGACTACTTTTTCTTAGGTTGCTTCTAAACAAATCCTGTGTACTTTTAAATTTTGTGTTATTAATTACCAGCACAGTTCTCGGCATTAAAAAAATTTCTGTAACACTTCTCCATGAAGCTGAAATAGTCAGGCTCCAAAGGATAAAATTTTTCTCTTTTAAAAGAGCTGTAATTTCAAAAAAATTTAAGATAAATGATACATGGCATATGAATATATGTCTAAAAGGACAATTGCTACTTTATGTATTACATCCTATCATTGGACCTCTCTGATGAATTATGCAAGAAATATAAATAACAAATTTTTTAAGTAAATAATCGTTTTCATTAACCCTGAACGATGAATAAGATGCTAAACTTTGTGTGTGAATGTTTCAATTCTCTAGGAGTTTTCAGATGAAGTTTGCTTATCTTTGCTCTTCATACTCATAGACACAGACAACCGTGTGGGGGTTCAAATGGAAAATTCAGATAAAATGCTTCAATACCAAAAAATACATATTTCTTGGGTGAATTTGGATGCTAAAAATATCAGTCTTGGGACTGATAAATAAGCAGAATATTGAGATTCCTTGACTTATTACCATCCATTACAACCTGGAAGATGGAAGTGGTTTTTCCTAGTTGTGAAAAAAGAAATCAAACCCCACCAATTTTCTGCCTCCTTGGATTTCTAGCCCTTACATCTCCAAGAGGGATTGAGTTGGGTAAGACTAACTGCATTGCATGGACAAATTCTGATAGTGTGACTTAAAGTTCTAAGTGGGGAGTTTTGAAAACACGGTGTTTGAACAAATCACTGTGTTTTTTAAGAATCAGAGAGAGTATGTGGCATTTGGCAGAACCTTGAGCAGCAAGAAGTTCTTCAGGTGAACACGGGAAGAAAAGGCATGCCAATGTGAAAAGAATATGAATGATGGTTAGGTGAATGTGTAAGACTCACCCAGAAGAGTAGTTGTTTTATCCAGAATAGTAAGATGAAGTCTGAGTGGGTACCAACATTGGTTAAGGAAAGGCACACCACCCTGAGGCTGTAAAATACCTTGCCTTGGTTGTATTTTCCAACGTTTGCCAGAGAATGTGCTTGCTTACTGTTGCTTTTAGAATATCCTTAATAAACATTCCTCAAAGTGTGGTATTCACATCAACAGCACTGGCATCATTTGGGAGAAATGCAAATTGTTTGGCCTGTTCCCAAATCTACCGAATCAAAAATGTCTGGGATGAACGAAGTTTAGGAATCTGTTTTTTGATAAATCCTACAGATGATTGTAAATGTCTGGAAAAATGGTGATAATAGACTCTTCTGAAAATTCAGATATCAGTTCTAACACCAGATTACCTGTTTCATACCCTGTACTCTTCAAGATAACTCTTTGTTTAGATGGGTGGCAATAGGGAGGTTAGTCTTATGACAAGAGGTAAAATGGACTGTTAAGGTATGAACTAGCTGTTCATAATGAGGTTCATGGTCACCACATCTTGAGATTACTGAGATAAGACTGAAGAATCCATTGATGATTTGAGAAAATAATATCTAATGGCATCAGAAGTGGAGCAACAGGGACATAAACCAGCACACATATGGCATGTCGGAACATGAACCTAAGTCGACAGAATGGTCCCAACATTGCCATTCTATAACATCATATTTTGAGTAACTGACAAACAGGAATTAACAAATACTGTTTATGGAATACCCATCTTATATTCAAGAGTGATGATTACAGAGATAGGGATGAGGTGTTGGGTACAGCCATGTCTCGGCAATCTTTTAATTGGGCTTAGAACTGATTGCAATTCACTATAAAATCTACCAAATCTATGTCATCACCATGACCAACCAAAGTGTGGGGATGGATAATAAATTACAATTTGTGTTTTCAGAGAGTTTAGTCTATGTGTTTGGTGTGTTCAAAAAATAATTCTCATACATTTGCCCAGTCATCCCTGAGTTTCTCTTGTCCCTCCTTACTGACTTCTTCCTGTAACACTCACTCAACTCACTTTCTGTGTTCACAGAAAGCTGTCAAAGCCAAGTTGAAATGACATCACTTCCTCAAGCACAGCTTATCTCAGACAGTACCAATAAATTATTTTTCTCTTACAGAGTTGTATGGCATTCTGGAAAGATAATACAGATATGGATTATTAAAAATATTCTAATTAGTTCTTGTTTGCCCTGTAGGAAAGTCTTACTGCAAATGATTTCTAATTAATAAAAAGATGATGGATTAAAATTTCATTAAACAAAAGCAAATCTATAAAATTTTTTTTTCAATATCTCTTCCTTATTTGGACTTCTTAGGTAATCATGCTATCCAGACTTTCCAAATATTTAATCTTGCCTAAAAATGTATGAAGGATCCTAGGATTCTGTCATTGCAAAAGGAGATGAAAAATTTGTTACCTCAAAATTTTAGGTGTGGAGTTGGGGAACAAATTAATCTAATGGTTTTTGGAAGTCGGTGGGGACACTTAGAAGATTGGGAATAAAGTGGGAGTTATCTGATTATGCCCTGCTACATCTTCCCTAATTAATATTAATTGGTAATATGTGGTGAACTATTACGCAGGACAGCAGCATCTTTTTTTTTTTCAAAAAATTTGATTGCTACCAGGATTTTTAGAGAATCAGAGTTTATTCGTTGCCTAAGATGGCTAAAATGTGATAAAGATCTGAATAAACAGAATCAGCTTCAGTAACAGCAGCATTTTATATTTACATATCATTTTCTATATGATATTTCATTTAGAGCCTGTAGTAATTCTGCCTTAGTAACTTGCCATTGGTAGGCCTTCAGTACATCTTAGAGAAAAGAGAGAACACCTTCATTCTACGGGAGGAAAATGTTTCCTTGGAGAGTTAGTGAAAAAAAGTAACAGACCAAGAAAATGGCAAGATGGAGTACAGCAGAGTCTTCCTGAACACAGTTTCTATCACACTGACTTACTTGACAAACCTGAAAACGAGACCCTCCTTTACATGTTAAAATTGTCTACGGCTTTCATTGAACTAGGCCAGACAGTAAGATGCTGGACTCTATGTTTGGTATATGCTTGCAGTGAGGGAATCTCAACTGAGCTTAAACTGTGGTTATGTAACAAGGTGGAGGAATCCAACATGGGGAGAGGGTGTGGGGAGGGGTGGGGGGTATCCCAGTACCTATGAAACTGTGTCACATAATACAATGTAATAAAAAAAAATAAAGTCATTATCCCACTTAAAAAATTTGTTTACGGCTTTATAGGCACATGTGTGTCCTGCTGATGCTAAAGCTGATAAACTCAAACCATAGGCAGAAGCCTGCAGCTAGTCAGCCATAGCTGACAAATCAGTAGAGACAAAAATAGACCATTAGATGGATTCATCACATCTCTCACTTTTTGGAAGAATGTTAGTTTTTTACTCCTTTCTCAGGCACGATGGTCAATAATCTCTCCAGCAAACTTAAGCACAGAAACAAATGTTAGGAGAAATAACTCAATATTGTATAATAAGAAATGTTTATTGCACAGAACATGAAATGTCTTACTGAACTTCCACTTCATATATAGTACATGTACTACCATCAGTGAAATGAATTTCTCTAGAATTCCGTTTGCACAGATTACTGCTGCCTCACTAATGTAATATCTAGCCACACTTCTGTTTTATTTTTTAAGTGTTTCTTTATTTTTATGGGAAAGTGAGATTTACAGAGAGAAGGAGAGACAGAAAGAAAAATCCTCCAAATGTTGGTTCACTCCCCAAGTGACCCCAATGGCCAGAACTGAGATGATCTGAAGCCAGAAACCAGGAGCTTCCTCCGGGTCTCCCATGTGGTGCAGGTTTCCAAGGCTTCGGGTTATCCTCTACTGCTTTCCTAGGTGTAAACAGTGAGTAAGGATGGGAAGCGGAGCAGGTGGGACATGAAACCTCACCTATATGCTATCCCAGTGCATGCAAGACAAGGATTTAGCCACAAGGCTATCATGCCAGGCCCTCACTTCCTTCTTAATATATTCCCTGCATTGTTGGCAGCAGCAATGTTGCCAACTGCACATCGCAAACCCTTGTAGACATGTGTGAACATTAAAAAATTATTAGAGGGTCTTAGGGAAAGTGTAAATATTGCATTGGCAAGCAATTCTTACCTAATCTCCCTCCCTCTCTTCTTACACCTCTATTGCTAAAATGCAGATATGGTGTCTGGAGATGCAATGGAGGCTCAGACAGCTCAGGACCATAAAGTGACTTTGAGGGTGTAAAGCTATATAATAGTAACCGAAGCTCGGGATGGAGAAAAACTGAGAAACTCATGAAGTCATGGCATCACTGTAAAACTGTCTCGGTTTCTTTGCTAACAAAAACCTCAATTCTATTTAAATTTCCACTGCTATCCCAGGTATCTATTACTAGCTGATCATTTTCATCATTACTGACAATTATCCCAAGTATGGACAGGATATAAATTCAGAAAATGATAATTATGCCTCCATTTTAAAAAAATGAAGACCAACTGAGTAATAGATGGACCAGTGTTCCACATTAATGTGGGCTGAAAAGAGAAGTTGATTTTTCCTAAATGAGACAACCAGAAATGGAACTTTATCAGGAGTCTGAGTCACACCAGAAATATGATTAAATTTGAAACCCTGCATAATGATGTGATAGAAATGGAAAAGAGGGTGGAGAGTCGAATCAGGGCATGATGATTTTAGGGCAAAAAACCCCATAGATCTAGAAGGACAAGTTGTTTGGGACTAGAGTGGCTGATGAACAAGTCTGCCGATATGTGGGAGCGAAAGAAAATACTACACATTAGAAAACAAATTCCTTTATCCCGGTGGTTCAGAAAAATGCTCTAACCTCTGCAATACCTGCACAGCAATTTTTCCAAGGATAGGAGTCCAATAAATGTATATTGACTTAAAGCCGTCTCCACCCCCAAAAAAGTAAGTGACTGAAGTTCATTCGTATGGGAGGCCTCTCAAAAGCCTGCATGGCATACACTGTTTTGTCCTGATCTTTTCTCACTTTCACTGTCACTAAAGGAATTCTACATTATCAGAGAGAAAAAAATGCACCTACCTTAAATAAATGCAATAAAGTAAATTTGGTCATCAAACTTCATAGCACAAAGGGACAACAATTTTTTAATGTTATGATACAGTTCCATAGGCTCTAGGTGTTCCCCTCCCTCCCCCTTCCTAGACCCCTCCTCCCCCTACTGATTTCCCCTATATTATTTTTTTTAAAGATTTATTTTATTTTTTTTATTACAAAGTCAGATATACTGAGAGGAGGAGAGACAGGAAATGGAGCTGCCGGGATCAGAACCAGCGGCCATATGGGATCAAGGCGAGGACCTTAGCCACTAGGTCACGCTGCCGAGCCCTCCCCTATATTATTGCAATAGTATAGAGGGACAAAAATTTTAAAACAGTAGTAAGTTATGATCAGTATTTAAAATTACATACTCTGTATTCACACATGTGCTTTTCTAACACTGTAGGTCTCAAGCAGGGTTAATTTTTCCTCCAGGGACATTCATCAATGTCTAAAATTTGTGGTAGTTAGAACTGGTGTGGAGGTGCAACTAAGCAGACCAAGGATGCTGCTGACCAAACATCCTGCAAAGCACAGAACAACACTCTATTCCCTAAGCACAGAATTAAGCCTGCGAAATCCAGTAACATTGCCACCTACTTTAAAGGTTCAGCACAATCTCCCTTGTGTTGACAGGCTTTTCGCTCAAATAACCTATTTCAGAGTATCTAACAGGAAAATATATAAAAATGTAAAATCATTAAAATTGATACATGGTTTGTAATCTTTGGCATTGTTCAATGTCAATATAGATTCTTGTTCATACAAGGTTTGAAATGAATAAATACCACAATTATTAAATTGGCAGGCATATATTAAAAAACACCTTTACAAATAGCATTTTATTGAATCTACAAAATATCCCTGAAGGGACGTGTTACTACAGTCGTTTCACAGAAGAGATTTCTGAAGTTGTGAGAGGTTGTGTCCAAGGTCGCAGCACTTAACACGGTATCTCAGTGCGCACTAACCACAGAGAGCTTCTAGTGCATTCACGGAACAGCTGCTGTTTAGAAGGACTCTTTTCAAACTGAGCTGTGACTTTTTTTTTCTTTAAGTTCATAAAAACAGTAGCTCTTTTGCCCACAATACTTCCTGAAATGTGCTACACATTTCTGTTCTTTGCTTGATGTACCACACCGAACAGTCTAATTTTAACTTGCCAGGATGGCTAAGACAAACCTCCACATTGCCCTATACTGCCTTGTTCTCTGGATCTACTTCAATGTGTAGGTCTTCTAGTGTCTTCACTGACATGGTCCTAACGCTTTTAGAGGTGTTGTATGTGCTTTTTGTCTTTTCTCTTGTTTTGCCTTACCTGGTAGAGCTGGAATTGCCTATTTTAACTAAAGTCATTTTGCTAACTATTGTCAGACACTTACAATCTTAATGGGATGATAACAATGGATAGGCACTATCAGGACTATGAGAAATTTACCCAAAATAAGATCTTAAACAAATTCATGCATGTGAGAATGGGGGAAGGCGGTGGAAAACAACAGGTATAAGCTTAGGAGACTCAATTCTATCTGTCCCAAATTATTTTTGACTGAATTTTCTGGTTTATAGCTGACTTCTATTTGATGAGTTGGTTGCAGCTAGGAGCTGTGACCTCATGAAGTACTGTAATAATTGATATTTTAATCATAATAACTTTTAAAAAACCTACATTTGGTGGTATTATACTGAGATTTGTGTCCTTTGTTCTCTGCTGACCCTTAAACAGAAATGTACAATAGAACTAAATTTTGTAGTTATAGCCTAGCAATAATATTTAGTTTATAGATAAGTATCTCTCAATTGCTTTAATAGCAAAAGGATCAAAATAGAAACAAGAAGTTATAAATGTGGCCAGGTAAGAAAAAACTCAAAGGCTTTTTAAATCTGGGGAAAACTGTCTCTCCAATGAAGCCCAAGGGACCGTTTCGCGGTTTGATTTCTTTCTGTCATTGCTCTTTAGGAGAATAGAGAGGGAGCTTATCAGCACTGTGCAACTGCAGATGCGAAATGGTGCACTTACCAGAATGTTGTGAGAGTTAGCTAGGACATAATACAACAAGGCAGATCAGTGATTCTTGAAAACTGCAGATAAACCATGACAAATCTGTGAAAGAGGCAACCAGCCCATTGTTTTGTAAAAATCACACTGAAACAGATTTCCTACATAGTGTTACATAAGCAAAATAGGTGGTAAACTGGATCCATGCCTTGGCAGGCTGAAAGCTGATATGGAAACTGCCAGTGGTCAGAGAGCCAGAACTTGTTGTGTCAGACTGCTGCATTGTTTCACTGGCTCACTGCTTGCCTTTTTCTACTCAAGATTAGCTGCTGGTTTGCAAGAATGTTCCCTTGAGTACTCAAATGCTGCTACCAGCAGTTTTATGACATTGTTCAGTGACTTTGCGAAGCTGAGAAAGCTGCAGCCGGCGCACTGAGATGGCTGTGGAGAGCAGAGTACAGTACAGTCTGGAGCCTGCTAACTTGTAAGTGAAATTTTAGACAGTTTTAACTTTAGCCTAAAAATCCTGTACTTCACGATTTGGAAAATAGAGGATTATCCAATGAAGAAATAAAAAATAAGCTTTTCTTCTTAAATGACAAATTTATTTAACAGTTTTCCAAGGCAAAGAACTAATTTCTCCCATGGAGGATTTAATATAAAAACATCATTGCAGTTAAAACCAAAAAAGTTCACAAGGTACATATTTAAAAAGGTATCCACTTATGGACGGATGATATAACTGAAAATGTATTTCCCATTGATATCTTCAAGTACCTCTGTGTTTGCTTGCCAGAAATCACATTTTGGCATGTTCTAGAAACCTGGGTGATAGAACCTTTACAAAGCAAGTACCACATAAAGATGCATTATAAGAATTAGTGTATACCTTGGATGCTGAGCTGTTCCCTCACCTCCTGCTTTCAGTAGGCCATAGGACAACAGGGTGAATCAGGCTTGAAAACCACCACAAGATTGTTGCACTCAGTGCTAGGCTGTGGTGCAGCTAGCAAAGCTGTCTGTCATCTGTGATGCTGGCATCCCAGATAAATGCTGCCTAAGGTCCCAGCTGCCCTGTTTCTGAGCAAGCTCCCTGCTACTTCACCCAGAAAGCAGTGGAAGGTGACCAGAGTACTTGAGATCCTACTACCCACATGGGATTCCTGAATGGTGTTTCTGGCTGCTAGCTTCAGCCTGATCCAGCCCTGAAAATTATAGCACAGTGGATGAAAGATATTCTCTCTGTGTCTGTCTCTCTCCTGTAACACTGCCTTTTCTCTCTCTCTCTCTCTTTCCTGTAACCCTGCCTCTCTCTGTGTTCCAAATGAAAAAATCAAAACCCTTTTTAAAAAAATCTATGGATTTTATTGTTAATATTAGGTACCAACCAATAGAAACATGTAAGATGAACAGCTCTTCTAAAATGACTCCATACAAGAAAGAAACCTGCATCCCTATATTTATAGCAAAACAATCCAAATGCCCGTCAAAACAGGATTGGATAAAGAAACTTTGGTACATCTACTCTGCAGAATGCTACTCAGTTACCAAAAGGAGTGAAATTCTACCATTGGCCCACTAAGTGTTCCCAACTGGAGATCATTATGCTCAGTAAAATAAGTCAATCCCAAAAGAACAAATTCATGTTGTGTTCTTTCGGGTGTAAGGCAAACTTCATGCAGAATAGAAACAAACAGATACATAAGTAAACATGTATACGCTTAAATTTTCATCAACAAATGGTGTAATAGAGACTAGAATATGGAGGGAGGAACTGTAGTAAGCATTTCTACTCCTGAATAAAAGAAGGAACTACAATGAAACTGCTAAATATACCTTGATGAGAAGGTTCTAGATTCTCTACCATTACCAATACCTACAATGTCATGATAAAGGTGAAGAGCTGAACGTTGGAATCATGACTGCAGCTGAAGGAGATACTACTGTTAAATACGGGGCAAATGGGATGGGGATGATGGGAAGGGAGGAAAGGGAGGCATGGAGGGAAGCCCTATATCTACAAAACTGCATAATGGAAAAAATAATAATAAATGACTTTCCCGGCCTCTTTTTGCTGATTTTGATTTAAAATCTATTTATCTGATAGGAGTATGGCTGTGTCTGCTGCCTTTTGGGTTCTAATTGATTAGAATAGCTAACTCCAGCTTGCACTTTCTGTCAACATGTGTACTCAGAAATGCTGTGAATAGCAAATAGTGGGGTTCTGTTTTTTAACCCAGGTGATCACTCCATGTCGTTATTATTATTGTTGTTATTATTATTGGAAAGACAGACTACAGGGAGAAGAAGGTACAGAAAGATCTTTCATCTGCTGGTCCACTTCACAAGTGGCCACAATGGCCAGAGCTGAGCTGATCCAAAGCTAGAAGCCAGGAATTTCCTTCGGGATTCCCACATGGGTACAGAGTCCCAAGGCCTTAGGCTGTCTTCTACTATCTTACCAGGCCACATGCAGGGAGCTGGATGGGAAGCAGAGCAGCCGGGATACGAATTGACACTCATATGGGGTCCGGGAGGATACAACGCAAAGATTTAGCCACTAGGCTATTGTACCAGGCTCTCTATGTCTTTTTAATTCAATAATTTAGTTCTTTGACGTTAAGATAATTATTATTACTGCACTTCTGATACATGTCGCATATTTTGTGTTTTTATTGTGGTATCTTTCTTTGTTCTTAAGTTACTATTTTCATTTGTGGTTTATTGATTTTTCTATAATGTGATAGTTTAATCTCTTATTATTTTTCTCCAATTTATTTATTTATTATTATTATCATTGTATGATACAGTTCTATAGGCCCAGGATTTCCCTTACCCCCTCCATAAATCTCTCTCCCCACCCCCACACTCAGTTCCCCTATATTATTATTATAGTATAGCTCTTTATAAACAATCATATGTCCATCATTGCAGGCACAGCCAGTGGCAAAGAGTCCAGCACCCTATTGTCAAGATATAGTTAACAGTTTCATTGGCAGTTCATCTTTGATCTGGAAGGAGAGATGCATAGTGCATTGTATTCTCATATTTGGATATGATAATCTCCATGACACAGTTACTATACATCCCCTAAAATGAAAAGCCACAAAATAAAATCAGTAACAGAAAGAAAAAAATTAGCAATGCCATGAAGTTAAATAACATACTACTGAATGACTAATATGTTGCTGAAGAAATAAAAATCAAGAACCTTCTTAAAGAAAATGATGCTACTGTATGATATATGAGTCAGTGAAGAATTTAATGAGAAGGAAGGTATTTTGGTGAGACGAAACTAAAAAAAAAAAATCAAAATCCATGAGATACAGTTTCCATGAGATCTTTGTTGGTGAGATGTGTCTCCTGTAGGCAACAAATAGATGGGTTTTGTTTTTTTTAATTCAGTCTACTAATCTATGATGTTTGATCAATGTGTTTAAGCCATTTACATTCATGGTTAATATGAATGGTTGGTAATTTGGTTCTAACATTTTAGCAATGGGTTGTTCATTGATTCAGTCTTCTGTTACTTTACTGGGATGTTCTTCACATTTGCCTTTCATTTTGGTGGCTGCTATTCCTTTTCTCTGACAAGAAAACAACTTTCAGTATCATTTGTAGGGCAAGACGGAAGAGGCATGTTCTTCTAACTTTTCTTTACTGTTAAAGAATTTTTATTTCATTTTCAAAGACAAAGGAAAGTTTTGCTGGGTACGTTATCCTTGGGCGACAATTTTTTGGTTTTAGAATCTATAATATGTTGCTCCAGTCTCTTTTAATCCCGGGCATTCGGGATTAGAACCAGAGCACATATCAGATCCTGGGGTGTGCAAGGCCTGGATTTGGCAGTTAGGCGACCGCACCATGCCCGCAACAGCTATTTTAAAATCTTCATGGAAGAATTTGGAAATTTCAATTACTAGATTGTTGTTATCTGGCATCTTATTTTGCTCTTTAAGTGAGCTCATGGTTCCCTAGAAGTTCCTGATGCTTGTTGCAATATGACATCATTTGCTCATTGAAGGACTAGCTTTTGTATTCTCATTTCATTTGCGGCTGTCCTTCTAGACATTCTAAGCAGCCTGATCTGCTGAGGTAGGCTCACTGCCCAGTGCTGCAGCCATCTGCCACTAGTGATGCTGGCTAGGGTGTATGTCTGCTCAATTAGGACAACAGAACTTCACTGGGCTGTGAGGTGGGTCCAGAAGTCTTGTTTGCAGCTAATTGCCTACTGGGAGGAACCATTCGCCTCTATGTACTGTTGGGTTTTAGTAACTTGTCAACTCCTCAGCTACTTAGGCAGTTTCCAAGGGAATCACACCTAGGTCTCACAGCCACCAGGCCCTGTGTAATCTGGTTGTGTTACACACCAAAACAAGTCTATCTCACCAGGGTGCAGATCTCTACCTGATATTGAGATTTCATGCTGGAAACCACAAGGATCTGCCCAGTGTTGGGCATTGCCTGTTTGGCATTGATTTCTGAGACACAGTCCCTTGGTCTCTTGCTGTCTGCTCAGGTTTGGAGGAAAGTTTTAAAGGCAGCCTTGCAGCTTCCTAGATTGGCTCCCAAGGGTGAGCACATCTAGGTTCTGTAATCCTTGGTTTCTACAAACCCCCAATGGTGTACTCCAGGTTCAACCCAGGGTGGTAGGGACATAGGCCTATATGACCCAAACCCTCTGGCATACAGGTATCCACCTACATTATGAAAATCTATAAGCTCTGTCTATGAGCACCAGCTGGGTGGTAGAGTCCCAGCTATGTGTTCCAAAGCATGGCCCTAGCTCCTCTTCTTGGACTATCTACAGAGTGCCTCACTTTCTGCTGGTGGTTGAAACAGCAGTGGTGGCAAAGGCTGTCTGGCTGTTGGAGCTCCAAATATACACTCCTTGGGTAAGGGTCTGTCAAAAAGGACTGGTAGGCTCAATCCAAACAGAATTTTCTGGAATGGGCCTGTCATAGATTCAGATCATTCATGCTCCCCATGCAAAAGGCACCTCTCTATGCCACACTCTTAAACTGGGGA